>NC_138768.1:425511669-426111669 GCF_965119305.1 Pelophylax lessonae | reverse complement strand
TGACCTGATCAGCATTTCCCATCAATGCACAGTGACCTGATCAGCATGTCCCATCAATGCACAGTGACCTGATCAGCATGTCCCATCAATGCACAGTGACTTGAACAGCATGTCCCATCAATGCACAGTGACCTGATAAGCATGTCCCATCAATGCACAGTGACCTGACCTGCATGTCACATCAATGCACAGTGACCTGATAAGCATGTCGAATCAATGCACAGTGACCGGATCAGCATGTCCCATCAATGCACAGTGACCTTATAAGCATGTCCCATCAATGCACAGTGATCTGATAAGCATGTCCCATCAATGTAGAGTGACCTGATAAGCATGTCCCATCAATGCACAGTGACCTGATAAGCATGTCCCATCAATGCACAGTGACCTGATCAGCATGTCCCATCAATGCACAGTGACCTGATAAGCATGTCCCATCAATGCACAGTGACCTGATAAGCATGTCCCATCATCAGCATGTCCCATCAATGCACATTGACCTGATCAGCATGTCCCATCAATGCACATTGACCTGATCAGCATGTCCCATCAATGCACAGTGACCTGATCAGCATGTCCCATCAATGCACAGTGACCTGATCAGCATGTCCCATCAATGCACAGTGACCTGATCAGCATGTCCCATCAATGCACAGTGACCTGATAAGCATGTCCCATCAATGAACAGTGACCTGACCAGCATGTCCCATCAATGCACAATGACCTGATAAGCATGTCCCATCAATGCACAGTGACCTGATAACCATGTCCCATCAATGCACAGTGACCTGATAAGCATGTCCCATCAATGCACAGTGACCTGACCAGCATGTCCCATCAATGCACAGTGACCTGATCAGCATGTCCCATCAATGCACAGTGACCTGACCAGCATGTCCAATCAATACACAGTGACCTGACCAGCATGTCCCATCAATGCACAGTGACCTGATCAGCATGTCCCATCAATGCACAGTGACCTGACCAGCATGTCCCATCAATACACAGTAACCTGACCAGCATGTCCCATCAATGCACAGTGACCTGATCAGCATGTCCCATCAATGCACAGTGACCTGATCAGCATGTCCCATCAATGCACAGTGACCTGACCAGCATGTCCCCCATCAATACACAGTGACCTGACCAGCATGTCCCCATTAATGCACAGTGACCTGACCAGCATGTCCCCCATCAATGCACAGAGACCTGATAAGCCTGTCCCATCAATGCACAGTGACCTGATCAACATTTCCCCATCAATGCACAGTGACCCGACATGCATGTCCCATCAATGCACAGTGACCTGATAAGCATGTCCCATCAATGCACAGTGACCTGATAAGCATGTCCCATCAATGCACAGTGACCTGATCAGCATGTCCCATCAATGCACAGTGATCTGATAAGCATGTCCCATCATCAGCATGTCCCATCAATGCACAGTGACCTGATCAGCATGTCCCATCAATGCACAGTGACCTGATCAGCATGTCTCATCAAGGCACAGTGACCTGATCAGCATGTCCCATCAATGCACAGTGACCTGATCAGCATGTCTCATCAAGGCACAGTGACCTGATAAGCATGTCCCATCAATGCACAGTGACCTGACCAGCATGTCCCATCAATGCATAGTGACCTGACCAGCATGTCCCATCAATGCACAGTGACCTGATAAGCATGTCCCATCAATGCACAGTGACCTGATAAGCATGTCCCATCAAAGCACAGTGACCTGATGAGCATGTCCCATCAATGCACAGTGACCTGACCATCATGTCCCATAAATGCACAGTGACCTGACCAGCATGTCCCATCAATGCACAGTGACCTGATCAGCATGTCCCATCAATGCACAGTGACCTGATAAGCATGTCCCATCATTGCACAGTGACCTGATCAGCATGTCCCATCAATGCACAGTGACCTGATCAGCATGTCCCATCAATGCACAGTGACCTGACCAGCATGTCCCATCAATGCACAGTGACCTGATAAGCATGTCCCATCAATGCACAGTGACCTGATAAGCATTGTCCCATCAATGCACAGTGACCTGATCAACATGTCCCCATCAATGCACAGTGACCTGACCAGCATGTCCCCATTAATGCACAGTGACCTGACCAGCATGTCCCCCATCAATGCACAGAGACCTGATAAGCCTGTCCCATCAATGCACAGTGACCTGATCAACATTTCCCCATCAATGCACAGTGACTCGACATGCATGTCCCATCAATGCACAGTGACCTGATAAGCATGTCCCATCAATGCACAGTGACCTGATAAGCATGTCCCATCAATGCACAGTGACCTGATCAGCATGTCCCATCAATGCACAGTGATCTGATCAGCATGTCCCATCATCAGCATGTTCCATCAATGCACAGTGACCTGATCAGCATGTCCCATCAATGCACAGTGACCTGATCAGCATGTCTCATCAAGGCACAGTGACCTGATCAGCATGTCCCATCAATGCACAGTGACCTGATCAGCATGTCTCATCAAGGCACAGTGACCTGATAAGCATGTCCCATCAATGCACAGTGACCTGACCAGCATGTCCCATCAATGCACAGTGACCTGACCAGCATGTCCCATCAATGCACAGTGACCTGATAAGCATGTCCCATCAATGCACAGTGACCTGATAAGCATGTCCCATCAAAGCACAGTGACCTGATGAGCATGTCCCATCAATGCACAGTGACCTGACCAGCATGTCCCATCAATGCACAGTGACCTGACCAGCATGTCCCATCAATGCACAGTGACCTGATCAGCATGTCCCATCAATGCACAGTGACCTGATAAGCATGTCCCATCATTGCACAGTGACCTGATCAGCAAGTCCCATTAATGCACAGTGACCTGACCAGCATGTCCCATCAATGCACAGTGACCTGATAAGCATGTCCCATCAATGCACAGTGACCTGATAAGCATTGTCCCATCAATGCACAGTGACCTGATCAACATGTCCCCATCAATGCACAGTGACCTGACCAGCATGTCCCATCAATGCACAGTGACCTGAAAAGCATGTCCCATCAATTCACAGTGACCTGATAAGCATGTCCCATCTATGCACAGTGACCTGATCAGCATGTCCCATCAATGCACAGTGACCTGATCAGCATGTCCCATCAATGCACAGTGACCTGACCAGCATGTCCCATCAATACACAGTGACCTGACCAGCAAGTCCCATCAATGCACAGTGACCTGATCAGCATGTCCCATCAATGCACAGTGACCTGATCAGCATGTCCCATCAATGCACAGTGACCTGATCAGCATGTCCCATCAATTCACAGTGACCTGATAAGCATGTCCCATCAATGCACAGTGACCTTATAAGCATGTCCCATCAATGCACAGTGACCTGATCAGCATGTCCCATCAATGCACAGTGACCTTATAAGCATGTCCCATCAATGCACAGTGACCTGATAAGCATGTCCCATCAATGCACAGTAACCTGATCAGCATGTCCCATCAATGCACAGTGACCTGATCAGCATTTCCCATCAATGCACAGTGACCTGACCAGCATGTTCCATCAATGCACAGTGACCTGATAAGCATGTCCCATCAATGCACAGTGACCTGATAAGCATGTCCCATCAATGCACAATGACCTGATAAGCATGTCCCGTCAATGCACAGTGACCTGATCAGCATGTCTCATCAATGCACAGTGACCTGATCAGCATGTCCCATCAATGCACAGTGACCTGATCAGCATGTCCCATCAATGCACAGTGACCTGACCAGCATGTCCCATCAATGCACAGTGACCTGACCAGCATGTCCCCTCAATGCACAGTGACCTGATAAGCATGTCCCATCAATGCACAGTGATCTGATAAGCATGTCCCATCAATGCACAGTGACCTGACCAGCATGTCCCATCAATGCACAGTGACCTGATCAGCATGTCCCATCAATGCACAGTGACATTATAAGCATGTCCCATCAATGCACAGTGATCTGATAAGCATGTCCCATCAATGCACAGTGACCTGATAAGCATGTCCCATCAATGCACCGTGACCTGATAAGCATGTCCCATCATCAGCATGTCCCATCAATGCACAGTGACCTGATCAGCATGTCCCATCAATGCACAGTGACCTGATCAGCATGTCCCATCAATGCACAGTGACCTGATAAGCATGTCCCATCAATGCACAGTGACCTGATCAGCATGTCCCATCAATGCACAGTGACCTGATCAGCATGTCCCATCAATGCACAGTGACCTGATCAGCATGTCCCATCAATGCACAGTGACCTGACCAGCATGTCCCATCAATGCACAGTGACCTGATAAGCATTTCCCATCAATGCACAGTGACCTGACCAACATGTCCCATCAATGCACAGTGACCTGATAAGCATGTCCCATCAATGCACAGTGACCTGATAAGCATGTCCCATCAATGCACAATGACCTGATAAGCATGTCCCGTCAATGCACAGTGACCTGATCAGCATGTCTCATCAATGCACAGTGACCTGATCAGCATGTCCCATCAATGCACAGTGACCTGACCAGCATGTCCCATCAATGCACAGTGACCTGACCAGCATGTCCCATCAATGCACAGTGACCTGACCAGCATGTCCTCTCAATGCACAGTGACCTGATAAGCATGTCCCATCAATGCACAATGACCTGATAAGCATGTCCCGTCAATGCACAGTGACCTGATCAGCATGTCCCATCAATGCACAGTGACCTGATAAGCATGTCCCATCAATGCACCGTGACCTGATAAGCATGTCCCATCATCAGCATGTCCCATCAATGCACAGTGACCTGATCAGCATGTCCCATCAATGCACAGTGACCTGATCAGCATGTCCCATCAATGCACAGTGACCTGATAAGCATGTCCCATCAATGCACAGTGACCTGATCAGCATGTCCCATCAATGCACAGTGACCTGATCAGCATGTCCCATCAATGCACAGTGACCTGATCAGCATGTCCCATCAATGCACAGTGACCTGACCAGCATGTCCCATCAATGCACAGTGACCTGATAAGCATTTCCCATCAATGCACAGTGACCTGACCAACATGTCCCATCAATGCACAGTGACCTGATAAGCATGTCCCATCAATGCACAGTGACCTGATAAGCATGTCCCATCAATGCACAATGACCTGATAAGCATGTCCCGTCAATGCACAGTGACCTGATCAGCATGTCTCATCAATGCACAGTGACCTGATCAGCATGTCCCATCAATGCACAGTGACCTGATCAGCATGTCCCATCAATGCACAGTGACCTGACCAGCATGTCCCATCAATGCACAGTGACCTGACCAGCATGTCCTCTCAATGCACAGTGACCTGATAAGCATGTCCCATCAATGCACAATGACCTGATAAGCATGTCCCGTCAATGCACAGTGACCTGATCAGCATGTCTCATCAATGCACAGTGACCTGATCAGCATGTCCCATCAATGCACAGTGACCTGATCAGCATGTCCCATCAATGCACAGTGACCTGACCAGCATGTCCCATCAATGCACAGTGACCTGACCAGCATGTCCCCTCAATGCACAGTGACCTGACCAGCATGTCCCATCAATGCACAGTGACCTGATCAGCGTGTCCCATCAATGCACAGTGACCTGATCAGCGTGTCCCATCAATGCACAGTGACCTGATCAGCATGTCCCATCAATGCACAGTGACCTGATCAGCATGTCCCATCAATGCACAGTAACCTGATCAGCATGTCCCATCAATGCACAGTGACCTGATAAGCATGTCCCATCAATGCACAGTGACCTGATCAGCATGTCCCATCAATGAACAGTGACCTGATAAGCATGTCCCATCAATGAACAGTGACCTGATAAGCATGTCCCCTCAATGCACAGTGACCTGACCAGCATGTCCCATCAATGCACAGTGACCTGATCAGCATGTCCCATCAATGCACAGTGACCTGATAAGCATGTCCCCTCAATGCACAGTGACCTGATCAGCATGTCCCATCAATGCACAGTGACCTGATCAGCATGTCCCATCAATGCACAGTGACCTGATCAGCATGTCTCATCAATGCACAGTAACCTGATAAGCATGTCCCATCAATGCACAGTGACCTGACCAGCATGTCCCATCAATGCACAGTGACCTGATGAGCATGTCCCATCAATGCACAGTGACCTGACCAGCATGTCCCATCAATGCACAGTGACCTGACCAGCATGTCCCATCAATGCACAGTGACCTGATCAGCATGTCCCATCAATGCACAGTGACCTGATAAGCATGTCCCATCATTGCACAGTGACCTGATCAGCATGTCCCATCAATGCACAGTGACCTGACCAGCATGTCCCATCAATGCACAGTGACCTGATAAGCATGTCCCATCAATGCACAGTGACCTGATAAGCATTGTCCCATCAATGCACAGTGACCTGATCAACATGTCCCCATCAATGCACAGTGACCTGACCAGCATGTCCCCATTAATGCACAGTGACCTGACCAGCATGTCCCCCATCAATGCACAGAGACCTGATAAGCCTGTCCCATCAATGCACAGTGACCTGATCAACATTTCCCCATCAATGCACAGTGACCCGACATGCATGTCCCATCAATGCACAGTGACCTGATAAGCATGTCCCATCAATGCACAGTGACCTGATAAGCATGTCCCATCAATGCACAGTGACCTGATCAGCATGTCCCATCAATGCACAGTGATCTGATAAGCATGTCCCATCAATGCACAGTAACCTGATCAGCATGTCCCATCAATGCACAGTGACCTGATCAGCATTTCCCATCAATGCACAGTGACCTGATAAGCATGTCCCATCAATGCACAGTGACCTGATAAGCATGTCCCATCAATGCACAGTGACCTGACCAGCATGTTCCATCAATGCACAGTGACCTGATAAGCATGTCCCATCAATGCACAGTGACCTTATAAGCATGTCCCATCAATGCACAGTGACCTGACCAGCGTGTCCCATCAATGCACAGTGACCTGATCAGCATGTCCCATCAATGCACAGTGACATTATAAGCATGTCCCATCAATGCACAGTGATCTGATAAGCATGTCCCATCAATGCACAGTGACCTGATAAGCATGTCCCATCAATGCACCGTGACCTGATAAGCATGTCCCATCATCAGCATGTCCCATCAATGCACAGTGACTTGATCAGCATGTCCCATCAATGCACAGTGACCTGATCAGCATGTCCCATCAATGCACAGTGACCTGATCAGCATGTCCCATCAATGCACAGTGACCTGATAAGCATGTCCCATCAATGCCCAGTGACCTGATCAGCATGTCCCATCAATGCACAGTGACCTGATCAGCATGTCCCATCAATGCACAGTGACCTGATCAGCATGTCCCATCAATGCACAGTGACCTGACCAGCATGTCCCATCAATGCACAGTGACCTGATAAGCATGTCCCATCAATGCACAGTGACCTGACCAGCATGTCCCATCAATGCACAGTGACCTGATAAGCATGTCCCATCAATGCACAGTGACCTGATAAGCATGTCCCATCAATGCACAATGACCTGATAAGCATGTCCCGTCAATGCACAGTGACCTGATCAGCATGTCTCGTCAATGCACAGTGACCTGATCAGCATGTCTCATCAATGCACAGTGACCTGATCAGCATGTCCCATCAATGCACAGTGACCTGATCAGCATGTCCCATCAATGCACAGTGACCTGATCAGCATGTCTCATCAATGCACAGTGACCTGATCAGCATGTCCCATCAATGCACAGTGACCTGATCAGCATGTCCCATCAATGCACAGTGACCTGATAAGCATGTCCCATCAATGCACAGTGACCTGATCAGCATGTCCCATCAATGAACAGTGACCTGATAAGCATGTCCCATCAATGAACAGTGACCTGATAAGCATGTCCCCTCAATGCACAGTGACCTGACCAGCATGTCCCATCAATGCACAGTGACCTGATCAGCATGTCCCATCAATGCACAGTGACCTGATAAGCATGTCCCATCAATGCACAGTGACCTGATCAGCATGTCCCATCAATGCACAGTGACCTGATCAGCATGTCCCATCAATGCACAGTGACCTGATCAGCATGTCCCATCAATGCACAGTGATCTGATAAGCATGTCCCATCAATGCACAGTAACCTGATCAGCATGTCCCATCAATGCACAGTGACCTGATCAGCATTTCCCATCAATGCACAGTGACCTGATAAGCATGTCCCATCAATGCACAGTGACCTGATAAGCATGTCCCATCAATGCACAGTGACCTGACCAGCATGTTCCATCAATGCACAGTGACCTGATAAGCATGTCCCATCAATGCACAGTGACCTGATAAGCATGTCCCATCAATGCACAGTGATCTGATAAGCATGTCCCATCAATGCACAGTGACCTGACCAGCATGTCCCATCAATGCACAGTGACCTGATCAGCATGTCCCATCAATGCAGTGACATTATAAGCATGTCCCATCAATGCACAGTGATCTGATAAGCATGTCCCATCAATGCACAGTGACCTGATAAGCATGTCCCATCAATGCACCGTGACCTGATAAGCATGTCCCATCATCAGCATGTCCCATCAATGCACAGTGACCTGATCAGTATGTCCCATCAATGCACAGTGACCTGATAAGCATTGTCCCATCAATGCACAGTGACCTGATCAACATGTCCCCATCAATGCACAGTGACCTGACCAGCATGTCCCCATTAATGCACAGTGACCTGACCAGCATGTCCCCCATCAATGCACAGAGACCTGATAAGCCTGTCCCATCAATGCACAGTGACCTGATCAACATTTCCCCATCAATGCACAGTGACTCGACATGCATGTCCCATCAATGCACAGTGACCTGATAAGCATGTCCCATCAATGCACAGTGACCTGATAAGCATGTCCCATCAATGCACAGTGACCTGATCAGCATGTCCCATCAATGCACAGTGATCTGATCAGCATGTCCCATCATCAGCATGTTCCATCAATGCACAGTGACCTGATCAGCATGTCCCATCAATGCACAGTGACCTGATCAGCATGTCTCATCAAGGCACAGTGACCTGATCAGCATGTCCCATCAATGCACAGTGACCTGATCAGCATGTCTCATCAAGGCACAGTGACCTGATAAGCATGTCCCATCAATGCACAGTGACCTGACCAGCATGTCCCATCAATGCACAGTGACCTGACCAGCATGTCCCATCAATGCACAGTGACCTGATAAGCATGTCCCATCAATGCACAGTGACCTGATAAGCATGTCCCATCAAAGCACAGTGACCTGATGAGCATGTCCCATCAATGCACAGTGACCTGACCAGCATGTCCCATCAATGCACAGTGACCTGACCAGCATGTCCCATCAATGCACAGTGACCTGATCAGCATGTCCCATCAATGCACAGTGACCTGATAAGCATGTCCCATCATTGCACAGTGACCTGATCAGCAAGTCCCATTAATGCACAGTGACCTGACCAGCATGTCCCATCAATGCACAGTGACCTGATAAGCATGTCCCATCAATGCACAGTGACCTGATAAGCATTGTCCCATCAATGCACAGTGACCTGATCAACATGTCCCCATCAATGCACAGTGACCTGACCAGCATGTCCCATCAATGCACAGTGACCTGAAAAGCATGTCCCATCAATTCACAGTGACCTGATAAGCATGTCCCATCTATGCACAGTGACCTGATCAGCATGTCCCATCAATGCACAGTGACCTGATCAGCATGTCCCATCAATGCACAGTGACCTGACCAGCATGTCCCATCAATACACAGTGACCTGACCAGCAAGTCCCATCAATGCACAGTGACCTGATCAGCATGTCCCATCAATGCACAGTGACCTGATCAGCATGTCCCATCAATGCACAGTGACCTGATCAGCATGTCCCATCAATTCACAGTGACCTGATAAGCATGTCCCATCAATGCACAGTGACCTTATAAGCATGTCCCATCAATGCACAGTGACCTGATCAGCATGTCCCATCAATGCACAGTGACCTTATAAGCATGTCCCATCAATGCACAGTGACCTGATAAGCATGTCCCATCAATGCACAGTAACCTGATCAGCATGTCCCATCAATGCACAGTGACCTGATCAGCATTTCCCATCAATGCACAGTGACCTGATAAGCATGTCCCATCAATGCACAGTGACCTGATAAGCATGTCCCATCAATGCACAGTGACCTGACCAGCATGTTCAATCAATGCACAGTGACCTGATAAGCATGTCCCATCAATGCACAGTGACCTGATAAGCATGTCCCATCAATGCACAATGACCTGATAAGCATGTCCCGTCAATGCACAGTGACCTGATCAGCATGTCTCATCAATGCACAGTGACCTGATCAGCATGTCCCATCAATGCACAGTGACCTGATCAGCATGTCCCATCAATGCACAGTGACCTGACCAGCATGTCCCATCAATGCACAGTGACCTGACCAGCATGTCCCCTCAATGCACAGTGACCTGATAAGCATGTCCCATCAATGCACAGTGATCTGATAAGCATGTCCCATCAATGCACAGTGACCTGACCAGCATGTCCCATCAATGCACAGTGACCTGATCAGCATGTCCCATCAATGCACAGTGACATTATAAGCATGTCCCATCAATGCACAGTGATCTGATAAGCATGTCCCATCAATGCACAGTGACCTGATAAGCATGTCCCATCAATGCACCGTGACCTGATAAGCATGTCCCATCATCAGCATGTCCCATCAATGCACAGTGACCTGATCAGCATGTCCCATCAATGCACAGTGACCTGATCAGCATGTCCCATCAATGCACAGTGACCTGATCAGCATGTCCCATCAATGCACAGTGACCTGATAAGCATGTCCCATCAATGCACAGTGACCTGATCAGCATGTCCCATCAATGCACAGTGACCTGATCAGCATGTCCCATCAATGCACAGTGACCTGATCAGCATGTCCCATCAATGCACAGTGACCTGACCAGCATGTCCCATCAATGCACAGTGACCTGATAAGCATTTCCCATCAATGCACAGTGACCTGACCAACATGTCCCATCAATGCACAGTGACCTGATAAGCATGTCCCATCAATGCACAGTGACCTGATAAGCATGTCCCATCAATGCACAATGACCTGATAAGCATGTCCCGTCAATGCACAGTGACCTGATCAGCATGTCTCATCAATGCACAGTGACCTGATCAGCATGTCCCATCAATGCACAGTGACCTGATCAGCATGTCCCATCAATGCACAGTGACCTGACCAGCATGTCCCATCAATGCACAGTGACCTGACCAGCATGTCCCCTCAATGCACAGTGACCTGATAAGCATGTCCCATCAATGCACAATGACCTGATAAGCATGTCCCGTCAATGCACAGTGACCTGATCAGCATGTCTCATCAATGCACAGTGACCTGATCAGCATGTCCCATCAATGCACAGTGACCTGATCAGCATGTCCCATCAATGCACAGTGACCTGACCAGCATGTCCCATCAATGCACAGTGACCTGACCAGCATGTCCCCTCAATGCACAGTGACCTGACCAGCATGTCCCATCAATGCACAGTGACCTGATCAGCGTGTCCCATCAATGCACAGTGACCTGATCAGCGTGTCCCATCAATGCACAGTGACCTGATCAGCATGTCCCATCAATGCACAGTGACCTGATCAGCATGTCCCATCAATGCACAGTAACCTGATCAGCATGTCCCATCAATGCACAGTGACCTGATAAGCATGTCCCATCAATGCACAGTGACCTGATCAGCATGTCCCATCAATGAACAGTGACCTGATAAGCATGTCCCATCAATGAACAGTGACCTGATAAGCATGTCCCCTCAATGCACAGTGACCTGACCAGCATGTCCCATCAATGCACAGTGACCTGATCAGCATGTCCCATCAATGCACAGTGACCTGATAAGCATGTCCCCTCAATGCACAGTGACCTGATCAGCATGTCCCATCAATGCACAGTGACCTGATCAGCATGTCCCATCAATGCACAGTGACCTGATCAGCATGTCTCATCAATGCACAGTAACCTGATAAGCATGTCCCATCAATGCACAGTGACCTGACCAGCATGTCTCATCAATGCACAGTGACCTGATCAGCATGTCCCATCAATGCACAGTGACCTGATCAGCATGTCCCATCAATGCACAGTGACCTGACCAGCATGTCCCATCAATGCACAGTGACCTGACCAGCATGTCCCCTCAATGCACAGTGACCTGATAAGCATGTCCCATCAATGCACAGTGATCTGATAAGCATGTCCCATCAATGCACAGTGACCTGACCAGCATGTCCCATCAATGCACAGTGACCTGATCAGCATGTCCCATCAATGCACAGTGACATTATAAGCATGTCCCATCAATGCACAGTGATCTGATAAGCATGACCCATCAATGCACAGTGACCTGATAAGCATGTCCCATCAATGCACCGTGACCTGATAAGCATGTCCCATCATCAGCATGTCCCATCAATGCACAGTGACCTGATCAGCATGTCCCATCAATGCACAGTGACCTGATCAGCATGTCCCATCAATGCACAGTGACCTGATCAGCATGTCCCATCAATGCACAGTGACCTGATAAGCATGTCCCATCAATGCACAGTGACCTGATCAGCATGTCCCATCAATGCACAGTGACCTGATCAGCATGTCCCATCAATGCACAGTGACCTGATCAGCATGTCCCATCAATGCACAGTGACCTGACCAGCATGTCCCATCAATGCACAGTGACCTGATAAGCATTTCCCATCAATGCACAGTGACCTGACCAACATGTCCCATCAATGCACAGTGACCTGATAAGCATGTCCCATCAATGCACAGTGACCTGATAAGCATGTCCCATCAATGCACAATGACCTGATAAGCATGTCCCGTCAATGCACAGTGACCTGATCAGCATGTCTCATCAATGCACAGTGACCTGATCAGCATGTCCCATCAATGCACAGTGACCTGATCAGCATGTCCCATCAATGCACAGTGACCTGACCAGCATGTCCTATCAATGCACAGTGACCTGACCAGCATGTCCCCTCAATGCACAGTGACCTGATAAGCATGTCCCATCAATGCACAATGACCTGATAAGCATGTCCCGTCAATGCACAGTGACCTGATCAGCATGTCTCATCAATGCACAGTGACCTGATCAGCATGTCCCATCAATGCACAGTGACCTGATCAGCATGTCCCATCAATGCACAGTGACCTGACCAGCATGTCCCATCAATGCACAGTGACCTGACCAGCATGTCCCCTCAATGCACAGTGACCTGACCAGCATGTCCCATCAATGCACAGTGACCTGATCAGCGTGTCCCATCAATGCACAGTGACCTGATCAGCGTGTCCCATCAATGCACAGTGACCTGATCAGCATGTCCCATCAATGCACAGTGACCTGATCAGCATGTCCCATCAATGCACAGTAACCTGATCAGCATGTCCCATCAATGCACAGTGACCTGATAAGCATGTCCCATCAATGCACAGTGACCTGATCAGCATGTCCCATCAATGAACAGTGACCTGATAAGCATGTCCCATCAATGAACAGTGACCTGATAAGCATGTCCCCTCAATGCACAGTGACCTGACCAGCATGTCCCATCAATGCACAGTGACCTGATCAGCATGTCCCATCAATGCACAGTGACCTGATAAGCATGTCCCCTCAATGCACAGTGACCTGATCAGCATGTCCCATCAATGCACAGTGACCTGATCAGCATGTCCCATCAATGCACAGTGACCTGATCAGCATGTCTCATCAATGCACAGTAACCTGATAAGCATGTCCCATCAATGCACAGTGACCTGACCAGCATGTCCCATCAATGCACAGTGACCTGATGAGCATGTCCCATCAATGCACAGTGACCTGACCAGCATGTCCCATCAATGCACAGTGACCTGACCAGCATGTCCCATCAATGCACAGTGACCTGATCAGCATGTCCCATCAATGCACAGTGACCTGATAAGCATGTCCCATCATTGCACAGTGACCTGATCAGCATGTCCCATCAATGCACAGTGACCTGACCAGCATGTCCCATCAATGCACAGTGACCTGATAAGCATGTCCCATCAATGCACAGTGACCTGATAAGCATTGTCCCATCAATGCACAGTGACCTGATCAACATGTCCCCATCAATGCACAGTGACCTGACCAGCATGTCCCCATTAATGCACAGTGACCTGACCAGCATGTCCCCCATCAATGTACAGAGACCTGATAAGCCTGTCCCATCAATGCACAGTGACCTGATCAACATTTCCCCATCAATGCACAGTGACCCGACATGCATGTCCCATCAATGCACAGTGACCTGATAAGCATGTCCCATCAATGCACAGTGACCTGATAAGCATGTCCCATCAATGCACAGTGACCTGATCAGCATGTCCCATCAATGCACAGTGATCTGATAAGCATGTCCCATCAATGCACAGTAACCTGATCAGCATGTCCCATCAATGCACAGTGACCTGATCAGCATTTCCCATCAATGCACAGTGACCTGATAAGCATGTCCCATCAATGCACAGTGACCTGATAAGCATGTCCCATCAATGCACAGTGACCTGACCAGCATGTTCCATCAATGCACAGTGACCTGATAAGCATGTCCCATCAATGCACAGTGACCTTATAAGCATGTCCCATCAATGCACAGTGACCTGACCAGCGTGTCCCATCAATGCACAGTGACCTGATCAGCATGTCCCATCAATGCACAGTGACATTATAAGCATGTCCCATCAATGCACAGTGATCTGATAAGCATGTCCCATCAATGCACAGTGACCTGATAAGCATGTCCCATCAATGCACCGTGACCTGATAAGCATGTCCCATCATCAGCATGTCCCATCAATGCACAGTGACTTGATCAGCATGTCCCATCAATGCACAGTGACCTGATCAGCATGTCCCATCAATGCACAGTGACCTGATCAGCATGTCCCATCAATGCACAGTGACCTGATAAGCATGTCCCATCAATGCCCAGTGACCTGATCAGCATGTCTATCAATGCACAGTGACCTGATCAGCATGTCCCATCAATGCACAGTGACCTGATCAGCATGTCCCATCAATGCACAGTGACCTGACCAGCATGTCCCATCAATGCACAGTGACCTGATAAGCATGTCCCATCAATGCACAGTGACCTGACCAGCATGTCCCATCAATGCACAGTGACCTGATAAGCATGTCCCATCAATGCACAGTGACCTGATAAGCATGTCCCATCAATGCACAATGACCTGATAAGCATGTCCCGTCAATGCACAGTGACCTGATCAGCATGTCTCATCAATGCACAGTGACCTGATCAGCATGTCCCATCAATGCACAGTGACCTGATCAGCATGTCCCATCAATGCACAGTGACCTGATCAGCATGTCTCATCAATGCACAGTGACCTGATCAGCATGTCCCATCAATGCACAGTGACCTGATCAGCATGTCCCATCAATGCACAGTGACCTGATAAGCATGTCCCATCAATGCACAGTGACCTGATCAGCATGTCCCATCAATGAACAGTGACCTGATAAGCATGTCCCATCAATGAACAGTGACCTGATAAGCATGTCCCCTCAATGCACAGTGACCTGACCAGCATGTCCCATCAATGCACAGTGACCTGATCAGCATGTCCCATCAATGCACAGTGACCTGATAAGCATGTCCCATC
Organism: Pelophylax lessonae; assembly: GCF_965119305.1. Taxonomy (NCBI): domain Eukaryota; kingdom Metazoa; phylum Chordata; class Amphibia; order Anura; family Ranidae; genus Pelophylax; species Pelophylax lessonae. The sequence goes on along the minus strand of NC_138768.1, from coordinate 426,095,791 downwards.
AATGCACAGTGACCTGATCAGCATGTCCCATCAATGCACAGTGACCTGATAAGCATGTCCCATCAATGCACAGTGACCTGATAAGCATGTCCCATCAATGCACAGTGACCTGATAAGCATGTCCCATCAATGCACAGTGACCTGATCAGCATGTCCCATCAATGCACAGTGATCTGATAAGCATGTCCCATCAATGCACAGTAACCTGATCAGCATGTCCCATCAATGCACAGTGACCTGATCAGCATTTCCCATCAATGCACAGTGACCTGATAAGCATGTCCCATCAATGCACAGTGACCTGATAAGCATGTCCCATCAATGCACAGTGACCTGACCAGCATGTTCCATCAATGCACAGTGACCTGATAAGCATGTCCCATCAATGCACAGTGACCTTATAAGCATGTCCCATCAATGCACAGTGACCTGACCAGCGTGTCCCATCAATGCACAGTGACCTGATCAGCATGTCCCATCAATGCACAGTGACATTATAAGCATGTCCCATCAATGCACAGTGATCTGATAAGCATGTCCCATCAATGCACAGTGACCTGATAAGCATGTCCCATCAATGCACCGTGACCTGATAAGCATGTCCCATCATCAGCATGTCCCATCAATGCACAGTGACTTGATCAGCATGTCCCATCAATGCACAGTGACCTGATCAGCATGTCCCATCAATGCACAGTGACCTGATCAGCATGTCCCATCAATGCACAGTGACCTGATAAGCATGTCCCATCAATGCCCAGTGACCTGATCAGCATGTCTATCAATGCACAGTGACCTGATCAGCATGTCCCATCAATGCACAGTGACCTGATCAGCATGTCCCATCAATGCACAGTGACCTGACCAGCATGTCCCATCAATGCACAGTGACCTGATAAGCATGTCCCATCAATGCACAGTGACCTGACCAGCATGTCCCATCAATGCACAGTGACCTGATAAGCATGTCCCATCAATGCACAGTGACCTGATAAGCATGTCCCATCAATGCACAATGACCTGATAAGCATGTCCCGTCAATGCACAGTGACCTGATCAGCATGTCTCATCAATGCACAGTGACCTGATCAGCATGTCCCATCAATGCACAGTGACCTGATCAGCATGTCCCATCAATGCACAGTGACCTGATCAGCATGTCTCATCAATGCACAGTGACCTGATCAGCATGTCCCATCAATGCACAGTGACCTGATCAGCATGTCCCATCAATGCACAGTGACCTGATAAGCATGTCCCATCAATGCACAGTGACCTGATCAGCATGTCCCATCAATGAACAGTGACCTGATAAGCATGTCCCATCAATGAACAGTGACCTGATAAGCATGTCCCCTCAATGCACAGTGACCTGACCAGCATGTCCCATCAATGCACAGTGACCTGATCAGCATGTCCCATCAATGCACAGTGACCTGATAAGCATGTCCCATCAATGCACAGTGACCTGATCAGCATGTCCCATCAATGCACAGTGACCTGATCAGCATGTCCCATCAATGCACAGTGACCTGATCAGCATGTCCCATCAATGCACAGTGATCTGATAAGCATGTCCCATCAATGCACAGTAACCTGATCAGCATGTCCCATCAATGCACAGTGACCTGATCAGCATTTCCCATCAATGCACAGTGACCTGATAAGCATGTCCCATCAATGCACAGTGACCTGATAAGCATGTCCCATCAATGCACAGTGACCTGACCAGCATGTTCCATCAATGCACAGTGACCTGATAAGCATGTCCCATCAATGCACAGTGACCTGATAAGCATGTCCCATCAATGCACAGTGATCTGATAAGCATGTCCCATCAATGCACAGTGACCTGACCAGCATGTCCCATCAATGCACAGTGACCTGATCAGCATGTCCCATCAATGCAGTGACATTATAAGCATGTCCCATCAATGCACAGTGATCTGATAAGCATGTCCCATCAATGCACAGTGACCTGATAAGCATGTCCCATCAATGCACCGTGACCTGATAAGCATGTCCCATCATCAGCATGTCCCATCAATGCACAGTGACCTGATCAGCATGTCCCATCAATGCACAGTGACCTGATCAGCATGTCCCATCAATGCACAGTGACCTGATAAGCATGTCCCATCAATGCACAGTGACCTGATCAGCATGTCCCATCAATGCACAGTGACCTGATCAGCATGTCCCATCAATGCACAGTGACCTGACCAGCATGACCCATCAATGCACAGTGACCTGATAAGCATGTCCCATCAATGCACAGTGACCTGACCAGCATGTCCCATCAATGCACAGTGACCTGATAAGCATGTCCCATCAATGCACAGTGACCTGATAAGCATGTCCCATCAATGCACAATGACCTGATAAGCATGTCCCGTCAATGCACAGTGACCTGATCAGCATGTCTCATCAATGCACAGTGACCTGATCAGCATGTCCCATCAATGCACAGTGACCTGATCAGCATGTCCCATCAATGCACAATGACCTGACCAGCATGTCCCATCAATGCACAGTGACCGGACCAGCATGTCCCCTCAATGCACAGTGACCTGATAAGCATGTCCCATCAATGCACAATGACCTGATAAGCATGTCTCGTCAATGCACAGTGACCTGATCAGCATGTCTCATCAATGCACAGTGACCTGATCAGCATGTCCCATCAATGCACAGTGACCTGATCAGCATGTCCCATCAATGCACAGTGACCTGACCAGCATGTCCCATCAATGCACAGTGACCTGACCAGCATGTCCCCTCAATGCACAGTGACCTGACCAGCATGTCCCATCAATGCACAGTGACCTGATCAGCGTGTCCCATCAATGCACAGTGACCTGATCAGCGTGTCCCATCAATGCACAGTGACCTGATCAGCATGTCCCATCAATGCACAGTGACCTGATCAGCATGTCCCATCAATGCACAGTGACCTGATCAGCATGTCCCATCAATGCACAGTGACCTGATAAGCATGTCCCATCAATGCACAGTGACCTGATCAGCATGTCCCATCAATGAACAGTGACCTGATAAGCATGTCCCATCAATGAACAGTGACCTGATAAGCATGTCCCCTCAATGCACAGTGACCTGACCAGCATGTCCCATCAATGCACAGTGACCTGATCAGCATGTCCCATCAATGCACAGTGACCTGATAAGCATGTCCCATCAATGCACAGTGACCTGATCAGCATGTCCCATCAATGCACAGTGACCTGATTAGCATGTCCCATCAATGCACAGTGACCTGATCAGCATGTCTCATCAATGCACAGTGACCTGATAAGCATGTCCCATCAATGCACAGTGACCTGACCAGCATGTCCCATCAATGCACAGTGACCTGATGAGCATGTCCCATCAATGCACAGTGACCTGACCAGCATGTCCCATCAATGCACAGTGACCTGACCAGCATGTCCCATCAATGCACAGTGACCTGATCAGCATGTCCCATCAATGCACAGTGACCTGATCAGCATGTCCCATCATTGCACAGTGACCTGATCAGCATGTCCCATCAATGCACAGTGACCTGACCAGCATGTCCCATCAATGCACAGTGACCTGATAAGCATGTCCCATCAATGCACAGTGACCTGATAAGCATTGTCCCATCAATGCACAGTGACCTGATCAACATGTCCCCATCAATGCACAGTGACCTGACCAGCATGTCCCCATTAATGCACAGTGACCTGACCAGCATGTCCCCCATCAATGCACAGAGACCTGATAAGCCTGTCCCATCAATGCACAGTGACCTGATCAACATTTCCCCATCAATGCACAGTGACCCGACATGCATGTCCCATCAATGCACAGTGACCTGATAAGCATGTCCCATCAATGCACAGTGACCTGATAAGCATGTCCCATCAATGCACAGTGACCTGATCAGCATGTCCCATCAATGCACAGTGATCTGATAAGCATGTCCCATCATCAGCATGTTCCATCAATGCACAGTGACCTGATCAGCATGTCCCATCAATGCACAGTGACCTGATCAGCATGTCTCATCAAGGCACAGTGACCTGATCAGCATGTCCCATCAATGCACAGTGACCTGATCAGCATTTCTCATCAAGGCACAGTGACCTGATAAGCATGTCCCATCAATGAACAGTGACCTGACCAGCATGTCCCATCAATGCATAGTGACCTGACCAGCATGTCCCATCAATGCACAGTGACCTGATAAGCATGTCCCATCAATGCACAGTGACCTGATAAGCATGTCCCATCAATGCACAGTGACCTGATAAGCATTGTCCCATCAATGCACAGTGACCTGATCAACATGTCCCCATCAATGCACAGTGACCTGACCAGCATGTCCCCATTAATGCACAGTGACCTGACCAGCATGTCCCCCATCAATGCACAGAGACCTGATAAGCCTGTCCCATCAATGCACAGTGACCTGATCAACATTTCCCCATCAATGCACAGTGACCCGACATGCATGTCCCATCAATGCACAGTGACCTGATAAGCATGTCCCATCAATGCACAGTGACCTGATAAGCATGTCCCATCAATGCACAGTGACCTGATCAGCATGTCCCATCAATGCACAGTGATCTGATAAGCATGTCCCATCATCAGCATGTTCCATCAATGCACAGTGACCTGATCAGCATGTCCCATCAATGCACAGTGACCTGATCAGCATGTCTCATCAAGGCACAGTGACCTGATCAGCATGTCCCATCAATGCACAGTGACCTGATCAGCATTTCTCATCAAGGCACAGTGACCTGATAAGCATGTCCCATCAATGAACAGTGACCTGACCAGCATGTCCCATCAATGCATAGTGACCTGACCAGCATGTCCCATCAATGCACAGTGACCTGATAAGCATGTCCCATCAATGCACAGTGACCTGATAAGCATGTCCCATCAATGCACAGTGACCTGATAAGCATTGTCCCATCAATGCACAGTGACCTGATCAACATGTCCCCATCAATGCACAGTGACCTGACCAGCATGTCCCCATTAATGCACAGTGACCTGACCAGCATGTCCCCCATCAATGCACAGAGACCTGATAAGCCTGTCCCATCAATGCACAGTGACCTGATCAACATTTCCCCATCAATGCACAGTGACTCGACATGCATGTCCCATCAATGCACAGTGACCTGATAAGCATGTCCCATCAATGCACAGTGACCTGATAAGCATGTCCCATCAATGCACAGTGACCTGATCAGCATGTCCCATCAATGCACAGTGATCTGATCAGCATGTCCCATCATTAGCATGTTCCATCAATGCACAGTGACCTGATCAGCATGTCTCATCAAGGCACAGTGACCTGATCAGCATGTCCCATCAATGCACAGTGACCTGATCAGCATGTCTCATCAAGGCACAGTGACCTGATAAGCATGTCCCATCAATGCACAGTGACCTGACCAGCATGTCCCATCAATGCACAGTGACCTGACCAGCATGTCCCATCAATGCACAGTGACCTGATAAGCATGTCCCATCAATGCACAGTGACCTGATAAGCATGTCCCATCAAAGCACAGTGACCTGATGAGCATGTCCCATCAATGCACAGTGACCTGACCAGCATGTCCCATCAATGCACAGTGACCTGACCAGCATGTCCCATCAATGCACAGTGACCTGATCAGCATGTCCCATCAATGCACAGTGACCTGATAAGCATGTCCCATCATTGCACAGTGACCTGATCAGCAAGTCCCATTAATGCACAGTGACCTGACCAGCATGTCCCATCAATGCACAGTGACCTGATAAGCATGTCCCATCAATGCACAGTGACCTGATAAGCATTGTCCCATCAATGCACAGTGACCTGATCAACATGTCCCCATCAATGCACAGTGACCTGACCAGCATGTCCCATCAATGCACAGTGACCTGAAAAGCATGTCCCATCAATTCACAGTGACCTGATAAGCATGTCCCATCTATGCACAGTGACCTGATCAGCATGTCCCATCTATGCACAGTGACCTGATCAGCATGTCCCATCAATGCACAGTGACCTGACCAGCATGTCCCATCAATACACCGTGACCTGACCAGCAAGTCCCATCAATGCACAGTGACCTGATCAGCATGTCCCATCAATGCACAGTGACCTGATAAGCATGTCCCATCAATGCACAGTGACCTTATAAGCATGTCCCATCAATGCACAGTGACCTGATCAGCATGTCCCATCAATGCACAGTGACCTTATAAGCATGTCCCATCAATGCACAGTGACCTGATAAGCATGTCCCATCAATGCACAGTAACCTGATCAGCATGTCCCATCAATGCACAGTGACCTGATCAGCATTTCCCATCAATGCACAGTGACCTGATAAGCATGTCCCATCAATGCACAGTGACCTGATAAGCATGTCCCATCAATGCACAGTGACCTGACCAGCATGTTCCATCAATGTAGAGTGACCTGATAAGCATGTCCCATCAATGCACAGTGACCTGATAAGCATGTCCCATCAATGCACAATGACCTGATAAGCATGTCCCGTCAATGCACAGTGACCTGATCAGCATGTCTCATCAATGCACAGTGACCTGATCAGCATGTCCCATCAATGCACAGTGACCTGATCAGCATGTCCCATCAATGCACAGTGACCTGACCAGCATGTCCCATCAATGCACAGTGACCTGACCAGCATGTCCCCTCAATGCACAGTGACCTGATAAGCATGTCCCATCAATGCACAGTGATCTGATAAGCATGTCCCATCAATGCACAGTGACCTGACCAGCATGTCCCATCAATGCACAGTGACCTGATCAGCATGTCCCATCAATGCACAGTGACATTATAAGCATGTCCCATCAATGCACAGTGACCTGATAAGCATGTCCCATCAATGCACCGTGACCTGATAAGCATGTCCCATCATCAGCATGTCCCATCAATGCACAGTGACCTGATCAGCATGTCCCATCAATGCACAGTGACCTGATCAGCATGTCCCATCAATGCACAGTGACCTGATCAGCATGTCCCATCAATGCACAGTGACCTGATAAGCATGTCCCATCAATGCACAGTGACCTGATCAGCATGTCCCATCAATGCACAGTGACCTGATCAGCATGTCCCATCAATGCACAGTGACCTGATCAGCATGTCCCATCAATGCACAGTGACCTGACCAGCATGTCCCATCAATGCACAGTGACCTGATAAGCATTTCCCATCAATGCACAGTGACCTGACCAACATGTCCCATCAATGCACAGTGACCTGATAAGCATGTCCCATCAATGCACAGTGACCTGATAAGCATGTCCCATCAATGCACAATGACCTGATAAGCATGTCCCGTCAATGCACAGTGACCTGATCAGCATGTCTCATCAATGCACAGTGACCTGATCAGCATGTCCCATCAATGCACAGTGACCTGATCAGCATGTCCCATCAATGCACAGTGACCTGACCAGCATGTCCCATCAATGCACAGTGACCTGACCAGCATGTCCCCTCAATGCACAGTGACCTGATAAGCATGTCCCATCAATGCACAATGACCTGATAAGCATGTCCCGTCAATGCACAGTGACCTGATCAGCATGTCTCATCAATGCACAGTGACCTGATCAGCATGTCCCATCAATGCACAGTGACCTGATCAGCATGTCCCATCAATGCACAGTGACCTGACCAGCATGTCCCATCAATGCACAGTGACCTAACCAGCATGTCCCCTCAATGCACAGTGACCTGACCAGCATGTCCCATCAATGCACAGTGACCTGATCAGCGTGTCCCATCAATGCACAGTGACCTGATCAGCGTGTCCCATCAATGCACAGTGACCTGATCAGCATGTCCCATCAATGCACAGTAACCTGATCAGCATGTCCCATCAATGCACAGTAACCTGATCAGCATGTCCCATCAATGAACAGTGACCTGATAAGCATGTCCCATCAATGAACAGTGACCTGATAAGCATGTCCCCTCAATGCACAGTGACCTGACCAGCATGTCCCATCAATGCACAGTGACCTGATCAGCATGTCCCATCAATGCACAGTGACCTGATAAGCATGTCCCATCAATGTACAGTGACCTGATCAGCATGTCCCATCAATGCACAGTGACCTGATCAGCATGTCCCATCAATGCACAGTGACCTGATCAGCATGTCTCATCAATGCACAGTAACCTGATAAGCATGTTCCATCAATGCACAGTGACCTGACCAGCATGTCCCATCAATGCACAGTGACCTGATGAGCATGTCCCATCAATGCACAGTGACCTGACCAGCATGTCCCATCAATGCACAGTGACCTGACCAGCATGTCCCATCAATGCACAGTGACCTGATCAGCATGTCCCATCAATGCACAGTGACCTGATAAGCATGTCCCATCATTGCACAGTGACCTGATCAGCATGTCCCATCAATGCACAGTGACCTGACCAGCATGTCCCATCAATGCACAGTGACCTGATAAGCATGTCCCATCAATGCACAGTGACCTGATAAGCATTGTCCCATCAATGCACAGTGACCTGATCAACATGTCCCCATCAATGCACAGTGACCTGACCAGCATGTCCCCATTAATGCACAGTGACCTGACCAGCATGTCCCCCATCAATGCACAGAGACCTGATAAGCCTGTCCCATCAATGCACAGTGACCTGATCAACATTTCCCCATCAATGCACAGTGACCCGACATGCATGTCCCATCAATGCACAGTGACCTGATAAGCATGTCCCATCAATGCACAGTGACCTGATAAGCATGTCCCATCAATGCACAGTGACCTGATCAGCATGTCCCATCAATGCACAGTGATCTGATAAGCATGTCCCATCAATGCACAGTAACCTGATCAGCATGTCCCATCAATGCACAGTGACCTGATCAGCATTTCCCATCAATGCACAGTGACCTGATAAGCATGTCCCATCAATGCACAGTGACCTGATAAGCATGTCCCATCAATGCACAGTGACCTGATCAGCATGTCCCATCAATGCACAGTGACATTATAAGCATGTCCCATCAATGCACAGTGATCTGATAAGCATGTCCCATCAATACACAGTGACCTGATAAGCATGTCCCATCAATGCACCGTGACCTGATAAGCATGTCCCATCATCAGCATGTCCCATCAATGCACAGTGACCTGATAAGCATGTCCCATCAATGCACAGTGACCTGATCAGCATGTCCCATCAATGAACAGTGACCTGATAAGCATGTCCCATCAATGAACAGTGACCTGATAAGCATGTCCCCTCAATGCACAGTGACCTGACCAGCATGTCCCATCAATGCACAGTGACCTGATCAGCATGTCCCATCAATGCACAGTGACCTGATAAGCATGTCCCATCAATGCACAGTGACCTGATCAGCATGTCCCATCAATGCACAGTGATCTGATAAGCATGTCCCATCAATGCACAGTAACCTGATCAGCATGTCCCATCAATGCACAGTGACCTGATCAGCATTTCCCATCAATGCACAGTGACCTGATAAGCATGTCCCATCAATGCACAGTGACCTGATAAGCATGTCCCATCAATGCACAGTGACCTGACCAGCATGTTCCATCAATGCACAGTGACCTGATAAGCATGTCCCATCAATGCACAGTGACCTTATAAGCATGTCCCATCAATGCACAGTGACCTGACCAGCATGTCCCATCAATGCACAGTGACCTGATCAGCATGTCCCATCAATGCACAGTGACATTATAAGCATGTCCCATCAATGCACAGTGATCTGATAAGCATGTCCCATCAATGCACAGTGACCTGATAAGCATGTCCCATCAATGCACCGTGACCTGATAAGCATGTCCCATCATCAGCATGTCCCATCAATGCACAGTGACTTGATCAGCATGTCCCATCAATGCACAGTGACCTGATCAGCATGTCCCATCAATGCACAGTGACCTGATCAGCATGTCCCATCAATGCACAGTGACCTGATAAGCATGTCCCATCAATGCCCAGTGACCTGATCAGCATGTCCCATCAATGCACAGTGACCTGATCAGCATGTCCCATCAATGCACAGTGACCTGATCAGCATGTCCCATCAATGCACAGTGACCTGACCAGCATGTCCCATCAATGCACAGTGACCTGATAAGCATGTCCCATCAATGCACAGTGACCTGACCAGCATGTCCCATCAATGCACAGTGACCTGATAAGCATGTCCCATCAATGCACAGTGACCTGATAAGCATGTCCCATCAATGCACAATGACCTGATAAGCATGTCCCGTCAATGCACAGTGACCTGATCAGCATGTCTCATCAATGCACAGTGACCTGATCAGCATGTCCCATCAATGCACAGTGACCTGATCAGCATGTCCCATCAATGCACAGTGACCTGATCATCATGTCTCATCAATGCACAGTGACCTGATCAGCATGTCCCATCAATGCACAGTGACCTGATCAGCATGTCCCATCAATGCACAGTGACCTGATAAGCATGTCCCATCAATGCACAGTGACCTGATCAGCATGTCCCATCAATGAACAGTGACCTGATAAGCATGTCCCATCAATGAACAGTGACCTGATAAGCATGTCCCCTCAATGCACAGTGACCTGACCAGCATGTCCCATCAATGCACAGTGACCTGATCAGCATGTCCCATCAATGCACAGTGACCTGATAAGCATGTCCCATCAATGCACAGTGACCTGATCAGCATGTCCCATCAATGCACAGTGACCTGATCAGCATGTCCCATCAATGCACAGTGACCTGATCAGCATGTCCCATCAATGCACAGTGATCTGATAAGCATGTCCCATCAATGCACAGTAACCTGATCAGCATGTCCCATCAATGCACAGTGACCTGATCAGCATTTCCCATCAATGCACAGTGACCTGATAAGCATGTCCCATCAATGCACAGTGACCTGATAAGCATGTCCCATCAATGCACAGTGACCTGACCAGCATGTTCCATCAATGCACAGTGACCTGATAAGCATGTCCCATCAATGCACAGTGACCTTATAAGCATGTCCCATCAATGCACAGTGATCTGATAAGCATGTCCCATCAATGCACAGTGACCTGACCAGCATGTCCCATCAATGCACAGTGACCTGATCAGCATGTCCCATCAATGCACAGTGACATTATAAGCATGTCCCATCAATGCACAGTGATCTGATAAGCATGTCCCATCAATGCACAGTGACCTGATAAGCATGTCCCATCAATGCACCGTGACCTGATAAGCATGTCCCATCATCAGCATGTCCCATCAATGCACAGTGACCTGATCAGCATGTCCCATCAATAAACAGTGACCTGATCAGCATGTCCCATCAATGCACAGTGACCTGATCAGCATGTCCCATCAATGCACAGTGACCTGATAAGCATGTCCCATCAATGCACAGTGACCTGATCAGCATGTCCCATCAATGCACAGTGACCTGATCAGCATGTCCCATCAATGCACAGTGACCTGATCAGCATGTCCCATCAATGCACAGTGACCTGACCAGCATGACCCATCAATGCACAGTGACCTGATAAGCATGTCCCATCAATGCACAGTGACCTGACCAGCATGTCCCATCAATGCACAGTGACCTGATAAGCATGTCCCATCAATGCACAGTGACCTGATAAGCATGTCCCATCAATGAACAATGACCTGATAAGCATGTCCCGTCAATGCACAGTGACCTGATCAGCATGTCTCATCAATGCACAGTGACCTGATCAGCATGTCCCATCAATGCACAGTGACCTGATCAGCATGTCCCATCAATGCACAATGACCTGACCAGCATGTCCCATCAATGCACAGTGACCGGACCAGCATGTCCCCTCAATGCACAGTGACCTGATAAGCATGTCCCATCAATGCACAATGACCTGATAAGCATGTCTCGTCAATGCACAGTGACCTGATCAGCATGTCTCATCAATGCACAGTGACCTGATCAGCATGTCCCATCAATGCACAGTGACCTGATCAGCATGTCCCATCAATGCACAGTGACCTGACCAGCATGTCCCATCAATGCACAGTGACCTGACCAGCATGTCCCCTCAATGCACAGTGACCTGACCAGCATGTCCCATCAATGCACAGTGACCTGATCAGCGTGTCCCATCAATGCACAGTGACCTGATCAGCGTGTCCCATCAATGCACAGTGACCTGATCAGCATGTCCCATCAATGCACAGTGACCTGATCAGCATGTCCCATCAATGCACAGTGACCTGATCAGCATGTCCCATCAATGCACAGTGACCTGATAAGCATGTCCCATCAATGCACAGTGACCTGATCAGCATGTCCCATCAATGAACAGTGACCTGATAAGCATGTCCCATCAATGAACAGTGACCTGATAAGCATGTCCCCTCAATGCACAGTGACCTGACCAGCATGTCCCATCAATGCACAGTGACCTGATCAGCATGTCCCATCAATGCACAGTGACCTGATAAGCATGTCCCATCAATGCACAGTGACCTGATCAGCATGTCCCATCAATGCACAGTGACCTGATCAGCATGTCCCATCAATGCACAGTGACCTGATCAGCATGTCTCATCAATGCACAGTGACCTGATAAGCATGTCCCATCAATGCACAGTGACCTGACCAGCATGTCCCATCAATGCACAGTGACCTGATGAGCATGTCCCATCAATGCACAGTGACCTGACCAGCATGTCCCATCAATGCACAGTGACCTGACCAGCATGTCCCATCAATGCACAGTGACCTGATCAGCATGTCCCATCAATGCACAGTGACCTGATCAGCATGTCCCATCATTGCACAGTGACCTGATCAGCATGTCCCATCAATGCACAGTGACCTGACCAGCATGTCCCATCAATGCACAGTGACCTGACCAGCATGTCCCATCAATGCACAGTGACCTGATAAGCATGTCCCATCAATGCACAGTGACCTGATAAGCATTGTCCCATCAATGCACAGTGACCTGACCAGCATGTCCCCATTAATGCACAGTGACCTGACCAGCATGTCCCCCATCAATGCACAGAGACCTGATAAGCCTGTCCCATCAATGCACAGTGACCTGATCAACATTTCCCCATCAATGCACAGTGACCCGACATGCATGTCCCATCAATGCACAGTGACCTGATAAGCATGTCCCATCAATGCACAGTGACCTGATAAGCATGTCCCATCAATGCACAGTGACCTGATCAGCATGTCCCATCAATGCACAGTGATCTGATAAGCATGTCCCATCATCAGCATGTTCCATCAATGCACAGTGACCTGATCAGCATGTCCCATCAATGCACAGTGACCTGATCAGCATGTCTCATCAAGGCACAGTGACCTGATCAGCATGTCCCATCAATGCACAGTGACCTGATCAGCATTTCTCATCAAGGCACAGTGACCTGATAAGCATGTCCCATCAATGAACAGTGACCTGACCAGCATGTCCCATCAATGCATAGTGACCTGACCAGCATGTCCCATCAATGCACAGTGACCTGATAAGCATGTCCCATCAATGCACAGTGACCTGATAAGCATGTCCCATCAAAGCACAGTGACCTGATTAGCATGTCTCATCAATGCACAGTGACCTGACCAGCATGTCCCATCAATGCACAGTGACCTGACCAGCATGTCCCATCAATGCACAGTGACCTGATCAGCATGTCCCATCAATGCACAGTGACCTGACCAGCATGTCCCATCATTGCACAGTGACCTGATCAGCATGTCCCATCAATGCACAGTGACCTGACCAGCATGTCCCATCAATGCACAGTGACCTGATAAGCATGTCCCATCAATGCACAGTGACCTGATAAGCATTGTCCCATCAATGCACAGTGACCTGATCAACATGTCCCCATCAATGCACAGTGACCTGACCAGCATGTCCCATCAATGCACAGTGACCTGAAAAGCATGTCCCATCAATTCACAGTGACCTGATAAGCATGTCCCATCTATGCACAGTGACCTGATCAGCATGTCCCATCTATGCACAGTGACCTGATCAGCATGTCCCATCAATGCACAGTGACCTGACCAGCATGTCCCATCAATACACAGTGACCTGACCAGCAAGTCCCATCAATGCACAGTGACCTGATCAGCATGTCCCATCAATGCACAGTGACCTGATAAGCATGTTCCATCAATGCACAGTGACCTTATAAGCATGTCCCATCAATGCACAGTGACCTGATCAGCATGTCCCATCAATGCACAGTGACCTTATAAGCATGTCCCATCAATGCACAGTGACCTGATAAGCATGTCCCATCAATGCACAGTAACCTGATCAGCATGTTCCATCAATGCACAGTGACCTGACCAGCATGTCCCATCAATGCACAGTGACCTGATGAGCATGTCCCATCAATGCACAGTGACCTGACCAGCATGTCCCATCAATGCACAGTGACCTGACCAGCATGTCCCATCAATGCACAGTGACCTGATCAGCATGTCCCATCAATGCACAGTGACCTGATAAGCATGTCCCATCATTGCACAGTGACCTGATCAGCATGTCCCATCAATGCACAGTGACCTGACCAGCATGTCCCATCAATGCACAGTGACCTGATAAGCATGTCCCATCAATGCACAGTGACCTGATAAGCATTGTCCCATCAATGCACAGTGACCTGATCAACATGTCCCCATCAATGCACAGTGACCTGACCAGCATGTCCCCATTAATGCACAGTGACCTGACCAGCATGTCCCCCATCAATGCACAGAGACCTGATAAGCCTGTCCCATCAATGCACAGTGACCTGATCAACATTTCCCCATCAATGCACAGTGACCCGACATGCATGTCCCATCAATGCACAGTGACCTGATAAGCATGTCCCATCAATGCACAGTGACCTGATAAGCATGTCCCATCAATGCACAGTGACCTGATCAGCATGTCCCATCAATGCACAGTGATCTGATAAGCATGTCCCATCAATGCACAGTAACCTGATCAGCATGTCCCATCAATGCACAGTGACCTGATCAGCATTTCCCATCAATGCACAGTGACCTGATAAGCATGTCCCATCAATGCACAGTGACCTGATAAGCATGTCCCATCAATGCACAGTGACCTGACCAGCATGTTCCATCAATGCACAGTGACCTGATAAGCATGTCCCATCAATGCACAGTGACCTTATAAGCATGTCCCATCAATGCACAGTGACCTGACCAGCATGTCCCATCAATGCACAGTGACCTGATCAGCATGTCCCATCAATGCACAGTGACATTATAAGCATGTCCCATCAATGCACAGTGATCTGATAAGCATGTCCCATCAATGCACAGTGACCTGATAAGCATGTCCCATCAATGCACCGTGACCTGATAAGCATGTCCCATCATCAGCATGTCCCATCAATGCACAGTGACTTGATCAGCATGTCCCATCAATGCACAGTGACCTGATCAGCATGTCCCATCAATGCACAGTGACCTGATCAGCATGTCCCATCAATGCACAGTGACCTGATAAGCATGTCCCATCAATGCCCAGTGACCTGATCAGCATGTCCCATCAATGCACAGTGACCTGATCAGCATGTCCCATCAATGCACAGTGACCTGATCAGCATGTCCCATCAATGCACAGTGACCTGACCAGCATGTCCCATCAATGCACAGTGACCTGATAAGCATGTCCCATCAATGCACAGTGACCTGACCAGCATGTCCCATCAATGCACAGTGACCTGATAAGCATGTCCCATCAATGCACAGTGACCTGATAAGCATGTCCCATCAATGCACAATGACCTGATAAGCATGTCCCGTCAATGCACAGTGACCTGATCAGCATGTCTCATCAATGCACAGTGACCTGATCAGCATGTCCCATCAATGCACAGTGACCTGATCAGCATGTCCCATCAATGCACAGTGACCTGATCATCATGTCTCATCAATGCACAGTGACCTGATCAGCATGTCCCATCAATGCACAGTGACCTGATCAGCATGTCCCATCAATGCACAGTGACCTGATAAGCATGTCCCATCAATGCACAGTGACCTGATCAGCATGTCCCATCAATGAACAGTGACCTGATAAGCATGTCCCATCAATGAACAGTGACCTGATAAGCATGTCCCCTCAATGCACAGTGACCTGACCAGCATGTCCCATCAATGCACAGTGACCTGATCAGCATGTCCCATCAATGCACAGTGACCTGATAAGCATGTCCCATCAATGCACAGTGACCTGATCAGCATGTCCCATCAATGCACAGTGACCTGATCAGCATGTCCCATCAATGCACAGTGACCTGATCAGCATGTCCCATCAATGCACAGTGATCTGATAAGCATGTCCCATCAATGCACAGTAACCTGATCAGCATGTCCCATCAATGCACAGTGACCTGATCAGCATTTCCCATCAATGCACAGTGACCTGATAAGCATGTCCCATCAATGCACAGTGACCTGATAAGCATGTCCCATCAATGCACAGTGACCTGACCAGCATGTTCCATCAATGCACAGTGACCTGATAAGCATGTCCCATCAATGCACAGTGACCTTATAAGCATGTCCCATCAATGCACAGTGATCTGATAAGCATGTCCCATCAATGCACAGTGACCTGACCAGCATGTCCCATCAATGCACAGTGACCTGATCAGCATGTCCCATCAATGCACAGTGACATTATAAGCATGTCCCATCAATGCACAGTGATCTGATAAGCATGTCCCATCAATGCACAGTGACCTGATAAGCATGTCCCATCAATGCACCGTGACCTGATAAGCATGTCCCATCATCAGCATGTCCCATCAATGCACAGTGACCTGATCAGCATGTCCCATCAATAAACAGTGACCTGATCAGCATGTCCCATCAATGCACAGTGACCTGATCAGCATGTCCCATCAATGCACAGTGACCTGATAAGCATGTCCCATCAATGCACAGTGACCTGATCAGCATGTCCCATCAATGCACAGTGACCTGATCAGCATGTCCCATCAATGCACAGTGACCTGATCAGCATGTCCCATCAATGCACAGTGACCTGACCAGCATGACCCATCAATGCACAGTGACCTGATAAGCATGTCCCATCAATGCACAGTGACCTGATAAGCATGTCCCATCAATGCACAGTGACCTGATAAGCATGTCCCATCAATGAACAATGACCTGATAAGCATGTCCCGTCAATGCACAGTGACCTGATCAGCATGTCTCATCAATGCACAGTGACCTGATCAGCATGTCCCATCAATGCACAGTGACCTGATCAGCATGTCCCATCAATGCACAATGACCTGACCAGCATGTCCCATCAATGCACAGTGACCGGACCAGCATGTCCCCTCAATGCACAGTGACCTGATAAGCATGTCCCATCAATGCACAATGACCTGATAAGCATGTCTCGTCAATGCACAGTGACCTGATCAGCATGTCTCATCAATGCACAGTGACCTGATCAGCATGTCCCATCAATGCACAGTGACCTGATCAGCATGTCCCATCAATGCACAGTGACCTGACCAGCATGTCCCATCAATGCACAGTGACCTGACCAGCATGTCCCCTCAATGCACAGTGACCTGACCAGCATGTCCCATCAATGCACAGTGACCTGATCAGCGTGTCCCATCAATGCACAGTGACCTGATCAGCGTGTCCCATCAATGCACAGTGACCTGATCAGCATGTCCCATCAATGCACAGTGACCTGATCAGCATGTCCCATCAATGCACAGTGACCTGATCAGCATGTCCCATCAATGCACAGTGACCTGATAAGCATGTCCCATCAATGCACAGTGACCTGATCAGCATGTCCCATCAATGAACAGTGACCTGATAAGCATGTCCCATCAATGAACAGTGACCTGATAAGCATGTCCCCTCAATGCACAGTGACCTGACCAGCATGTCCCATCAATGCACAGTGACCTGATCAGCATGTCCCATCAATGCACAGTGACCTGATCAGCATGTCCCATCAATGCACAGTGACCTGATCAGCATGTCCCATCAATGCACAGTGACCTGATCAGCATGTCTCATCAATGCACAGTGACCTGATAAGCATGTCCCATCAATGCACAGTGACCTGACCAGCATGTCCCATCAATGCACAGTGACCTGATGAGCATGTCCCATCAATGCACAGTGACCTGACCAGCATGTCCCATCAATGCACAGTGACCTGACCAGCATGTCCCATCAATGCACAGTGACCTGATCAGCATGTCCCATCAATGCACAGTGACCTGATCAGCATGTCCCATCATTGCACAGTGACCTGATCAGCATGTCCCATCAATGCACAGTGACCTGACCAGCATGTCCCATCAATGCACAGTGACCTGACCAGCATGTCCCATCAATGCACAGTGACCTGATAAGCATGTCCCATCAATGCACAGTGACCTGATAAGCATTGTCCCATCAATGCACAGTGACCTGACCAGCATGTCCCCATTAATGCACAGTGACCTGACCAGCATGTCCCCCATCAATGCACAGAGACCTGATAAGCCTGTCCCATCAATGCACAGTGACCTGATCAACATTTCCCCATCAATGCACAGTGACCCGACATGCATGTCCCATCAATGCACAGTGACCTGATAAGCATGTCCCATCAATGCACAGTGACCTGATAAGCATGTCCCATCAATGCACAGTGACCTGATCAGCATGTCCCATCAATGCACAGTGATCTGATAAGCATGTCCCATCATCAGCATGTTCCATCAATGCACAGTGACCTGATCAGCATGTCCCATCAATGCACAGTGACCTGATCAGCATGTCTCATCAAGGCACAGTGACCTGATCAGCATGTCCCATCAATGCACAGTGACCTGATCAGCATTTCTCATCAAGGCACAGTGACCTGATAAGCATGTCCCATCAATGAACAGTGACCTGACCAGCATGTCCCATCAATGCATAGTGACCTGACCAGCATGTCCCATCAATGCACAGTGACCTGATAAGCATGTCCCATCAATGCACAGTGACCTGATAAGCATGTCCCATCAAAGCACAGTGACCTGATTAGCATGTCTCATCAATGCACAGTGACCTGACCAGCATGTCCCATCAATGCACAGTGACCTGACCAGCATGTCCCATCAATGCACAGTGACCTGATCAGCATGTCCCATCAATGCACAGTGACCTGACCAGCATGTCCCATCATTGCACAGTGACCTGATCAGCATGTCCCATCAATGCACAGTGACCTGACCAGCATGTCCCATCAATGCACAGTGACCTGATAAGCATGTCCCATCAATGCACAGTGACCTGATAAGCATTGTCCCATCAATGCACAGTGACCTGATCAACATGTCCCCATCAATGCACAGTGACCTGACCAGCATGTCCCATCAATGCACAGTGACCTGAAAAGCATGTCCCATCAATTCACAGTGACCTGATAAGCATGTCCCATCTATGCACAGTGACCTGATCAGCATGTCCCATCTATGCACAGTGACCTGATCAGCATGTCCCATCATTGCACAGTGACCTGACCAGCATGTCCCATCAATACACAGTGACCTGACCAGCAAGTCCCATCAATGCACAGTGACCTGATCAGCATGTCCCATCAATGCACAGTGACCTGATAAGCATGTTCCATCAATGCACAGTGACCTTATAAGCATGTCCCATCAATGCACAGTGACCTGATCAGCATGTCCCATCAATGCACAGTGACCTTATAAGCATGTCCCATCAATGCACAGTGACCTGATAAGCATGTCCCATCAATGCACAGTAACCTGATCAGCATGTCCCATCAATGCACAGTGACCTGATCAGCATTTCCCATCAATGCACAGTGACCTGATAAGCATGTCCCATCAATGCAAAGTGACCTGATAAGCATGTCCCATCAATGCACAGTGACCTGACCAGCATGTTCCATCAATGCACAGTGACCTGATAAGCATGTCCCATCAATGCACAGTGACCTTATAAGCATGTCCCATCAATGCACAGTGATCTGAAAAGCATGTCCCATCAATGCACAGTGACCTGACCAGCATGTCCCATCAATGCACAGCGACCTGATCAGCATGTCCCATCAATGCACAGTGACATTATAAGCATGTCCCATCAATGCACAGTGATCTGATAAGCATGTCCCATCAATGCACAGTGACCTGATAAGCATGTCCCATCAATGCACCGTGACCTGATAAGCATGTCCCATCATCAGCATGTCCCATCAATGCACAGTGACCTGATCAGCATGTCCCATCAATGCACAGTGACCTGATCAGCATGTCCCATCAATGCACAGGGACCTGATCAGCATGTCCCATCAATGCACAGTGACCTGATCAGCATGTCCCATCAATGCACAGTGACCTGATCAGCATGTCCCATCAATGCACAGTGACCTGATCAGCATGTCCCATCAATGCACAGTGACCTGACCAGCATGTCCCATCAATGCACAGTGACCTGATAAGCATGTCCCATCAATGCACAGTGACCTGACCAGCATGTCCCATCAATGCACAGTGACCTGATAAGCATGTCCCATCAATGCACAATGACCTGATAAGCATGTCCCGTCAATGCACAGTGACCTGATCAGCATGTCTCATCAATGCACAGTGACCTGATCAGCATGTCCCATCAATGCACAGTGACCTGATCAGCATGTCCCATCAATGCACAGTGACCTGACCAGCATGTCCCATCAATGCACAGTGACCTGACCAGCATGTCCCCTCAATGCACAGTGACCTGATCAGCATGTCCCATCAATGCACAGTGACCTGACCAGCATGTCCCCTCAATGCACAGTGACCTGACCAGCATGTCCCATCAATGCACAGTGACCTGATCAGCGTGTCCCATCAATGCACAGTGACCTGATCAGCGTGTCCCATCAATGCACAGTGACCTGATCAGCGTGTCCCATCAATGCACAGTGACCTGATCAGCATGTCCCATCAATGCACAGTGACCTGATCAGCATGTCCCATCAATGCACAGTGACCTGATAAGCATGTCCCATCAATGCACAGTGACCTGATCAGCATGTCCCATCAATGAACTGTGACCTGATAAGCATGTCCCATCAATGAACAGTGACCTGATAAGCATGTCCCCTCAATGCACAGTGACCTGACCAGCATGTCCCATCAATGCACAGTGACCTGATCAGCATGTCCCATCAATGCACAGTGACCTGATCAGCATGTCCCATTAATGCACAGTGACCTGATCAGCATGTCTCATCAATGCACAGTGACCTGATAAGCATGTCCCATCAATGCACAGTGACCTGACCAGCATGTCCCATCAATGCACAGTGATCTGATAAGCATGTCCCATCAATGCACAGTGACCTGATAAGCATGTCCCATCAATGCACAGTGACCTGACCAGCATGTCCCATTAATGCACAGTGACCTGATCAGCATGTCCCATCAATGCACAGTGACCTGATCAGCATGTCCCATTAATGCACAGTGACCTGATCAGCATGTCCCATCAATGCACAGTGACCTGATCAGCATGTCCCATCAATGCACAGTGACCTGATCAGCATGTCCCATCAATGCACAGTGACCTGACCAGCATTTCCCATCAATGCACAATGACCTGATCAGCATGTCCCATCAATGCACAGTGACCTGACCAGCATTTCCCATCAATGCACAGTGACCTGATCAGCATGTCCCATCAATGCACAGTGACCTGATCAGCATGTCCCATTAATGAACAGTGACCTGATAAGCATGTCCCATCAATGCACAGTGACCTGATAAGCATGTCCCATCAATGCACAGTAACCTGATCAGCATGTCCCATCAATGCACAGTGACCTGATCAGCATTTCCCATCAATGCACAGTGACCTGATAAGCATGTCCCATCAATGCAAAGTGACCTGATAAGCATGTCCCATCAATGCACAGTGACCTGACCAGCATGTTCCATCAATGCACAGTGACCTGATAAGCATGTCCCATCAATGCACAGTGACCTTATAAGCATGTCCCATCAATGCACAGTGATCTGATAAGCATGTCCCATCAATGCACAGTGACCTGACCAGCATGTCCCATCAATGCACAGTGACCTGATCAGCATGTCCCATCAATGCACAGTGACATTATAAGCATGTCCCATCAATGCACAGTGATCTGATAAGCATGTCCCATCAATACACAGTGACCTGATAAGCATGTCCCATCAATGCACCGTGACCTGATAAGCATGTCCCATCATCAGCATGTCCCATCAATGCACAGTGACCTGATCAGCATGTCCCATCAATGCACAGTGACCTGATCAGCATGTCCCATCAATGCTCAGGGACCTGATCAGCATGTCCCATCAATGCACAGTGACCTGATCAGCATGTCCCATCAATGCACAGTGACCTGATCAGCATGTCCCATCAATGCACAGTGACCTGATCAGCATGTCCCATCAATGCACAGTGACCTGACCAGCATGTCCCATCAATGCACAGTGACCTGATAAGCATGTCCCATCAATGCACAGTGACCTGACCAGCATGTCCCATCAATGCACAGTGACCTGATAAGCATGTCCCATCAATGCACAGTGACCTGATAAGCATGTCCCATCAATGCACAATGACCTGATAAGCATGTCCCGTCAATGCACAGTGACCTGATCAGCATGTCTCATCAATGCACAGTGACCTGATCAGCATGTCCCATCAATGCACAGTGACCTGATCAGCATGTCCCATCAATGCACAGTGACCTGACCAGCATGTCCCATCAATGCACAGTGACCTGACCAGCATGTCCCCTCAATGCACAGTGACCTGATCAGCATGTCCCATCAATGCACAGTGACCTGACCAGCATGTCCCCTCAATGCACAGTGACCTGACCAGCATGTCCCATCAATGCACAGTGACCTGATCAGCGTGTCCCATCAATGCACAGTGACCTGATCAGCGTGTCCCATCAATGCACAGTGACCTGATCAGCGTGTCCCATCAATGCACAGTGACCTGATCAGCATGTCCCATCAATGCACAGTGACCTGATCAGCATGTCCCATCAATGCACAGTGACCTGATAAGCATGTCCCATCAATGCACAGTGACCTGATCAGCATGTCCCATCAATGAACAGTGACCTGATAAGCATGTCCCATCAATGAACAGTGACCTGATAAGCATGTCCCCTCAATGCACAGTGACCTGACCAGCATGTCCCATCAATGCACAGTGACCTGATCAGCATGTCCCATCAATGCACAGTGACCTGATCAGCATGTCCCATCAATGCACAGTGACCTGATCAGCATGTCCCATCAATGCACAGTGACCTGATCAGCATGTCTCATCAATGCACAGTGACCTGATAAGCATGTCCCATCAATGCACAGTGACCTGACCAGCATGTCCCATCAATGCACAGTGATCTGATAAGCATGTCCCATCAATGCACAGTGACCTGATAAGCATGTCCCATCAATGCACAGTGACCTGACCAGCATGTCCCATTAATGCACAGTGACCTGATCAGCATGTCCCATCAATGCACAGTGACCTGATCAGCATGTCCCATTAATGCACAGTGACCTGATCAGCATGTCCCATCAATGCACAGTGACCTGATCAGCATGTCCCATCAATGCACAGTGACCTGATCAGCATGTCCCATCAATGCACAGTGACCTGACCAGCATTTCCCATCAATGCACAATGACCTGATCAGCATGTCCCATCAATGCACAGTGACCTGACCAGCATTTCCCATCAATGCACAGTGACCTGATCAGCATGTCCCATCAATGCACAGTGACCTGATCAGCATGTCCCATTAATGAACAGTGACCTGATAAGCATGTCCCATCAATGCACAGTGACCTGATCAGCATGTCCCATCAATGCACAGTGACCTGATAAGCATGTCCCATCAATGCACAGTGACCTGATCAGCATGTCCCATCAATGCACAGTGACCTGATAAGCATGTCCCATCAATGCACAGTGACCTGATAAGCATGTCCCATCAATGCACAGTGAACTGATCAGCATGTCCCATCAATGCACAGTGACCTAATCAGCATGTCCCATCAATGCACAGTGACCTGATCAGCATGTCCCATCAATGCACAGTGATCTGATCAGCATGTCCCATCAATGCACAGTGACCTGATCAGCATGTCCCATCAATGCACAGTGACCTGATCAGCATGTCCCATCAATGCACAGTGACCTAATCAGCATGTCCCATCAATGCACAGTGACCTGATCAGCATGTCCCATCAATGCACAGTGACCTGATCAGCATGTCCCATCAATGCACAGTGACCTGATAAGCATGTCCCATCAATGCACAGTGACCTGATCAGCATGTCCCATCAATGCACAGTGACCTGATCAGCATGTCCCATCAATGCACAGTGACCTGATCAGCATGTCCCATCAATGCACAGTGACCTGATAAGCATGTCCCATCAATGCACAGTGACCTGATCAGCATGTCCCATCAATGCACAGTGACCTGATCAGCATGTCCCATCAATGCACAGTGACCTGATCAGCAAGTCCTATCAATGCACAGTGAACTGATCAGCATGTCCCATCAATGCACAGTGACCTGTCCAGCATGTCCCATCAATGCACAGTGACCTGATAAGCATGTCCCATCAATACACAGTGACCTGATAAGCATGTCCGATCAATGCACAGTGACCTGATCAGCATGTCCCATCAATGCACAGTGACCTGATAAGCATGTCCCATCAATGCACAGTGAGCTGACCAGCATGGGTTTGTTGTAGTGTAGTCTTGGTCTCTCATGAGTCATGACTGGTCTGTTGGTTTTTTTAGTTCAAGCTAGCTCAGGGCAGGCCCGGGGATTGAATTTGCTTACCTGTTAAGGAAGGAAGAGGCTCCACTCCAGTCCAGAATTTAGGAGGCGGGTAAGTCTGGTCCGAGAGACGAATGACGATCAGACGAACGGAACGTTCCGGTCCTCCAACGGTCCGACACACTCCGGTCACGTCACCAGCGTCTCCTCACCTCACAAGCAGCTTCAAGACAGTTCTTGCTGATGCCGACTGCGAACTTCAATGGAATGCTTGCTGATGATAGCGGCGGCCGCGGCGGTACGATAGTCGGACTCCCTCCATTCTCCATGCGACTCTCCTCAGGCTCTCACTCTGCGCCGGCGGGCGGGAAGGACGTGACGCTGGGGTGGTGCACCGCCCCCACGCGTCACGTGACCACAGGACTGTCCCGGGATGTCCTCCTGTGATTGGTCCAGGCTGGAGTCTTGACCAATCACAGCCAGGAGTCCATTAAAAAGGGAAATGTTGTGGCGCATTGCTCTGCGCCCCGATGACCCCCAGAAGGCTGCCAATTGGCGCCTCTGTCTGCCTCACGTGGGAAGCAAAACCCCACCACCCCATACCTACCACTAAGTCCAGCGCCCCTAGTGGGCTAAAAATTTACTTCTTTTTTTTTTTTATCTATCGGCCGGCCGCCACTGAATGGAACTTTTTTCCTTTTTTTGTTTTTTTCCTTCTACAATCAAGTTGTTCCTGTGAGAACTACAATCAAGTGCCGGACTAGATGACGCACTGGATATGCTAGATCCTTACGGTCCTCCCAGTCTGGCCAGCGAGCGCGTGCAGACTGTAGCTCTGCGCTCAGTCGGCCATGATATAGCCCCACTGGAAGGGGGCTGGGCGATGAGTGTAACACCTCGCAAGGTCAAACACGACCAGATCATGGCCTGAGTCGCAGCATACCCCTGACCCACAGCTCCCCCATTCCAAGATGGAAGCGGACCATTCTGAGGTGGTCAGTCCTTCCTGTGACCTCCCGACCCCTCTGGTACCCCATTTCTAAGAAGGTCTTCCGTGCTACCCCCCCAGGCTGTCCTGATGGTGTAAGATGCGTATGGGGAGCTGTGGCTGGCAGGGGCTGGGAGCACAATGCAGCGGCTCCCGCTACAAATAGCAACATGTTTTGATCATGGTGGGGGGTCCCTGGTAAGCCCCCCATTGCTGTTTTGCATACCTGAAATTAGCCCTGGGGTCTAGTGTGCCACGCTTCCGGCGCGTGGTGCCGCCATTTTATTTTAGTTCATACATTGTACTCGGCAGCCGTGTTTGTTACGTCAGCTGCGCCGGTGCAGTTGGGTACCCGCAGACCATCCAAGGCGATTAAGGCGTTTCTGTTTCCCCCCTATTTTGATGAGATTGTCACTAGTGAGTGGAGTTCCCCAAAATTAACGGTTGGGATACATAAGCGTTTTGCTCAGAGGTACCCCTTTGAGGAGTCCCTCTTGAAGAAACTGACGGTTCTGTTGGTGGTAGATTCACAAGTTTCCAGGCTGAAGAAGGCCATTGTGACGGTACTCACCATCACTGGGAATGAAAGACAGACACTATATGTGGGGCATTTGCAGTAATGTTACTTTGGATTCAAGTCCATGTCTCCCCAAGACAGTAATGCCCCATACACACGTGCAGATTATCTGCAGACTTTTGTCTGCAGACTTACCAAAATCATATAATATGAGGTCAAACCTAAACATTTTCAATTTGTATGCAATCCGGCAGGCCCTTGCACTACATAGAAAAGGTAAGTCTGCAGACAAAAGTCTGCAGATAATCTGCAGGTGTGTATGGGGCATAAGACTTAAGGCAGATGCTAATATCAACTCAACCACTTGTCTTCCAGACATTGTTGAATAAGCTGATTTACTCACCTGTTATCTACAATGGGTTCTGTGTTTACACTTATAATAATATGTATTGTATTTCAGGAGCTCGAGGACGGCAGCCTGCTAGTTAATTGGCTCAGGTTGAGTGAATCATTGTCATCTATTAGTTACTGGTAGAAAAGTAAAATACTGTTTGTGTTGGCTGTCCTTTAGATAATGAGTTCAGGGTAATTATAATTCTGTATACAAGGCTATCTGCATATGATAATGTAATCAGGCCCACCTGACCTGGGGTAGTAGATTGATCAGGAGGGGGATGTTTCCTTGTGCTGTATATATTGAGTGTGAAACTGTTTAATAAAGAGAAGGTTCCAGAACTTGTACAAGCTAAGTTGTCGGCTAGCTTTGTATGGGGGCGGCTAGGATATTTGATATCTATGTTTAAGACTGGGAGGAAGCAGTATACTGACGGAGGCCCACAGATACAGTGTGGGTCGCAGTTCCATTACAGCCACCTTGTTACCGGTGGAGGACACTCTGTCCTTTAAAGATCCTGCAGACAGGAAGGCTGAGGCCCTGGTCCGCCATCTTTTCACTGTGACAGGTTCAATGAGGCCGGTGTTCGCCATTGCCTTGGTCTCTCCGACTTTAACGGAATGGGCTAGAATCAACATCCCCCGGAGCTGGCGGAATTGACGGACCAGTTGATACAGGGGTTGCAGTATATCCGTAAAGCCTCCCTGGATGTGGCCCCGTTGGTCTGCAGGGCGTCTGTGACTGCCAATGGTGGGGGAAAAATTCCTTCCATTGTCACCAACAATGAGCCACTATTCCTCCCACTGACACTAACAATGGGGCACAGCTCCTCCCAATGACATCAATGAAAGGGCACAATTCCTCCCACTGACACCAATGATGGGGCATTGCTTCTCCCACTGACACCAACAAAAGGGCACAATTCCTCCCACTGGCACTAATGATGGGGCAGAATTTGTCCCACTAATGCCAACAATGGGGCAAAATTTGTCCCACGGACAACAATGATGGGGCACTAGTCCTCCCACTGACACCAACAATGGGGCATTGCTTACCCACACTGGATGCCAGGACATTTTCTACTCCCACTGACCCTAGTCTGGCCCCCTCTAAAGTCTGATAGACAGAAGTTTGGGGACAGTGACTGAGGTCTCTGATGTGACAGGGGACCCAATGTCAGACTGGATTGCCTTGAGATTTTGCATACTTTTAAAACCCTGCATACTTTTTGCATTCTTTCTGCTAAACCCTTTTGAGTGTATGGACACATCAGCTATCATTGAGCTGTGTTCACATCTGTACAAAAAAAGCACTATGCAGATCTGAACGTGGCATTTTTAACATCTGTGTACACATCATCGTGAGTCGATGGTGAGGTGAATTGTCAGGATAAGATTGGAGGTCCAGGGGATCACATACATTTTATTCAGGACTGTCCTATTGTACATCTGTGCTGGTCAGACATCATTGACCTCCTTTCCATGTTATCTGGCGTCCATAGCGGTGTGATTTCGGTGATCGAATATTGCTTCATACTAACCGGAGATTGTTCTTCAGGAAACCCACCGATACAGAATGGTGGTACACAGAGGAGGGGGAGCCGGTGAGAGTGTCAGTAAGAGCTGGACATATCATTCCCAGACCCGTGTTCCAGAGATGAGACAGCATCATCCCAGAGCAGTGAAAAGGAAGCTGAGTATTACCTGTCCTTAGATCTGATGGCTGCATTAGTTTTACTTTTTCACAGCAGTGATCAAATATTTATTCATTTGGGTACAGCTTCACACGGCCGCACAATTATCAGATAAAGCATTGCAGTGCCGTATCGCAAAACACAGGGGCCTGGTCAGGAAGGGGGTTTAACCTCCTGGAGCTGAAGTGGATAATTGTGGAATGTGAGAAGTCTTTGTTCTGACCAGGGGCGTAACTACAGGGGTTGCAGGGGTTGCAATCGCTACCGGGCCCTATGCTCCAGGGGGCCCAGTAGCAAACCAGTGGGTGAACTTCTAGGATCTCAAAGGTCACACTTGCGACCGGGCCCTGGCATTTCACCACTGTGGGGAGGCCCCAAGATTGCAGGAAGGGGGCCCACTGCAGAACTTGTGAAAGGATCCTGATGCGGGACCATAATAAAAGGCCATGCAATGAGATTAAAGAGCCCCAGGATTAGTGGGAAGAGCCCCGGGCTTGAAGGGAAGGGCCCCGGCCAGGGGTCTGGGGGGCCCTTCATGGTTTCTTGCATCGGGGCCCTGAAGGTTCTAGTTACGCCTCTGGTTCTGACACTTGGCTACATCGGGTTTTCTGCATGTGAGAGACAAGAAGTCCCTTCCAGTGGGTGTGATTGGGAAGAGCTCTCCTGTATCATTAGCAGGGTTCTCAGATCATTAAAGCACAATTACACCCTATTGGGGAAGTTCCACTTTATGTTCTCCTCCGCTCTTCTTCTTTTGAAACTTTTTATTTTTGGGGGGGAGTGCGTACTTAAAAAAACGAGACCATTCTACTGTAAGTTCCCTCCCACAACCTTTTGGGACATGTCACGGGTCCTAGGAGGCTGAGGGATCATTTGTGCAGCACATTTTGCTCATGCACATTGAGAAGCCAGTTGTGAAGCCGCAAGGAGTGACGGCCGGCTTCCGGCATTAAACATGCCGATGATAGGAACACAAAGCACCAGCCTGGGTGAGGACAGCGCTGGATCCCTGGACCGGTAAGTATCCTGTTATTTAAAGCTTCTTTTTTTATCATTTTGGATAAAGTAGGGGAGGGTTTAAACCCCTGTCATGTTTTGCTTTTTGTGTCCCAGTGAGATCTCCCTTTTCTTCCTGTCCCATAGCCAAAACAGGGAGTGAGAGGAAATCCCTCCAAAGTGAGGGAATCCCTTGTTGTCACCAGAACTAGTGTCCCCATTGGAAGATGTCCTCTTTATTTCTGTTCTGGTGACACCACTTAGAATTCAGAATATTTTTTTTCTTTTTTTTTTCTTTATAATGGTCACCAGGACAAATGAAGAGGGTAAATCTCCCTAATGGGGACACAGACAGCAATAAAACCCGGCGGGTGTTCTAATCTATTTCCACTCTATCCAAAATAAAGATAAAAGTTTTACCTTCAGTTCTACTTTAAGAAAGGGTGGTGTGGCTGACTGGTACATTATAGAAAACATCTATTGCTCTATTGTAAATGAAGTATCCCTAAAACATATGGCAGAATGGTTGCTAGCACTCTGTAGGTTAGAATGAAACAGCTGGAGACATTGCTTGCGCTTTTTTCCCCATTCTCACACCTTGATAAAACAACTCCCAAGTGACAGTCCTCCAAATGTCCTCCCATATTATAGCCAAATCAAATACTCTGTACAGGAACAACAATGCATTCACATCTTCTATGTAATATTGGATTTACAGTATCTCACAAAACTGAGTACACCCCTCACATTTTTGTAAATATTTTATTATAACTTTTCATGTGACAACACTGAAGAAATGACACTTTGCTACAATGTAAAGTAGCGAGTGTACAGCTTGTATAACAGTGTAAATTTGCTGTCCCCTCAAAATAACTCAACACACAGCCATTACTGTCTAAACAGCTAAGTGAAAATGTCCAAATTGGGCCCAATTAGCCATTTGCTCAGCATCATATCCAGAGGTTGTCTTTGGGAAATAGACGTATGAGTGCTGCCAGCATTGCTGCAGAGGTTGAAGGGGTGGGTGGGTGAGGGGGGGGGGGTCAGCCTGTCAGTGCTCAGACCATACGCGCCACACTGCATCAAATTGGCGTCTGCATGGCTGTCATCCCAGAAGGAAGCCTCTTCTAAAGATGATGCACAAGAAAGCCTGCAAACAGTTTGCGGAAGGCAAGCAGACTAAGGAGATGGATTACCATGTCCTGTGGTTTGATGAGCCAAAGATAAACTTTTTTGGTTCAGATGGTGTCAAGCGTGTGTGGCGGCAACCAGGTTAGGAGTACAAAGACAAGTGTGTCTTGCCAACAGTCAAGCATGGTGGTGGGAGTGTCATGGTCTGGGGCTGCATGAGTGCTGCCGGCACTGGGGAGCTACAGTTCATTAATGGAAACATGAATGCCAACATGTACTGTGACATACTGAAGCAGAGCATGATCCCCTTCCTTCAGAGACTGGGCCACAGGGCAGTATTCCAACATGATAATGACCCCAAACACACCTCCAAGATGACCACTGCCTTGCTAAAGAAGCTGAGTGTAAAGGGGATGGACTGGCTAAGCATGTTTCCAGACCTAAACCCTATTGAGCATCTGTGGGGCATCCTCAAACGGAAGGTGGAGGAGCGCAAGGTCTCTAACATCCACCAGCTCTGTGATGTCATCATGGAGGAGTGTAAGAGGACTCCAGTGGCAACCTGTGACATTCTGGTGAACTCCATACCCAAGAGAGTTAAGGCAGTGCTGGAAAATAATGGCCACAAAAAATATTGACACTTTGGGCCCATTTTGGACATTTTCTCTTAGGGGTGTACTCACTTTTGTTGCCTGTGGTTTAGACATTAATGGCTTTGTGTTGAGTTATTTTGAGGGGACAGCAAATTTACACTGTTATACAAGATGTACACTCACTACTTTACATTGTAGCAAAGTGTCATTTCTTCAGTGTTGTTACATAAAGGGATATAATAAAACATTTACAAAAATATGAGAGGTGTACTTACTTTTATGAGATACTGTACATCATTAGAATTTTGTTATCGTCACTGGTTATTTGTATGCCTATATGCTAGAAGAACAACTCTCTGCACAGGTATTGCTTCTTTACACACATGTAGCTGGATTCTCAGCCGTTTTGCTGGATATGGGTCCCCCTGGGCCACCGGGTGCAACAAAAGTACCCTTGTGCATATTCCTCCAAGTGTGAGTGCTGAGACAATGACCAGTCCAGTATCTTTGGGTTTTTAGGTTTATTTGAACTTGGATGGGAGAAGGGAATGAGTGGGATACTCCTTTGTCTCAACTATGCACAATTTGCTAGGGACAACTGAAAATGCTTCTTGGCGCTGACTTGACGCTGGCTAAATGCCAGTCAACGCCGGTTGACGCTGGTTAATGCTGACTTGCTGCCTGTTAACTCCAAACTGACTTTGGACTGCTTTCTCACTTAAAGAAATCCTTGCTTTTAGCTCCTTAAGCACACCTTGCTGAGGTAGCTGCACTGCTAAACACTTCAGGGCCCACACCAGCAACCCCTTTCTCTCACTTATCTTCAGGGCTTCAACACTGGCACCCCCTTTCTCTAAACCTTCTCCCCAGGTAAGCTGGCTCCTGGATCCCCTTGACCTTCTGGAGTGGTCCCCTCTCCTAGGCAGACCCCTGGGCAGTCTCAAGTACTCACAACACTGTTTTTCCCTGAAAACTTCTGCCCAGCAGCTCCACTCGGTCCACAGCAGTCTGGATCCCTCTCTGCAGTCCAGCTAAACCTTCGTCCTCTAGGCCGACCGCCCAGGACACTCTCACATGCGCTGACAGGAGGAGAGACAGCTGTCACCCTCCTTCTGGGACTCTGCTTCCCGTCAAAGCCACTGCGTCATGTGCTCCCCTCAGACTTATATCCTCTTCCAGGATGCTTTGCGGCAGATTCTGCCCTCTGAGATGGATACAAGCCCTGGTGTGCTATTGGTCAGGTTTCCTCCACTGTCCAATAAGAGTCCTCATTGGACACAGTGGGGAGACTCCCCAGACTCAACATAAACCCAGGGAAGCACATGACAGCCTAACAAAATGATCAGGCCCTCCTGATATGCAGACAGGGCCACCCATCTGCTTCTTCCTAGCACCTACCTAGGAGGGTGCTACACACACAAAGCTCCTCTGGGTCACCCCCTGGTGCTTTATTTTCTCTCTTACTTGAACTTCCTCCATCTCTCCACTAGAGGTCACAATTTTAGCAGTCTACCACAAGAGGCCGCTTACCTTTAAAACTCCACAACATGTTTCTCCTTCACCATCTAATTTTCTTTTCTCCTTTTGTCTAGATCAGGGGTCTCCAAACTTTCTAAACAAAGGGCCAGTTTATTGTCCTTCAGATATTAGGCATACCGGACTGTGGTGGCTCAGGAGTAGAAAATGCCCCAGTGACAGTGGGAATAAACAATGCCTCTGACTTGGTGGTCAATGGGAGTAAAAAAAGAATAAAAAAAAAAAAAACAGCTTTTTGTCAGTAAGACCAGGAATAGTAAACTATCATTAGTATTAGAGAAATAGTGCCCCATCTTTGGCATCATTGAGAGGAACAGTCCTCTATGGTTGGTGTTATTGGGAGAAATGGTTCTCCCGAGGGCCAGATAAAAGCAAACAAAGGGGAGCATTCAGCTTAAATGGCCCCAAAGACATCTCTGTGACTTTATAATGAGTTCTAATAACAATACACCAGATCATTTTGCAATTAAAGTGTTAGAATTTGTCTTTCTTTCCTGCAGCAGTTCTTCTTGTGTCTGGCCCTCAGCACAGACCAGCAGGTCATGCTTTCTATTACTTCCAGGTAGGAGCACATGTGTGAAGTTGAAGGCCGGGGACAATATAAAAAGCATCAGCAAAGTAGAGTGTGAATGGGTTATCATTGTTTGGGTGGATGTCCTGCAAATCTTTCCCTATAGGTGCCTTTAGCTCCTCCTTTACACTGTGACCATCATTGTCTATGCCAAAGGTCTCCAAACTGTGGCCCTTTGCTTGTCTTCATTCGGCTCTTGGGACACTATTCTTCCCACTAACGCCAAAAATGAGGTGCTATTCCTCCCACTGATACCAGTGATGGGGCACTATTCTTCCCACTGACATCATTGATGATGCGCTATTCCTCCCATTGATATTAATGATGGGACACTATTCCTTCCACTGATACCAATGATGGGGCGCCATTCTTTCCACTGACCCTGAAGGGACACTATTCCTCTCACCAATACGAATGATGGGGCATTGTTCTTCCTACTGATACCAATGACGGGGAGCCATTGTTCTCACGAGCACCAATAATGGGGTGATATTCCTTCCACTGATGCCAGTGATGGGGCTGTATTCTTCTCACTGATACCAATGATGGGATACAATTCTTCCCACTAACACCAATGATGGGGCAACATTCCTCCTACTGATGCCAGTGATGGAGCGCCATTCCTCCCACTGACATCAATGATGGGGCACCATTCCTCCCACTGATACCAATGACGGGGCACCATTCCTCCCACTGACATCAATGATGGGGCACCATTTCTCCCACTGATATTAAAAATGAGGCACCATTCCTCCCACTAATACCAATGGTGGGGCACCATTTCTTCCACTGATACCAATGATGGGGCACCATTCCTCCCACTGATACCAATGATTGGGAACCTTTCTTCCCACTGATACCAATAATGGGGCACCTTTCCTGCCACTGATACCTATGATGGGACACCATTCTTCCCACTAACACCAAAATAATGGGGTGCTATTCCTCCCACTGATGCCAGTGATGGGGCACTATTTCTCTCACTGATGTCAAATGATGGGGATGCTATTCCTCCCACTGACACCAACGGGACACTATTTCTCCTACTACTGCCGATTAGATATTTATTCTTCCACTAACACCACGATGGGGCGCTGTTCCTCCTACTAACCACTGGGGTGTGATGTAATTATTTTACTCCCACTGACCACCAAGCCTGATGCATTTTCTATTCCCAGAGTCCACAGTCCGGCCCCATCTAAAGTCTGAAAGACCAAAAAAGGGCCCTTTATTTAGAAAGTTTGGAGTCCCCTGGTTTACGCTACCTTGGTGGTCAGGCCATGACTTTTTCTTCTTTGACTGCAATGTCTTGGGTTGCTGTAGGGCGGGGGAGCGATGGGCACTGACTCAATATTGGCCCAGCAACACTTATAACTTAATTGATCTTAACATTTTTTTTTCTGCTTAGGGAGCTGTACTCTGTCACTAACATAACCCCTCCATCTTTTTCCTCCTGTCCCCGTCATGAAAACCAATGTAATGTAAGGGACTCTGAAATTGCAGTAAGACAGCCAAGGAACTAACACGCTAAACATCAGCGATGACAGGTTCACTTTATAGTAGAAGTTTAGTCTTTATAGCTTTCACCTTTCAAATACTTCTGCCCCCCCCCCCCCCATTGTACTGCGAACAATTAAGCACAAATTGCAGTTTAAAATTTCCCCCTCGTATTCAATCTGGGTTTTCTGCATTGTAATGGACCCCAGGATGTCATGTGTGACTGCTGCAAAGACGGCTTCAATAAAGGTGTGCATAGAAAATGTTTTTTAACCACTTGCCTACTTTGCACTTAAACCCCCTTCCCATCCAGACCAATTTTTAGCTTTCAGTGCTCTCACACTTTGAATGACAATTGCGCGGTCATGCAACACTCAACCCATATAAATTTTTCATCCTTTTTTTCATAGAAATAGAGCTTTCTTTTGATGGTATTTATTCACCGCTGGGCTTTTTATTTTGTGCGCTATAAATTAAAAAAGACCGCAAATTTAAAAAAAAAACGTTTTTTTTTTTGTTTCTGTTATAAAATTTTGCAAATTAGTAATTTTTCTTCATAAATTTTGGCCAAAATGTATACTTCTACATATCTTTGGTAAAAATAACCCAAATAAGTGTACATTATTTGGTCTGCGTGAAAGTTAGAGAGTCTACAATTTATGGTGCTAATCATTGAAAATTGATCACACCTAATGTACTGACAGCCTATCTCACTTCTTGAGACCCTAACAAGCCAGGAAAGTACAAATGACCCCCAAATGACCCATTTTTGGAAAGTAGACATTCCAAGGTATTTAATAAGAGGCATGGTGAGTTTTTTGAAGTTGTCATTTTTTCCCACAATTCTTTGCAAAATTAATTTTTTTTTTTTTTTTACAAAATTGTCATATTCAACAGGTTATTTCTCTCACATGGCATATGCATACTTACAACTACACCCCAAAACACATTCTGCTACTCCTCCTGAGTATGGCGATACCACATGTGTGAGACTTTTTTACAGCCTGGCCACATACAGAGGTCCAACATTGAAGTAGCACCTCCAG
Source organism: Pelophylax lessonae (assembly GCF_965119305.1). Taxonomy (NCBI): domain Eukaryota; kingdom Metazoa; phylum Chordata; class Amphibia; order Anura; family Ranidae; genus Pelophylax; species Pelophylax lessonae. The sequence continues at coordinate 426,059,904 of NC_138768.1, read as the reverse complement.
GCGTTCTCGGAGCATAAAATACACTTTTCATTTCTCAACCACCTATTACACTTTTGAAGGCCCTGGAGCACCAGCACAATGGAAAAGCCCACTAAATGACCCCATTTTGGAAAGCAAACACCCCAACGTATAATCTATGAGGCATAATGAGTCTTTTGAACATGTCATTTTTTTCCGGAATCTTTCGGAAAATGTGGAAAAAAAAGAAAACGCATTTTTTTTACACAAAGTTGTCAATTTATAAGATATTTCCAACACATAGCATGTACATAGCAAAAATGACACCCCAAAATACATTCTGCTACTCCTCCTGAGTATGGCGATACCACATGTGTGAGACTTTTTTACAGCCAGGCCACATACAGAAGTCCAACATTGAAGTAGCACATCCAGGCGTTCTCGGAGCATAAAATACACTTTTCATTTCTCAACCACCTATTACACTTTTGAAGGCCCTGGAGCACCAGCACAATGAAAAAGCCCACTAAATGACCCCATTTTGGAAAGCAAACACCCCAACGTATAATCTATGAGGCATAATGAGTCTTTTGAACATGTCATTTTTTTCCGGAATCTTTCGGAAAATGTGGAAAAAAAATGAAAACGCATTTTTTTTACACAAAGTTGTCAATTTATAAGATATTTCCAACACATAGCATGTACATAGCAAAAATGACACCCCAAAATACATTCTGCTACTCCTCCTGAGTATGGCGATACCACATGTGTGAGACTTTTTTACAGCCAGGCCACATACAGAAGTCCAACATTGAAGTAGCACCTCCAGGCGTTCTCGGAGCATAAAATACACTTTTCATTTCTCAACCACCTATTACACTTTTGAAGGCCCTGGAGCACCAGCACAATGAAAAAGCCCACTAAATGACCCCATTTTGGAAAGCAAACACCCCAACGTATAATCTATGAGGCATAATGAGTCTTTTGAACATGTCATTTTTTTTCCAGAATCTTTCGGAAAATGTGGAAAAAAAATGAAAACGCATTTTTTTTACACAAAGTTGTCCATTTATAAGATATTTCCAACACATAGCATGTACATAGCAAAAATGACACCCCAAAATACATTCTGCTACTCCTCTTGAGTATGGCGATACCACATGTGTGAGACTTTTTTACAGCCAGGCCACATACAAAAGTCCAACATTGAAGTAGCACCTCCAGGCGTTCTCGGAGCATAAAATACACTTTTCATTTCTCAACCACCTATTACACTTTTGAAGGCCCTGGAGCACCAGCACAATGAAAAAGCCCACTAAATGACCCCATTTTGGAAAGCAAACACCCCAACGTATAATCTATGAGGCATAATGAGTCTTTTGAACATGTCATTTTTTTCCAGAATCTTTCGGAAAATGTGGAAAAAAAATGAAAACGCATTTTTTTTACACAAAGTTGTCAATTTATAAGATATTTCCAACACATAGCATGTACATAGCAAAAATGACACCCCAAAATACATTCTGCTACTCCTCCTGAGTATGGCGATACCACATGTGTGAGACTTTTTTACAGCCAGGCCACATACAGAAGTCCAACATTGAAGTAGCACCTCCAGGCGTTCTCGGAGCATAAAATACACTTTTCATTTCTCAACCACCTATTACACTTTTGAAGGCCCTGGAGCACCAGCACAATGAAAAAGCCCACTAAATGACCCCATTTTGGAAAGCAAACACCCCAACGTATAATCTATGAGGCATAATGAGTCTTTTGAACATGTCATTTTTTTCCAGAATCTTTCGGAAAATGTGGAAAAAAAATGAAAACGCATTTTTTTTTACACAAAGTTGTCCATTTATAAGATATTTCCAACACATAGCATGTACATAGCAAAAATGACACCCCAAAATACATTCTGCTACTCCTCCTGAGTATGGCGATACCACATGTGTGAGACTTTTACGCAGTCAGGTCACATACAGAGGCCCAACATGCAAAGACACATAGCATGCACATACCATGAATTACCATGAATTACACCCCACAATACATTCTGCTGAGCAAAGGGTAAACAAAAGCTTACCTGTAGTTTTAGAAGCGCAGTTGTCCACTGGAGTTGAGTCCAGGAAGCAGGCAGGGACTTGGTCAGCAACAGTGCATGCAATTCTCCAGGCAAGGATACCAGTCCAGTGTCAGTGCATGCGGCAGGCAGAGGCATGATGGCAGTAAGTCCTGCAGGCAGAAGTAGGGCCTCTGTCGGGATAGAATGGGGACAGGGGTAGAGGCTTCTCCCACCCAAATCGCTTTGAAGCCTCCGGGATCCAGACCCTAATCTGAGAAGAAGAAAAACAAAAAAAATAGTTTTCTTCATCCAGAAAAACATTTCTGGTCCCCTCACATATGCAAGACCCCTGTGGTATGAATCCCACTACTTCCAGAGGCAGGCAAAAATCGTGGTCAAACAGTCCAGGGTCAGTTCCAGAGCAGGCAGAGGTAGGTACAAAATCGGCAGGCAAAGGTGTGGTCAAATAACAGTCCAGGGTCAGTTCCAGATCAGGCAGAGGTATGAACAGAATCAGCAGGCAGAAGCATGGTCAAAAAACAGGCCAGGGTCAGTTCCGGAGCAGGCAGACATAGGTACAAAATCAGCAGGCAAAGGCGTCGTTGTATAACAGTCCAGGGTCATTTCAGGAGCATACAGTGGCATAAGGGGTGAAAGCGGAGGACTACGTTTACCATACTAATAATTTAGACAAGTATGGTAACGGCGGAAACAGTCGTCTACACAGAGGCCTGGTTGGGAAGGACACTGGGGACAATAATAGCGGGTGTCTTTTCGAATTCCTGCCTTGGTACACACCCTACATTTTTTCTGCCGTTTTTGGTCTCTTTGTGTGGGAGGGATTTTACTTGGAAAATGGCGTTCAGACAGTCTGCTTATTACGTCAGATCTAATGTTTTCTGGTGGGCCGTTTGGAAATATGAGGGTTGTGAAGATTTCCTCCAGGTAATAAAGGAAGGGTTGGGGGCTTTCGGTGGATTTGCGGTATAAAATGTAGGAATTGTATATGGCCAAATGAAAAATATAAATTGCTACTTTTTTGTACCAATGATAGGTACGTCTTGTGGGTAGATAGGGTTCCATCATTTGGTCGTTGAAATCCACTCCCCCCATGAATAAGTTGTACTCATGTACACATGTTGGCTTTCGGACTGGGCCATTCCTTCGTCGGGATTCCACATAGTTGTCATTGTGGATCGAAGACAACATGTACACGTCTCTTCTGTCCCTCCACTTCACAGCCAGAACTTCCTCATTTCTCAGACTCGCCATCTCCCCTCTTCTCAGCTTGGTGTTTACTAGCCTTTGAGGAAAGCCTTTCTGTTTTTTTTGGACCGTGCCACATGCAGGAGTCTTCTTTCTGTGAAGGTTTCGGAACAGGGGCAAACTGGTGTAGAAATTGTCTACGTACAGGTGGTAGCCTTTTTCAAGGAGGGGGTAAATGAGGTCCCAAACGACTTTCCCGCTTGATCCCATGTAGTCCGGACATTCAGGGGGATGCAGCTGGGTGTCCTTCCCTTCGTACACCCTGAAGGCATAGGTGTACCCTGTGGCTCGGTCACATAGTTTGTAAAGCTTCACCCCATAGCGGGCCCGTTTGCTGGGAATGAATTGTTTGATGCCCAGCCTGCAGGTAAATTTAACAAGGGACTCATCCACACATATATTTTGGTCTGGGGTAAATAATTGAGGGAATATTTCTGAAAAATAATTTAGAAGTGGCCGAATTTTGAACAGCTTGTCAAATGCTGGGGAATTTCGGGGAGGGCACTGGGTATTGTCGTTGAAATGGAGGAACCTCATGATCATCAGATACCTGGCCCTGGGCATTACTGCAGAGTAGATGGGCATATGGTAGATTGGTTTGGTTGACCAATATGCTTGCAGTTCGTTTTTTTTATTGAGTCCCATGTTGAGGGTGAGGCCTAAAAATATCTTGAACTCCTCAACCGTTAGGTCTCTCCACTCAAAGGGACGGGAATAAAAAGATGTGGGGTTACTCTGGATAAATTGATGTGCATACAGGTTGCACTGGGCCACAATGGACGTCAGCAGGTCCTCCGTAAAAATTAAACGGAAGTAGTCAATTGGGGCAAAGTTCTCTGTGTTGACCTGGACTCCTGGCTGGGCAGTGAAAGGGGGGATGATGGCTTCTCCTGAGTTGGGAGGAAGCCACAGGGGGTTCAGAAGGGCATAGGGAAGGCTGGCGTTGGTCCTAACCCTTTGGGGGCGAGGTGACACCCCACTTGAGCTTGGCCTTTCTTGCCGAGGCACTGTGGTGCTGGTGGATGGCACTGCGGAGCTGGTGGATGGCACTGCGAAGCTGGTGGATGGCACCGCGGAGCTGGTGGATGGCACTGCCTCCTCCTCACCAGAACGCCTTTGTTTGGCAGGCGGGCAGTATTCCTCCTCGTCGGAGTCGGTCTGCGTCCCGCTGCTAATGACCGGCTCGTAATTTACTTCGGAGTCAGACTCTGACTCCGAAGATTGCGAAGCAGAAAGCTCCCTGTCCATGTCCTCACTGATTATATTGAAGGCCTCCTCGGCTGAGAAAAATTTTTTTGCCATCGTTGGTGACACTGATGGGCACGGTGACACTGATGGACACAGTTAAACTGGCTCACTGATGGGCACTGTGATGGGCACACTGATGGGCTCTGTGGGCACACTGATGAGCACACTTATGAGCACTGATGAGCGCTGTGGGCACACTGAGCACTGGGCACACTGATGAGCACTGGGCGGCACTGATGAGCACTGGGCGGCACTGATGAGCACTGGGCGGGCACTGATGGGCACACTGGTGGGCACTGGGCGGCACTGATGAGCACTGGGCGGCACTGATGAGCACTGGGCGGCACTGATGAGCACTGGGCGGCACTGATGGGCACACTGGTGGGCACTGGTGGGCACTGGGCACACTTATGAGCACTGGGCGGCACTGATGAGCACTGGACGGCACTGATGAGCACTGGGCGGCACTGATGAGCACTGGGAGGCACTGATGGGCACACTGGTGGGCACTGGGCACACTTATGAGCACTGGGCGGCACTGATGAGCACTGGACGGCACTGATGAGCACTGGGCGGCACTGATGAGCACTGGGCGGGCACTGATGGGCACACTGGTGGGCAGTGATGAGCACTGGACGGCACTGATGAGCACTGGGCGGGCACTGATGGGCACACTGGTGGGCACTGGGCGGCACTGATGAGCACTGGGCAGCAGTGATGAGCACTGGGCGGCACTGATGAGCACTGGGCAGGCACTGATGGGCACAGGTGGGCACACTGGTGGGCACTGGTGGGCACACTGGTGGGCACTGGTGGGCACTGATGAGACTGGGCACACTGATGGCAAACTGATGGCACACTGGTGGGCACACTGGTGAGCACTGGTGGGCACTGGTGGGCACTGGTGATCACTGGTGGGCAATGGTGGGCACTTTTTTCGCACTTGCGATCTCTCCTCTCCTCACACTGCAGTCTGTGTGTGAGGAGGGAGAGCTGGCAATGAGTGATGATCTCAAATGTTTACATTTGAGATCATCTCTCATTGGATGTCTCGATCGTGACGAATGGCCGCTGTGATTGGCCATTCGTCTCGATCTGTGATTGGCTGTGTCCAAGGGACACGGCCAACACAGCTTCTGCCCGATGCACGCTCGCGGGAGCGCGCGAAGGGCGTGTTTATGGGAGGCCGTTTAAAAACGGCCTCCCGAAAATTCAAGTCCGCGCTGCAGCCGTATATAGGCTGTAGCGCGGATGTGAGAAGGTTAATATCTGAAATATTGAGTTACTTACACTGCATTACATGCTGAACGTTTATTCCCTTTTCTGTTAGCTTTGTGTTAATTCATCCAATAAATATTCCTTTATTTAACAAGGGAATAAACGGGGTGCTACAAAGAGGTCGGGGGGGCTGCCCATCTTGGATGTAGGCTGTAAAGAGTAACTCCACTTTTATTGAGAATAAATCATTCCCCTTTGGATGATCTGTGTACTTTGCACAGATTTTAATGAACTTTATAGTAGATTCCTACTAATTGTTATTCTGAAGAAAAGGCTGTTTGTCTGTCTGTGTCCATGAGTGAATGTGAACGGGAGTGATTTTATAATTCTCATCAGCTGCAGCACTTGAAGGGTTCCAATGAGGAAAGTGGCAGCATCTACACCCCTTTAGAAGGGATTAACCTTTGGGAGTATCTCACCAAAAAGGATTTTATCTTAGTGTGCAGACTTCTGGGAAAATCACTGAGCCAATCACACAAGCAGGAAATTACATTGTTTTTTTTTTTTTTTTTTTTAGGGGGGGGGGGGGTGTTCTTTCACCATATTGCATTGCATGTTAGAGAAAATGACAGCGCTGTAGATTAAAAAGGAAACGTCATTTACAATAACCTGCAATTACCATATGACTTGTGCAGCAATTGTATATGCTATATTATTTTTTTATTTGCTATTTTTTTCCAGAAAAGTGGAGCTTCCTTTTAAACTAAACCTGTGCATGATGCGTGTTAGGGGAACCGGCTTTTTAAATCCAATGTTTTTCTTTTTCCCATACAGGAAAATGTAGAATAATTGATCAAGGAGCTTGACCCAAGTCCAGCATCTACTTTCTCTGTGAGTAGTCAGACAATGTGTAAAGGGACATGGGTTGGTAATGGCTCAGAAACATTCTGGTAGATTGATGGGTTTCTATATAGCTTGGCCATAGTGTATGGATACCCACGTATAGCTATGGCAGGGACATCGGACTTTAACCACTTCAATACTGGGCACTTTCACCCCCTTCCTGCCCAGGCCAATTTTCAACTTTTAGCGCTGTTGCATTTTGAATGACAATTGCGCGGTCATGCAACACTGTACCTAATCCAATTTTATGTCATTTTTTTTCCCACAAATAGAGCTTTCTTTTGGTGGTATTTGATCACCGCAAGGTTTTCTCTTTTTGCTAAACAAATAAAAAAATGAAAAAAAAAAAAACGTTTTTTTGTTTATGTTATAACATTTTGTAAATAGATACGGTTTTTTCCTGCACTGATGAGCACTGATGAGGCCGCACTGATGAGGAGGCACTGATGGGGTGGCACTGATAGGCGGCACTGATATGCAGCACTGATGGGTAGCAATGATATGCAGCATTGGTGGGCACTGATAGGCAGCACTGATAGGCAGCACTGATAGGTGGCACTGATAGGCACTGATAGGTGGCACTGATGGGCAACACTGATTGGCGGCACTGGTGGGCTGCACTGATAGATTGCAATGATGGGCACTGGTGGGCGGCACTGATAGATGGCAATAATGGGCAGCTCTGATGGGCAGGGCACTGAAAGGGTCTCTGAGCCCTGATTGCCATCCCTGGTGGTCATGAGTGGGCATCCCTGGTGAATCTAGTGGCTCCCTCCCCCAAGGGTCTGCACTGGTTATCAATGCTCTGATTACCAGCACAGACACCCCCCTCCCCCTCTCAGGAGAGCCGCAGATCAGATCGGCTCTCCTCTACTCGTGCCTGTCAGGCACGAACTGAGGAAAGCCGATCAACGGCTCTTCCTATTTACTATGTGATCATCTGTGATTGGACACAGCTGGTCACATGACAAGGAGCCTACATCATTAGGCTCTTTACTGGGATCGGAGATGGGGTGTGTCAGAGTGATTTATTCTGCTGGACGTCATATGACGGCCAGTCAGTGTAATACAACCACTTTGCCGCCGTCAATCTGTTATAGGGCGGGCGGCAAGTGGTTCAACTACTTTGAGGCTGAGATTAGTTTGAGTGGATCTGGCAGGATATTGTACATAACTTCCTGAAAACTTCTCTCAGGACCTCTCAGCTCTGATGCAAGCAGTGGATTGACTCTTTGGAGGAGTTATGGAAATAAGGAAATATTTTAATGGGGAGATTGTTAGTCTAGAGAAGTGGGCCTTCCTAGGCAGTTGGGATTTTCATGCCGACCACCTTGGGTAATGCCCACATGTGATGCTGAGCCTCCATAATTGAAAGAACTGAAATTCAAGGAATGAAAAGGACAGCCAGGGACAGTCAGGCTAAGGAGGAAAGGACTAGACAATGCTTTACATTCCACAGCTAGGAAATGAGACCGGCTCTATCTGACCTACTGCAGCTTCTAATGCACAGTGTGAGATGCTCACAGTGTGCAGTGAAATCAGAGAAAGATATTTCAAGTAGAACTAAAAGCAAGTTTTTTCTCCCCTCATTTTGGATAAAGTATTTGGAGTATAGTAGAGTATGTAGAGAATAGTTTATACCCCTGTAAGGTTTATTTATGCTGTCTGTGTCCCATTGGGAAATTTCCCATCATTTACTGTCCTATAGCCAAAACAGGAAGTGGGAGATTATCCCTCCAAAGTAAAGGACTCCCTGGTTGTCACCAGAACTGCTTTCTTCATTGGAATATTTCCCCTCTATTCCTGTTCTGGGGACAACCTAAAATTTGTGTGTTTCTTTTACTTTCACGTTTGGTGACAACAGTAAACAGGACAAAGAGAGTGGAATCTGCCTAACTGGGACGTCAATAAAAACCTGAAAGATGTTCTAATCCCTCTCCACTCTTTCCAAAACTAAAAAAAAAGTTTTGTCTTTTGTTATACTTTAACCTTCCTAGCGGTATTCCCGAGCGTGACTCGGGGTTAGATTTTAAAACCAAAAGCAGTAACCCCGAGCCACACTCGGGGTACCGCTAGGAAGATCGCTGGATCCTGGTAGAGGTTTTACTTACCTTTTCTCCGGGATCCAGCGAAGATTTCGGGCGGTATGCAGCGGCGGAGCTTCCTCCCGATCGTCTGCGAGCCCCGGCTTCCGTCTCCGGCGTCGTGACGTCCGCCGGGGGGGTGGAACCAGCGGCAAATTCAAATGTAAAACACACCAAACACACTGATACCATTCAAAATAAAAAAAAATCACATTACATTGCCCCCCAGTGCCCTTTCCTGCAGTTTTACTGTACTTTTTATGTAAATATATGTATATACTGTATATACTGTATATATATATATATACACGTTGTGACAGGAAGTCAGGTAAATCTGGGAATGTAGTCACAGGAAGGAGATACATTTCCACCTGATTTAGAAAGTTCACTGATACTATAGGGTGTTGGCTGCAGAGAGAGCCAGCAGGAAGTTGAAAACCATTCAGCTGTTCAGAATGAGGAGATCAAGGCCTCTATAATTTGTCCAGAGAAAATCTATTGAGTGCTGCCTCCTGTCGCCGTGTGGGCTGGGAGAGGAAGGCAGACAAACGGCTGCATCCTGACGCCATGTGGGTAGAGGACAGTCCTGTGTGCCCCCTGAAAGCTGAGTGAGCATGGGGAAGACCTCCTGAAGCGGTGTGCGCTCAGGAGGGTAAAAACGAGTGAAGACGTCTCAAAGGTGAGAAGACGAAGTGTTTCTGTGTGAAAGAAAACAAAGGGACATGTTCAATGGACAATGTTTGTACTGTGTGAAAAGCAAACAAATGGACATTTGAGTGTCTGCTGTAGGATCAGCAGTGTCGGCCCAACAGTAGGTTGGGAAGACTTCTTAGGCAGGTTCCAGCTGTGAGAAGGTAGCCGCCCACAGAGGCAAGGATTTATTTTGTTTTATTTTATTTTGATGTTTTGCTGCATGCACTTGTTTGAAGAAATTGGAAGAATAAACCATAAATTTTCAACCACTCCTCGGCTATCTCCCTGTGTGCCGACCCCCCCAAAGGGGTCACCCATCCGCCTACCACCGAGCTAATCCCTCACATATGGTGGAGGTATGCAGTGGGCATAAGCAGAGATCCCTGCAAGGAAGTGCAAATGTTTGATGAACTTTATCTGGTGCATGAGATTGCACAATCTATGTGTGCAGGAGAGAAGATCCTGACAGAAAAAAAAAAAGTGTTTTAAAGAGACAGCGGTCTCAAAATTATTTGATGAACTTTGTTGTGTCTGGTGCAAGTGACTGCACAAACTGTGTGCGCAGGAAAAGAGATCTTGCAAGAGAGAGAACAACTACATGTGTTAAAGAGACAGTGGTCTGAAAATTGTTTGCTGGACTGTGAAAAATTTGTTTGTGGAGTTATTGAAGATGGGGCGATCCAAACGCCTGAAAAATGCAAAGATAGATGAAATGAGAGACCGAATTCTATGGATGGAGGGGATGCTACCATTTGAACCAGCCCCATCCATGCCTGAACGGAATCGGCTAAAGAGAAAAGTTGTTGTCCCTAGCAACACTGGGGCAAATGAAACTGCTTTGGAGACGCAGGGTTCTCAGATGAAAAGTAAACCCAAAATGGGGGAGATGCTGAAACAACGGAGCTTTGCAGCTCAACAAAAGGATCACCAAGAGAGCATGGCAGGCTGGAAACAGAGACGCCAGCAGCCAATGGAGGCCATCGGTTTGGAGGAAACCGAGTATGTGTGCAGGGCTGAGTTGGATGCCTTGCAACGGAAAATGGAAGAAAAGGAACAAGCCTTGGAATTGCTTAAAATGGAGCATAGAAACTTGCAGGAAATGAATGAACTACTCAAGTCTCATGTGTCACAGTGGGAAGAATCCACTGCTCTTCTTTTGGTCGAGTTGCAAAAACGCAGAGAGACTATAATGGAGAAAGATACCATCCTCATGGAAAAGGAAAGTGAAATTCAGACTTTGCAGAAGCAAAGTATGGCTGATATGTTGGAGTTGCGTAATCAGCTGGAAAAAAGTCTTCAGTCTTTGGGAGCTACAAAAATAGACCTGCAGGAGTCGCAGGAACAGAATGTTGCTCTGAAAGCGACATTGTCTCTCAGCGACAAAGAGAAAAGTGAAAGAGAGGCTAAATTACTGAGTACTGTGTATGAGCTCACTACTTTGAGCAATGTGGTAGATGAATGGCGTGCGGACTGTGAAAGTTGGAAAGGGGAAGCCCAACGTGTCCAGCAGCAGTTAAAGGAGAAAGAAGCCTGTGTGGCAGAATTACATTCTTATTCCCAGATGCTAGCCAATGAGGTGAAGGCTCTTATGCAGGGAAAAGGAGATTGTGAACATAAGAGGGAAAAAGTAGAGGCACAGCTTCTGGAATCGCAAGTCAAGGTGTCAGAAGGTGACCGATTGTGTGCTAAGCTGTCAGAGAAGGCAAACCGACTGCAGGTTGAGTTGGACAATGTTACAAATCAGCTTTCTCAAGCAGACAGCAAATCTAGAGAAATTGCGGAAGATTTTTCTATCTTGGAATCGCAGCTGCAAGACACGCAGGAACTCTTACAGGAAGAGAGGTGTCAAAGGCTGAGTTTTAGCACAAAGCTCAAACAAATGGAAGATGAGAAAAATGGCTTCCTGGAACAATTAAAAGAGGAGGCGGAAGCAAAGAAAAACCTATCAGAGCAAGTCGCAACATTGCAAGCTCAGATAGCGGATATGAAAAAACGCATGGAAGAAAGCGTTGGTTCATTACAGTGTGTTGAAGATGTGAAAAAGAAGTTTGATCAGATGCTTGGTGAAGAGAAGACTGTGTCTGCAAAATATGCAGAAGAACGCGCACGTGCAGAAACGGAGGTGCGTGATAACGAGAGCAAAGCCCTGTTCTTGGCTCGCTCTTTGGAGGAAGCTCTAGAGTGTAAGGCTGAACTAGAAAGTGTTAACAAACAGCTGCGTACAGAAATGGAAGAATTGGTCAGCTCCAAGGATGATGTTGTGAAAAGCGTTCAGGAGCTAGAAAAGTCTAAGCGAGCCTTAGAACAGCAAGTAGAAGAGATGAAGATTCCGTTGCAGGAACTGGAAGAGGAATTCCAGGCAACAGAGGATCTGTCCCAAAGAGGGGATAGTGTGCCTGATGCAGTTTTTAAAAGGATCAGTGTTTTGGGGTCTGTCCTGAGTGAGCCTCAGAAATGTGACGACATGTGGCTTGAATCACCCCTTTGGAATAAACCGTTCCTTCAAAAACTTCAAGCATTGGAAAATGTATCATTAGAACTTCAGCAAACAAAGGAGCTGAGTAAGAAATGTGGTGATTTCTCAGTTCAGGCTGAAAACCTAGTGGAGAAAACTAAGGCTGTTGGTGAAAACGTGAAGCAAATGAATAAGTGCCTTTCAGGGAGTGTTTCCAAAATGGAACTGGTGAAAGACGGGTGGCAGAAGTTTGATCGTGATCTTGAGATGCATTCCATGTGGAATTCAGATAGAGAAAAAGAACTAGGTGACCTTGAGCGGTCAAATAGTTCAGCAGAAAGTGCATTGAAGAAACCTGTAAAAGAATGTGTTGCAGTTCCATGCTTCTTCACTGATGCAGAGAGGAGGTCTATAATGGATACCACCCAGATCGCTGGGTTCAACTGTGTTGTTGCCTTTGACCCCTATGTTGGTGGAAGGAAAGTTGATGATGTTCTGGTTGGCTTCTTCTGTGAAGAGTTTGGCAAGAAATATAAACTCAATATCAAATCAAATAGTAGGCCGTTACTGCGACTCGCTCAGGAGGGCGAAAAGTTTAAGAAGTTGATGAGTGCAAATGCTTCAGATCTGCCTATGAATATGAAATGTTTGGTGAATGATATTGATATCTCTGGGAAAAGGAACAGGGGTCACTTTGAAGAAATGTGTGACAGCCTGTTGTCTCAATTGGAAAATCCTCTGCACAGCATCTTAGAGCAAGCAAAGCTCAAGAAGGAAGATCATTCCCTTTTACAACAAAAAGTCAATGATTGTGTACAGCTGTATGGAGAGGCAACTCAAGTCACAGAGGGATGTCAAGAGTCCCTACTTGGAACAAAGCTTAGTGAAGCAAAGGTTCTCAAAGTTTTGTGGAAAACATTTATGGATTGCAGAGAGAGGCGTCTTAAGAATGTTGAAGACATTAAGACTAGCCCAATTGAGTTGCCTATGGATCACGGTCCTCCATGGTGGATTGGACAGACGGTTATGAGGGACAAGCTGTCTGACATTTATGAGAAAGCTGTCAATGAAGATGACAGAAACGAGAAGGAGCAAAATGATGCCAAAAATGCAGTTGAAGAATGTGTATATGAGATGAGAGACAAACTGTGTGGCATTTATGAGAAATCCGTCAATGAAGATGACAAAACAGTTTCATCCGGAAGCTTGAGGATAATAGGAGGCTTATCAGTGAGTCAGCAGTGCCTGACACATGCGTGCCTGGAAATATGTGTCCCAACCCTAGGGTTGAAACAAGAGGGGGGGGTATGTGACAGGAAGTCAGGTAAATCTGGGAATGTAGTCACAGGAAGGAGATACATTTCCACCTGATTTAGAAAGTTCACTGATACTATAGGGTGTTGGCTGCAGAGAGAGCCAGCAGGAAGTTGAAAACCATTCAGCTGTTCAGAATGAGGAGATCAAGGCCTCTATAATTTGTCCAGAGAAAATCTATTGAGTGCTGCCTCCTGTCGCCGTGTGGGCTGGGAGAGGAAGGCAGACAAACGGCTGCATCCTGACGCCATGTGGGTAGAGGACAGTCCTGTGTGCCCCCTGAAAGCTGAGTGAGCATGGGGAAGACCTCCTGAAGCGGTGTGCGCTCAGGAGGGTAAAAACGAGTGAAGACGTCTCAAAGGTGAGAAGACGAAGTGTTTCTGTGTGAAAGAAAACAAAGGGACATGTTCAATGGACAATGTTTGTACTGTGTGAAAAGCAAACAAATGGACATTTGAGTGTCTGCTGTAGGATCAGCAGTGTCGGCCCAACAGTAGGTTGGGAAGACTTCTTAGGCAGGTTCCAGCTGTGAGAAGGTAGCCGCCCACAGAGGCAAGGATTTATTTTGTTTTATTTTATTTTGATGTTTTGCTGCATGCACTTGTTTGAAGAAATTGGAAGAATAAACCATAAATTTTCAACCACTCCTCGGCTATCTCCCTGTGTGCCGACCCCCCCAAAGGGGTCACCCATACGCCTACCACCGAGCTAATCCCTCACAACGTATATATATATATATATACGTAATTCTTGTGAATGAGTATAATGTTCTGGTACCTTTGGGTACCCTAATTACTCTTTCATAAGTGTATGCGCCCCACCATTCTCTTTTGGTAAGGTGCGCATACACCTTTAAGACTGATGCTGTCATCACTGAGCGCCGGACTGGATGGCTATTTAGATTGCCGGCTCTCACTCACATGTGTTCGTTCAAACTGCTTTGTGCCTTGATGCTAACCTGTCTTGAAGCTCTCATGCTTGCAAGCATACCTCGCTGTCGGAACCACGCTGCGCTGATCCCTGTATCCCGCTACCGGATCATCCGCTCTTGCCGAACCTCTCCTCTGCTACATTGCTATTAGTGATAAGTACCCCACAGGGGAAACCTCTATAACCTTCATACTAAAGCTTACACTATCTAGCTCTGCATACTAAGGACTATTACTACATCTGCATTATCTAAGATTGCTAGCTCTTGAGCCTACTACCACCTGTTCTTGCACTGGGTTGATCTCTCTTGTATGTCCACCTGCTACTCTGTCATCTGCTACCATACATGATTGCTAAACCTATCTGCATCCCATCTGCTACTATCTTACTTTCAAGAAGATTTCCTTTCAAGTGTCTGTCATCTACCATCTCTACCCAACCTGTCTCTTCAGCCTATCATCACTGTGTTACTATATACATAAGTCACTCTAGGAAACATCTTATTGAGTGTGTGTATTTACTTGCTGAATTGAGATCATCCACACATGATGAGTCATTGAGAGTTGGGATTGGTGTCTCAGCGTTTCTCTACATGACTACTGAAGTGGAATATTTCTGCAGCTGAAAATCCACATCATACATGAAACGCAGGAGCGTTACAGATTGAACGAACCACAAATGGATTCAGCAGAAATAACCACTCAGATGACACAATTAAAACAGCAAGTAACTGCGTTAATACACGCACTTGCTGAATTAAAAGAAGACAATCAGGCTCTGTCGCAGCAGGTAATTAGACTGACACAACTTACCACTGCTCAGTCCCCTGAACCCAAAATAAATCCTCCTTTGGTATTTACAGGCGATCGCAAAAAATTTTGCGAATTTAAAAACGCATGTGAGTTACTTTTCTTGCTAAAACCCCGTACCTACCTTACTGATCACATTAAGGTTTGTACTATTATTTCTTACCTAACAGGCGATCCTCGGGCCTGGGCAGACTCTCTTTTTGAGAAAAGCGACCAGCTTCTCAACTCCTATGCCTTGTTCCTAGCAGAACTCACTAGCCTATATGATGATCCCAATAGGCAGAGTACTGCCGATCTTCAATTAAGATCCTTGAAACAAGGTGGGAGACCTGTAGAAGACTTTGTCGCAGAATTCAAGAGATGGACCCTTGATTCAGAATGGAATGATGCATCTCTGAAAACCCAATTTAGGCTTGGCCTATCAGAGGCCGTTAAGGACGAGCTCGCCCGAGCGGATCTGCCAAAAACCCTGGATGCATTGATACAACTCAGTATCACCATAGATAGAAGACTACGAGAAAGAAAGGCTGAGAAAATGGGAATGCCATTATCCAGTTCTTCTCGGATTTCGGCCGTTGACCCCGTTCCTATGGAGGTAGGAACCATACGCCCACCTCTATCAACTATGGAAAGAGCCAAAAGACGATCTGGTAATCTCTGCTTGTACTGTGCATCCCCGGATCACAAGATAAACGTCTGTCCCCTAGTCTACAAAAAGAAGGGTGAGTGTTCACATGTCCTCCTAGGGGGATTGACAACTTCAATCACTAACCCTTACCTTTCTGTTTGCTTAACATTACAGTGGGATCAGAACAGGATTACTACTAAGGCCATGATTGACACAGGATCTTGTGGAAATTATATTGACATACATTTTGCTGCTTTAAATAAAGTTCCTATTATTTCTAAACTTAAACCTGTCTCAGTGAGTCTTATTAACGGTGTTCCTTTATCCTCTGGTCCGATCACTGATCAGACACAGGCACTCCTAGTCACTACTAACGGGTCTCATATGGAGACCACTACCTTCGATCTAATACCTTCATCCCACTTTCCCATTGTGTTGGGACTTCCCTGGTTGCACACACATCAACCAACCATAGATTGGAAGGAACGGACCCTGGCCTTCCTCTCTTGCTATTGCGAGGGTACGTGTAACCTCCCGTCTTTCGGGAAGATCCTGTCTGTGGTGACAGATGAGATTGCACCACTATGTTATCAGGATCTCTCTGAGGTTTTTCTTGAGAAAAATGCTCAAGCACTACCTCCCCATCGAGACTATGATTGTAGCATTGATCTACTCCCAAATAGCAAATTGCCGCTCGGTCATGTTTATCCTCTTTCACAGGATGAACTTTCCCATCTCAAAGACTATTTGGATGAGAATTTGAAGAAAGGTTTTATTAGACCTTCCACTTCTTCCACAGCAGCAGGACTCTTTTTTGTCCGCAATAAGGACTCAAGTCTCAGGCCTATCATCGACTATAGGCAATTGAATGCTATTACAATAAAAGATCGCTATCCTCTACCGCTTATCCCTGAGCTCATTGAGCAGGTGCGTGGAGCTACCTATTTTTCAAAATTGGACCTGAAAGGAGCATACAATCTCATTCGAATCCGTGATGGACACGAGTGGAAGACTGCATTCAGAACCAGATACGGATTGTTCGAATATCTTGTAATGCCATTCGGGCTATGCAACGCCCCTGCAGTTTTTCAACGAATTATAAACGATATTTTCAGAGACTTACTAGATGTCTGTGTTGTGGTATATCTGGACGATATACTTATATATTCACGATCCCTGTCTGAACACATAAGACATGTAAGACTAGTATTATCGAGATTGCTTGCACACAACCTTTATGTGAAACTGAAAAAATGCTTGTTTCATAAAGAAGAGGTACTGTTTCTAGGCTACATCATATCCAAAACAGGAATCGAGATGGACATGAGTAAGATATCCTGCATTCAGGATTGGCCTACACCAACAACACGCAAGGCGCTACAGGGATTCCTTGGATTTTCGAATTTCTACAGAAAGTTCATCAGAAACTTCTCTGCCATTGTGAGACCCCTCACACAGCTTACTAGCATTAAAAAACCATTCAAATGGTCAGATGAAGCAAATAAAGCTTTTCACCTGTTAAAGACAAGGTTTACTTCTGCTCCCATGCTACGCCATCCAGACCCATCCCTCCAATACATTCTGGAAGTAGATGCGTCAAACATGGCAGTAGGAGCAATACTCTCCCAACGACCAACTCACACTTCACCACTTCATCCAGTCGCCTTTTTTTCTAAATCCCTAAGCAGTCCAGAGATAAATTACCCCGTGGGTGAAAAGGAACTGCTTGCTATAAAATTGGCTCTGGAGAATTGGCGACATCTACTCGAAGGCACCCAATTACCAATACTTATATACACGGACCATAAAAATCTCCAATATCTTCAGACTAACAAAACTCTCTCTCACCGACAGGTACGATGGTCACTATTCTTTCTAAGGTTTAACTTCCTAGTGACCTACACACCTGCAGATAAGAACAAAAAGGCGGATGCACTATCACGACTAACTGAAGAAAACTACTTCGAAATCCCTTCCGTTCCTATAATACCTCACAAACGCATTATTGGAGTTGTCCGTTCCTTGAAGGAAGAGGTTTTGCATGGTATAAGTTTGGATTCACCCCCACCACAACTAAATACTGATGCAGAAGGCTTCCTCTACTACAACGACAAACTTTACATACCACCTACCATACGCACCAAGATCTTGGAATTATCACATGATGTGCCTATGGCAGGACATATGGGTATGACAAAGACTCTTAATCTGATTACCAGGCAATTCTGGTGGCCTGACATGAAAACATCTATACAAAAATTCGTCTCTTCCTGCAATGTCTGTGCCAGGTCCAAAATTGACACTACGAGACCATCCGGTCTACTATGCAGTCTACCAATACCCCAAACTCCATGGGAAGTTGTGTCCTTGGACTTTATAGTGGAATTGCCTCCTTCCAAAGGATTTAATACCATCTTAGTGTCAGTGGACCATCTGACAAAAATGGCACATTTCATTGCTATTCGCAGACTACCTTCGTCCAAACAAATGGCAGAACTCCTGATGAAACATGTCTTTAAGTTACATGGTAT
This sequence comes from Pelophylax lessonae, assembly GCF_965119305.1. Lineage (NCBI taxonomy): Eukaryota > Metazoa > Chordata > Amphibia > Anura > Ranidae > Pelophylax > Pelophylax lessonae. The sequence continues at coordinate 426,041,802 of NC_138768.1, read as the reverse complement.
CCCAAAAACTTTTCTGTCTGACCGTGGATCACAATTTATTTCCAAGTTCTGGCAAGAACTATGTCACATACTACGGATCGAGCAGAAGCTCACTTCTCCTTACCATCCGCAGACCAACGGACAGACTGAAAGAGTCAACCAATGCATCAAGCAATATTTACGTTGTTACACTTCTTACTAACAGGATGATTGGGTGGATCTTCTCCCTCTGGCAGAATTTGCCTACAACAACGCAACCCACAGTACGACCAAGCAGAGTCCGTTCTACTTGAACTATGGGTTTCATCCCTCTATTCTTCCACCACGCATCCTTCCTTCAAATAACCCAGTAGCTTCAGACTATCTTACCCAAATAAAGGACTCTCTGGTAATACTACCATTGCACACGCTCATAGTCAACAAAATAAGTACTATGATCTTCGCAGAAGACCTTCTCCTCAGTACGCTATCGGGGACCTCGTTTGGCTCTCAACAAAAAATTTAAGACTGAAAATCCCTAGCAAAAAGCTTGGACCTCTGTTCTTGGGACCTTTTCCCAATCAAGAAACTTATTGGAAAAGCTGCAGTACAGCTTACATTGCCAATAGACCTCAAAATACATCCCATTTTCCATGTGTCGCTACTGAAGCCCCATGTTCCTGACCAAGGAATAAGGCCTACTATCCCACCTCCTCCTCCTGTACAAGTTGAAGGTGGAGAAGAATATGAGATAAAAGAGATTCTGGATCCTCGTATCCACAGAGGAAGACTTCAGTACTTGGTTCGATGGAAGAACTATGGGCCCCAAGACGACACCTGGCTAAACACCTCTGACATACATGCCTCTAGATTAATCCGCAATTTTCATGCGAAGTACCCAGACAAACCAGCTCCAGAGGCCTTCAGGAGCCGGCCTTAAGGGGGGGGTACTGTAATGTACCTTTGGGTACCCTAATTACTCTTTCATAAGTGTATGCGCCCCACCATTCTCTTTTGGTAAGGTGCGCATACACCTTTAAGACTGATGCTGTCATCACTGAGCGCCGGACTGGATAGCTATTTAGATCGCCGGCTCTCACTCACATGTGTTCGTTCAAACTGCTTTGTGCCTTGATGCTAACCTGTCTTGAAGCTCTCATGCTTGCAAGCATACCTCGCTGTCGGAACCACGCTGCGCTGATCCCTGTATCCCGCTACCGGATCATCCGCTCTTGCCGAACCTCTCCTCTGCTACATTGCTATTAGTGATAAGTACCCCACAGGGGAAACCTCTATAACCTTCATACTAAAGCTTACACTATCTAGCTCTGCATACTAAGGACTATTACTACATCTGCATTATCTAAGATTGCTAGCTCTTGAGCCTACTACCACCTGTTCTTGCACTGGGTTGATCTCTCTTGTATGTCCACCTGCTAGTCACTCTAGGAAACATCTTATTGAGTGTGTGTGTTTACTTGCTGAATTGAGATCATCCACACATGATGAGTCATTGAGAGTTGGGATTGGTGTCTCAGCGTTTCTCTACATGACTACTGAAGTGGAATATTTCTGCAGCTGAAAATCCACATCATACATGAAACGCAGGAGCGTTACAATGAGCAGCCCAAACCAACTGTATACTTTATATATATATGTATATATATATGTATATATATATATATATATATATATATATATATATATATATATATATATATATATATAAAATAAATGTATACAGTTGGTTTGGGCTGCTCATTCACAAGAATTGTGAAGTATGTGAAAAGTGCGCTGATTCAAATATGGGTATGCTGCTACCTTAGAATGAAAATGAATATTATGGATAAGTGGAAATCAGGTGTTCTAACCCAAAAAACATAACATAGCATATAAACATATACGTGAAATTGATAAAAACAAAAATGATCAAAATGAGTCCAACAGGTGTAAATCAAAAAGTGAGTCAAGGAGGATCACCAGTGTATCTCAAACAATAGTGTCCAAAAAAAATGTGATAAACAGTCCAATTGATGAAAAATCCAAAAATTCGTGCTGTGAACACACTTTAACTCAAGAAGGTGTAAGCCACGTGATAAAAGGGTACAGCGTCCCACCACCAGCTTAGCTCCTTACCAAACAATGGAAGTATAAGGGTATATAGGGATAAACAGTCCAATTGATGAAAAATCCAAAATTTCATGCTGTGAACAGCCTGGGAAATCAGACAAGGTTTGTCTAGGAGAGCGGAAGGGTGTGCCTGTGTGTTTATGTGAACTTCGGGGTGCACACCATAATGCTGCTCGCACCTATGAGGTAATAGACACCCGAGATCCTACCAGCCATCCACCTACAGTGATTCCACACAGGACCCCTTCACAGGATCAGTTTCAGGCTTGCATCTTGGCATTGTCCGGTAAGAGTCCAGATACTACCTGTGTGTATAATTGTCACCTGGGTGATTTGGAATCCTTCTGTAGCTGCATGGTCTTCGGAGCAGGGATATCCCTATATGCCCTTATACTTCCATTGTTTGGTAAGGAGCTAAGCTGGTGGTGGGACGTTGTACCCTTTTATCACGTGGCTTACACCTTCTTGAGTTAAAGTGTGTTCACAGCACGGATTTTTGGATTTTTCATCAATTGGACTGTTTATCACATTTTTTTTGGACACTATTGTTTGAGATACACTGGTGATCCTCCTTGACTCACTTTTTGATTTACACCTGTTGGACTCATTTTGATAATTTTTGTTTTTATCAATTTAACGTATATGTTTATATGCTATGTTATGTTTTTTGGGTTAGCGCACCTGATTTCCACTTATCATTCACAAGAATTACATGCAAAATAATGGTACCGCTTTCAGCACCTAAACTCCAAAAGAATCATACCGCCAGGGAGGTTAAAAGGTGAGTCCACCCTAAAAGTAAAATCCCTGCATTTATAGACCTCCACAATCTAACACTCACCTATCTGGCCCTATAAAGAAGAAACCAGTATACATATCTTATTTAAAGCCGATCCAATCCGGTCTCCAGTGACGGAAGCTCTGCAGACGACACGGCTGACAGCGGCTATGAAATGAATGGGAAGTGACCTCACCCATAGACTTACTTTGGGCTTTCTGTTGTCGGCTGTGTCCTCTGCACCCGCCTGCACAGTGAAGCCAGGACTGACAGCTCAGAGTGGGATTGGGTTGGATCGGCTTCAAAAAAGGTATGTATACAGATTTCTTCTTTACAGGGTGTTGGAAGAATTTAAAGCTGAATACCGGTGATTTGTAGGAAAACAAGTATGTTCGTTGTATTTCATGTGCACATGGAGGAATACACAATGCAAACAGGTGTAAGCTAAAGGTTCAGTCTGCCTGTATGTAGTTTCTATCTATCCCCCATAGGGCTTAAACTTTTATAGTAATGAATATGCATGAGACATAGATGTATCCTGGGCTGCAACCTAGGTGTGGCCATGTAACTGGTCCAATCATAGTCCATCTTCTTCTTATGGTTGGTTGAGGGTTAAACATTAGAACTGGTGGTCAACTTCGTTGGTTCTTTGACCACAAATGTCTATTTGTTGATCAAACAGGGAAGTAAGCCGTTGGTTTTCATCATGCTGTAACTCTATTCTTTTGAAATAAGCAGACCACCTGTTTCAGTTAGCAGACGTTTACCTCGGATAAGCACATTTCATTAATTACAAGTAAGCTTAAAGCATAACTCTAGATATATTTTAGGTTCACACAAAACATGTTTTATTCAATTTACCTGACATTTCCCTCCTGTTGAACCTACAATATATATATTTGGCTCAAATACATGTTTCAGGATTACCCTGTTTCAACAGGCATTATCATTAAAACAGTTGGCCTCTTAATCTTTTTTTATAAGCATATATGTATATTTCACACTGTCATTACCTCATCCAAAGGCGGATCAAGTTCACTGGTGGCAAGAACTGTATACATTACATCGCCAGCAACTTTGTCCGCTATCCTTGAGATGAGTCCCTTCATACATGGTACCAGACAGCAGCCTAAGCATAATAACACTGACAGCACTACTGCAACCGCAGTGGCTAGGGTAGTAAAATACTTGCCCTATTTTCCAAACCATTGTTCCATCCATCCGGTGAAGGGGTCCTCGATCCCACTATCTTCTGCCAATTCCAGAGACAGCATCTCCACGCCCTTCAATTCTCGGGAGACGCTGCCATCCGGTGCAGTGTTGTTGGGAATATAGGTACAGCAGGTGGTACCAAACATCATACAAACCCCTCCTCGTTCAGCCAAGAGCATATCCAGAGAGATTCTGTTCTGCCAGGCTGTAAGTGAGGTTGCATCAAGCTGCTCGGCAAGGCCCTTGACTGAATCTCTTGTATAGTTAACAAAGCGCTGTTGATTGTAATATATACAGTTTATCCAATCAGTATTCTTATTTACAGATATAAACAGGAAAATAGATTTGAAACCTGCTGCTACTTGGTTTCTTGCTTTAAATTCATCTGGGACACATCTTGGTACACCTATAGCATCTATGTATAATGATCTATCAAAACTTCCCCCTGGTACATCTCGCTTGGTTAGCTTATTTAATTTCCTGCCTAGGGCCTTATCCCATATAGGAACACCTCCTAGTCTGGCGGGGAAGAATAGAAAGGGTTGAACTACTTTCACTAGTGTGCATGTCCCATCCCAGTTTGAGCTCAGTAAAGGCTTTAGTTTGTTATCTCCACACAACCACCAAGTGTCTGCTAAGGCTTGCGTATGATTGATAAATAATCCAGCAGGAAAATGGTTTGTTTCATTAACCTGATAAACCTTTGTACAAAACTTAAAACTAGTGCTGGAGAATCTCTTGGTGTTATTGAAACAAGTGTAGTTTCCCTTGTACACTGTGACACCTCTCGGCTTATTTCTCATTTTAGTGACAGTAAACTTAGCTATTTCAATATTACATGTAACATTATCAGCTTTACCTTGCATTATTAGTAAAATACTTGTCATGTTAAAAGCGTGTGGTACAGGGACCGTGGCTAATTGAGGCCTACCACTTGAACATACAACACAATCAGTCATGTTAGAATTGTTAGCAGTAAACTTCATCCACTCCAGCCATTCATTTTTGTCAGAGTAGCCAGTCTCTTCGGTCCATCTATCTTCTGGGTGTATCGCTACCCCAACTACCTCGCTGTCCTGCTCATTTCCAACCTTAGAGAGTGGGCCACCTGTAACGCTGTCAGGGGCATTTCGGGAAGGGTTTACCTGAAGTTTGATTTCGGCCCATGGATCCTCCCCTGACACGGTTATTCCCAGTCTATATACCCCACTGTCTTTAATCTCTGGGTTCTCTATTGTGGAGATAATATTTCCTTGACTTCCCTCTACCAAGGAGACTCTTTGATAGTTATAATTAAAGAAAATGAGGGATGGCGCTCAGATGTGCATAATGTTGATGAATAACCCCAATGTGGACTCAGATGTATAGTCTCATAAGGATTTATTAAATGGATCCAATAGTTAAAACAATGTAATGAATTAATAATGCACAGTCCTACCGCTCCTTGAAGCCTCTGTGTCTCCTCACTGATTGTGTACAGAAACCCTTAGTAGGTTCGTGGGGACCTGATGATAGATGTAGAGGGTCGTGGCAGCCAGATGGAAAGACGGATTAGGTCAAAAGCGGGAGGGCTCAAACGGTCTGGTATGCGGCCGCCTTCCTAGACCGGAGCCTCTGCGTTGAGCTCCCTCGGTGCCTACCGTGAGCACCGGAGGCGCACGCTGATGACGTCACCTCGCAGGACCGGAAGTCCGTAGATGGCCAGCCGAGGAGTCCCCCGGAAGCCGAGAAGAGCGGAGGACTGGATGTGTTCACTTCTGTGGAGCCTTCCGATTGCCACAACAACATGTTTCGCTACGATTGTAGCTTTGTCAAGTTGTGGCTGAAGACAATCGGAGGCTATAAGAAGCCAAGTGATGGGCGGGGTTAGGCTCACTGGCCAATGGAAAAAGACCCCAATAGGCTGAATCAGAGAAAAACACTCAAAATGAATCATAAAATATCCTTCATCTTGACAATAGATTGGGCCCTATTTTACCTTCTGTACCACAGGTTACTTTCAAAAAGGCACGCACAATTAAAAACATTCTAGCCCCAAGTAAACTAAAACTTCAGGCCCGTGCCCCTAACGATATTAGGTTTTATTTTGATAACCGTACAGGTATCTATCAATGTAAGAAACGCGGTTGCCTGACATGTCAGTCTATAGTACAAGCCTGTACTTCTATTAATAATAGGGATGATACTTTTTTCATTAAACAATTCATTACGTGTTCGACCAAATACGTAATATATGTGTTAAGATGTCCGTGTAAATTGGTCTATGTGGGACGCACTATGCGGACTTTGTGGAAAAGAATAGGAGAACATCGCCGACATAAAGGATGTGACAAGCATAGCGTCCCACGCCATTTTTTAAAGTACCATAACAAGGACTTCAAGAAACTTGAAGTGATGGCAATAGAAAGTATTCCCAAAGGAACCCTGACAGAAAATGAACGTTTCTCTCTTTTATGTAAAAGGGAAACTTACTGGATTTATAAATGTAACTGTTTGGCGCCCCAAGGTCTCAACGAAGAGCTAGAGGTGAACTGTCTTGTCTGATGTATTTTTTATAACTAATTTTAGAATTTTTATCTGATAATATGGTTTTTAAAATTCAAGCCTGCAGGTACATAGAGATTCATGTGCTTATGGAGAATGTATTTTTTATAAATATCATATTGGTATTTTTATACAATTAATATGTATTTATTTATTATTTTATCATTTTATTCTAAATCAGTGTATGTATTCTATTATGAACGCATGGTATGACAGCCCAGTATATATGTTCTTACGAAGTCCTCTTATATATACTAATTTATGTACGATAGATTTTTAATATTTCGTATACCTCCATGAAGCTCTCTGGGTCTCTAACATATTAGTAACAGACATTTCTGTTTTATTTTTCAATCCAGATTCCTAATTTAATTTCTAATTTTTATTTTTCCTTTATTAATTTTTTATCACTTAGGGTGAATTTTTATTTAAGTGTTTATACATTTTTTATTTTTTATTCATTATTTTTTTCTTTATTATTATTATTATTATATTTAATTATATGATTCATTTTGAGTGTTTTTCTCTGATTCAGCCTATTGGGGTCTTTTTCCATTGGCCAGTGAGTCTAACCCCACCCATCACTTGGCTTCTTAGAGCCTCCGATTGCCTTCAGCCACAACTTGACAAAGCTACAATCGTAGCGAAACATGTTGTTGTGGCAATCTGGAGGCTCCACAGAAGCGAACACACCCAGTCCTCCGCTCTTCTCGGCTTCCGGGTGACTTCTCGGCTGGCCATCTACGGACTTCCGGTCCTGTGAGGTGACGTCATCAGCGCGTGCCTCCGGTGCTCACGGTAGGCACTGAGGGAGCTCAACGCAGAGGCTCCGGTCTAGGAAGGCGGCCGCATATCAGACCGTTCGAGCCCTCCCGCTTTTGACCTAATCCATCTTTCCATCTGGCTGCCACGACCCTCTACATCTATCATCAGGTCCCCACGAACCTACTAAGGGTTTCTGTACACAATCAGTGAGGAGACACAGAGGCTTCAAGGAGCGGTAGGACTGTGCATTATTAATTCATTACATTGTTTTAACTATTGGATCCATTTAATAAATCCTTATGAGACTATACATCTGAGTCCACATTGGGGTTATTCATCAACATTATGCACATCTGAGCGCCATCCCTCATTTTCTTTAAATTTATCTGCATGCTGTCCTGTGTTTGGAATTGGGCGAACAGTGTTGCTACAGATACTTCCTCCATATGCTATTGTGCATTCTCTGTGAAGGGACATTGCAGGATTTTCCAGTCTTGGATTAGCGCCAGAACTTCTGTTTGGAGTTCTTTGATAGTTATGTATATCATTTGGAGGAATACTAGCCAACCTGGTCTCCCACTTGTGGGGGTCTGTCGTCCACCATACATCCTCCCAGAAACCACATGCCCTATCCTTTCTACACATATATATATATATTACAGGCCTCAAGGTCATAATAAACTTTTGTTGGGTCAAACACCTGGCTCTTCGCTAGAGTAAACACTATGGTCTGATTTGAAGCTTCCGTAATCAACACTGGTGTTTCTTGTACACCCTACCCCTTCATCTCTCCTGCCGACAATCTCCTCATCCTCCTCTTAGAGAGATCTAGCACACTATCTCCCACTTTCAAAGTCTCCCAGAGCCAATAGGTGGCAAGACCCACAGCGAATAAGGTACAAGCAATAATCAAAAACTTTCCCTGGGGAGTTTTGAGGTACCCCCGAGACAGCAGAGAAATCATGGTCATCTCCTATCTACCTATTCCTATGTGTTGAGTTCACGGTGTTACTTTCACCTCTTATAGGTGGGAGGTGGTCTCTCCTTCCAGGATGTGACTCCCTTTATTTAGAGGAAGAGATGTGCCCCCATTCACAACACATAGGTTTGTTTCTCTACTCTAGTGATTTTTGGGGATTCTCTGCTGTTTCTGTAAAGTCAGGATCCGTGTTTCTGCTTACTCTCAGGCCTAAAGCTTTCTTACACTGTGTAACATGTATCCAAGCGCACACTGTGTACAAAAAAAGTTTTGTTTGAGTAATTTGAAAATCCAAACACAGTAAATGTCTTCTCCACTAACTAGAGATACCATCCCTCCTGTTGAGACATGGTTTACCCCATGGCTCAAAAAGAGCCGCATGCCAGAACAAACTGCTTAGGCAAGATTGGTCCAGAATCTGGGCCAATTCCCGCAAAATTGCAACCTCTTGTCTATGTGTTTCAGTATTATCTCATAATAATAAGGGATTTAAAAAATCGGTGTTATGTATGTATGTTCAGCATGTATAGTCAGTAGCAGATTTACACAGTCTAGTCAATGCTACACTGATTTGTTCTATGTCCATCTCATTTATTAACACCTGTGTACTCAATGTCCATAATTCAATTGTACAAAAAACCCACCTTTAGCCGTGTGTCATTTCAAATCTGATCTAAATAAAGAAATATTTAATACTTTTCATCGGTTCTATTCCCCACCCAGTTTACCTTAAATGAAAAAATGGGGGATCTGTAATATATCTGATACTGTGTAGATACCTACTTTCCTTTCCCTAAAATAAAAAACTCAGCTTTCCCATTCAGGGTAAAACATTGGCACAAAAACACAACCACCCATCTCCCAACTGGACTTCTACATAATTTTGTATCTAAACCAAACAATGTCCAACCATAGGCCCAACTTCAAACTACTTAATGTGTGCATTTCCTCTGTATATTACGGTCTCCTCCCACACTCTAAATACACTCTGTAAAATAATTGGATTTTATCTATATTTACCCCAGCTTCTGTGTACATATTACCTATACATATATGTGTCACCGTACTCCGCATACCTGACCTAAACCCAGGCAATCAAAGAGAATTGAAGAAACCCATATGTGGGAACCTATCTAATTTCATAAACATTCATCAAGAAAATTTAATCAAATGTATCAAACGTGGTTAAAAGATTGCTCAGTGGTAGATATTACAATATATATATCTCTCAAGATTTGTAGTACCCTATTTTGAAGGACTTGCTTTAAAATTTGCAACCATTGCAATAATCAAAATTATCTCTAATAGAAACCAACAGTTCTAAGTAGGCTAGAAATTACCTTTCCCATAATAAATGAGCTCATAATAGTTAGGTAATTTGATTATCACCACGTGGATTTTCATTAAAGGACGTCCATCAAAAGTTGTCAATAATTCACCATGGTTAAAATACATTCACAATAACATTTATAGTGTGTTCATATACTGTTACTCTTAACATGTTATACAGAACTTGTCTTATTCAGCTATCTTATTCAAATACCTGCCATGTGGAAAGAACACACAGTTTTTATCAGTGGGTGGAGCTGTCTTCCTTCCCACGCCCAGTGGGCTGGAATGGAAAATTAAAGATTTTTAAAATAATTATAATATTAATGGCTGCTCAGTTATTTTCTATTTGTTTTCAATTAATCTTAAGGTTACAAAATAAAAACCCAAGTATTTCAACTAGGATTTTATATCTGCAAGTATATTTAAATAAATTTCCTTAACGTTACAAAGTTTTTACATCACATATTACAATATATTACTCATTGATTATATTCAAAACTCTCCCTTAGTCTGTCTGTATCTCTTACTTCCCCCCTCCCGTGACAAGGGGGGGGGGAAGGAAATCTAAAGAGGAACAGCCAGACTTCTCTGTCAGAAACGATTTGTTTAAGCATACAAAGGCTTTCTAACAAAAACTTCTATTTCTCACACAGTGCTAGTTTACAGAACTTTAATCACGTATCTCTCCCAATATTAAACTCTCATTTAGTCTCACATATAAGTAGCTTATGTTTCAAAGCAACCATGCTTGCATACACGTAATCCACACCTCAGATAAGCACATTTCATTAATTACAAGTAAGCTTAAAGCATAACTCTAGATATATTTTAGGTTCACACAAAACATGGTTTATTCAATTTACCTGACACAGGGCTAGATAGGTTAGTGTTAGATAGTGGAGGTCTATAGATGCAGGGATTTTAGTGCTAGGGTAGACTTATCCTTTAAGTATAGGAGAGGATTTTGTAAAGCCCCATACACACGCAACGATTATCGGCTGACCGATCGTCCGTCTTTTGTCCAGAGTGGTGTTTTGTTGGTTGGAATGTGCCTAGACTGCACACGAATTTTCTCGGCCAACAAAATTCTACTTCAGAAGTGATGTCATGTGTTGGTTTGTTTTCTTTGTGTTCTTTCTTCACTGAGCATGCCCAGACTTGCTCATCAGATTTTTCCCTGTCTAAATCTGTACTGACTGCACGAAAATCGGCCATTAAGTTGACGGCCAACAAAAATTTTATAGTCTGCACACCAGATTTTTTTCGGCCGAAAAGTCGGAGTTGGTTGTCGGAAGCATCATACTAACAAGCCGAAAATCGGCAGATCAGACGTTGGCCGAAAATTCCCTGCCAATTTTCGACGCCTGTGTACGGGGCTTTAAACTGTGCAAGACTGAATGTAAGGCTTCAGTTCATCTTTAAGGGTTTTATGTTTTTCAGAAAAATGGTAACGAGATTCCCCTCATGTTTTAAGTGGCCATAAGGATGGTGTCTGTGTAAGGCAGCCCATAGATAAGTCCGTTTTTCCATTCAACCATGGGTTTAATGGCAAATAAAACAGCCTTGATTCCCCCTTCCACACACTTGATCTATTTGCTGCCTTCCGAACTATTGTATTCTTATGACAGGGAGACTTCCCCATCATCATAGTACCCTAATCAGTGTTGTAGGCTATAGCCTGCAGAGCTGATCGAGTGGGGGAAATCTGACAGGGCGGATGTACAGAAGTGGATTAGTAGATAGAGCACAGTGTCCATACACGGAGCGAATATCAGCCGGTCCCTGCTGAAGCAGCTGAATATTGATCCATGTTTGGCTGGCCTAAGTAACTCCCTTAGGCCCAGTGTGGAGGAGCTGCTCCAAACCCATCTGCTGCTCCACACTGGCATTTAAAATGTAGAGCTCTGTATATGTGTCTGGTTAGGAACTTCAGATAATATCACCTGTAGCTTCTCTTACAGGCTAATCCACCTTTCTGAATGTTACACCGATACCTGTAGTGTAACATGAATCATGGTGCCATTCTCCAGCCCCCTATCCTCTATCTGCCCCCCTCTGTCCTAAGTCATATCATCCATTCACTCAGATCTGTGTTAGGACTACAAGACTCTGTGAATCTGTGTAAAAGTTACATATGCCACCATGGCAGAGGTGCTTGTAGATTACAATGGAGTACAAGTGTGGTGACATTGCTGCACTCGTAGTCCATTGATTATTTCCTGCAGTCCCATAACCAAAGGTTTTTACCTTTTATACAGACCTGGAGCTAAAGGAATAGTCTGTGGGAGCCTCTGCATTGTCCCAGACACCCACAGATCACAGAGATATTTGGTCACCACTGTGTTTTTTTTTTTCCTCTATAAAACCGAAAATTTTGAAAAAAAAACATATTTTATTTTATTTTCTGCTATAAAACATCCAATAAATAAATAAATGTAAAAAAAATCAAAATTCCCAGTGGTCTACGTGGGGGTCATACCCCCTACTAATGTTTTCTTTTTTTTTTATTTTTATATGTCAGGAACATTTTGTTAATGTTGTTTTTGTTCACTTTCCCGAAGTATGCATACATGGAAATCGGTATGGTTGGACTCTGGAAGTGACTTTAGTTTGTCCTTCCGTTTCCTATGTTCATTACGAATGCATGTCTACATCACCGCTTATAAAGCATACTACACCGCCACTTTACATATCATTATATGTTATATGATATTTTCTTCTCCCCTTTTATTACTACGTGATATGTAAGACACTTGTTTGGAATAACATGTATTTGCACAGCTCAGATATGTCATACTTTGACTTTGTTGTTTGTTGGCTTTTTATGTTTACAAAGCTCAATAAAACGTTTGTATTAAAAAAAAAAAAAAAAAAAAAATCAAAATTCTTCACCAATTCATGCCAATGTATTGAGCTACATATCCTTGGTAAAAAAAAATCCCAATAAGTGTATATTGATTGCTTTGCGCAAGTTATAGTGTCTACAAAATGGGATATTTTTATTTATTTACTGGTAATCGCGGTGCTCAGCGACTTATTGCGGCACTGCGATATTGTGGCAGACAATTTGAACACTTTCTGATACTTTTGACACCTTTTGGGGACCAGTGACATTATTACGGTGATCAGTGCTAAAAAGATATGCACTGTCACTGTACTAATGACACTGGCTGGGAAAGGGTTAATAACCTAATAATATGAACAGCAGCGGGCGGTCAGCCTCTTTAACGTAATGAAAGGCTGACAACGGCCTCAGCTATTCGCATATAGCCTTGTCCAGCTCGGACTTCCACAGGTCAACACTCGGCGTGTGGCTACATGTGGAAAGTTGCTTGGTAGTTCACAGGGTATCCCTGTTATTGGAGGAGAGCTGGTCATGGGTGTTTGACAAGTGAAATAATCAGGCAGTCCCTCACATGGTCAAACTGATTTTTTATTAGATAACATACATTCTCTGTAGAACAGAATACATAAGATTGGTGGTTTCTACCAACAAAAACATTTTTATACATTTCTTGCAAACTTTTTTTTTTGGTTCACATGCATTGCAATACATCTTTAAGCTGGCCAGCTGCGTCAAAGGAATCCCTCTCTGGCCAGTCCATACACTATACTAATCTATCTATCTAAATATACACACACACACACACACACACAGCACACACACACACACACCACACACACACACACAGCACACACAGCACACACACACACACACACACACACACACACACCACACATACAACAATCTAGCCCCCCCCCCAGTACAGAAACAACCCATCCCCTCACTTATACACACAGATCATACATATAAATTAGGTCTTCCTAGTCCCAGCTTGTTTTTACAAAGTTGACACATGTCCCTGGGACTCAGAGAAGAGCTACAGCCAATCACAATCCATAACACATACAAGCAGCACTCACATGAGGAATGCACATGCAGGAAACAGCCACAGGTGACAGTAAAGAGCCAGATATAAGAAAAACAACAGAGCAGCAGCTGCCGACTCTTTTGTGAATGAATGTATAGAGAAAGACAGGGCAACCAGGCTCCTCCTGGCCCTGCTCGGCAGTTGGGCCCCTGGAGACGCCCCAGGCCCCTCATTTGTGTATTGGTCACCTCCCCCCATCCCACCCCCCACCCCCCCCCCCCCCCCCTGATGGCAGCTCTGCCTGACAGTTCCCACCTCTAAAGAGTGGCCTCCTGATGCTCCAACCAGACTTTGTTAAACAAGTCCATATGAGATATCCACTTGCCAAATAAGTTGAAAGAGATAATCTTCCATACTCTAAAGATGTACCAGATTCCCTTCTTCTGAAGTCTGGTAACCAGTAAGATGCCCTGCCTTCAGAATCAGTTATGAGGCTAGATGCTCAACTGCTGGGGTCTGGCAACTGGTTGGGTGTCCTGTCATCTGGATTTTCTAAGAGATACAAAATTGCAAAATTTCAGTCCCTCAACACAGTAGGTACCCCAAAGCTCGGATACCATGGGTTATCTAAAGACTTAGCACTGGAGTCATTTGACAGTATCGGTGCCCTGACATCAGGGTGTCTTGTTATAACCAAGTAGCTTGCCTGGTCCCCAAAAAATTGTTCGGCATTTCAACTGCCACCTAGGTCTTTCCAAGGCTCTGGTTACCCAGCAAAGGTCCCCAAGTCCACTTGAAGTTGCAGCAAGAGCATCTGGAATGTGGCAAGGTACATATGGTACTCGACCACCCCCCAAAAGATTGCTAATTTCTAGGTTGTTACGGCAAATGCACAGCAATTTCATCTGGGTCGTGACAAAGCCCATTTGGTACTCGACCACTACTCAGAATAGCGCTATTATTGGGGTTGTTGTGGCAAATACAGCTACTGGTTACAGCTGAAATGTCTGGACCACCAGGCTTTGAAAAAACAGGAGAAATACGCTCCAAAAGGGACTTGAATAATGCAAATATTGGAAGAATCTTAGGCTAGACAGGCAACCCATGTAAGGTATGTGACCGTAATGGAAACTTGGAAGTTTTAGACCCATCAGCAGGCGGGAGCTTAACCTTCGTACCGGAATCCAGCTGGGTAGCAGGCAGGGAATCAGCATTGTCTAACTGGGCAGCAGGCATGGAATAGGCAAAGTCTGGCTAGGGCAGTCTTCCATAAATGTTAGATTTAACCACATGCTAGGAAGTTACAATATACAGGCATATACCATGTACTACTGACATGAACACAGGCACACTCACACACCACAGGTTGAACCAGATGGACTGGTGTCTTTTTTCAACCATACTGACTATGTAACTGTGTGTGTTTTTAGTGGGTTTCTGGCATAGTATAAAATCATAAAAAGAACAGAAATAAAGAGGAAGATCAGAAGAAATCACTAGCTTGGCTAGTCCCTGGATCCACAATCAGCCGTGTTACATTAATAGAATGTGTTATCGCTTGCATAACGCAGAATTTTGCCCAGATATGTTGGTTTATATATTTGGATTGCTGAGCTTGGTGGTTTCTTCTTAGAACAATGTCCAATATGCTTTGCTGGTTTCTATCCAAAGTCTCTGTAGAACAGGATAACACTCTTGGCTGTTTCTTTTAAAAGTCTCTGTAGAACAGGGTAACACGCTTGGCTGTTTCCATTAAAAGTCTCTGCAGAACAGGGTAACACTCTTGGCTGTTTCCATGAAAAGTCTCTGCAGAACAGGGTAACACTCTTGGCTGTTTCCATGAAAAGTCTCTGTAGAACAGGGTAACACTCTTGGCTGTTTCCATTAAAAGTCTCTGTAGAACAGGGTAACACGCTTGGCTGTTTCCATTAAAAGTCTCTGCAGAACAGGGTAACACTCTTGGCTGTTTCCATGAAAAGTCTCTGCAGAACAGGGTAACACTCTTGGCTGTTTCCATTAAAAGTCTCTGTAGAACAGGGTCCAAATCTTGAATGCTCCTATGGAACTAAGGAATGAAGGCATCTGCTGGAATGTCTTTTTGTGCCTGCAAAATATAAAAAAGAAAGTGTGTAAGTTATGGTTGCCGTGCATGCTGGCATGTGTTTGTAACCACTTTAGCCCCAAACCCATTTTTGACACATTTTGTTCACAAGTTAAAATCATTATTTTTTTGCTAGAAAACTACTTAGAACCTCCAAACATTATATATATATATATATATATGTATACATATATATATATATATATATATATATATATATATATATATATATATATATATTTTAGCAAAGACTCTGGAGAATAAAAAGGCGGTCATTGCAATATTTTTTGTCACGCTGTATTTGCGCGGCGTTCTTTCAAATGCCTTTTTTTTGGGGGGAAAAATTCCAAAAAATTACATTTCACTGCATTTGAAAAAAACTAAATTGTAAAGTTAGCCCATTTCTTTTTATATATTGTGAAAGATGATGTTACGCCGAGTATATAGATACCCAACATGTTATGGTTCAAAAATTGCGCACACCCGAGGAATGGCGACAAACTACAGTCAATAAAAATCTCCATAGGCGACGCTTTCAAAATTTTTTACAGTTACCAGTTTAGAGTTAAAGTGCAGCTCTTCTTTCTAAATTATTGCTCTCACTCTGGTGATCGTGGCGATACCTCACATGTGTGGTTTAAACAGCAATTTCATTTGCAACACGACTCCTGTATATGCTCACGGCGACGGGGGTGGCTAAAAATATATATTTTTTTCCTATTTATTTTATTTTTTTTTTTAAATTTTAGCACAGGTTTTCAAAAAAAAATTAAAATCTGATCACTTTTATTGCTGTCACAAGCAATGTAAACATCCCTTGTCACAGCAATAGGCAGTGACAGGTACTCTTTATGGAGAGATCGGGGTCTAAAAGACCCCAGACCCCTCCACTGCACTTCCATGTATTCAAAACGCCAAAAACTGCATTTTTCAATACATTCCCTTTTTAAATCCGGTGCCTTTAGCAGCCGAGTAACCCGGATGTGACATCATGAACGCCGCCTTTTGGGTTACGTCATCGGAGACCCGATCGAAGCCACATTCGGCTTTGACTGGGACTCCATCCAGCCGGCAGTTGCATGGGTCTCCCGGTGGGACACCCCCCCTCCCGCTCACTGGGGTAATGATCAAGCGGCTCCTGTCCTGGCCGCATCGGTTGTCACTGCTGGAAGCCGACCGCCGGCTCTAAAAAATGGTACCGGGGTGATGCCTCTAGCTAGAACCACCTGACGTCAGCTGACGTAGGTCTACGTGGCTGCTCGTTAAGTGGTTAAGTTGCACTATAATGCATTTTTTGCAAGTGTTTCAGTGCATTTTATTACCCTTTCTCTTTTTTTGTAATGTATTATTTTACTATGTCCTTTTTTTTCAGCACAAACCAATGGAGGGTATTGGGGTAATCTGAAACAATAGGAAACAAGACTGTTTTCCTTGTGCCTGCATTTAAACTGTGTTGGGCAACACTGCTTGTGTGAACTAACTCTTAGCCTAGATTCACACTTATGTGGTGCAATGTTTAGTGTGATATCAAGGATAATTTCCAATGTGACTTCTTGCAAATTTACGAGAAATTACAATGCGATTTGGATACAGTTACGATTCTCTCTTTATCTCTCTCTCTGAAAATGAGCTCATAAAGACATTATAGCCTGCTAGAAAGGGCACTGGAATTGCTTAGTCAGTGAACACCTATGCGTTTTCCATGCAGTTTCCATTAGACTCTATAGAGATGAAAATCGCACCACACACACAGGACGCTTTTTAAAATAGCATTGCATTTGGACTGCATATATGTGAATGGCCAACATAGAAAGTCGTGTAATTTCATGCGATTCTATGAGTTCTGGAACTCATATGAAATTGCAACAGTCCAGGGCTTACTGGGTGATAAAGTATTGTGGAAAATCAAATCTAGTTCTAGTTGAATATTCTTACCTTCATATATAAGAAGTCACGTCGTGCCTGAATGTAATTCCACTGAGCATTCTCCAAGAATCTGAAAGATAAAGAAGTAAACCGTATTAACATAATGAACAGACAACTAAATCTGGCAATAGAATTTGTAGGATGTTCAGACCAGGCAGCTCCATCCATTTACAGCTGATGTGATTCTGAACCCCATAGAAAAGAAACAAAATAGAAAGAGAAGTAATAATGGAAACTTACTTTCTGGCCCAATCCTCCGTAAGTCCAGATCCCATTGAGAACTTTTTAATAAAGGCTTCAGCTGCATTTGGGCCGTCCATGTCATAATAGCCATTGGTGTTGTAGAAGAAGTCCTCCGGAATCTGGTTTTCCATCTGCAAAACATCAAAATGAAATACGATTAAAAATCTGAGGAAGAAGCTATTGTGGAGAGAAGTAAATTTAGGCGGCTATTTATACCAGAGGGCAGATGTCGCTATCTGCTCCCCATTATACTCCATAGGGCTATGCACACCGTACTCCACATTTTGTAGATAACTTTCAATGTGGGGGTCACAGTTTGTGCTCTTTGATAGCTCATTGAGCTGCTCTATGATTGGAGGAGAGCTGGTCATTTGTGTTCGACCGGTCAAATAACCAGGCTGTCCCCCAGTTTTTATTTCTCACAACCCCATGGCTGTACTTTATAAATGTCCCCCTTAGTTATATACTGATAGTCTTACTTACCTTCATCTTTTTAAAGATGGCCTCAGCGTCCTCCCAACTCCACTTCATATCAGAAAGGCACCTGAAAAAAAAGTGTCAGTGAGATTAGTAACAGACAATAGAATGACAGGACTTAAAAAAAAAAAAAAATATATATATATATATATATATATATATATATATATATATATATATTTATAAGGTTAATACACAAAACTCCGCATGGATTTTCTAAGCAGTATGCATATACTGGGAACAATGGTAAGCACAGAATTTCCCTCTGACTTCCTGGGTCATCTCCATTTTGTCAGAGATCCAGCGAATGGATTATCTCATTGGTAAGGGGCGATGATATTGTAAACAGCCTAGACTTCATACAGAAGAGCAGTAAAGGACTACACTCTGCTCTGAGCAGGTGAACATTCCACTAAGGACAAGTACAATAAAGGTTTTCTACCACCAAGAAATACTAGGCCGATAGAAAGGAAAACTGTTGTCAAAGTGCTTGTGTAGACAGATTTTGGGCTTGTGCCCTATGACATCAGTTTTATATTAGTTGAAGAGATTTCTGAAAGGATTCAGAATTAATTCACAGGTGTATATGACCTGCATTTGGACTCCTTCTGACCTGCTTTTGTCCTGCTTCATACGTTTTTGCATTCCTACTGACTTGTTTGTGAATGCAGAATCTATCTGAAGTGAACAAAAGTCTCTCAATAAAAAATACAAACTTGGGGATCACTAGAGTAATTCTGTGGAATAATAATAAAATTGAATAGTTTCTTCCATCCATTCTGCTGCTCTTAGTGGATTCTGACTGCTGCTGGTGATGGTCTTCAGAACACCCAGACAGCAGCTGCATTCAGTCGTTTTTGATCCAAACATTTTCAAACAAAGAATGTCAGGCAGGAGGGTGGAGGGGGGCCACACATGGAGCTAACTTCAGCTGGCTCCTGATGACAATCTTCTCGTATATGCCCAGCTTTAATAACATAAAAAACAATAGAATAGAAATAGAAACCCAGACTTACTTTTCCGCCCACTGAGGGCGCATGTTGCTCATGCTGGCAAATTCAAAGACCGCCAAGTTTTTGTTTGTTGGGAAGATGTTCTGTCCCTCATGCCTGTAAAAGAATTGTGGTGGAATTTGGCCTTCTAAATTCAGGGAGTTGAAATCATTCAAAGACTTTATCCAGTCCCAGTTGTTCTCCCGAAGACACCTGTAAAGAAATATGGAGGTTAGGACGGGTTGTAGAAGACATAATAGAGAATATTTGATTTTGATGAAAGTAAAAAATAAATTACATATGGACCCATTTAACCACTTACTACCCGCCCGCCATCAAATGACGACGGAGCGGTGTAGCTATTATCCTGGGACGCCGTCATATGACGGCGCACCAGAACAGCCTCTCTCGCGCGCCTCCGGGGGCGAGTGGAGCGGCAATCGTGACCGCCTCGTGTTGCTGGGACACGGTGCGATCCTGATCTTGGTAAAGAGTCAATGACATGACTCTTTACCCATGTGATCGGCTGTGTCCAATCACAGCCGGTCACATGTAAATGTGCTGCCAGTCAGTGCCCATCAGTGAATACTCATCTAGGCACTGATGGCTGGGCACTGACTGGCAGCACTATGGGCACTGAGTGTGGGCACTGATCGTGCTGCACATCAGTGCTCATCAGTGCCACCCGCCAGTGTCCATCAGTGCCACCCGTCAGTGCCCATCAGTGCATCCCGTCAGTGCCGCCTCTCAGTGCCCATCAGTGCCACTTCTCAGTGCCCATCAGTGCCACCTCTCAGTGCTCATCAGTGCCACCTATCAGTGCTCATCAGTGCGGCATATTAGTACCTCCTCATCAGTGCCACCTTATCAGTGCCCATCAGTGCCACCTATCAGTGCTAATCAGTGCCGCCTATCAGTGCCACCTATCAGTGCTCATCAGTGCGGCATATTAGTACTTCCTCATCAGTGCCACCTCATCAGTGCCCATAAGTGCCACCTCATCAGTGCCCATCAGTGCAGCCTATCAGTGCCCATCAGTGCCGCCTCATCAGCGCACATCAGTGAAGGAGAAAAATTTATTTATTTTCAAAAAAAAAATTTCAAAATTTTCTGTCTTTTTTCTTTTTTTTTTTGTAAGAAGTAAAAAAGCCAGAGGTGATTAAATACCACCAAAACAAAGCTCTATATGTGTGAAAAAAATAATAAAAATGTCATATGGGTACAGTGTAGCATGACCGCGCAATTGTCATTCAAAGCGTGAGAGCACTGAAAGCTGAAAATCGGTCTGGGCAGGAAGGGGGTGAAAGTGCCCGGTAGGCAAGTGGTTAAATAAGTATTACAGGTAAACCATTTGCTGGGTTTCCACATGTTCATATTGTTAAAGCTAAATGGGACTGACAGTCTCATATAAGAACTTGTCAGTCCTAGATGTTAAAGAATGGAAAACAAAAATGTGTGTGAAAACCATTCCCCAGAAACTGAGAGTTCCAATGGATTTAACAGAAACTTACTTGTCTGCGTATTCTTCAAACATTCCGGTGACTTCAATGAACTTGTCTCGGAGTTCGTCATGGTTAGAGTCCATGAAAAAGAAATGGCTGGGGATTTTCCCTTCAGCCTTTAACTTCTGGAAGATGACCAAGGCTTGATTGTAGTCACCATTGTTTTGTCTGAGACACCTGGAAAAAAAAAATATTGGTAAGAAAAGGCACAGAGAATATAACAATAGGATAAGTAAAGAAAGTCATTTATATTGTTTCGAAAACCCAACACATTCCGAATATATGTAATGGAATGTGAAATTCCTCCCATTCATTGCCAGAAGCACTGTTAAATCCACAAAGAATTTACATTTCATAAAAGGTTCCATCTAAACCACAAGGGACCAAAAGAGAAATGCAGTTCTGGGTGGATTCAGCTCTAAAGAGAAGTCCATCCTACAACAGAGATTCTAGTGATGGAATTTCCCTAAAGTGATCAGACCAAATTCTTCAGCCAGGCTACATCTTCTCAATTCTGCTCTAGTAAGGCTAAAAGACACGGGACAGAATATGTTGTAGAACTGAGGCCAAACTCCAAAATGGTGGCCATATTGATGTGTATGATGGGGGAATCCAGAGAAAAAATCAGGACACTGCAGGCCAAGAGTAGACTATAGGACCCCTCTGAACTTTGGAGACATTGTCTTTTTTTAAGGTAAATGTTAATGAAAACATTGTCTTCATATGATGTTTCCTGCATAATTCAGGCTGGCTTCAGAAACATCAATATTTTAAATATATTTGTTCTAATTAAGAACCAATTGTCCTTATTTTCTATAATTGCCTTATGGCTATACATTGTGGGATAGAGCTGACAGGAAACCTTCATTCAGTGATAAGGAACTGCGTAGATTTTTCATTTTCTTTATGAAGGTTGTAAATCTTTTATATACTGCTTTTTAACATGTCGCTTCTGGCAATGGCTTGCCTTTATATTTACATTTTTATTGACATTTTACAAAGCTTTAACATCTGAACTCTTTTTTTTTTCAGCCATATGACTGTAATGTTCAAACCTCATTGGCCTTATCTGAAATAACGTCAATTTTGAAAAGACGTATACTTATCCTGGTGATAAAGCTTTATGAACGAAGCCTCATTTAATTTAGTGACCCAGTCACAAGTTTATCTGGGTTTGAGGACTTTTTAATTCTTTGACTATGCTTTCCATTGTAAATATCAAAGAACCCCAAAAAATGTTAGAAAAACGTACTGTTCGGCCCATCTTGGGTACATTCCCGTAGCTTTGGAAAAGCTGGAAACCAACTCTGTAGTCAGCTGATGTTGTGGCTGGCTGGTCGGTGTCTTCGGTGCAGTGGCCGGCTTAGCGGCCCTGGTCAGTGTCTTCGGTGCAGTGGCCGGCTTAGCGGCCCTGGTCAGTGTCTTCGGTGCAGTGGCCGGCTTAGCAGCCATGGTCGGTGTCTTCGGTTCAGTGGCCGGCTTAGCGGCCTTGGCCGGCTTAGCGGCCTTGGCAGGCTCATTTCTGATACTGAAAAGAAAGAAGATATTTGTTAGCATGGACTATTCAAAGCTTTAAGTCATGTACTATTGTCTTTCAATAATATTTATTCAGTTTCAAGAGATACAAATCAAAATATGGATCACATTCAATAGGAAGATCACATCCCTAATCCTAAAATCCTCCCCCAACATGATACCCTGATCAGGAGATTGGTCCCATGTTTGAAAGGAAAAAAAAAAGTTAATATGGTCTTTTAGTAACAATGACGATTCCCACCCCTGTGAATCAGCCAGAGACAAAGTAAGGACCTGTGTTGAAGGGCTCTGGGCTTGTTTCAGTGGTATCAGATTGATATCAGTTTGAGATGCTTCTAGGATCATTCAGAATTCATTAACGGGTGCATTAGATCTACAGATGAACCTGCTTCAAGATGGTCCTGCATCCCCATAGACCTGTATGAAAATCATAGGAGTGCGCCCTGGGCACATTCTGTCTGCATTAGCATTATTGCTTTGTGGGGCAGCGGGGAGATGGGAACGATCTCCCACTGAGCAACTCTGCTTAGAAGTCAAGTGTGGAAGGCAGCACTTCTCTTTTACTCTAAATCTGCAGGCAGGGACATAATATGCTGTCAGGGAAAGATCTCCTTTTTGACCGTCAATGAGTGGTATTGGCTTTAAAACCAATCAGGACAGCTGGCGGGAGCTCATGTGACCATGTGGCCAAGCTCCCTGATTGGTTGGAAAGCCAGTATCACGGGACTTCTGCAAAGAGTGGTAAGAAAATGATGATGGGGTATGAATCCCAGATCCTTTACCCCTCATTTTCCCTTCCAAGCTGTATTCAAATTCATGCAGATACAGTGCCGGTATTATCACTGCAACATCTGACCTTTGTTACCTGCCTAGTCTGTAGATCAGGGGTCTCCAAACGTTCTAAAGAAAGAGCCAGTTTATCATCCTTCAGACATTAGTGGGGCCAGACTGTGTCCAGTGGGATTGGAATATTTCCTGGCATCAGTGAGAGTAAACATCGCCATGTTTGGTATTAGGGGGAGGAATAGCGCCCCATTGTTGGTGCCAGTGGGAGAAATGGTTTCCCATTGTTGTCAGTTGGCAGAATAGTGTTCTATCATTGGGAGAAGTATTCCGAGGGCCGGATAAAGGCAAGGAAAAGACCACTTCTTTAGATTGTCACCAATGGGGTTTATTCACTAAACAGGTGATTATGGACAATTGTCAAGGTCTTTGTAAATATAGATCAACTGTGAAATTTTTCCTGCTGAGCCGTCTGGGCCAAAAGCAAATCCCTGATTTGTGCTCATAATTTCCTATTTAGCAGCAAATTGGGTTGCACAAAAAATAAGACCAATGAAACAAAAAATACTCTGCAATCATTATTATATATATATATATATATATATATATATATATATACACACGCATGTGTGTTTGGGCTTTGGAGTGCACACGCTAATGCAATAGGCTGCGCACTCCTATGATTAGAATGTAAAATGTGCCTAAAGTATATAAAAGCCCCAGGTGAGGCAGGCCCTAAAATCTAGGGAAACTATACATCTGTCATTATTAGCCTGCACAATTATTAAAGCCAACTCATTGATCAGATTGTGTCCGTTAGCTAGGCAGTTGGTCTATTTGACAGTTGGTCTATTTGACAGTTGGTCTATTTTTTGCTACAGACAGCAGACTCGTCGGGTCGGTTATATAACAGACTGTGAAATGGACAATAGTATGATCTGTATTTCACATTACTGAGAGATACAAAATCTAATGATTAGCTAATCACTTATAAATAAATTCTGTTTTCTCTTGCTGTCAGTTTGTATTGATCCCCCTACTGGTTATTGATCCAAAGTATCAGATACTTACTTCTTAGAAGGCTGAGCCTGGAATTGTTTTTCTTGATGTTTTTTGTTATTGCGGCGTTGATATGGGCCGCTTTCTCCTACACGCTGGTAGGTGGTGTGATCTAATTTCACCATTTTGCCTGGAAGGAGATGTAAAGATTCCTGGCAATATACCTCTTGATGTTTTTTGGTATTGCGGCGTTGATATTTGCCGCTTTCTCCTACACGCAGGTAGGCGGTGCGATCTAATTTCACCATTTTGCCTGGAAAAAGATGTTAATATTCCTGGCAAGCTAAATTCGATATCCTGTAATTATAGAGAAAATTACCAGATCGCAAAAATCTAGTAAATCTCTAAATCACACTATGGACAACACGAATAATCACAGAGAAGAAACAAAGATGTTTACTCCTCAAATCCAACTCCTAACTCCCACACTGAGCCCTGTTCCCGCCTCTTTTTATAAAACCAAAGGCTCCGCCCCCTTTACTGGCTTTATTGGCTCCGCCCCTTTACTGGTCACATAGGCTCCACCCTCTTTACTGGCCTCCTAGGCCCCGCCCCCTTTACTGGTCACATAGGATCCGCCCTCTTTTATGGCCTCTGCTGCAAGCTCCCACTATGACGCTACACAGCTATTTAACCCCTTAGTGTTCGAAGGCAAGCAACTGTTTACTTCTGTGCTGTTTGTTTTTGATCTATTTCTGCAGTGCTTTTTGTGGTGTGTTTTGCGTTTTTGCACATGCAATTTTTACTGTGATTTGCGTTTTGCATTTTTTCTTGGGCAGATTAAAAAATGCAAATTGAGGTAAAATCGCATGTGAAAAAAATGCTCTACATGCTTTTCTGCAGCCTCATTATTGAAGTCTATTGAACCAAAAAAGCACCGTTTCGCATTTAAAAAAGTCCCTGACACTTTCCAAAAACAAATCGGCTGAAAATAGCATAGATGTGAACGTGTCCCATAGGAAACCATGTTAAATGAACTGTAGTGAGTTTTTGCAAAAAGCACCAAAAAACGCATAGGAGTGGCTCAGTTTCCACCTATGCAGTTTGCTTTTGATCCGTTTCTGCAGTGCTTTTTGTTTTACGTTTTTGCACACCTGATTTTACTGCGATTAGCATTTTTGTAAGTTTTTTTTGGCCAATTTGTCATTGAGCAGATTAAAAATGCAAATCGCAGCAAGACGCACTAGACGCAGAAGCTTTTCACCAGCTTCTCTATTGGCATCTATTGATCCAAAAAAGCACCGTTTTGTATTTTACAAATGCAGCGGCTGAAAAAAGCTTAGATGGGAATGTGTCTCAAAGGAAGCCATATTAAATAAACTGTAATGGTACAGTGCTACCCTGAGGAGCAGAAAAATAACAATCCCAGTGCTTCAGTATCTCACAAAAGTGAGTACACCCCACACATTTTTGTAAAGATTTTATTATATCTTTTCATGTGACAACACTGAAGAAATTACACTTTGCTACAATGTAAAGTAGTGAGTGTACAGCTTGTATAACAGTGTAAATTTGCTGTCCCCTCAAAATAACTCAACACACAGCCATTAATGTCTAAACTGCTGGCAACAAAATGAGTACACCCCCAAAGTGAAAATGTCCAAATTGGGCCCAATTAGCCATTTTCCCTCCCCAGTGTCCTGTGACTCGTTAGTGTTACAGGTGTGAATGGGGAGAAGGTGTGTTAAATTTGGTGTTATCACTCTCAACATGGCACCTCATGGCAAAGAACTCTCTAGGGATCTACATAAAGATGGCCTAGGCTATAAGAAGATTGTCAAGACCCTGAAACTGAGCTGCAGCACGGTGGCCAGGACCATACAGCGGTTTAACAGGACAGGTTTCACTCAGAACAGACCTCACCATGGTCCACCAAAGAAGTTGAGTGCACGTGCTCAGCGTCATATCCAGAGGTTGTCTTTGGGAAATAGATGTGTGAGTTCTGCCAGCTTTGCTGCAGAGGTTAACCACTTCCATACCGAGTCATAGTAATATGACGTCGGCATAGTGGTTGTACGGATCCGGGCGGCCGTCATATGACGTCCGCCCGCTCTAGCTGCTACTGCGCGCCCCCGGGGGTGCGCAGCGCAGCGATCAGGGATGAGGCTCGTCCCTCGGACATAGCCCATCCCTGATCAAGGTAAACAGCCAATAGAAATTGGCTGTTTACCATGTGATCGGCTGTGTCAATCACAGCCGATCACATGAGCGGCTCCAGCACGAGCCGCTCGTTCTCTCTGCAATGCGCGCCCCCGGGGGCGCGCAGAGCAGCGATCGGGGACGAGGCTCGTCCCTCGGACAGAGTCGATCCCCGATCTAGGTAAAGAGCCAATGAAATTGGCTCTTTACCACGTGACCGGCTGTGTCCAATCACAGCCGGTCACAAATGTCAACAGAGAACGCGGTAACTAGCTGTCACCGTGTTCTCCTCCTCACACACTGATCCTGTGTGAGGAAGAGAGTGTGGTAACAGCTAGTTACCGATTACAGTGCACGCTAAACACACTGATTGCCCCCCCCCCCAATAAAGAGCACCTGTCACTAGCCCATCAAAGTACCCGAGTACCTGTCACCAGCCCATCAGGTACTCTGATGACAGGTACTCGGGTACTCTGATGGGCTGGTGACAGGTATTCGGGTACTCTGATGGGCTGGTGACAGGTATTCAGGTACTCTGATGACGGGTACTCTGATGACAGGTACTCGGGTACTCTGATGACAGGTACTCGGGTACTCTGATGATGGGTACGCAGGTACTCTGATGACGGGTACGCAGGTACTCTGATGACAGGTACTCGGGTACTCTGATGACGGGTACTCGGATACTCTGATGACGGGTACTCGGGTACTCTGATGACAGGTACTCGGGTACTCTGATGACGGATACTCGGGTACTCTGATGACGGATACTCGGGTACTCTGATGACAGGTACTCGGGTACTCTGATGACAGGTACTCGGGTACTTTGAGTACCTGTCAACGGAGTACCCGTCATCAGAGTACCTGAGTACCTGTCACCTACCCATCAGAGTACCCGAGTACCTGTCACCTACCCATCAGAGTACCCGAGTACCTTCCCCCTGCTCATCAGAGTACCTGACGCCTGAAGTACCCGAGTACTTGCCGCCTGCTCATCAGTACCCATCACTATTCATCAGTACTCATCAGTGCCTATCACGTATCAGTACTGATCATCAGTACCCATCAGTACAGTATCACCTATCAGTATCAGTACTACTCATCAGTACCTATCACCTGCCTGTCACCTGCCCATCAGAGTACCCGAGTACCTGTCACCTGCCTATCGGAGTACCCGAGTACCTGCCACCCGCTCATCAGTACCAGAGTACCTGTCACCTGCCTGTCACCTGCCCAACAAAGTACCCGAGTACCTGTCACCCTTCATACAGCCACCATGTCCAAGTCCAAAAAGGTTTATATACGTCCTCTGTTTAAACCTAAATACCGGTGTTATGGCAGCAGATAGCTGCCATAACCCTGGTATTTTTTTAAACGGTGGACGGTTGGCTTTCCGATAAGGGTGGTCCCAGCGGCGGATTCGCCGTGGGATCACCCTTCCGGGATGGCGGAAAAGGTGCCCCCCCCCCCTCCCGCCGCGTCCGGTCCTTTTCCCCGCTTACCGGACCCGCCGGCAGCGGGGAAAACGATCCGGTCCCGGATCCTCACAGACAGGATGTCGAGTGAGGGCAAGCTTGCCCTCACTTGACTCTATGGTCTTGGAGGACCGGAGCTATGGAAAATGTTGTTGCCTAGCAACCGGTTTAAAGGTCCTTTTTTTTTTTTTCATTTTATATAATAATTTTTTTTTTTTCTATCTTTTAGTGTACTTGTGAGATCTGAGGACTTTTTGACCCCAGATCTCACAAAAAAGAGGTCCCGTCGTGCCTTTTTCTATTACAAGTAATGTTTACATTTCTTGTAATAGAAATAAAAATGATCCATTTTTTTTTGTTAAACGGTGTAAAAATAAAAAATAATAAATAAAATAAATAGTAAAAAAAAAAAAAAAAAATTAAAGCGCCCTCTCCCCGTTTGCTCGCGCGCAGAAGCGACGCATACTGAAAGCCCGCCCACATATGTAAGCGGTGTTCAAACCACACATGTGAGATATCGCCGCGATCATTTGAGCAAGGGGAATAATTTGAGCCCTAGACCTCCTCTGTAACTCAAAGATGGCAACCTGTACAAATTTTTAAATTGTCGCCTATGGGGATTTTTAAGTACCAAAGTTTGTCGCCATTCCGTGATCGTGCGCAATTTTGAAACATGACATGTTGGGTATCTATTTACTCGGCGTAACATTATCGTTCACATTATGGAAAAAAATTGGGCTAACTTTACTGGTTTCTTATTTTTTAATTAAAAAAAGTGATTTTTTTCCAAAAAAATTGCGTTTGGAAGACCGCTGCGCAAATACGGTGTGATAAAAAATATTGCAATAATCACCATTTTAATCTCTAGGGTCTCTGCTAAAAAATATATATATAATGTTTGGGGGTTCTAAGCAGTTTTCTAGCAAAACAACAGATTTTAGCTTGTAAACACCAAATGTCAAAAATAGGCCTAGGCAAGTGGCTAGGATGCATGATGATGCTCCTTGGATGTTGGGCCCCTCTATATGGCTAGGCTGTGAAAAAGTCTCACACATGTGGTATTGCCATACTCAGGAGGAGTGGCAGAATGTATTTTGGGGTGTCATTTTTGCTGTGTACATGCTATGTGTTAGGAATATCCTATAAATTGACAAATTTGTGTAAAAAAAAAAAGTTTTTATTTTTTCCCCACATTTTCCAAAAACTTGTGGAAAAAAATGACATGTTCAAAGGACCCATAATGCCTCATAGAATATACGTTGGAGTGTTTGCTTTCCAAAATGGGGTCATTTTGTGGACTTTTCCATTGTATTGGTGCTCTAGGGCCTTGAAAAGTGTGATAGGTAGTAAGAAAGTTTTATGTGTATTTATGCTCCTAAAATGCCTTATGGTGCTACTTGGACGTGGAGTCTCTTTTTGTGGCCAGGCTGTGTAAAAGGCAGCGCTAAAAAACACTAATAACAACATAAATTCATTAGGGAGAAAATCAGAGTCCATGCACAAAGCCCATGATGAGAAGTGAACACACTTTCTGGCAGGATCAACAGGTGCTCTAAGTGTTAGAATCCACCACCGAGTGAAATGGCCTCTCACCTTAGGCTTATTGGATATAAGCATATGACTCAAAAACTCTTATAGCGATCTCCCCTTGGTGGATGGGATGTACTCCTTCTTGTACTTCACCTCCAAGAGACCTCACACTGAACAGAAGCAACACCTCAAAGTTCCCAAAGCGGACTATGTTCTGCTCACAGATAGGCTTCAACCAGCAACTCCCCTTGAAACCATGAAATAGGGAAAAACACCGGGCAAGCCCATAGCGTGATACTGATAAACTTTATTCAAAATGAAGTTAAAAGACAGCCTCTTACTTGTATTAAAAGGTGAAATCGCATCAAACAATCATGCCGACGGGTCCCGTAGGTACCTCACCGGATCTCCAGACAGCAGTGGGCAACGCCTGTAAGCTCCTCCTTCCCCCCGGACGCGTGTCGTCCCCCAATGGGCGGGGACTTCTTCAGCGGTATGTGTCTGTGACATACCGCTGAAGAAGTCCCCGCCCATTGGGGGACGACACGCGTCCGGGGGGAAGGAGGAGCTTACAGGCGTTGCCCACTGCTGTCTGGAGATCCGGTGAGGTACCTACGGGACCCGTCGGCATGATTGTTTGATGCGATTTCACCTTTTAATACAAGTAAGAGGCTGTCTTTTAACTTCATTTTGAATAAAGTTTATCAGTATCACGCTATGGGCTTGCCCGGTGTTTTTCCCTATTTCATGGTTTCAAGGGGAGTTGCTGGTTGAAGCCTATCTGTGAGCAGAACATAGTCCGCTTTGGGAACTTTGAGGTGTTGCTTCTGTTCAGTGTGAGGTCTCTTGGAGGTGAAGTACAAGAAGGAGTACATCCCATCCACCAAGGGGAGATCGCTATAAGAGTTTTTGAGTCATATGCTTATATCCAATAAGCCTAAGGTGAGAGGCCATTTCACTCGGTGGTGGATTCTAACACTTAGAGCACCTGTTGATCCTGCCAGAAAGTGTGTTCACTTCTCATCACGGGCTTTGTGCATGGACTCTGATTTTCTCCCTAATGAATTTATGTTGTTATTAGTGTTTTTTAGCGCTGCCTATTGTACCACATATTATTTACACAGGAATTGTATTTTGACCTGAGGAGTGCAGCTGCTTTTCGATTTATTATTGTCCTTCTGCGCCGATATTATTTTCTCTCATATTTTAGGCTGTGTAAAAGTCTCACACGTGTGGTATCACCATACTCAGAAGGAGTAGCAGAATGAATTTTGGGCTATAAGAAGATTGCCAAGACCCTGAAACTGAGCTGCAGCATGGTGGCCAAGACCATACAGCAGTTTAACAGGACAGGTTCCACTCAGAACAGGCCTCGCCATGGTCGAACAAAGAAGTTGAGTGCACGTGCTCAGCGTCATATCCAGAGGTTATCTTTGGGAAATAAAATGTATGAGTGCTGACAGCATTGCTCCAGAGGTTGAAGGGATGTGAGAGTCAACCTGTCAGTGCATCAAATTGGTCTGCATGGCTGTCGTCCCAGAAGGAAGCCTCATCTAAAGATGATGCAAGAAAGCCCGCAAACGGTTTGCTGAAGGACTAAGACTAAGGACATGGATGAGGTGTGTGACATACTGAAGCAAATCATGATCCCCTCACTCCAGAGACTGGGCCGCAGGGCAGTGTTCCAACATGATAATGACCCCAACACACGCCTCCAAGACAACCATTTCCTTGCTAAAGAAGCTGGGGATAAAGATGATGGACTGGCCAAGCATGTCTCCAGACCTAAACCCTATTGAGCATCTGTGGGGTATTCGCAAACGGAAGGTGGAGGAGCGCAAGGTCTCTAACATCTACCAGCCCTATGATGTCATCATGGAGGAGTGAGATAGGACTCCAGTGGCACCCTGTGAAACTCTGGTGAACTCCATTTCCAAGAGGGTTAAGGCAGTGCTGGAAAATAATGGTGGCCACACAAAATATTGACACTTTGGGCCCAATTTGGACATTTTCACTTGGGGGTGTACTCACTTTTGTTGCCAGCGGTTTAGACATTAATGGCTGTGTGTTGAGTTATTCTGAGGGGACAGCAAATTTACACTGTTATACAAGCTGTACACTCACTACTTTACATTGTAGCAAAGTGTCATTTCTTCAGTGTTGTCACATGGAAAGATATAATAAAGTATTTACGAAAATGTGAGGGGTGTGCTCACTTTGTGAGATACTGTGTATATTTATATATATATATATATATATATATATATATATATATATATATCAGTGATCCCTAAGAAAATATAAATAAAAAATCCACTATATAGTGTGACAGTCCACTAAAAATGATAGTGATGGTTTCTGTAACCCTAAATCCGTATTTAGTGCAACATGGGCGCTCTTCTCCAAAAGAAACCAAGTGCTCCACCACGTGCAGACAATGCACTCACCAGAGCCCCCAGGGACCATAACGCATCTTATGGCAAATGCAACTTAATGCAAGATTAGTAAACTCTTCCGAAATTGTAGGCAATCTACACAAAGGAGCTTTTCTCCCCTCAGCTAATCGATGGTAATAGGTATGAAAAACAAGAAACAAGATGATCGTGCAACACCGTTTACTTAAAACCTACCAAAAAATGAACAAACAACAACTCTGCAGTAGTTGCGCTTACATTAAAAAGTGCCCCGACCAGCACCAGCTAAATAGACACGTACAAAGCCCTTAGGCCACTATAGCCATGTAAACTAGGAACTCACTCGCACTAGCAGTAGCTCCCCGGCTGGCATGCGTTCCACCGCTCCCAGAAATTACGTCTAATGGTTGTCCACAAGCTCTAGGCAGCAACACGATCTCAATGAATTTCACCTAATGAGGCATCATCATGAATGTATCAACTCTAAACCACCATCTTAGTCCACAAAGTATATACTGACTCTGGATGATGCCTGAGCAAAGATGGCTCTGCTCTTATATAGAGAAAAGTAAGTGAAGGCATTGTCAGGGGGAGCACTGTGATCTTTGTGAGAAATACTATAACTACCCATTAATGTAACCTGTAAATGCAAGTATTTAAGTCTTCATTTTGTGGTGGCAAGATATAATGATTACAAAAAAGCTGCTGAAAGTAACATTTGCTCTACTTCTCTTGCACATATTCTCTAGAGATATCTAAGTGCCGGAACTCCTGATCACAAAGGATCAGTGCCAAATCTTGGGACATTGAATAACAGAAGTAGAAATTAAGAATATTCTGAAATAGCGGAAAGTCTAGATGTTTCCCTCATTTGCTCTTCTTGTGGCATGTCACTATAACAGGAATGAGACACAATAAAAAGCTGTTTTTATTAGAAGGGTGGAGAGGGATAAAACATATGTTAGGTTTTTTTTTTATTGCTGTCTCCTTCCCCTCTGGAGATTTTCTCTTTTCTTCCTGTCAAATTTCTTCATAGAGACACTAGCATAAAACAAGAACAAAAATAAATAAATAAATAAAGGTTTTGATTTTTATTTTCCTTTAGGCCTCATGCACACAGGGAGTTAAACTGCTTGCCGACCGCCCGGCGCAGTTGTATGGCGGCAGTCTGGCGCTCCCAGGCAAAGTGCCGTACATGTACGGCGCTTGCCTGGGAGGAGCTAGGGGGTTATCGCGGGCTGCCGGAGGCGCGATCCCGCCCCCGCTCGTCGGCTGGGGAGTCAGTGCGTGTGACCGGCGGCTCTGATGGCAGCCGGCCACTCGCAATCTCCTGCTGCAGTGAGAGAAGGACAGGCGGCTGATGTAAACACAGCCGTCTGACATTCTCACTAAAGTAATCACAGAGGCTATGTGATCCTGCTATGTAGGATCGCATGTCTCTGTGATTACATCACAAGCCACGCCCCTCCACAGTTAGAATCATGCCCCTAGGAACACACTTAACCCCTTGATCACCAGTAAAGTTAACCCCTTCCCTGCCAGTGTCATTTTTACAGTAACAGTACATATATATAGCACTAATTACTGTAGTAATGTCACTGGTACTCCCAAAAGTGTCAAAAATGTCAGTCAGGGGTCCGATCTGTCCACCCCAATGTCGCAGTCCCGCATTAAAAAATCGCAGATCGCCGCCATTACTAGTTAAAAAAAAACAATAAAAATGACATAAATCTTTCCCGTAGTTAGTAAACGCAATAACTTTTGCGCAAAGCGATCAAAATACGCTTGTTGCAATTTTTTTTACCAAAAATATGTAGCAGAAAACAAATTGGCCTAAAATGGTAAAAAATTTTGATTTTTACATTTTTTTTCTGACAATTTCATATAAAAAAATGTGAAAAATATTGTTGCATCAGCAGCCTACATATTTGTCTAATGACAGGCTTTCTTTAAGCAGGAACCACTATAACAGGCTCCTAATTACACAGTTCACTGCCTTCCCCCATGGGGGTAAACAGTTACACTGGAAAATAGCATGTAGGCAGTTTATTTTCTCCACTGCAGGTGGCGCTCTTCTGCAGCAGCAATGCAGGTGCAGGGGAAAGTTGAGAGAAACCTAGTTCCTCTATGATTTACTCATTCACAGGTAGGCAGCTATCCAATTGGATGCTGGTCCCCCGTGTGACTTTGGCGGCCTTCTTGGGTCAGGCAGAGTCTATTTAAGACCCTAGCACCTGGGTTTGGCATGCATTTTGCAGGCGAATTGAGTAGGGACAGGTCACCTGTCTGTTAAGGACAGTACTTAAGCCCCGTACACACGAGTAGAAATTCGGCCGGGAAATTTCGTCCGACGAACCGATCTGCCGATTTTCGGCTTGTTAGTATGGTGCTTCCGACAACCGACTCCGACTTTTCGGCCGAAAAAATCCTGGTGTGCAGGCTATATAATTTTTGTCGACCGTCAAAACACGTCCGATTTTTGTCTCATTAGTACAGATTTCTATGGGGAAAAATCTTATGAGCAAGACTAGGCATGCTCAGAGATGAAAGAACTGTAAGAATATTTAATAATAAATATCTCGCGCTCGTACTTAATTATGTCAGAATATTTATACTGCTCTGAATATAGCAGCTTATTTATTTATGGTTAATAAGCAAAGATCTGTAAGAAAGGAGAGTCTTCACTTATGCCATAAATTAATGTCGTGAATTCTTTTTAATTGATTAATTTCTTTTCAAAAGCATATACCAATCTTAGTGAGTACAGTCTACAGTATGGAATATATATAAAAATATTTATTCTCAAGACATGCAAACACGATATATGATCAAACAAGAAGTGACACAAAAAGATAACTCTACAGAAAAAATACTAACTTCAAACAATCAATGCAATGTGATGTTTAGTTCAATAATGAAAGTGAAACTGAAACGAAGTGAAAGTGAAATCAAAATGAAAGCAAGATTACCATTTCTTCCCAGGTATAGCATAAGCCATAATTAAATGTTCTATATAAACAGACTACAATAGTCTGCGCAATGCATAGCCGAAAGTCACTTCACTGCAGATGAGTGAGAATAAGCCATGCAAAACGGAAGACTTAAAATTGCAAATAATGCACTAAATCTGATATTAATAAAAATGTATAAAAACAAAAATCAGCTTTTTAGAGAAAAATCTACCATGGCTTATACGGCTGGGATTGTAATCTCATTACCCTTAAATATGCAATATAAAACATATAAGGAAGGAAATAAACAATTGTTGAATAAAATCAAATAATACAGCAAGGCATATTTACCACACTTAAGATGGCTGCTAGCTTCAAATGGGCGTTACCAGAGTCCTAAGATGGACGCCTTTCTTAAGATGGTGGCTTCCCTTCAAGTTTCAGATGAATGATGGACAAGATGGAGTATGTCTGGTGAGTCTATCGATTGACGTAGTAGTGTGTGTGTGATGTAAGTGTGAGGTGTGTTGTCAGTAGTGTAAAGTCTAATGTCTTATCTCTCATCTGGGTTGGTCTTTTATATGGTAAGAACAAAGAGCTATAAAAATTACCATAAGTAAAACCCAGAGGGATGAAACATTATCCCAATTGGTCGGGATATTCTATACTTAAACTGGTGAGGTCAGAGACACACCTCTTTCGATAATTAACCCAATACTTGGTATAATAAAATTAAAGGATGATTTCTCTATATGTAAGAGTAATCATAAAACACATATTAAACTTTGTCCAGACTCCCAGTACATACATAAATGTCCATCTGTATCTCCATCTTTCACCTTGGCAAGTAATGCCATTTCAATAATTATATTATTTAACACAATATAATATTTTTATATGGGAATATCTGAATTATCTCAAAACTGCATTTGGTATTTTGTCTACAGGAGGCAGTATTGCACTGTTCATTAGATTTTGTATTTAACATACGTCACAACATACAATGGCCTACTATTTGCAAGTGACCTTGTTGACCTGTTGACTAGTGAAAGCCATTACTTATTTGACCATGCCATAGGGCTGTCGGACATCTAATCTAAGTGGGTAGAATTTATGATACCTCTGAACACTTAGACACAAACTTCTCTGAAATTAGGTAATTAGTGACGAGATACATCTGTCCTACACTTAAAAATAATGTATTCTAAGTAAGATTACTACTATGAGAATATAAACCCAAAATGTGCTATAACATTCCTAAATATATATGTATATGCCTTACATAATATAATGACATAATTATGGCTAATATCTTCTCACATATAATAATGTATCTATAAAAACTTATATATATTTCATCTTAAATGTCTGCTGAAGAACACTGAGCCATTGTCTATTGTTATATACAGATAAGATTACAAGCTAGACTAGTATGGTGTCTCGCTAATTGTCCTTATCTGATATAGATGTCAAAAGGGATCTTATTTACGATTACATAGATACCAAGACCTCTGTTTAAATTCTATTCTGTTTTGTAAGCTTGTAAGAGACATTTTGTTTAACAAGTACGTATGTGAACTTTGTTTCACCCTGAAAACAAGATGGAAGCCATGCCATTCAGAATCTTATGCATAATATGAAATATACATGGCTTTTAAAATCATTTTTATTCTATTAGTTAATTACCTATTATTATTTGAATCAATCACCCCCGATAATCCCGACAGAACACAAAGAAAGCAATCCAACACATGACATCACTACTGAAGTAGAATTCTGACGTGCGGGGAAAATTCGTGTGCAGTCTAGAGCACATTCCAACCAACAGACACTACTCTGGACAAAAGACGGACGACCGGTCGGCGGAAATTCATTGCGTGTGTACGAGGCTTTAGTGTCTTAGAAAGGTTACGGAAGAGTAGGGAAAGTGCAGGAAAATGCAATCCTTGCTCAAAATAAATTAATTAATTAACCACGCTCAGTCCAGAAAAAACACACAATCTGATCTGAATATGAAAATGTAGAGGCTGCCAGCACCAAAGGATATGACTGTAATCCTATAAAATAAAATAAACAATGGGGTGCAGCGTCAATATTAAAATAGTATTAAGCAGTCATTAGGTGAATAGTGAATACAATTAAGGTAAGTCCTTTTGCAGATATAATGATGAAAGGAGAAGTGAGAGAGAGATCCCATGCCCAGAAAGGATGTCACCTCCAGGGGTCGATCCGCCAAGAAAACTGCTTACCGGAACAATTTGACCCTCAAATAATAGAGCGGTCAAATTCAGCCTGTAGAAAGATGTCCCCCGGGATCCTCACCGGAATAAGCAGATAACTACCCCTCAAGAATCACCAAGAGATGTGCTTATAATGAAGATGGCATATCAGGATAATCAGCCTCATTAGTCTCCTTATGGCATACAAGTGATCTCCAAGCAGTATAAACCTCAGAATAAAAAAAACTCCAATAGTGCAGTATGTCGATAACTTATTGAAGAAAAATAAACATATAACTCACATATAGGCAGATGACATCAAAGACGTGGTCAAAGGCGCCTTTGCCAACGTCTTTGATGACGAAACGTGTCAGACATCCACGTCACGCCGCAAGTACGCCCACGCCACGGCCATTTTGCTCATTCACATTTGGAGTCATCTGCCTATATGTGAGTTATATGTTTATTTTTCTTCAATAAATTATCGACATACTGCACTATTGGAGTTATTTTCATTCAGAGGTTTATTCTGTTTGGAGATCACTTGTATGCCATGAGGAGACTAGCGAGGCTGATTATCCTGATATAAACAGAAAGAAAGCAGTGCCAGTTTAGTGAAGCATAAGGTTTATTAATACAAAAAACACCTAGTAACTTACTGTGAGGTAAGTAAAGGCCGGTACGCCTAATGAAGGAGCACGGATGCTCTGAAAGCTAGCAACTCCATCTTTCCCTCCGCCTCACAGGAAGTGATGTCGGCCTGAGAGTCCTCCACCACCACTGCACCATCAGACAGGCTGCCAGACAACAGCCTCCACGCACCACCAGCACCCGCACCCCTCCTTTCTGCAACGGTATCCAGGACAAGAAGATGGATGATCCCATTCACCTACCGTACCAGCCTTTACTTACCTAAGAGTAAGTCACTATGTGTTTTTTGTATTAATAAACCTTATGCTTCACTAAGCTGACGCTGCTTTCTTTCTGTTTATTCTTCTCAGAGCCTCTCCTTGTTCCAGCTGGCACCCGCTTTTCATGGGCCCCCTCCACCCCTTCCACCTCATCCTTTTTTATATTTTTTTATATTTTTCTACCCACTTTTTACTTTCTATATTTTTACCTCTTTACCTCATGGTATGCCACCCACCAACATCAGAGAGCGCCATGTAATCATTGACTTTATGATTATCCTGATATGCCATCTTCATTATAAGCACATCTCTTGGTGTTTCTTGAGGGGTTGTTATATGCTTAGTCCGGTGAGGATACCGGGGGACATCTTTCTACAGGCTAAATTTGACCGCTCTATAATTTGAGGGTCAAATTGTTTCGGTAAGCAGTTTACTTGAGCACTGTGGTGGATTGACCCCTGGATGTGACATCCTTTCTGGCCAAGGGATCTCTCTTTCTCTCTCACTTCTCCTTTCATCATCATATCTGCAAAAGGACTTACCTGAATTTTATTCACTAGTCACCTAATGACTGCTTAATACTATTTTGATATTGGCACTGCACCCCATTGTTTATAATCCTTGCTCAAAGCCTTCCCTTTTGGGTGCAGACTGGCCAGGCCGCATTTCGCTCCTCAAAACAGACGTTGTCAGCACCTCTGGTCCACCACTCTACTGCCGCTTTGTTGTTACAACTTTACATAGTTGGTAAGGTTGAATAAAGACAATAGTCCATCCAATTCAACCTGTGTGGGTATGTATTCGTGTACATAATTATTTCCCATATCCCTGTATAGTGTGTTTGCTAAGATGCACATCCAAGAGTCTTTTAAAACTATCAATACTTCCTGCTGACAGCACCGATTGTGGAAGAGAGTTCCACATCCTTACCACCCTGACAGTGAAAAACCCCTTACGCAGCTTAAGGTTAAACCGCTCCTCCTCCAATCTCATTGAGTGGTTCTGTGTCCTCTTACACTCCCTGAAACTGAATAGTTTCCTACCTACACTGTGATCACCATTGAGATATTTGTGTATTGCTATCATATTTCCTCTCAAGCTTCTCTTCTCCAGGGAGAATACATTTAATGAGTGCTCTTGGTCAGGTTGCCTTTCCACCGGGTCTATTTTTTTTGCTGGACTTCTGATTTTAATATATTCCTGTTACTGCACCTAGGCTCTTTATGTTTTCTGCCTCCACTTCAAGCTACACCTTCCCACAACAAGTAGGACACAATCATGAAGTGGAACTAAATTTATTGGATATTTCAAACTTTTTTAACAAATAAAAAACTGAAAAATTTTGCGTGCAAAATTATTCAGCCCCCTTAAGTTAATACTTTGTAGCGCCACCTTTTGCTGCGATTACAGCTGTAAGTCGCTTGGGGTATGTCTCTATCAGTTTTGCACATCGAGAGACTGAAATTTTTGCCCTTTCCTCCTTGCAAAACAGCTAGAGCTCAGTGAGGTTGGATGGAGAGCGTTTGTGAACAGTAGTTTTCAGTTCTTTCCACAGATTCTCGATTGGATTCAGGTCTGGACTTTGACTTGGCCATTCTAACAACTGGATATGTTTATTTGTGAACCATTCCATTGTAGATTTTGCTTTATGTTTTTGATCATTGTCTTGTTGGAAGACAAATCTCCGTCTCAGGTCTTTTGCAGACTCCATCAGGTTTTCTTCCAGAATGGTCCTGTATTTGGCTCCATCCATCTTCCCATCAATTTTAACCATCTTCCCTGTCCCTGCTGGAGAAAAGCAGGCCCAAACCATGATGCTGCCACTACCATATTTGACAGTGGGGATGGTGTGTTCAGGGTGATGAGATGTGTTGCTTTTACGCCAAACATAACGTTTTGCATTGTTGCCAAAAAGTTCGATTTTGGTTTCATCTGACCAGAGCACCTTCTTCCACATGTTTGGTGTGTCTCCCAGGTGGCTTGTGGCAAACTTTAAACGACACTTTTTATGGATATCTTTAAGAAATGGCTTTCTTCTTGCCACTCTTCCATAAAGGTCAGATTTGTGCAGTATACAACTAATTGTTGTCCTATGGACAGAGTGTCCCACCTCAGCTGTAGATCTCTGCAGTTCATCCAGAGTGATCATGGGCCTCTTGGCTGCATCTCTGATCAGTCTTCTCCTTGTATGAGCTGAAAGTTTAGAGGGACAGCCAGGTCTTCGTAGATTTGCAGTGGTCTGATACTCCTTCCATTTCAATATTATCGCTTGCACAGTGCTCCTTGGGATGTTTAAAGCTTGGGAAATCTTTTTGTAGCCAAATCCAGCTTTAAACTTCTCCACAACAGTATCTCGGACCTGCCTGGCGTGTTCCTTGTTCTTCATGATGCTCTCTGCGCTTTAAATGGACCTCTGAGACTATCACAGTGCAGGTGCATTTATACGGAGACTTGATTACACACAGGTGGATTCTATTTATCATCATTAGTCATTTAGGTCAACATTGGATCATTCAGAGATCCTCACTGAACTTCTGGAGAGAGTTTGCTGCACTGAAAGTAAAGGGGCTGAATAATTATGCACGCACAATTTTTCAGTTTTTTATTTGTTAACAAAGTTTGAAATATCCAATAAATTTCGTTCCACTTCATGATTGTGTCCCAATTGTTGTTGATTCTTCACAAAAAATTGCAGTTTTATATCTTTATGTTTGAAGCCTGAAATGTGACAAAAGCGCGAAAAGTTCAAGGGGGCCGAATACTTTCGCAATGCACTGTAATAATGAATGACATTTTAAGTTCCTTAGCCATGTAAGAGTCAGAATATAAAATCCATATAGTATGCTAAATGTTTGGTACATTTCTGCAAAGAACCTCTGTTATTAGTTGGTAAATACGTACAGTACGTATGCAGTTGGATCATGTTTGACAGAAACTTTATAGAAATGAGCAAGGTATCTCTTATTGCAAAAAGATTAATGTTGTACAGCACAGCAATTGTATAAGTTGATATGGTCAAACTATTTCTAGGTCAAATATTACTGGCGCTGCTATCTTCTATCTAGTAACGGTGAGGTCTCGGAAACAGGACAAGAGGACTATACAGAACAAGAACATAGCTTTTCCATATTATATTAGTGTATAGTAGGAATTTGGTAGTTTAGATCAGTGTTTCTCAACTCTGGTCCTCAGGACCCACTAACAGGCCTCATTTTAAGTATTACTTTGGGGAGATGCAGACTAGAATACTGCAATCACTGAGAAGCAAATGATATCACCTGTGAGGTATTTCAGTTTTCTTGCAAACCTGGTCTGTTAGTGTGCCCTGAAGACCAGGGTTGAGAAACAATGGTTTAGATCAGTGTTTCTCAACCTTTTTTCAGTCGAGGCACCCTTTAAAATTATAGACAATCCTAAGTCACCCTTAAAAATTATGGACAGTCTTGAGGCAACCCATTCTAAAATGTAAAAAAACTATTCTAATAGCTTTACATAATGCAGCAACATCCACATGTAGGACACCCAACGTTAGAGGTGATTTATTCTTCCAAAATAAATACACTTTGCACACTGGTACTGACTAGTATTCCAATGTTTCTCTTCTCCCTCATTTTTTTCTCCATCAGTCAGCTAAGTCACCCCAGAGCATAAGGGTGAGGTGCACGGGAGGGTCAAACAAGGATGCTGTGGAGGCAACAGACTTACTCCTTATTAATTGATGATGTCATTGGCTGTCAGGATGCCAGTCTCTAGAAAGTTGTAATGGTGCATAATGAAACTTGTGGCTTTGTGTAACTAAAAGGCAGGCTTGATCTACCCACAGGCGTGTATATAATTTTTGGTCAATTTTTAGGCATTTTGCCAAGGCACCCCTGAAGAAACCTCAAGACACCCTTGTTGAAAAAGGCTGGTTCATATTCATTATATTATTATCAGATCAGGAGAATAAATGAATTACTCCTTTTTTAATTAATTTGTCTGGCTATTTTCATACAGATCAGAATGATCATGAAATGTTAATAATATGATTTAAATATCCATGCAACCAGAAAATTGTATGATTCCCTGCTGATTGGACAAATCCACAAACATATAGTAAGGTGAATCAAAAACTGCGCAATTTCCTTGAATTTAGGTATATTACAGAATTCACTTACAGTACACACGCTGAACAAAAATCTGGTATGAGGGCTTATCTTGAAAACTTACAATTGAGAACAGAAGACAATCATTTTCCAAAATTCCTACAGTTGTATTCACAGCAGTGACAACGTTATCTATTGTGGAGGCTAGTGCTTTATTGCCATTTAAACCTGTCAAAATAGCAGGCATGAGAAGATAACTATCTAATATTGTTTGGTACATATACCCTTCCTTTTTATCTCTGCTATGCAACTATATATTTCAACTTGAGCATGAAAAAATGAGAGTTGAAAGGTGATTATATCATACAAATCGTACACAGATACTACTATGAGTATACAAAACAGCCAATAGCAGGAAGAACTAATCCCAGATCTAAAGAAGACAAAGATGTGAGGTGTTGTCAAGGCATTACTTTATGCCAAAAAAGAAACAAAAAAAAAAAACACAACTGTTTCAAATGTGTTTTACGTCTGGATTTTTGGCAAGGCCACAAATGCATAAACAAAGTTCAATAGGATCATTTATGGAAACCTGCACTAAGAAAACTATGTAGGTTATTTCTGGATGTCATTCTAATTCATTGGCTTCAATATATTCAGAGTCATTGATCCAGAAGAAAAATGCAAATCATCAGTTCTGACTTTGCTTTCACTTTGATTTTGGCCTGCTTTTTCGGGTCGTTAACTCAGAAACTAATGAATGTAGAGGACACCGTAACAAGAGTTTTCAAATGGAGAAATGGTTGCCTCCATATGTCTCTCAGTAGATAGTTACTGTAAGGCCACGGTATTAAAGTATAACTAAAAGGTATTTTTTTTTTTTGTTTGCCTTTGGATAGAGTGGCGAGGATTAGAAGGCCTGTCAGGTTATATTTGTTTTCTGCATCCAGTAAATTTATGGTGCTTTTCCACTGCATGGAACCAAACGGTTCGGCTCGCTTTTGTGCTTTTCCACTGCATGGTACCGCATGGTACGGTTCGGTACGGTACGGCGGCGCTTTTCCACTACAAGGAACCGAACAGTGTGGCTCTCTAAACAGTACCATAAACAGTACCACCTCAGTTGTGCTTCCAAGAGGGCCGTACTGGTACTATATACCACAATCCTTTGCATGCAGCCTTGACTGTTTGTTACTACTAGCCACTGATTGGTCAGAGAATCGTTGTTATCCCACCCACTTACTTTAGTACTACTTTACTGGAAAAGCAAACCGTACCAAACCGTACCGAACTGTTCCAACACCATACCATGCGGTACCATGCAGTGGAAAACCAAACCGGGCCAAGTGGAGCCGAGCCGGTACTTGCAGTGGAAAAGTGCCTTTAGTGTTACTTGCAGCTAGCCTGTAACCTTTGTTTATATTTTCTATGCTCATTGGATTTCTCCTAAGTTTAGGACATTGATTATTTCTGCCTACTGTAAGTTGTCTCTAGTAGTAGTCTGCAGTAGTTAGTGCAGGGTTTCCCAATCAGGGTTCCTCCAGATATTGGTAGGGGTTCCTTTAGCTATGAACAGTTTCTCAGATAAGTTCCCACTGACACCATTGACATGGGAAGTAATTTCAAGGGTTCCTCTGTGTTGAAAAGGTTGGAAAAGGCTGACTTAGTGTGAGAAATAGCAATGTTTTGAGTTATGAATATTTAACCTGGCCTTGACATTCCTGAATGAATACAGTGAGAGATTGGTACCAACAATCACTCCTGTGTTCTTTCTTTACTGAAGTATAATAACCCCTGTTTACTGTTCTTCAGTTTATGAATGAATAGGTGCATCTGTACAGAATCTTCAATTCATTAAAGTGTTACTAAACCCAGATCCTGCATTCAGGATAGAGATGGGGCTCAGGTAAACATTAGGGGGGCTGCTACACACAAAAGCTTTTTTATCTTAATGCATAGAATGCATGCAGATAAAAAACCTTCTGACTTTACAACCCCTTTAAAGTGTTTCTAAACCCAGGAGCCTGAACATGAGAAAGACACAGAACATGGAAATGCAATTATTTTAGTAAAAATAAACTGATAAATACCTTTTCTGATCAGCTGTATATAGCAATTAGAGCAATCTTATGACTTGTATTCAGTGAGTGCTGATAGCTTGTAGGAGGAGTTTCCATTTCTCCCACAATTGTCCTATAAGTATTCAAGACCCTTAATTCTCTGTTTGAACATGTCTGGACAGTGCTGATTGGCCATCT
Source organism: Pelophylax lessonae (assembly GCF_965119305.1). Lineage (NCBI taxonomy): Eukaryota > Metazoa > Chordata > Amphibia > Anura > Ranidae > Pelophylax > Pelophylax lessonae. The sequence continues at coordinate 425,997,631 of NC_138768.1, read as the reverse complement.
GCTGATCACATGTACCCTCCCAAGAAAAAGAAAAATCATCCATCAATCAAGATGTGACATCCCATCCACTGTGTTCTTTTTTAGTTACTGGAAATGGAGGAGGGAGGGAGGGACTGGGCTGTCATTTAGGATCGGTATACATGCCCAAATTTGTGATGCTAATACCATGTGACCTAAATAGCTTAGCTAAAACCAATAAGTGTTCTCTGAGCAACAGAGACCAAACTGAGCATGTGCAGCTGAACTACACTTACTGTGTTTATCTGGACTTGTCCAGAGTGAACTTCCAGGAGGGGGAGGATCTGTTTATACAGGATCACACAGACTTTTTTACACAATGCAGAGGATTAATCACTTAAGTTCCACAGTGAGTATAAAAGCATGCTATTCTGCATCTACAGACAGATTTTACTGTTGTGGGTTTAGTAACACTTTAACCACTTTACCACCGGAGGATTTTGCTGTCTTCCGTCCAGGCCACTTTTTGCGATTCGGCGCTGTGCGAATTTAACTGACATTTGCGCGGTCGTGCGACGCCGTACCCAAACAAAATTTACGTCCTTTTTTTCCCACAAACAGAGCTTTCTTTTGGTGGTATTTGATCACCTGTGCGATTTTTACTTTTTGCGCTATAAACAAAAAAAGAACGTTTATTTTGAAAAAATAACAATATTTTTAACATTTTTTTATATGAAATTCCCCCCCAAAAAAAGTGGGGGGTGGAGGTGACTTTGTGAGACAGGGACAGATCAGATGTCCAGCTATGCTGAACACTCCGATCTGTCAGTCCCTGTCACTTAGGAGATCTGCCCGCTCTGTTTACACAGGCGGGCGGATCTCCTCATTTGATTGCCCGACGATCGGGGCAGAGCAGCGGCGATCGCCGCTGCTCCTCCCCTGGCCCGACACCCGCTGTGAATGAAAACAGCGGGAGCGCGCCTCCGGCGGCGCGTGAGCGCCATCTACAGGGGAAGGAGTCCAGCGATGTAGGTCTACGTCGCTGGACGGGATCGTGCCACTTTGCCGCAGTACGCTCAATGTGAGCGGTGGACAAGTGGTTAATATGTAGTGCAGCTGAGGTTGCAAAGAGAGAAAATAAGGTCAGCACCCTCCCCTGTCTCCAAAAAGAGACATCAGGGGTCCGTTTACAACCCTGATGTTTCACCAAAGCTCCACCTCCATCGTCCACCGTCCACCCCCCCCCCCTCCAAAAAGAAAAGTAAAAATATAAAAAATCATAATGTAAAAAAATATATAATAAAAATAATATAGTAAGGCCTCGTTCACTATGTTCCCCATGCAGGCAGTCCCATTCATGTAAATTGTGATGCAGTGGCTGCACGGGAACAGCCACTGCTCCCAATTTGACATTGGTGTGGGTGGGGTGCATGTTCCTTAACTTACACTGTCTGCATTTGGGGCTGCTGTGTACCCGCACCCACACGGATGTCAAATTGGGAACAGCGACTATGTCCATGCAGCTGCTGAATCCCAATTGATATGAATAGGACTGCTGAATTTAATATTTATTGTAAAAAAATGTGAAAACCATTTATCATTTTCCTTACACTTCACAATTATGTGCCACTTTGTGTTTGTCTATCACATAAAATCCCAATTACGTTTTTGGTTGTAACATGACAAAATGTTGAAAATTTTAAGAGTTAGGAATAATTTTCAAGGCACTGTATATACATTATATTGCTGAGTGTACATTACAGACTCCCGCACTATATCGATATTATTTTACATTGCATGCTCCCACACTGTATACACAGTATTGTACATTGCAGGTTCCCTGCATTATCTACAATACTGTATATTGTAGATTACATATCTTTGACTAAAGTGTTCATTGTGTCAACAGTTGCTGGTAGTTAAGTTGACTTTCTTAATGAGGTTTCTGTACGGGAGACTAAGACAAAGTGTTAGCTCTCTGTCAATTTTTAGTGTACACAAAATCATATATAATGGAAGAGTTTTATTTTTTAAATGATTGTAGTGAGGCTTATACACGTCTGTGAGACTCTATCTTGTGGTACAGCAATCTAAGCATATCAAGACATCAAGACTAAGAGCTCTTTTTTTTGGTGGAGGTTTAATTCTGCTTTAAAAGATTATCCTCACTTTCAGTCTGAGAAAATCTAAAATGTTGCGGTTGTCACCAGAAGAGACATTGCATGGCAATCGACCAGTGAAGACATTGGTTGCAGAGTCACTGTGTAGCAATTTTCCTGTTCAGTCTTCAGGAGGAGCAAAGCAAAAGGAAAATCTCCCTATGGATACACAGCAATGAAAACCTAGAATAAGTTTAAATCCTTCACAACCCTATCCAAACCTAAAAAAACACATTTTGGCTGGAGTTCAGCTTTAATAAATACAGTAGTTGTTCTTTTCTGAATTTTATACTCTATTCTGGATACCAAGCTTTCAGATTAGAGATACCATATCTCTGATGTTTATCTCCTTAAATGGTGGGTGCGTCTAGCTTTTATTCTGTCCTTTTTAGGAAATGAAAGTAATTTGTATCTGTAATAGTTGCTTATGTATACATGCCTATATCTATATAGAAATCACTTTATTTTCAATTCAAGTGTTATATTTAGGAAAGCTTTTAAGGTTTTTTTTGCTACCAGCATTATTTATTTGCTGATCTTATCTCTGTGCAGACTGACAGCCATTGAGAAGCAGTGAGGGAGTTCTAATCATTGTGGAAAGAGCTGAAAGCACTAGACTGCGATTTTCTCTGCAGCCTTTGAGATTTTATTCTGCATAAATCCTCTTCAGATTTACAAAACCCCCTCAGGATTCTTGCGATAACATTTTCCCCTCAGTTGTTCTTTGCCTGCCACAGTGCTGGATCCCAGGAGCCACATGAACTTATCTACCGCATAGAGCATCATTCTGAAAATGATACACTTGTCTGGGCACTTGAGATCATTTTTAGCAAAAACAGCAATACAAAGCAAAAAAAACACTGAATAAAATATAAAAAAGTAAGAAAGGCAATTCAGAAGTGAAATGAAAATGTAACAGGGAGCACGCTTCCAATTAAAAACAAGCATGTGCACCCAAAAGTTTTATTTCATTTTATTTTATTTATAAGTGTGGTTCAGAAGGCCTGGGCTACCTTACAAAATTTAGATCTCTAGTTGCAAGCTTTGCCCACCTTAAAGTTCTGAGCAATCCAATTGTCCATTTGTGTTTTCGCTGATATAATTTAAATGTAATATCAAATCTAATAGGTGCATGTGATTCCTGATAATTAAAGTGGATATAAACCTGATTCATGAAATTTGACCTGGGCACATATATCTGTAGTGTTTACCTATCTCCTCCAAAGCCCTAAGTCTTTCTACTGCTTCGTTCCTCTGTTATCAGTGTAGCAGTATTTCCAGCATCAGTGCTGGATATGGGTCTGCCATGGTTACCGTTAACACCAACAGCACATTTAAGCTCCTTGCACATGTGTGAATACTGAGACAATGACCAGTCCGGCATCTTTGGTTTTTAGTTTTATTTTAGGAAGTTGGATGGGAGAAGGGAATGTGTGGGATACTCCTCTGGCTCAACTAGTTACAAAAATAGGACACTTGCACTTGAGAAAAAAATGCATTGACTTGACGCTGGCTAAATGCCGACCAACACTTACTGGCACTTGTGAACACTGACTTGCTGTCACTAAACTGAAACTGACTTCTGACACTCACTCTGGTCCTTACTCACTGCTTCCTCCAGTCCTCCCTGATGGGGTAGCCACTTGCAAATACTGCTGCAACACCTAACACTTTACACTTCAGGGCCCAACTGCTGGCACCCCCTTTACTCTTCAGGGTAATCTCTGGCACCCCCTTTCTATATTCCTGTACCAGCTAGCTAGCTCCTGGATCCCTCTGACCTTCTCCGGAGTGGTCCCCTCCCCTAGGCAGACCCCAGGGGCAGTTTGCAGTACTCACGACTCAGATTGCTTTCCTGAAACTCGTCCCCCAACAGCTCCGCTGGTCCTCAGCACACTGGATCCTTCTCTGTAGCTCAGCTCAGGCAAGCCACCTGGGATACCAGATTCCTCTTGACAGGAGGAGAGACAGCTGTCACCTCCCTCCCGGGACTCTGCTTCCCACCAAAGCCAATCTGACATGGGCCCTTCACAGACTTATACCCCCTACCAGAATGCTGTGTGGCAGAATCTGCCCTTCCAGGATGGAAACAAGCCCTGGTGTGCTATTGGTCAGGTTTCCTCCACTGCCCAATGAGAGCCCTCATTGGGTTACACAGTGGGGAGACTCCCCGACACAACAGACACACCTGAGAGCACATGTCAGCTTAGCTGAACAATATGGCCCTGCTTATAAGCAGACAAGGCCCCACTATAATTTACCTAGCACCTACCTTGTGTAACGCTCCTGCGTTTTATGTATGATGTGGATTTTCAGCTGCAGAAATATTCCACTTCAGTAGTCATGTAGAGAAACGCTGAGACACCAATCCCAACTCCCAATGACTCATCATGTGTGGATGATCTCAATTCAGCAAGTAAATACACACACTCAATAAGATGTTTCCTAGAGTGACTTATGTATATAGTAACACAGTGATGATAGGCTGAAGAGACAGGTTGGGTAGAGATGGTAGATGACAGACACTTGAAAGGAAATGTTCTTGAAAGTAAGATAGTAGCAGATGGGATGCAGATAGGTTTAGCAATCATGTATGGTAGCAGATGACAGAGTAGCAGGTGGACATACAAGAGAGATCAACCCAGTGCAAGAACAGGTGGTAGTAGGCTCAAGAGCTAGCAATCTTAGATAATGCAGATGTAGTAATAGTCCTTAGTATGCAGAGCTAGATAGTGTAAGCTTTAGTATGAAGGTTATAGAGGTTTCCCCTGTGGGGTACTTATCACTAATAGCAATGTAGCAGAGGAGAGGTTCGGCAAGAGCGGATGATCCGGTAGCGGGATACAGGGATCAGCGCAGCGTGGTTCCGACAGCGAGGTATGCTTGCAAGCATGAGAGCTTCAAGACAGGTTAGCATCAAGGCACAAAGCAGTTTGAACGAACACATGTGAGTGAGAGCCGGCGATCTAAATAGCCATCCAGTCCGGCGCTCAGTGATGACAGCATCAGTCTTAAAGGTGTATGCGCACCTTACCAAAAGAGAATGGTGGGGCACATACACTTATGAAAGAGTAATTAGGGTACCCAAAGGTACCAGAACATTACACCTTGGAGGGTGCTACATTAGCATGATAACTTCTTACAAGCTCTCTAACACACGAGAAAAAAGCAGCTGGAAATTTGTGGGACAAGCAGAGATCTTGTCTATTCACAGCACAACTATGCAAGTTCCTTTGTTCCCCCCTGTGGAGGGGGGTGTGCCTTTCCTTTAGCCAGCTCCCACACAGTGTATGCCAAGACTCTACCCCCACTGCTGGAAGAGGAAGAACATTTTCTTACACGATGTGTACTTTCTAATGAATATAGAAGCTGAAGACAGCAGATATACATGTAAAATGTATGTAGGGAGATTTTCTCATCTCTGTATCATCTGAGGCTGTTCATTTCACTGGGTATATGTAAGGTATATGTAAGGTTTACATCCACTTTAATATATATATATATATATATATATATATATATATATATATATATATATATATATATATATATATATATATATATATATATTATATATATTTATATTTATTTTATTTTTTTTGCAGAATTCTCACCATCCCTATCCCCACAACACTTAAAGTAGATTTAAACCCAAACTGGATACGGGAACACCTGCATTTCCACAATGCAAAATTGTGAACAGAGCCTTAAAATGTACACTTTTTTTTGGGAACACATTGTGGGGGAGAGAAAATCTGGAATATTACTGCACTCCTTGGTAACTTTATTGAAGTATTAAAAACACATCACAGGTATGACAAGAACATAAAAGTCATCGCTTACTCAAACCTCATATACCATTGTGGGGGAGATTTACTGAAATTGGTGCACACAGAATCTAATGGAGTTGTGCATGATAGCCAATCAGCTTCTAACTTCAGCTCGAAGACTTAAGCTTTGGCAATAAATCCTGGAAGCTGATTGGTTTCTCTGCAGAGCTGCATCAGATGTTGCACTTTCCCGTTATAGTATGGAACAATATCACAAGTTTACAAGCATATGTTTTTTGTTATTTTATAGACTGGCTGTGGAAATCCCTCTTGCATGGAAACTGTGTTTGTTTGCAGCTTTATGGAAAATAAAAGTGCAAGACAAATTTGTTTGGACTGTTCCTGAGTGTCCCTATTTTGTGCTTGGTTGTACTTGTTACCAAAACTAGATGAGGCCGTTCTATACAACTAATAGACCTCAGATCTCTCCTCTGCCTTCCAAACTGGGGTCGGATTGATCGGCTGTTTTACTTGCCGGTAGTAGCTAGTAAACAAACAGCTAAAACCAAAAGTGTCAAAACTTTTGTTGCTTTTAGTTTCATACATCATAGAAATGATTGGGGAACAGAAGTTCCTCCTTCATCTCTATCATCCGCCAACGCGACCACTCGTAGTGGCCCCTGGCTCCCTGATAGGATGGGAGAGCCTAGAAATGGCAGCGGCATGCAGCTGCAGCCATGATCCTAAAAAAAACACTGCCCGACGTGGGACGTGATCAAGTAAAACCCAGAAGGCCTTCTTTGACTTAAAACTTCAAGATGCCAAGGAGTATCCTAAGTTTAAAGCAGAAAAAATAGCCAAACTCAAGATTACAAATGGAGAATGCCTCACTCTCGACCCGTCCTAAGTGTGAGTACAGGTGTAGGACAGTCTGTGCTCCACAAACCACGCCCCCTGATGCATTTTGCCCCGTCCAGTGGAACTTAGTCATAGAGGCCTCTATGGCTAAGCTCCCAGTGGGCAGGCCAAATGTGTCAAGGGAGGCATGGTTTATGAGCAGAAATGGCTGAGGCTGTCCTACACCAGTATTCCCTCCGGTCAGTTTGGGAGTGTGGCATTCTCCATGCACATAGATTCCATCACTTTTGGCTAAGTGAGCCTGTATGCTGGCACCCTTATTTATGTAGACCAATGGGATTTAACTCTCTTCTTGCTTACAGCAGTGCTCCAAGCTCTATTCTATGTCAACATTATAGATGTCGCCCAAATGTATTCTCATGGGAATATGAGAAACCCAAGAGGTTGCAGGTTGCACTCAACCCTATTAAGATTTTTAAGCACATGGTCTGCATTATATCATGGCCTTGCCAGTAAAGACGGGAGAAACTGCACATTAGGTCCTGGCAGTGTAAAGGACTGGCACATGTGGCTACCTATTACCCCATTTGACATGAGCCTATGGAATGTGACATAGGGAGGCATATGTCACTATTCACCAAGCCTGTCCTGGCAGCACACCTAGGAACTGAGACTGAAAGGCAAATATATCCTAATATCCAGGGGATGTGTTGTTAGACTTCAGATGCCAGAAGTTAGCTTGGTATATCCCAATTTTGCATTGACAAAGACTTTTTGTATTGTGTGAAGAAAGAAAGGGAGCATGTTCTGGAGTAGCTGTTCTTACCCCAGTCTCATGCAAATATAGTATTGGCTCTGGCCCATTCCAATGTGTTGGATGGTTATTTAAGGATAGAAAAAAAACAAGAGTGGATAAATCAGCAGTTTTCTCTGGCCCAGTTTTGCAAAGCCTTTTGGGAGTGTCAAATGAATGCACCCCATCCACATTTTCAAAGTCCATTAGTTATAAGTAGGAGGCTTCTCACACCTGTGCAACATAAGCATTAGTAAGCTACCATTCTATAATAGTACACAGACTTCTGGGTGTTAGATAAAGTAAGAAGACTGCTCAAAATAAATAAAGGAACACTTTGAAAACACATCAGATCTCAATGGGGAAAAATATCATACTGGATATCTATACTGATATGGACTGGGTAATGTGTTAACCACAAATATGAAAATATGCCACAAAGTTTAATGGAAATTAAAATTATCAACCTTCAGAGGGCTGAATTCAAAGACACCCCCAAAATCTGGAGAGTTGGAAAAAAGAGGAGAATGTCATCCAAGTCGACAACTACACAAACATAAAGAAATACATAAAGTATTGGAAAACTGCTGGGGCATTTTCAGATGGCAAATGGCAAATGGCAAATGGCATTGCCAGATTTTTGTAGCAGCTGTTGTTGGTATTAAACACTGTTTTCCAGTCATTTTCTTCTTTTTGCAAATTATGCATGGGTTGGGGCAAACTGCAGGGTTTTAACAGTGATTGTGTTCACCCCTTACTCACTCAAGTAGGGGGGGAGTAACTATGCCCCCCTTATGTTTATAGGGGGCTTTGAGATTCTAATAAGCCCCAAACCTGCAGACCCCACAACCACTGGGCCAGGGTTGTGCAGAAGAGGTCCTTGTCCTAATTAATATGGGGAAAAGGTACTTTGTCAGGGGGGGCTCTCCTTGGCAAGGTACCCTCTCTCCATGTTGAGGGCATGTGGCCTGGCATGGTTCAGGTGGTAAAGACACACACTCCCCCCTCTTTCCTGGCCAGCCAGGGTGCATACTCAGATAAGGGTCTGGTATTGATTTTGGGGGACCCTACCCTTTTTTCCTGATTTTGCATAGGGTTCCCCCTTAAAGTCTGTACCAGACTTGAAGAGGCTAGTAAAGAATTTGGGATGGACCCCACTCTGTTGTTTTTCATGGGGTCTTCCATAAAGGGCCTGCTGGTTGAATGTTTTTAGCCTATATTGTTTGACCATTCTCTCTATTATGGAGTATTCTTTAACTCTAGTTGTTGGCTGTTCCTATACAGACAGTCCCTGAATTACAAACAACATAGGGACTGTAGGTTTGTTCTTAAGTCGGATTTGTTTGTAAGTCTGAACAGGTACATTATTTAAGTGTAGCTCCAGCCAAAATAATATTTTTTACGTTTTTTGGATAGCATAGGGAAGGGTTAACACCACTGTACCATTTGTTTTGCTGTCTGTACTCCTGTTCAGAAGATTGGACCTCACTTTCTGTCCCTATGACAACTGGATTTTGAAAATTTTGGGTTGTTGTGGAAGCAAGGATTGGTGATAAAGCTTCAGAGGAAACACCTTTTTTCCCATGAGAACTCTTACATGAGTGAATTTCCCTTCCTAGGGGGAGATTTCTCCTCACTTCCTGTTGTCTCCCTCCGTTTGTAAGTCGGAGTTGTTTGTAAGTCGGATGTTTGTAACCCGGGGACTGCCTGTAGTTATTTTTCTCCTAGGATCAACTGTTAGGGAATGTTACATTCACCTGACAAAAGACATTAAAGTGTAACTCCACTTTTCTTGAGAAATAAACATTCCCCTCTGGGTGTTGTATGTACATTACAAGGATTTAAACAAACTTTGTTGCAGAGAAATCATTGTTTGTTCCTCTGTGCCTCTGTGCTGAGTGGGTCAAATGGGAGTGGTTTCAAAATGATCTATCAGCTGTGACAGATGCAGGGCTCTAATGAGGGAACTTAAAGAAAATAATATTGCTGCGCCAAGTCTTTCATTGGAGATAAATAAATAAATAAATAAATAAATATGTTTGGTGAACAAAATGTTATCACAATAACTCTAAATCAGTCCATCAACTGTGATACTAAAGTGATAAATCAATTTCTGAGCCGTGATTATAAAATCAATAATATTAATAGTCCCAATCCTCAGTGAAAATAGTGACTGAAAGAAAATCAAAAAATCTTCATCCACAAACGTGATCAAAAGTGCTGCATGCTTCACTCCAGGTGCTCCTAGTGACAGATTAGCAGCTCACCTTAGGAACAGACTCCTGAGAGTCAATACACACTCTGGGATAATCACTGCAGTCTGGTTTGTCTTCCCATCACCACCTCCTGATAGTCCCTCCAGGTTTATATGGCATCGGTGTGGAAAAAATAAAAGCAAGATCTAGTGCTCTCTGATTTTAAGGCTATTTATTAAATCATAAATGGTGAAATCGCACTTACATTTCAAAGCACTTCAGCAGTGCGGACTTATCATAGCATCAAACGCTGCCTGTGGTCTCCAGGAATCGACGTGATGACGTGCAGGCTCCTCCCCCGTACGCATTGCGTCATAGACTTTGTCAGTGGGAAGGGAAGCTGCTGAGCCTTCATCCCTTTAGATGTGTTCCTATTGGGAGTATCTCACCAAAAATGACATTTGTGTTGCAGGGGATGCCAGAAATCTGACTTGTATCTTAGGCAGACTTCTGGAAAAATTAACACATAAGCAGGAAATGATGTTTCTGGGGTGTGGTCAGTACACATTCTGTGTAGAGAACAGCTCCAGGTAGCCATATTGCATGGCATTTTCAGAAAATTACAACAGCTGCAGATTGAAAAAGAAAGGTAATTTTTAATAACATTCAATTACAATATGATTTGTGTCTCGATTGTATATACGCTATATTGTTTTTTTCTTTATTTGCTATTTTTTTCCCCCAACGAAAGTGGAGTTAACCTAAAGAAAATATTACACATTTTGGATACTATTTGTTATGTTTTTCATTGGGGGCACTTTCACTTTTTATTTCTTCCTTCTTTGTAAAAGAATTTTCAATGCCTTGAATCAACCCTGCAGTTTAGCCCCAACCCATGGCCACACACAACTGTGCCAGACCACAGTTACTAGCTGAACTGCAAGGCATCTGCACATTGATTGCTAGTAAATGTGAGTAATCCAGGGGAATGTTTGCTTGTGCTTCCAACTTCATCTACTATCTGCTTGCCAGCAATCTTCTGAGGACTGTACTTTAGTGTTACTATATTACACCTGAATCCATGAATGGTATTGTTGCTGTCTTGCTTTCATTTGAGAAATGGATAGCTTATGTCATACAATGATTGCTTCATTTATTGGTGATAAGGTACATTTATTATGAATGGAATGTCTGTGTATTGTACATTTACTGTACATTTATTGTTTAGCTCTATCAAATTTAAAGTAGTTTATCTAGGTTACATTCTAGGTGTTGAAAACATGTACCAACTATATCTTTCCTAAACTAATTCTTTAGGCAAAAAGAGTCCCAGTCAAAAAACTGGTTGGTGGGGGTAGTCCTTCACCGACTCACCTGACTCACCCCAAAAGGGGGGTGTGGGGAACCTATGGGAGTAGAACCATCAAAAACAAAATGGAATGGGAGTAACCATTCACAAGATAAGGCGATACCCACGCGGTGTGTGATTCTTTAGCCCATACATGCTATTTTCTTTAACACTACAAGGTTAAAATCTGTGTTTTCAAAAGATGTAATGTACATAAAAAAAGTATATTTATGTAATGCATATGTACCGTGAATTCTTTGGTGATACCTGTGGGTATATTTCTGGTGTGTTGGTTGGGTACTAATTCAGTCCCCGTGAACATATTTCTAGTATGGAACGGATTGTGTTGCTATGCAAATGCTTTTGGTATCACCAAGAATTCACGGTAATATTTTCTTTGAAGGGTAACTCCACTTTCGTGGGGGAAAAAAAAATCAGCAAATAAAGAAAAAACAATATAGCTTATACAATTCATATTGTAATTGAATGTATTAAAAACTACCTTTCCTTTTTAATCTGCAGCTGTTGTAATTTTATTGTATTTACTTGGAAGACCATTTGTAGGGGAGCTGACTTCTTCAAGAAAGGGAAGGTTTTGTTTGCAATATTAAATATAGACATGTGACAGCTCCCAATGCAAGAAACAAAGTGCATATATATCCAAATCAGTGGAAAAAAGCAATCAAAAATTTGTATAAAAGTCAGAAGTTGATTTGTATATTTATTATACAAATTTTTTATTGCTTTTTTCCACTGATTTGGATATATATGCACTTTGTTTCTTGCATTGGGAGCTGTCATAGTTCTCTCTTATTTAGCGCTGCACTTTTCTATATTTAATGTTTGTATCAATCTGTTTGTCAGTTGTTTTGCCAGCAGCTTATACACTATTTAGGTGGGTTAGCACAGTTTATTTATTTCTGTATATTGTTTGCAATATGTTGTTTATTTTTCGCCACATTTGCACATTTGTTGCCTGCATATTGTTATGATTGCCCACTAGTTGCCTGCCTATTGTTATGGTTGCCCATTTGTTGCATGCAAACTGTGTTTCCAAATATGAGTAGACCCTTTTTTGCCAAGTTATGAGACTACAATGAACGCAGCAGCGGGAAAAACAAAATTAACCACTTCTGGACCGGAAGGATTTACCCCCTTAATGACCAGGCCATTTTTTGCGATACGGCACTGCGTTAGTTTAACTGACAAGTGCGTGGCCATGCAACGTTGATGTCCTTTTTTTCCCAACAAATAGAGCTTTCTTTTAATGGTATTCGATCACCTCTATAAACAAAAAAAGAGTGACAATTCTGAAAAAAGCCCTTATTGTTTATTTTCTGCTACATAACATTCCCAAAAAAAAAAATCAAATTTTTCATAATTTTAGGCCAATATGTATCCTGCTACATATTTTTGGTAAAAAAAAATCCCAATAAGTGTATATTGATTGATTGGCGCAAAAGTTATCGCGTCTAAAAACTAGGGGAAAGATTTATGTCATTTTATATTTTATTTTTTACCAGTAATGGCGGCGATCAGTGATTTTTAGCAGGACTGCAACATTGCGGCGGACAGATCAGACACCTAACTGACATTTTTGACACTTTTGGGGGGACCAGTGACATTACTACAATAATCAGTGCTAAAAATATGCACTGTTACTGTACTAATGACACTGGCAGGGAAGGGGTTAACACCAGGGGCGTTAAAAGTGTTAAATGTGTCCCTAAGGGGTGTGGGGGATGGGCTTGCTGAATGAATACAGAGACCTATGTTCCCTTAATAGGAGAAACACATGATCCCTGTATTCATTACTGACAGAACAGCAGTCTGCTGTGTTTACAACGGCAGACCGGCGTTCTGTCTCCACGGGGAGTGATCACCGGTGCCTGGCAGACATCACTGCCACTGGACCCCCTGATGTGCTCCCCCTGTGTTCAATCGGCGTGCGCTCGCCCCCAATAGCGGTCCCGCGAAGCAACGTACAAGTACGTTGTTTCGCAGGACAGAGCCGACCTGCCGCAGTAAAACTATGGCGGCTGGTCGGCCAGCGGTTACAGCAAGCTCCATTTAGTTTCAAGAAGACAAGAATCACTGGATGAAAAATGAAGACAAAAGTACAGATGAATAAACTTTCCAGCAAGCTAGCTCTAGTTCTTTGTCTGTGACTTAGCCTGATTCAGCAAATACAGAGCAATATAATGCATCAGTTAGTATTGCTTTATGTTCACGACCCCAATTGAATAATGACATATACAGTAAAATTCTGTAAAAAGGAGCAACACAAGCGATGCTGAAACATCTGACATTCCAAAAAATTTGTTGGTCCTAGATCAAAACATATTTATTTCCACTGTCAAAAAATTATCAAGAAAAAGGTTGAAATCTAAAGCTGGCCAAAGATGAATATAATTTTGAATGAAATACTAGTACGAAAATTTTTTCAGAACATTCAAATGTCATTTGAAAGATTGCTTTTGCGATTAGTATCTGATTTTGTAATGAATAGACTTTACCGAACAAAAACTACATACACTGTTATAAATCCATTCATTCAAGAAAAATATTGCATCCTACTCTTTCAAATGTTCTCATCACTACGGTCAAAACCAAACGTCATTTTGGCCCACTAATGATTAGCAAAATTCTGAAATTTTCTTAGAAAATCTTTTGATTCAAAATTCTAGCCATCTATGGTCAGCTTAAGGATTCCAGTACAAGTAGCTGTCTAGATGGAAGTGGTTAGCCTATTCTGCTGCTGAGGATGGGGCTTCCTGCAAATACTGTGTGGCTTTTTCCAAATCAAGAGCTGGAATCAACTCTCAGCCCCTCACCTCTTGCCTCTGTAAGAAAATAAAATGCAATTGGAAAAAAGTAATTGAATATTGTGAAAAACATTCTGCCAACCAATACCATCAAAATTGCATTCATGATGCAGATTGATTTTTTTTTTCTGTCCAACCCCCCCCCCCCCCCCCAAAAAAAAAGTAAGTTGAAAAACAGCTATTGACAGAAAACCTGAGAAAAGCAGCAGAGAACAGAAAAAAATGAATATATATAATTGAAACCATTATTATGTGTGGAAGAAAATAACTTGTTTTAAAAGGAAATAGGGATCATTCATGGTAAGATCGATTGCTCAGACCTGCCAGACCATAATGAAGGAAACTTCTGTGCTTTATTAGGATACCAGGCTAATGTACATACTGAGTTAAAAATTGTTTTAGAAGATTCTGGAAAAAGAGATACATGCACAAGCCCCACTATACAGAATAAAAATATTGCAGTATACAATACAATATTGTTCAGCAAACTTGTAAAAAAAAGTTTACAAAAGCTTACAAATCAAGGTTTCCCTGTATTACTTGATGAGATTGCTGATATTAGCGGGACCAAGTAGACCTCTCTTTGTGTTTGGGATGTTGACTTTGATTCCAAAGTTAGAGAGGACTTTCTCTAATTCCTTCTGGTTACTGATTTGACCGGGAAAGGGTTCGCTTCCTAACCTAAAGTTTAAGAACATTAGGAAAATAACATTAGTACTTAGGCATACTTGCCAACTATCCCGGTTTTGCAGGGACAGTCCTTTTTTTCAGTAAGCTGTCCTGCCACAGCTGTGTCCCGAGCTGTGTCCTGGTATCAGAGACTCAGCAACAACTGCAACCGTGAGCCGAGACAAGCACACGCCATGAACTCAGTGAGCAAAAGGGGCTGGCTTGCAGTCTCCGCTCGAATTCATCCCAAAGATTTCTATCGGGTTGAAGTCAGGACTCTGTGCAGGCCAGTCAAATTCCTCCACCCCAAACTCGCTCATGTCTTTATGGACCTTGCTTTGTGCACTGGTCCAAATCATTTGGTGGAGGGGGGAATATGGTGTGGGGTTGTTTTTCCCCTAGTTACATTGAAAGGGAACTTTTAGGGTGTCAGCATACTAAGACACTTTAGACAATTTCATGCTCCAAACTTTGTGAGAACAGTTTGGGGATGGCCCCTTCCTGTTCCAACATTATTGCCCACCAGTGCACAAAGCAAGGTCCAAAAATACATGGATGAGCGAGTTTGGGGTGGAGGAACTTGACTGGCCTGCACAGTCAAGTCCTGACCTCAACCCGATGGAACACCTTTGGGATAAATTACAGCGGAGACTGCGCGCCAGGCCTTCTCGTCCACATCAGTGCCTGACCTCACAAATGGGCTTCCTAGAAGAGTTGAAGCTGTTATAGCTGCAAAGGGTGGACAAACTCAATACTGAATCCTATGGACTAAGACTGAGATGCCATTAAAGTTCATGTGCATGTAAAGGCAGGCCTCCCAATACTTTTGGTAATATAGTGTACTGTATATATATATATATATATATATATATATATATATATATATATATATATATATATATATGCATACATATATACATACACACACATTATATATATATATATATATATATATATATATATATATACACATACATACATATACTGTACAATGGTCCAAGCTGGACCAAAGTAACTATGTTAACCGCTTGCCGACTGCGCACAGTATATTTACTGCGGCAGTCGGCCCCGGCCAGGCAGAGTGACGTAGGTCTACGTCGCTCGCCTGTCACTCCTTCCAGAGCCAATAGCGGGCGGGCGTGCGCCCGCTGAGGCGCGCGCCCGCCTCGGCTCGTTCACGGAGGAGTGCGGGAGTGTGACTGGCGGACCCGATGTCCGCCGGTCACACTACGATCGCCGGTACAGCGGGAGAAAGACAGAGCGGCTTATGTAAACAAGCCGCCTGTCAGTTCTCCCTGTGTAAAAGTGAAGATCAGACAGTTCTACTATGTAGAACTGTTGATCTTTGTTTTTACACTAGTAGACCTGTCCCTGCACAGTTAGAAACACGCCCCTAGGACACACTTAACCCCTCCCTGTCCAATACTGTTAACCCCTTCCCTGCCAGTGTCATTTTTGCAGTAACAGTGCATATATATAGCACTGATTACTGCAGTAATGTTACTGGTACCCCCAAAAGTGTCAAAAATGTCAGTCAAGGGTCCGATCTGTCCGCCGCAATGTCGCAGTACCGCAAAAAAAATCGCAGATCGCCGCCATTACTCGTTAAAAAAAAAACACCAAAAATGACAAAAATCTTTCCCTTTGTTAGTAAACGCGATAACTTTTGCGCAAACCAATCAAAATACGCTTTTTGCAATTTTTTTTTACCAAACATAGGTAGCGTAAAACAAATTGGCCGAAAATTTTAAAAAATTTTGATTTTTACATTTTTTTTTGGGGGAATTTCATATAAAAAAAAGTGAAAAATATTGTTGTTTTTGCAAAAATTACGCTCTTTTTTTGTTTATAGCGCGTGATCAAAAAATCGCACAGGTGATCAAATACCACCAAAAGAAAGCTCTGTTTGTGGGAAAAAAAGGACGTGAAATTCGTTTAGGTACAGCGTCGCACGACCGCGCGATTGTCCGTTAAAGTCACGCAGTAAAAAATCGCAAAAAAAACCCTGGTCTTTTAGCAGGAAAATCCTCCGGTGGTAAAGTGGTTAAAATATTTGTAGTTAATGGGAGAAAGATTGGCCAGTTATATTGGTCAGTGGAAAGAAAGTGGCGATTCCAGAAAGAGAGCATGTCTACATCGGTGGTCAAGCCAAACTCAGCTAAAGTAATCATTAGAGTCAACGATTAGTTATATAAAGCAGAAGAGATACTCCAGTGATCCTGAGCCACTGCCTCTAGCTTTGTCAAGTGAGTTGACAACAGAATTTTATAGGCACTACTAAACAGGGGATCAATCTGCATAAGTCAGCCTGCTCGCCAGTGCATGTGCCTGGGTATAACCTGTTTGACTGCTTTATATCTAAGGGTGGTCATGGAGGGCTATACACATTACATCCTCAGAAGGATTAAGCCATTTTTGTAATGTAATGTCTTTTAATATTTATGGGCACCTTTAGTCAAGGGAGCTCAAATGTCATCAGCTATGAGGGGGACACAGTGCTCCTTCATACAGTTTGGGTTTTTGTGCTATTTCTACCAAGGGGGCACAGAGCTGCATACAGTTGATACTTTGCTGGTTTCATCAAGGGGACATAGAGCTCCTGTAAGTGTTGGGACTTTGCTATGTTTTACCCAGGGGATATGGAGCTCCTGAAAAGAGCAAACTTTCCTAGGGATCCATTAGAGGTTAATATCACTCTGGAGGTAGTACAATCCAGGATTAGCATTTCTGTGTACATAGTGAAGGAAGTTTGTCCTCTAGTTGTTGTACCAAGTCAAGTTGAGCATCCCATAAGCCCTCATCCATATCCCTCAATAAAACAACTAAAACAAACCCATGGACAGGTCACTGACTGTGTGGACATTGGAAAAAGCGTGTTGCCTGGCTGTGCAGGAGGAATAGGGGGACTCAAAAACCCAGCAGCTTCTAAGCCCCCGTTCACACTAAGGCGACCTGTGAGGCGACCTGGTCGCCTCACAGGTCGCCGTAGGTCGCCTCCCATAGGGAAGCTGCGGACCCGTTCTAATAGGAGCGACACAAGTCGCTCCGACTTAGAAAAAGGGTCCGGAGCTTCTTTGGGGCGACCAGGAGGCGACCGCGATAGACTTCAATGTTATGAAGTCCGTGCCGGCCGCTCCGAGGTCGCGGCACGCTGCTCGCACCGCGACCTCGGAGGTCGCGGTGCGAAGTAGCGTCGCCCCTATGTGAACGGGGGCTTAGGGGGTTACGCTACATATATAATCAGATTTCAGTAAAAAAAAGGTCTGTTCATGTAGGGTGATTGGTCTTGTAATGTTCATGTACATGGGCATATTGGAGAATCTAATCACTGCCAGCACTGTAGTTCACCTTCTACATCCCAAATGGGGTCATAGTAAGCCTGTTTGCAGGTTATATTGGTTTCATATATGCTGTGTACATAGGATATATGTGCCAATGTTGAGATATGGTTATGCCAGTTCTAAAATACAAATTTTTGCATCACTGGAGAACAGAATGAGGGGAGGAAGATAAATATGTAGATTGGGTACATATATTTATTTCAAATATTGCAATTTTTCCAGATAGCCACAGACAGAACATGTCCCATAAATGAAAGATATTTTTTGCTACTGAATACTGTAATGTAAATTTATGGTAAATGTTCTTGGCCAAACTTCTGATCAGAGATTGTCAATCATGAGCCTTGTTTAAACTTGGCAGGATACAGACATAATGCATTTGTTTGCTCTAGCAGTTACAATCAATGAGATAGCACAGGTAAGGACAATGATTCAGAGACATTTTTTTAATATCTGCACTAAGTAGATGAGTCATGCTAACTTGTTTCCCTAACAGAAAGCCAAAAGGAAACCCATACATTCCCATTTTCCTGAATGAGTCATGGATCATGGTATTCTTGCTACGCAATTTAACAAGGGTTTTAAAACCACTGTTGCTGCACTGTTTAAATATATTTAAAACTGGCATTAAACCCATAAGCAAGCATTTATTATATTGCAGCTTAACAGTACTTAGATGTCATGGCTGTATTCGTTTAGGCTTTCTTGCGCTTATTTTTATCTAGTGATCCAGCCAGTATGTCTGTTTTTTTCAACAGAATAAGCTCTCTTGCAAATGTACAGGGGCAAGACAAACCTTTTACCACTGACAAGGGTGCTTGAAAGGACCAGCTTTTATTTATTTTTTGCAAAACTATTATTTTAAAAGGAAAAAAAAACTGTTGCAGGAACTGCTTATAAAGAGTTAGCGGGAGTTTGGAGTTTGGCTTCAATAGGTTAGTACATCTAACACTTTTCTTCCCCCAGACTAACAATGCTGTTTTCCAAAGGTGCCTCTGTGCGCCTTCATCCAGAGTGGAGGCACTCTAACACAGGAGCTGTGTTACTGGCCAGATCACCAGGTGAAAACAGAGGAAAAAGCCTAAAAAAAGAAAATGAATGCAGCCATAATATCTAATGCAGGAGTTGACAACCTGTAGGTGATGGGAAGACCACAATTCTTACTTGCCCACCCCTGGAACGTGGGCAGGAGGGGTGGCATTTACTTGTACTGATCCACTGTATTTTCCACCTGCAGCCACTCTTTCCACCTGGCAGTCAGCAGCTGCAGGAGGAAAGAGGATATGTACCAGTAAATGCTGCCCCTTCATCTTTTGGCTGGCTGCCAACCCCCCCCCCCCCCCCCGCCATTTGCCTCCCATATAGTGTGATCTCTGTATCTCTGTGCTTTGGTTACAGCATTCTTGAGGTTGGCCAAAACATTGGTCCACATGTGGACAGTAGAGGTGTTGTTTAATGGTCCACAAATTCTACCATGTTGGTACTCTTTGCAGATATTGAAGTTTGCATTCAGATACCGGCCATGGACGATATTATGCCAAACATTATTGATGGAATACAATGTACTGCAGGATCAACCAGAAATTCGGACTCCTTCCTACACCACTGGGCCATTCACAAAGCACAGCGCACATTGCATATGCATAGTGTACAGGCTGTGAAGCCGCAAGACTTTACTGCCAAATTCCCTTAGAAGAAATGGCGGTTGTAGCACCTGAGAGCTGATTAACAAATTGGCTGGGGTGAGGACACCTCTGGATTCCTTAGCAGGCAAGTGTCATAATATGAATAGTCAGCAGCTACAGTATTTGTAGCTGCTCACTTTAAATTTTTTTCTGAAGGAGCCTGGAGCTTTGCTTTAAGCACTACTAGTTGCCAACTTTCAGCACCCTTGATTGGATGACGCTTGGCTCAGTGAAACCCTCTACAGGTCTCTTAAAAGAAGCTGCAATTGGCAGCTGACAGCTCTCAAATTTCCAACAAAACCATGCAAGATTGCTAAAGAGCATTTATGACTTTAAGGGTTGGTGCACACCAGATGCAGTCCAGTGCATTTTTAATCACATGCGCAGGGTTTTCCTTGTATTGCAATGGCCATAGTTCACACCAGCGCAGTGCATTCCAGTGCAATCTATAAAAGTAGAGCATGCTGCATTTTTTTCTGTATGGAAAGTAGTAAATGCAGCAAAATGCATACAAATTGCACCAGTAGACATTGAAATGTACCATAATGCACATGCCCTGAGTTAAGATGAAGAAGCAAAGGGAAAAAACACAATTGATTGCATCAAAAGTACATGTAAACACACATGTATAAACGCATCCGGAATGCAGTAATTGTGGTGTGAACTAGTCCTCCCTAACGAGCAGGGCCCTCTGATTACTCCTGTACTGCATTGTTTTGTAACTGAACTGTCTGCCCCACTGTTGTAAAGCGCTGCACAAACTGTTAGTGCTATATAAATCCTGTATTATAATAATAATAATAAAAAAAAAAAAAAAGGAAATCTATGGTCACAGCATAAACCTTAATTTTATAACATCAGTATTGTTATAATAATACAAACAATAGTTATTTTTGACAAATCGGCTCTGACTAAATATCCCATGGTACCTTGCTGCCTGCATGCAGTGATTCCTGTACTGAGCCCGCCTCCTGAAACTCCTACTTTTAGCACCTCTGTAGTTCGAAAGGCAGATTCTGTGAAATGTGTGACACAGCAGTGTCTACTTACAGGGAATGTGTGGGGGCCTTCACAAAGTAAGTTTACACATTTCAGATATTGTTCAGATTAATAGGGGTAGGCTAGAAATATATGAAATGCCATGTGGAAATAAATATATCATTATACATTTTGACTATATATATACAATTTAGTACATCAGATTGGATAGCATATTTGAATCTGCTGGAAATGAAAGCCATGCAAACTTTAGGTACTTTTACTGGAAGTGACGAAAAATCCTCATTGTTTGGGTATTCTAATGTCACAGAAGAGGGTAAGCCCCCGTTCACATAGGAGCGACGCTACTTCGCACCTCGCCGCGACCTCGGAGCGGCCGCCACGGACTTCATAACATTGAAGTCTATGGCGGTCGCCTCTAGGTCGCCCCAAAGAAGCTCCGGACCCTTTTTCTAAGTCGGAGCGACTTGTGTCGCTCCTATTAGAACGGGTCCGCAGCTTCCCTATGGGAGGCGACCTACGGCGACCTGTGAGGCGACCAGGTCGCCTCACAGGTCGCCTTAGTGTGAACGGGGGCTAAGGATCTTGATTTGATTGGCTGCTTTGGAGGACAGAAGAGAGATCTGGGGTCCAATAAATCCCAGATATCTACATAAAGAATAACTGTTATGATCCATGTTATTCATCCCTTGTGACAGCAATAAAGTTCAATAAAAAATAAATGAACTAAGGTACAGTGTAAAATATTTATTTTATACTCCCTCTACTTACCTCCTGTGGAATTATGGGCCCCTGAGATGACTTTTCCATTTTCTGTGTCTCCACCTGTTTTTTCCTGCCCCTTTTTTGAGGGTGGGAAATACACCATCTCTGGCTTTATGTTATTATTGTATCACACATTGTAATTGTGATACATGTGTGTGTGTATGTGTATGTGTATGTATATGTATATGTGTATATATATATATATATATATTAATAACATCTGTGTACTATTATTTTCCAGTTTTGTATCGTAGATGTCGGCCAGCACCCACTGATCAGCAAAGAGAGACACAGGACGAAGCTCTGCCTATGTAAACAAGGCAGACCTCTGTCTTGTCGGCAGGGATGTGGTGGATTTTTTTTCCAGCACATCCCTTAGTAAAAACAACACACAGTGTACAAAAAAAAAAAAACACTGGTTAGCAGTGGCGTGCTCAAAATTTTTGGCGGGGCGCAAACAGAAAAATGTAATAGGAATTGATTTGCGGCAAAAAACGCGGCAAAAAATTGCATGACTTTAAGGTCACAAAAGTGTGAAAGGGGCCTTCAATAATCAAAGTATAGTGTGCCCCCTTCAATGAAGAGTGACCACAGCGTGCCCCCCCTTCAATGAAGAGTGACCACAGCGTGCCCCCTTCAATGCAGAGTGACCACAATGTGCCCTTTCATTGCAGAGTGACCACAGCGTGCCCCCATCAATGCAGAGTGACCACAGCATGCCCCCATCAATGTAGAGTGACCACAGTGTGCCCCCATCAATGTAGAGTGACCACAGTGTGCCCCCATCAATGTAGAGTGACCACAGTGTGCCCCCATCAATGCAGAGTGACCACAGCATGCCCCCATCAATGCAGAGGGACCACAGCGTGCCCCCATCAATGCAGAGTGACCACAGCGTGCCCCCATCAATGCAGAGTGACCACAGCGTGCCCCCATCAATGCAGAGTGACCACAGCGTGCCCCCATCAATGCAGAGTGACCACAGCGTGCCCCTTTCAATGCAGAGTGACCACTGCGTGCCCCCATCAATGTAGAGTGAGCACAGCGTGCCCCCTTCAATGCAGAGTGACCAAAGCGTGCAGAGAGACCAGTGCACTTACCTGATGCAGCGGTGGCTTCTCCTAAGTCCTCCACATCTCCCGAGTCCTCCTCCTCCTCCTTGGCCAATGGCCAAGGTTCGCCTTTCGGCCAATCAGGAAACGGGTCTCGGACCCGCTTCCTGATTGGCCAGGAGGAGGATCCGTGTGACAATAGCGAATATTCATTCGCTTTTGTCACACAATGGGTGGGTTTAGGGTGCACTGCTCTGCGCCCCGGGTCCACCCTTTTCTGAAGCCTATTAGAGCCTCTGGCTCTAATCACGTGCTTCAGTAGAAAAAAAAAAAACACCATTGAATTCCATGCGTCTGGTGCCCCACATGTAGATTAGGGGGCCAGACGCATGGATAGGGGGGAGGCGCCCCTGCGCCCCCAACGCACCGGCCGCCACTGCTGGTTAGGCACACATTTAATCCTTTGATCGCCCTAGATGTTAAACCCATTCCCAGTCAGTGTCATAAGTACAGTGACCATGCATGTTTTTATCACTGATCACCGTATTAGTGTCACTGGTTCCCACAAAGTGTCAGTTAGTGTCAGATTGTCCACCCCAATATCGCCATCCCACTATAAGTTGCTGATTGCCGCCATTACTAGTGTAAAAAAAAAAAAATGAATTCCAGTATATATACACCATAGTTTGTAGACGCTATAACATTTGCGCAAACCAATCAATATACGCTTATTGGGATTTTATTTACCATAAATATGTAGAAGAATACATAGTGGCCTAAATTTATGAAGAAATTAGATTTTTTTAGTTTTTTGGGATAATTGGATTTGTTTTATAGCAGAAAATAAAATTTGTCAGTCTTTTTTGTTTATAGCGCAAAAAAAAAAAAAAAAAAAAAAAAAAACCTGTGGTGATTAAATATCACCAAACGAAAGCTCCATTTGTGGGGGGACAAATGACATAAATTTTATCTGGGTACAGTGTGGTATGATTGCGCTATTGTCAGTTAAAGTAACGCAATGCCATATTGCACAAAATGGCCTGGTTATTAAGGGAGGTAAATCTTCCAGAGGTCAAGGGGGTTAAACAAGTGGTGTTTGCTATTTTTGTTTTTCAGGTATTGTTTCAGAAGGATTAAGTTCTGAGTTTATTGACTTTAGTGAAGATCACTTTCAGTCTACTGGCATTAAAGTGATTGTAAAATCTCCTATTTTTTTTTTCAATAAAACTAATAAACATGTTATACTTACCTCCTCTGTGCAGTTGCTTTTGCACAGAGCAGCCTGGATCCTCCTCTTCTCGGGTCACTCTTTAGTTCTCTTGGTCCCTCCCTCCCTTTGAGTGCCCCCACAGCAAGTAGCTTGCAATGGGGACACCCGACCTGAGTCACAGCTCCATGTATCCACTCAGACACGGAGCTGCGGCCCGGCCCTGCCCTGCCCCTTCTCTCTTCTCGTTGGCTAAATGACTTGGATTGACAGCAGCGGGAGCCAATGGTGCCGCAGCTGTGTCTTAGACAATGAGGAGAGGAGTCCCGGACGGCTGAGACAGTCATGGACATTGCTGGATAGAGATGGGGCTCAGGTAAACATTAGGGGGGGGGGGAGGTCTGAGGGTGGGCTGCTACACACAAAAGCTTTTGTATCTTAATGTATAGAATGCATGCAGATAAAAAAACCTTCTGACTTTGCAACCCCTTTAAAGTGTTACTAAACCTTGCATTCACTATATCTGGTCTCCTACAGTACACACAACATGAAAATGCAATTATTTTAGTAAATATAAACTTCTAAATACCTTTTCTCATCAGCAGTATATACCAGTCTTGTGACTTTTATCAGTATCTGGCCAAGCACTGGATAAAGATTTAGGAGGAGTGTGCAATCTACTCTGACTGTCCTATGAGGCTGAAGGACCCGACCCTCTTTCTGGACAGTGCTGATTGGCCCGGTGCTGATCACATGCACCCTCCCAAGAAAAAAAACTCTCTAACAACACACACCAAACTGAGCATGTGCAGAGTGCCCCCAAAGCTCTGTATTATCAGGAGATGGATTGGGGACGGTGGAAGAAGGGGAGGATCATAGAAGACAGGATCAAACAGCCTTTTTACACAATGTGGAGGATTAACCCCTTAGGTTTCACAGTGAATATAACAAGCATACTTTACTGCATATAGTGACTGATTTTACTGTTGTGGGTTTAGTAACACTTTAAGACTATAGTCCCACAAGCTAAAAAAAATCTCTTATGCAGGGTGAGGCTGTAGGGGCCATTGTAATAGTGGCAAGCGTCACCAACATGATTTCTACCATACTGAAAGACACCGGGAATTTTAAGCCACAATCAGCAATAGCAAGTATAAAACTATTCAACTTTTGCATCTTCTCTTTAGGTTAGCACATTTGACTGTTTTATTACAGCAGAAAATGTTGCACAAAAATACACTGTCAAATACATAATCCATTCTTACACTACTTTTTAGAAGCAAGTGCAGAACCATAGGTAAATCCCAGGTTATAAAGAAAGCATCAAAATCTGGACTCCAAAAAAAATCCATCTTTATAGTAACGTAAAAAGCAACAAATAAAAGCAACAAGGCACCGTGGGGGATGAGAACAAAGTCAACGTGTACTGCGTCGACTTTGTTCTCATTCTACATAGTACCTTGTCATGATTAAGCGTTGACACAGCATGAAACGCGTTGACTTTGTTCTCATCCCCCACAGTGCCCTGTTGTTGTATTATGTTGCTTTTTATGTTACATTAAATATGGATTTTATTTGGAGTGCAGCAGTCCAGATTTCGGTGCTCTCTTTGTGTTCAGTATGACAAGCTGAGCTGGCACCGAAGTGTGTATGTGATTGGGACAGTGGGCCGGCCTGGAGTAGCGTATACTGCTTAGTAACTTCTAGGTCATGTGTAAATTAAAATGGGTCTTTTAAGTAATGTGGATCAGAAAAGGAAGCGCTGCTTCTGTGTACAATCCTCCAGCCCCTAATGTGTCAAATAGTGGACTCAGAGAGCTTGCCCCGCTCAATACAGCACAGCAAACACAGAGAACGTGGCACACTGGTGTCATCACACAATGTCGTTTATTCAACCATGCTGGCCAACAAAATCCCTACCTATAGCCACAACACACTTATGTGTTTTACCCCAACTGGGCTTAATTGCAGACTAAGCCCAATCGGGGTTAAACACATGTGAGGGGGCTGGCTACAGGTGGGTAAAGGGTGCCAGTTAGGTTGAATAAACTACATTGTGTGATGTCATTAGTGCGTGGCTTCGTTCTCTGTGTTTGCTGGGCATTTCAGTCATTTTAAAATAGTATGTAGCAATATTTTCATTCATTGGACCTGATATGGTTCTGCCATCGTTACCGGTAACACTTCCAACACATTTAAGTTGAAAATCCAAGTGTGAGAACTGAGACAATTACCATTCCGGCATCTTTGGTTTGTTTTGTTTATTTGATAATGGGGATGGGAGAAGGGAATGAGTGGGATACTCCTCTGGCTCAACTAGGTTCAACTGGGACACTGTACAGAAAAGTGCCTGTTGGCGCAGTCTTGACGCCAGCTGAATGCCGGCCAACGCTCCCTGGCGCTTGAAGATACTGTTCTGCTAAACTGTGCTGAAACTTCGACTTTAATCCTCAGATTAACTCAGAAGATCCAGGACTGTAAGACATTTGACTCCTGACACTCTGTTTAGCTCAAAAGCCGGTGAACAGCTTCCTCCAGCCCTTCACTGGCTGAGGTAGCTCCTTGTAACTGCTTGTGCTGCTGCAACTCTTAACACTGTACACTTATCTCTTCAGGGCCCAACCGCTGGCACCCCCTCTAACTTTTCAGGGTCCTCTTCACTAGGCACCCCCTCTAACACGTCAGGGTCCTCTTCACTAGGCACCCCCTCTAACACTTCAGGGTCCTGTGCACTAGGCACCCCCTTTAACACTAGCTGGGCTCCTGGATCCCTGGAACCTTCACAGGAGTGGTCCCCTCTACACTTCAGGCAGACACTCAGGGGCATTTCACAGTACTCATGAACTTGGCATGCTTTCCTGGAACTGAACTCCTCTATCTCCACTGATCCTCGGCACAACGGATCCTCTCTGCAGCTCAGCTCAGCTCTCTCTCTGGACTCTCAAGCAGTCACCCGAGACACCCGATCCTTCTGACAGGAGGAGAAACAGCTGTACCCTCCCTCCTGGGACTCTGCGTCATGCGTTCCCCTCAAACTTATACCCACTCCCAGAATCCTCTGCGGCAGAATCTGCCTTCTGGGGTAGATAAAGGCCTGAATGAGCCACTGATTGGGTTTCCTACACTGCCCAATGAGAATCCTGTCATGGAGCCAGGCCCATTATGCTTTTTCTAGCACCTACCTTTTAGGGTGCTACATCTATAAAACTTTTTTTTTTTTAAAAAAGCCATAAAAGCTTTATGTCATAAACAAAGTCAGTCCTTGAGCTCCAGGCATGTGTTCTTTGCCTAGGCTGAGATGATGTCATCAGTCTGCTGCAGGCATCTCTCAGTCTCCTCTCCCATAATTATCAGACTGCAACACTAACTGTAGCAAGCAGCAGGCATATAAACAAAGATAAGAATTTCATATGCACCAGGATTTATACTATTGGGTCATCTCTTAGCCAGCATTCCAGCACAAAAAAGTAGGGGCTGGATAATGGCTGAAAAAAAATGGCATCATGGACAAAGAAAAAGCAGATGAAGGCATTGTTTGAGGGTGCACGGTGGTGACCTCTTAGAAAAGTAACTTCCTTTAAATTTTACACCTAACCAACCAGTCCACTGGACCAGAAAAAGAAAGGTCAGAGAATAGAGCAGGAAAATACAGTATGACCCTTTTTCCTACAAAAAGAAGCAGAAACACCTCAGAATCATTGGTTTAAACGCCCATTACGCTTAAATGTGACTGGTACAGCTGTTAGAGTGATGCTCAATAAGTAGTATAGAATTATCTGGATGTACTTTGCTTGGCTGAGGTATCTTTCATTAAAACAATGACTATCTAGTCTGTGACACTTTATATGATAGTCTGTCTGTGCTGTGTGCACTTATTTTACAGATATACGGTCTACCATTTTAAACATCAAGGGTTTATTAAGAGTGACCTGGAGGCTTATCAAAGCTTCTGACATTATTGCTCACTGTATAAATGTAACCACTCCAAGCTAGGGAAGTGGTTTTATGATTAAAGCCTACTTCTCTTAGCTAGACACACAGTGGAATCAGGATGTACCAGTAGAATAACAAAAAAGTAAAGCGAACCGAAGGCTGGCCATGAACAGAGCAAATTTATTTTATGCAACCACGGGTTGCATAAAAGAAAATGTACACAATTCCCCCATCAACACATACAATGCTGAGAGGGGAATCCCTCCTGCCGGCTATTATCCGCTCCCGGCAGGGGGGCAGGCAGGGGAAGCCGTCCCTGCCGGGAGAAGACAGTGATTTTCGCTAGTGGCTATAGCAGCTGCTTGCAATAATCGCAGGCGAGTCCAGCAGGCTGGTTGCACCCAAGTTGATTGATTAGTCAACTTGGTACCATCAGCTTGCCCATTGCCGGTTTGCATCTCGGCCGTTTCAGCAGATTCAAACCATATATGATTGGCCTAAGACATAGGATAGTGACTGAAAAGTACAATTCCATTACAAAACACTGGCTTTTTTTATACAATAATCAAAACCAATGCATAAATAAAATAAACTTTTAAACAAAATGTTACAAGTGCTTGAAAAGTGATCATAAATCCAAAGAGCACTACACGCACCACCACCTTGAAGACAAGTACCCTAGACCTTCCAAAATAGAAATTGTTCAGGTTTACAATGCTGATGTTTACTGATAACTACCTACCATATTTAACCACTTAAGCCCCGGAGGATTTGGCTGCTCAAAGACCAGGGCATATTTTGCGATTCAGCACTGCGTGATTTTAACTGACAATTGCGCGGTCGTGCGACACTGTACCCAAATGAAATTGACGTCCTTTTTTTCCCACAAACAGAGCTTTCTTTTGGTGGTATTTGATCACCTGTGCGATTTTTACTTTTTGCGCTATAAACAAAAAAAGAGGGACAATTTTGAAAAAATAACAATATTTTTCACATTTTTTTTATATGAAATTCCCCCCCAAAAAATGTAAAAATCAAAATTTTTTAACATTTTAGGCCAATTTGTTTTCTGCTACATATTTTTGGTGAAAAAAATTGCAATAAGCATATTTTGATTGATTTGCGCAAAAGTTATTGTGTTTACTAACTACGGGAAAGATTTATGTCATTTTTATTGTTTTTAACGGCGGCAATCTGCGATTTTTTTGCGGGACTGCGACTTTGCGGCAGACAGATCGGACCCTTGACTGACATTTTTTGGGGTACCAGTGACATTACTACAGTAATCAGTGCTATACATATGCACTGTTACTGTAAAAATGACACTGGCAGGGAAGGGGTTAACTTTATTAGAGATCAAGGGGTTAAGTGTGTCCCTAGGGGCATGCTTCTAACTGTAGAGGGGCGTGGCTTTTGATGTAACCACAGAGACATACAATCCTACATAGCATGATCGTATGATCTCTGCAGTTACACCAGGGAGAATGACAGGCGGCTTTGTTTACATCAGCCGCTTGCCTTTCTCCCTCTCCAGCGGGAGATCTCGAGTGACCGGCGGACATCGGACCTGCCGGTCACTCACGCGGGGAAGGCAGTGAACGAGCGGGGGCGGGAGCGCGCCCCCGGCGGCACGCGCTCGCCCCCTATTGGCTCGCGGGCGAGTGACGTACCCATACGTCACTTTACCCAGGGGGGGCTGACCGCCGCAGTATATGTACTTGCGGTGGTCGGCAAGTGGTTAACAGGATCTTCACCCTAGAAAGAGAAAAACAAAAAAGTAATCAGCTACAAATACTGTAACTGCTGACTTTTATTAAAAGAACGCTTACCTGTCCAAGAATGCAGTGGCATCCTCACCTGGGCGGAGTAAGTAGATTACTAGTTGCGTGTGGACATAACGGATGTCTCCCAGTAAGATTGGAAGACGGTGCTGCTAAAAAGGGATATACCCAGTGTATTGCTGTTTTTATAGAAGAGTTATTTTTATGGTATTATGCTATATGGCATTTTACTTTATTTTTTTTTACATCCGAGTGCATGATAATCCGGAGTGATTTCTGTGAAAGGTAGAGAGGAGAGCTGAGGCTGTTTTTGCCCAATTGAAATTGCTGGTCAAAGTAAAAAAAAAAAGTTTTGTCTTTAGTTCTACTTTAATCAGATTTAGATATTGCTGTTGTACATAAGCCAGTTGTAAAATAAATACATTGAATTTCACAGCCAAATATATGCTGCCAGTGTATGCTGTACTGTTTCAATTTGTAATGTAAATTGAAAAAATGCGGCACCAGGTGGCGGCCAACTGGGCGCATTTATAGCATATACTGTAAGTGTGCCACATCCTAATCAACTATATTGAAAATAAGAAGTAGAAAAACATGGACTTTACTGGCACAGGTATATAAAATATAACATTTATTATGAATGATTAAAATGTAAGACATATAACTGGCCACACTTGCCAATACAAACAAAAAACAACACAAGCAAAAGAAAGGTAGGTAATTACCAAACTACCACAAGGTAAAATGCAAGCATAAATCTATGTAGACTCTGTGACAAAAACCATACTGTATATTCCCCAAGGAAGGGGGAGAAGGAAAAATACCACTTCCCCTCCTGGGAAACTGTAGATAAAGTGGTCAGAGATGTCCCGAGTCGGCTGAGTGTGAATTAGGCTGACATGTTTCGCAGGTGTGCTTCATCTGGAGCTCTGGTTCATCACTCTATATAATAAAACATTCATTAGTAGCCATTCTCTCAAATACATGAGGTCAGATAAAGCTTGTTAGGTAGTTTAGATTAAAACAATAACATCAAATAAACAGCTAGCTAATAATGTATTAGCAAATTAGTGTCTCCTAGCCCTAGGGAGGCCATCCATAGTGGCAGCCATACACAGGGAAAACCCCAACAAGGAGAGAACGTGGGGATCCATATGGTAAAAACATACCGTAGTCAAAATTAGAACAAAAGGGTATAACGTACGTGCAAGGATACTTGCACATAGGGCAATTCAAGGGGGGTGATCTAAAGAGCCATCAAGATTGAGCCGAAGAGACTGGCAGGTTTAAGCCGGGGTATACTTGTTAGTACCTACAAGGGCGTAAATCCATCTCCAGCTGGAACTGCTGTTAAAAAATGTAGAAAATTGGCTTCTATAAATAAGAAGAAGGTACCAGATATCTATATAAGCTGCGCCTGCTGGTTTAAAGAAAGGGACAGCACACTGGGGAGACCCATATTATTACACTATTATTAGACTATTGCACCCATAGTTGTGAAAAGACCAAACAAAGTTAGATCAGAGATGTGACCGTTCCCCACATAAATGTACGGGTAATTTAGAATATACTGTATATATATATATATATATATACTGTACATGCGTAATTCTATGTAATTCTATTCCATGCTCACAGTGTTGATTACAAAACACTGTTTCCAAAAAACCTTAAAATTGGTAATAGAGAATATGTGACTGATATCAAGCCAATATAATATGTAAGTATATAGAAACAGTATAAATATATATGAAAGAAAAAGAAAAAGTAAAAGAAGGGAGTGCTCTAAATTTAAAAAAAATTATAGTAGCGCTCCAAGTATACGCCAGCTCAATTCGGATAAGACATTGGACTAAAACAGCAGTACATGGCATAACATAAAAAGCACCTTCATAAGAATTTTACCCAGGGAGCAGGCTCAAAGTTCAATCACCCCCCAGGGATGGGGAAATGTCCACCATACTGTGGGACTGTGTACCAGTCCCTTATATAGGGATCCCGGGAGAGGCGTCATCCGGCGGGTGAAGTCACCTTACCCGGCCGGATACTGCATATGTCCGGCAATCCCGCGCGGACAGGGCCGCATCATCACGTTAGCGGGGATGCCGGTGTTCCGTGAAAAAACCTTACCCATTAAAATTCCCTACCCTCGGCACTTCTGGTGCGGGTACGTCATTTATCAGCTGAGCCGCTTCCCAGTGCGCATGCTCACAGCTGCCGTGTGTAGGGAATTTTCACGGTGTAGGGTTTAACGTTACACTGCGTCATTCATCAGCTGTTGAGACTTCCCTGCGGGCGCAGTCATTCATCAGCAGGTGCGGCGTCCCAAATGATCTTACACTGCGTCATTCATCAGCTGTTGAGACTTCCCTGCGGGCACGCGTCATTCATCAGCAGGTGCGGCGTCCCAAATGATCTCGGCTCCAGGAAAATGTTAAAGCGGTGGGGTATATGAAAATTTAAAACATTTTCCTGGAGCCGAGATCAGGGAAGTCTCAGGGTTGAGCCGAGATGATTTCATTTAGTGGCTGGGCATGCGCAGTGGGACGCTCGGCAACAGCTGATGAATGACGCGGTGTAAAGTTAAAAAACACTACGCTGTGAAAATTCCCTACCCTCCGCAGCTGTGAGCATGCACACTGGGAAGCGGTTCAGCGGGAGTGACGAGGGTAGAGAATTTTCACGGGGTAGGGTTTTTTTAATGTTACACCGGAACAGCCACAGTAGGTCTGGCACACAGAGGCAGATGTCCTCCCCCAAGCGTGCCAGCCAATTTCCGCAGATCATGGCCCATGCAGGGGGCGTAGTCATGTCTATGGCCTTCCAACCGCACGTTCATCCTGATAGCAGGGAATAACCTGGACAGCACCACCCTGTGATTTCTCCCAAGGGGACAGCAAATCAACACACAATAATAAGCGTCATAAGTAATGCGCACAAAAAATACATAAATATAAGAGATAAATATAAATCAAAGAATATATAACACTGAGTAAAATACCATAAATACATTCCTGCTGGATGTCCCCAGTACAGTTCCACAGGGTGTACATCCAGTCAGGAGATCATAATACTAATGACAAAAGTAAACAAATCATCACAATAGCTTAATGGTTGTTTCACAAGATGGTTATAAGTCTCCAACAAAAATGTCATGTTATATAAGTAAAGTATATCTCATAAGCCATAACATTAGGGAAGCCTTAGAAGAGCCTAGGGATAAATGGAATTGCTAATGATAATAGACCCATTTCACAAATACAGTATATGATGGTCCTAAGAGGCCTAGTTTAAAGGAATGGTTTACAGGACTGGGTTTCATTAATGCCAGGACGAAGAGTAGCGTTAAGCCGTTCAATCCAGAGGGTTTTCCTCTGGAAGATTTTCTTATCCCCGTCCCCCCCCCCCCATGAGTCTTGTGGGAGCATATCCAGCACAATAAATTGATTTTTAATAGTATCAAATCTATGGTACAAGTGAGTCTGTGAAAATGTTACTGATACAGAACACCACATACAGCTTTAAAGCAACCCCCAAGATTATTATTTAAAAGTTTTGTCTATTTTTTAATTTTGCCTCAAAGGCGCATGAAAAAACCTTCCCTCCGCTGTATGGTATTTTGAAAAAAAAATTTGCCTTACGTATAAATCCTCCATGGCAATGCCCAGTCTCTAATGCCTTTATTACAATAGTTTGCCTAATAGGCTTAAAATTGGCCAGCACTTACTAACAAGATTCACCTACCTACTCCTCTGTAGACTTTGCCTCTTTGGGTTTACTGAATTTTAAACACGATTTGCTGAACCCTTGGGACAGCCATACATGGAGCAAATTTCTTTCCTGCAACCATGGGTTTCAGGAAAGAAATTAGCTTGATTCCCCCATCAACACAATGTTGATGTGAGAATCCATCCTGCCAGGCCAATGTCCTCTCCCGGCAAGGGGGTGGG
The DNA here is from genome assembly GCF_965119305.1 of Pelophylax lessonae. NCBI lineage: Eukaryota > Metazoa > Chordata > Amphibia > Anura > Ranidae > Pelophylax > Pelophylax lessonae. The sequence goes on along the minus strand of NC_138768.1, from coordinate 425,964,343 downwards.
GGAAGTTGTCCCCGCCGGAAGAAGACAGTGATTAGTGCTAGCAGCAATAGCAGCTGCTAGCAATAATCCCAGGTAAAACCCAGCAGGCTGGTTGTACCCACGTTGATCGATCGATTAACTTGGTACATTCAGCCTGCCCATACACAGTGTGAATTTCTGTGGGTTCCTGCTGAACTGGACTTGATTCAAACAATGTGTGGCCCGCCTTGGCGAATCTAACCTGGACAAATACGTCCCCTCATAATTGCTAATGCCTGACTCCAAAGGCTTTGTACTATCCAGACCTGTTCTGGAGTCAGTGGAAGAAGGACCTGTTCTGGAGTCAGTGGAAGAAGGAGAGGAGGATCTAAGCATACAATATCAAACAGCCTTTTTATACAATGTGGAGGATTAACCCCTTAGCTTCCACAGTGAGTATGACAAACATGCTTTACTGTATATACAGACTGATTTTAAACTTGTGGGTTTAGTAACACTTTAACAGAAAAGGCCATAGAAGATTTGCACAGTGCCATGTAAGAAGCACAACACACTTTCCATGAGATGAACAGATCTTTATTGAGCTTCCTGAATAAGCAGTGCGCTAACCAGAAAATGTCTGGTTTCTCATAAAAGTCAGTCAGAACTAGGGATGGGCCGAACGACCCCCTGTTCGGATCGCACCTGAACTTTCGAACATTGCGAAATTTCGGAACCAAAAATTGAAACCCATTGAAGTCTATGGGACCCAAACTGGAAAAATCAAAAGTGCCCATTTTGAAGGCTTATATGCAAGTAATTGGGCATACAATGGTTATGAGGGTCCAGGTACAGCCCTGGGAGACATGTATCAATGAAAAAAAGTTTGTAAAAAATTGAATTTTAAATGAGCAGTGATTTACTGATGAGAGTAAAAAAGTGAAAAGCATCAAAATGAGAAATAACAATAAAAATGAAAAATTCCTTTTTTTTTTTTTTTTAGATAACTTTTTATTGTAGTTCGGATAGCAATACAAAGTGTAATAATATTGTACAGAGCAGAGGCTATAACAATAAGCAATATTCAGTACATGGTAACTTCCTGAGGTACACCAAGAGAAGTACATCCGAGCTACATTATGTTTCCAAAAAGGTATACAAGAAATAAACTGATTAACCTTTAAGATAAAAGGGGATGGGAAGAGGTTACTGGGGGGGGGGGGGATAAAAGGGAGGGCGAGAGGAGAAGAAAGGGGTAGTAAATTGGTTAGAGAATGGGTCCAGGATGCTTGTAGGAAGGGTAAGGAGAGCAGGGCCCTGTCAAAGCAGTGGTCACGGATAGGAAAAGCATAAATCGGTTAGTCCAGAAGGGGGGGGGGAGGGGGGAGGGGGGGAGGGAAGTATTAGCAGGTCTACATAGACTAATACATCAAGATGATATCATACGTGAGAGACCCCAAAACGGTTATGAATAGCTATTACATCAGAGTAGTGGTTGGGGTTTCTCAGGCTATAAAGTCACGAGTGGTGTTAAAGGTCAGGCTTTCACAATTTTGATGGAAAGAGATGGAGGCATCAATGAACACGTGCCATTTTTTGAGAAACAGGTCCGGACGTGATAGTTTGTTTTGATGTAGGTCCATCCAATCTCTACGGCATAGAAGCTGGAGTTCAGAGTTAACATCGGATAAGGTAGGCGGAGAGTTGGTGATCCAACGTTTTAGTATGGCTCTCCTGGCAATCATTAGGCAGTTCATTAGCCAAGATCTATGATGTAGTAAGATTTATTTTTGGGGTCTTGGCAATTGAGACATGAATGGGGTATGTCCCCAAAAAGTAGGATGTAGACATCTTTAGGTATTGGAAGGCCAATGAGCTGTAGAATAAACCGGAGGAGTCTGTCCCAGAAGTTCGAGATCCGTGGGCATGACCATAGTTTATGAAGTAGAGAGGGGTATTTGTGATGACAAAGTGAGCATAATAATTGGTCAGGGTTGGAGGACCATTTCAAGCAGGGAAGGTAAGCTCCGTGGAGTATTTTGAACTGTTGCTCCCTCCAGAATTCGTTATGAACGAAGCGGCAAGTGTCATTAAAACCCTGTAGAGCCCGGGAGTGAGCCGTCGTGGAGGAGAGGACGGTATTCCAATTGTGGGCTCGTTAAGAGTGCGACTCAGGGATGAATAGATATGGGAAATTTTGTGCTGGTCAGTCGAAAGCCATAAGTCCATTGCTGAGTGTTTGAAGCGAGAGGAGGAGTCCATATGTAAGGACCGGAGAAACCCCAAGCACTGTTGAACATACAAATGTTGAGAATCGGGTACCCCGAAAGAAGCATTCAGCGAGGATAGACTAGCTGGTTTCCCAGTTAGTGGGTTGAATAACTGGTAAAAAGTGGTGAGACCCTTTTGCGCCCATGAGGCAAAGATACGGGTGTGCTGACTCTGGGGAAACAGGGGGTGACCCAGAAAGGGTAAGAATCTGGAAACTCGTTGGGGAACCCCCAATTTTTTTCTGACTGCCTTCCAGGAGGCGATAGTGTCCCTGATCAAGATATTGTTCCTGATATCGGGTGGAAGGTCCCTGTTCCCAAAGTGTAGCAAGGCCGCAAGGTCATAAGGGTCAACCATTTGCATCTCAAGTTCATAATTGGTGTACCTAGATTGCCGCCTTATCCAGTCTAGGCCCCCTCTCAGAATACATGACATGTTGTATAAGCGTATGTCTGGAAGGCCGACTCCACCATCTCTTTTCGGCAGGTATAATTTTTTTAGGGAGACACGGGGGCGTCGACCCTGCCAGACAAAGGCAGAAATTGCTTTATTATGCCTGTTCACATCCTTATGTTTTAGCAGGAGGGGGATAGTTTGCAAGGGATATAAGAGCTTTGGGAAACTGGTCATTTTGAAGAGATGACATCTACCCTTGAAAGAGAGGGGAAGGGATTGCCAAGTTTGGAGTTGTGAGATCAATTTGTCTATTGTGGGAGAGAAATTTAGAGTTTACAGTGAGGACGGGTGTTTACCTATCTTTATGCCCAGGTAGGTAATGTGTGAGTTAACAATCTTCAAGTCAGTGAGGGAGGCCCACGGCGGGTTATGGGGAGAATACAGAGGGAGTACCTCACTTTTAGAAAAATTTATGCGCAACCCCGAGCATCGCCTAAATTGTTCAAAAATGGTTTTTATGGTTGGGAGATCAGAGGTCGGGTTAGAGGTAAAAAATGAGGACATCATCCGCGAAAAGTGCGGAGCGGATGTCCAAGTTGCCAATGGGTATCCCGTGGAGGAGGGGATGGGTTGCTAGCGTCCTAGATAAAGGTTCCATGGCAATGTTAAAGAGAAGTGGGGATAGGGGGCAGCCTTGTCTCGTGCCTTTGTAAAGGCGGAAGACTTTTGAGGAGTGGCCTGAAACTATGAGATTCGCTGTAGGAGCCTGGTACATTGTACGGATCAAATGGACAAAGGCACCAGAGAAGCCCAATTTAGCAAGGACCATGTCCAGCCATCGGAAACTGACATTGTCGAACGCTTTTTCAGGGTCTAATGTGACAATGGCAGTCTCCGTGGCTGGATTAGAATTAGCATATTCTAGTGCTGCTATGACTTTCCGAATATTAGAGGTTGCGGATCTTCCCTGAGTGAATCCGGCTTGGGCCGGGTGGAGCATGGTAGGTAAGATAGATGCAAGGCAGTTAGCTACAATTTTGGACAGGATTTTAGCATCAAGGTTTAGTAAGGAAATCGGGCGATATGAACCCGGGTTGGTAGGTTCTTTCCCCTGTTTATAAATAAGTTTTATGATCGCCTGGTAACCAGTGGGTAGGTAACCCGCCCCCTGATATATGTGGTTGTAAACTTCCAGCAGGGTAGGGGCTACAGAGTCAACGGTTAGCGCATACAATTCCGCCGTGTACCCGTCCGGGCCTGGGGCTTTGGCAGAGGCCATGGATTTGATGGTATCTTTGACTTCAGTGAGTGTAATTGGTGCATTAAGCTGTTGTAGTTGGTCGTGGGTAACGGTGGGTAGGGGAAGAGTGCTTAATAAGGAGTTAGCGACAGTGTCATCTATCTCCTCCTGACCATATAGTGTCTCATAAAATTGTTGGAAAGTATCTAAATGTCCTGTGGGGCGTCAACTCTTGTCCCCTGGGCCGTCACTAGGGCAGGGACATGAGTGGGGGTATACGGGGGTTTGCATAAGGAGGCAAGGAGTTTTCCTGGTTTGTTACCAAATTTGTGGAATCGCCAATCTTGAACGTTGGCATGTGGTGTCTCCTGTGCCGTGGCCCACGTATCGAAGTCAGACTTCGCTTTCCTCCAGACGTCTCTGGAAGCTGGGGTGTTGGTCGCATTTAGAAGTCGTTGTGCCTCTCTGAGGGAGTTGCTAGCCTTGGCATAAGCCGCTGTAATCTTTTTCTTGTGGGCCGAGGCATAGGAGATGATGTGACTTCTCAGTACCGCCTTGCCCGTTTCCCAGAGGAGGGTGGGGGAGCAGTCTGGGGAAGAATTGGAAGCTAGGAAATCAGTCCATACACGGTGTAGAGTAGTGCTAAGGGCAGGGTCTTTTGCTAGGTATGATGGGAATCGCCATGGGGATATTATATATATATATTCATTTAGCGCCCCATTAGAGCCTTGGGGCGCTAAATGAAAAAGGTTCATTGATACCGGAGCATGGTCCAAAACCGCAATGTCGTGGATGTGTGGGTGAGAGGTGTTGGGGAGTAGAGAGTCTTTCGCAAAAAGATAGTCGATTCTGGAGAGGGAATTGTGGGGATGGGAGAATGTTTTGCGTGTGTTTCTAGCAACGTTACTTTGCGGTACAACCAAGGAAACTTAGACCTTTGTGGTGTGTAAATGTGCTTTACTATGCAAAAACAATCTGTACATACAAAACTATTACAATATTTAGGAGCATAATACAAGACTAGCAGATACAGATAAAGATAAAGCAAATATACTTAGCTAAAGAAGTTTGTAGCCATGGAGTCTCATTCCAATGCACATGGCTCAGGGAAGTCAGGTTTAGCTTCTTGCTTCATAGATGTTCCGTTTGAGACTGCCTTCTTGCAGCCTTGAGCAGTCATTTAGACTTGTGATTAAGGAATATACCATCCCCCCAAACCAACACCATTTGTCCTGAGGACAAAAGGCTGTTTATCCATTGTACAGTGACTTTGAAGGGGGGGGGGGGGGGTTAGGCTTGGCCAAACTTCCTTCCAAAATCTTTACAAAAGAAAGGTATCATTTAGTGAACCACTGTTAAATATGCAACTTCCACAACAGAGAAGAAAGTGTATTCTCGTGCGGTTGGATGAGCTAGTCGCCAGGTGTCCGTAAGCCAGAGACCGTCAGCAAATATATGAAGAGGGGTAAGTGTCTGTGCAACTGGAGGTGATCCGCTCTTTCCAGTCCCCGATCTGTCTTCCTCTGTTGACATGGTGGAATTGAAATCCCCCGCTACCAACAGGGGGAGGTGGGTGAATGGAGCCAGTTGGGAGGTGAGGGATTGGAGAAAGGGTTTTGGGAGGGCATTGGGGGCATAAATGCCCGCAAGAGCCAATTCCTTATTCAGGATAGATAAATGCAGTATTAAAACTCTTCCGAGATCATCTGAGTGGGAGCCAATTAGTTTGCAGGATAAATTTTTGTGGATGAGGACCACCACTCCCGCTTTACCCTGAACCGCAGGAGAGCCATAAACCTGGCCCACCCACAGTTTGCGCAGGCGTGGGAGGTCAGTGTCTGGTAAATGAGTCTCTTGAAGGATCGCAATGTCCGCCCTCAGGCGAGGCAGATGCCTGAGAACGGACATCCGTTTGTGAGGGGAGCGTAGACCCTTAACATTCCAGCTGACTACCTTAATAGTCATGGAGGGAACCATTGTGGATATGTCTGGCTGATCAGTAGCCACAGGTGGAAAAAAAGGGTGGGGGAGCTATAAGCCGCAGAACTTAGCGCAAGAAACATTAGAGGCCTGAGGTTACTAAAAGTGGTGGAATCAAGCATCCGGGGGGACAGGGAGGGGAGAGAGACCCAGCTAGGGTCCAGGAAACAAAAAAGGAAGGTACATACCAGGTGAAGCCTGAGCTTCTCTTTTTTCCTCATGCAATCAGTACTCCCGATGAGGAACAGCGTTACCGCAGAAAGCCTATATGCGCCCATGGGCTGCAGGGAATAGAAAAATAAAAGATGGTGCCACCTAGTGGCGGCACATGTTCGACCCTGTAAAGGAGAAGAACAATGTAAAATAAAAAGTAAATAAATAAAAAGAAAAAATGACGTTTATCAACGGTAATGCTGTGTCTCATAAGCGTTTATAATCTAACAGTATAATCAAGATATAACCCCTACATATAACCACATGATGGCCCGGAGGCCGGATATCAGTAAAGAGTCCCTGAGAGAGGAGAAATGCAATCCAAAAGGAACGGAGGAGCCTCAGCTATAATGGTACATATAGAAGGAAGTTCAGTTAACATGTGAACTAAATTGGCAGGGTCGTTCATCCCAGCGGTGATTGCAGTTACCGAACGTAAAAACTAGGAGGCAACCTGGATAGAAAGAACCGACAGGATGAGGTATAAGCGATCATCATAGGAAGGTAACCGATTAAGAATAGGGTCTGCCATTGGGGCCAGAAAGTCTTTGTTTCTTAGCAGGATCCTTTCTTGGGCTGCGCTGTTCCCGAGGTGTAGACGGGGGGTGGCGGGGGCCTCCATTGAGATCCAAGGAAACATGAAGATACGATTGTAGGTAATGTGCCTCCTCTTCAGGATGCGTGAATGATTTCTGATCGCCGGAGGAATCAGTAAAGCGAAGGGTGGCAGGGTATGCCAGGGTGAATTTTATAGCCTTGTGATAGAGGGCTTGACAGATAGGTTGGAAAGCCTTCCTTCTATTGGACACTTCCTGTGAATAGTCGGCGAACAATAGAAGTTTGTGGCCATCTAGCTGCAAGGACTTGGAATTCCTGAAAGACTTAAGTATATTCACCCTGTCCATATAGTTAAGGTATTTAACAATGACCGGGTGGGGCGTGCGGCGGTCATTTGAGGGGGCCCCCAGTCAATGAGCTCTCTCGACCGTGCAGGGGGAGGCAATCCCCAGTGCAGCCGGTATTCTGGTCACACATATGTCATGAAGGGAATCCAAATTAAACGTTTCTGGCAGACCTATAACCCTAATGTTATTTCTTCTAGAGCGGTTTTCAAGATCATCCAGTTTTTCTAATATGTAGGTTTTAGTCTGCCTAGCCTGTTGATCAGTCCCAAAGGAGTTTTGCACCTCGTCTTCCAGGTCAGAGACCCGATGCTCTAATTCTTGCAGCCTGCCAGCGTGATCCCCCAGCTCCTTCCTAAGCTGTGTGATCCCCTGCGAGATGGCTCTATCCACTGCCTCCGTGATGGTAGGAGACAGGAGTGTTGCCACAGCCTGGGCTAGGCTGGCGATGTGAGCCTTGGGGAAGACCGGGGGCTGGGTGTCTTGGGCGGGAGCGTGAGGAGGCTGTGAGGTGTCCGTCATATTGGCTTCAGTGGAGGCCTGCTGCTCTGGGTTTCCCCGGGGATTCGGGGGCTGTAAATGGCCGGGGAGGAGGTACTTCTCCATCTGTACCTTGTCCCGAGTAGATGCGGCGGGTCACCGGCGGGTCGGATGGCGTGGATGGGCTGTGGAGCGGTCTGGTATGCCGATCACTGCGGAGCTGCTGTTCCGAGCGTCTTCTCACATGAGGCGCCGGAACCGGAAGTTTTAAAAAAATTCCTTTTTAATATAGTGCCTGGGGGGTCCCCTTAGTCTACCTGTAAAGTGGCACATCTGTACTGTGTATAGAAGCTGCTTCAGAAATAATTGCACTTATAAAGGCAAAAAAAAAAAAATTAAATTTTCCCTGCAAGCTTTCTTTATTTTGTAAACAACGGCTTGTGGAGCCAGTCTGTATGATGAGGCCATAATGTAGTGCACTGGGAACAAGATTAGAGATTTTTTGGATAAATTCTGGTGTCTCTTCTGCAGACTTTGAATAGAAGTAACAGGTGTGGAAAAATTGGTTTTTGTGTGTCGAAGGTACCTTCACACCATAACTCTATAGAGGCACTCTTGATAAAAGCAAGGATTAGCCTTGCTGTCAAAAATTGAAATGATATGCACCTGTCAAACAGGTGCGAAAAAATTTGTCTCTGGGTGCCTGTGGCGCCTTCACACTGTAACCCTATAGAGGTACTCTTGATGAAAGCAAGGATTGGCCTTGCTGTCAAAAATTTTAATAATATGCACTTGTCAAACAGGTGTGGAAAAATTGGTCTTTGGGTGGTAATTGTGTCCATGAAACCTACACCAAAAAAAATTCTTCTAGATTAAATCAACACCCACAACACTAGGCAGCCTAGAAGTCTTGCAGAGATTCCACGTCCCAAAAACACTTATTCAGTGACATCGGCATCAGGGGCTTCATAGCTGCTGGTAATAAAGGACTAAATAATTTTGATAAATGTCAGTAACAAAATCTCCAGCAGCAGATCTGAATGCCTGTTCGGAAAACACACTGAATGCAGCTCAGTTGCATACTGGGCAAGTTCTGACCAGTGGTCTATTTTCATGACCCAGTAACCTAGTGGATAATCAACTTGAAAGCTCTCGATCTCTGTTTTTGCCCCTAGATAATCATCCACCATATGATGCAGACGCTGCCAATAGGATGTGGAAGCTAAGAGGACTAAAAAAATTCTGAAATGCATCACTTAAGCGACCCCTTCTCTGCTTCTCTCCTGACCAACAGAAGCCTAAAAACTAAGTTTTCCACGACACTGTAGTCTACCAGAGATGGAAAAGGCATTTGATAAACTCCTCTTTAAAGTGTCCTCAAGAGATTTAATCTTCTGCACTCTCTGAGGGGAATGATTTTTGAGACTTTCCCCTTGTAACAGTGGTCAAGAAGGGTTGCCAACCAATAGTGATCCTTCTCCTTGATGCCACATGTTTTTGGAGGCTTTGAAGCATGAGGGAGCCCATGCACTGCAAGTTTGCAGAGGCATGAGAAGCAGACTACTCAGGGTCTTTGAGGATTACAGTATCTGGAACTGCCTCCTCCCAGCCACGTACTACTCCCAAGGGTTCTGGGGATGGAAAACAATCTGTTGAGGGTTGAATGCCTCCAAAACTGCCAGAATCCTCCTCCTCCTGTGCATTCTGTGGCATAGGAAGAATGGTGTCTGCATAAAGCGGGCCTTGAGAGGAAAGGAAGTCCTGCTCTTCCTCCTGCTGCTCTGCCTCAAGTGCCCTGTCCTTAATGCCACACAGAGTCTGCTCCAGCAGGAACACAACAGGGATTGTGTCATTGATGCATGCATTGTCAAGGCTCACCATCCTTGTGGCCTCCTCAAATGGTGACAGTACAGTGCATGCATTCTTTATCAGCAGCTACTGGCATGGCCTGAGCCTGTCATTGTGCCATACTCACACAGGTACTCATTGACAGCCCTCTGCTGCATGTGCAGCTGCTGCAGGATTGCAAAAGTTGAGTTCCACCTGGTGGGCATGTCATAAATCAGGCGGTTTACAGGCAGGTGCAATTCCCGCTGAATTTCAGCCAACTAAGCACTTGCTGTGTATGACCGCCTGAAATGGCTACAGACTTTTCTGGCCTGCTTTAGCTGAGCTCCCTGGGTACCTAATTAGGAAATGCTGTACCACCAAACTGAGTGTCAACTTTCCCCATCTAAGGGAGGACAGGAGGTTTGAGCCATTATCGCACACCACCATTCCTGGCTCCAGCTGGTGTGACGTGAACCACCTCTGGGCCTGCCCCTGCAGAGTTGCAAGAATCTCTGCTCCGGTGTGGTTCCTGTCCCCTAGACACACCAACTGAAGCACTGCATGGCACCTTTTAGCCTTACTTATTGAATAGCCACTTGAATGCTTAGGGGGTACTTGTGGTTCATAAAACAATTCAGCAGAGGAGGGCATGGAGGAAAAGGAGGGAGAAGAGCTGACAAATCTCGCATCATCACAACTAGCTGTATGGAGACGAGGCGGCACAAAAATCTGCAGCACTGAGTCCTGTCCTGCATCCTTCCAAATTGCAAGCAGAGTTACTCAGTGTGCTGTGAACAAAATATAGCATCCCTGACCATGCTTATTGGACCACGTGTCAGCAGTGGCTTTGCGGCTCTCTTTCTTGCTAAATGATGCCACGACATTGCCTTCCATGTGATGGCACAGAGCTGGAATGGCCTTATGTGAAAAGAAATAGCGACTGGGAACCTGCCATTGTGGTACAGCAAATTCTGCAAATTCACGAGAGGGAGCAGAATCCACCAGACGGAAAGGCAGAAGTTGTAAAGCCAGCAGCTTTGACAAGCTTGCATTTAGATGGTGCACATGTGGGTGGCAGTGACTGTATTTTTTTTTTTCGCTGCAGCAGATGGGGCAGAGAAATTTTCCAGCTATAGTCTATAGCTGGTGGTGTGCTAGTGGCAGATGTGCTGCAAGGGCCTGGGACACCCTGCGCTATACCATCATCCCTGTCAGTGGAGGTTGATGAGAGGTCATGAGGTATAGTGGGGGTAGACTGAGGTGAGTAAGGAGGAGGAACAGAATTGTGTCCCTTTTGTGTGGCAAGTGCTCTTGTCAGCGGGCTGAGTGGTGGGAGGTTAAATGCCTTGTCAAACATGTGGCACCCAAATGGATGGTGTTTTTGCCACGCTTGATGTGCTTAGGATAATGTTTGCAAATTGCAACAGTGCGTTCGGCTGCACATGCACTAAAAAAGCCCCAGACAGCTGAGCTGTATGAAGGGTGCTGGGAGATAACAGCTCCACAATGTGATGGAATAGGATGACTGCTCTCCGTGATTGCTGCCTCCTTGGAGTTGTGACTCACCCTCACGTTCCTCCTCTGCTCTATCCGGCACCCAAGTCACATCAGTGACCTCTTCATCATCTCCTCCATCCTCATTACCACTGGAGAAAACTTGGCAATACGCTGCAAGTGGGTGGGGGAACACAACTGCCAATTTGTGTACCAGTGTTCTCCCCTCTCTGTAGGCGCATGTTCCTACCTTCCTCAACCTCAGAACCAACATCTGAATCAAGTAATGGCTGTGCATCATCAAGGAGAAAGTGGCTAACGTTGTGTTCAAATAACTCAGCTGAGTCCTCCATGCCTGATGCTGGGGCTATTGCAGGAATAGCTGTGGACAAGGAGGCAGATTTAGCCACTCTGGCAGCTGCAATGGTCTGCAGTGGACTACCTGGGTGACAGAGGATGAGAATGGTTTAGTAAGGCATTTCACCACCTCCTCTGCATGCTCTGGCTGGATAACACGGGCAACATCACTAAACAGAGGAAATGATGCCCTGCCTAAGGACTAACCATATCCACCTTTGCCTGTGGACACATACTCTGCTGGCCCCCTCACATTGCCATGGGAACGTCTGCCTCTCCTTGTTGGCCTCCCAGACGTGATGGGAAGGTGCTTATTAACAAAATGTAATAAAGTGGAAATATGTGCATGGGTGCACTTTAATCAATGGAAAGTGGAGTTTGGTGCACTCACTACACAGACTCCATCAACACGCTACAATATACTGTGTTAAACGTACACTAACACACAGAAATTTACTGCGCTAAACGTGCACTAACGCACAGAAATATACTGCAATAAATGTGCACTAATGCACTGAAATATACTGCGTTAAACATGCAGTAACGCACAGAAATATACTGCGTTAAATGTGCAGTAATGGACAGAAATATACTGCGTTAAATGTGCAGTAACGCACAGAAATATACTGCGTTAAACGTGCACTAATGCACAGAAATACACTGCATTAAACATACAGTAACGCACTGAAATATACTGCATTAAACGTGCAGTAAAGCACAGAAATATACTTTGTTAAACATGCAGTAATGCACAGAATTATACTTTGTTAAACGTGCACTAACGCACTGAACTATAATGCAGTAAACCTGCCCTGACAAAACAAACTGACACTAAAGTAAAAGTTAATGGTTAGATCACTACACTCACACTGACTGAGCTATCACTAGATTCACACTAAACTGATATTCTACACTGATAATAGAATCAGAATAGTAGCACTGAACAGAACCCTGTTCTATCTCTCTCCATGCTAATATCACACTACAAATGGCTCCTATTGAAAGATTACTTTTTTAGTGTGGGATGGGACTAAGAGCAATGAGCCATGAGTCATCATTACTTTCTCCAATCATGGTTCTGACAGTGATTGGGCAGAACTTTCATTGCTTCAGCCAATCTGGGCTTCCAATGCACTGTGCAGTGCCGCAGTGCATTGTGGACATTCGACAGGCCGAACAAATGGTCGAATGCCCCGATAATTCAAGTTTTCATCGAACAGGCGAACAGCCAATGTTTGGCCCAAACTCATGCCCGGGCCAAACTGTTCGCCCATCCCTAGTCAGAACACTTGCTTCATATTCAAGCCATACCTTGCAGCAAATAACAGTTGGAAGCTCATTACTTGTTCCAGGCAACAATAAACGTTATGGTTAGCAAACCTCACTTTCAGCCCCTATGTAGCTTGTAAGCTGTTATCCTGTTTTCTGCAGGCTGTTGTATACAATTTGCATTAGTGCCTAAGCCTTTATTCACACGCTCACCAGGGAAACAGATCTCATTTGTGTTTTCAGACTCTAAACTGTATCTACTAGGCGTGTCAACCAATTTTAAAAGCACTGCTTCTTTCTTCACAGGATCTGTATGTTTGCACCACATGCCCCCCCAGATAATTTACATAAGTGACAGTCACCACACAAAACAAAGGAGATGGGAACCATCATGGTCCTAGAATCCCCTGCTCAGGCCTAAGCCCTAGAAAAATGATAGGAGGTAAAAATAAGATTCAACTTACATCTACAGTTCCTTAAAGTATTCACTACCCTTGAAATTTTTAACATTTTGTCATGTTACAGCCAAAAATGTCAATGTATTTTATTGGGATTGTGGCATACTGCTGGCGGTCGGCAAGTGGTTAAAAGAATGTAATGCATGTTCACATCCAATACTCGCATGCCTTATGTGTAGATTATATTACTTCTAATGGGCTCCTAACACACATACATGCAGCTATAAATGCCCTGACACACAGCAATCTATACACTAATAGGCTGCATATCGATATGATGGAGGAAAAAAATGAGCTCAGTTAATTTTTTGATGCTTGAGTATGAGAAAGACCTAGAGAAAATGGATGTGCACCAACAAGAATCGGCACCTGAAGAAACACATTACAAGGCGCACAATTATGTTCTCACATGCAATAGGTGTGAATGTACCCTGTTAAAAAGTATTTTTTTCCTCAAAAATTACATAATTACCGGTAGGTAAATTTTTGACAGGTTATTTTGTTCGAATTTTATGGGAAAATTTAGGTTCATTTAACATATTACAAACAGCATAAATCTCTGAAGCAAGCCGAGTTCGACGCCATCTGTCCATCATATTATATTCCTGAATCTAATATGATGGACATATGCTATGCATTTCCTCTACATTTTCACATTCTTGGCAACAACTAGTAAATTAGCAGACTCCCCTGTTATCACCATTGAGTCTCTAAAACAAGGCGAGCATAGCACATGGAACAGTTGTGGGGAGTTTCTTCAGAGGTGATTTAGCTTATACCTAAATAATGTAAACTAAACCAGCACTCCACCATGGAACTATATGGAGCACTTTATTGCAAACCAGGGTAAAACATTACAAGTACAGTCCACTTACGCTTTTCTGTCCAAAGGATTTATCCACTTAAAGCAGAGTTCCAGCATTTTCTGTGTTTATTAAAAGTCAGCAAGCTACAAAAAGTGTAGCTGCTGACTTTTAATAAACACACACTCACCTGTCCCACGGTCCAGCAATGCGGCCGCCCGAAGCCTCGATCCTCTCCCTCTGGTCTCGGCGGCGTCGGCATCACTGGTGTGGGCACCCGGCTGTAACAGCTTGTGGCTTCACAGCCGGGTACGCACTGTGCATACGCGAGTTGTGCTGCACGTCTTGATTGGCTGGCAATCTTCAGGGACCTCTGACATGTCCCAGAAGATTGCAGGGAGGGAGGGGGAGAGGAGAACTTCTGCTCAGGGTGCCGCGTCGCTCCGAGCGGAAGTGGGAGCGGGTACCTGTCAAAACTAGGTACCCGCTTCCCCCCCCCCCCCCAAAAAAAATGACATGCCAAATGTGGCATGTCAGGGGGTTAGGACTACTTAAAGCGGAAGTTTCACTTTTGGGTGGAACTCCGCTTTAAGGACCAAGCCCATTTCTGACACATGTTGTTTACAAGTTAAAATCAGTATTTTTTGCTAGAAAATTACTTAGAACCCCAAACATTATATATATTTTTTTAGAAAAGACTTTGGAGAATAAAATGTTTTTTTGCCACGCGGTATTTGCGCAGCGGTCATTCAAACGCAATTTTTTTGTGAAAAATTAAATTTCACGGCATTTAAAAAAAAACTAAACAGTTAGCCCATTTTTTTGTATATTGTGACAGATGATGTCTCGCCGAGTAAATAGATGCCCAACATGTTACGGTTTAAAATTGTGCACACCTGCGGAATGGGGACAAACTACGGTCAATAAAAATCTCCATAGGCGACGCTTTAAAAATGTTTTAACGGATACCAATTTAGAGGTACAGAGTAGCAGATGCGCCAGGTGGTTGCTCGGGTCTCCCGGTGGGACGGGAGACACAGGCAGAGGCTGGGGAAGCCGGCGGGAGGGGGTGTCCCCTCCCACTCACTGGGATAAGGATCGAGCGGCTCCCGAGCCACAACGGTCATTACCACCTGATAGCCAATCACCGGCCCTAAAAAAATGTTACTGGGATGATGCCTCTAGCTGCAGGCATCACCCCGGTACAGCCACTTATTGCTACGTTGATTTGCGGTAATTGGTTAAATCATGTGGCTCTTTGTAGAAAGAAACGTGTAAGCGGACTGCACTTGTGATTTTTACCCTGGCTTGCAAAAAAGTGTTCCATAAAGTTTCATGGTGGAGTGCCGGCTTAGTTTACAAGATTTATGTGTCAGGCTTATGGCAATGCCAGCTGTAGCACATATCCTCCTCACATATCACACCTGGGTAGAGTGTGGTACTTTTTGTTTGCATGTTAGCTTATATAAAGTGTAGGGCAGGTTTTAATTAAACAGATTCAGTCCTTTTTGGGTGGGTACTCTTATCTGTTTGAATTTCAAGAATATATATTTTTTTAATCTGAGTCTAAGTATCTCACAATGTCTAGGGTGGTCCTCAAGTAATCCCAGGAACTTAGTTATGCAATTTAGGGCCAATTCACACTGGTTGCGTTTTGGTATGCCATTTTTGAAAGGACCCCCATTTCAGGAAAAATTGCTCCAGCTATCGCAACCTAGTGAAACATCTCTGCACTGTAGCAAAGAGGTGTTGTGGATGTGTTGGGGTGCCATTAAAATGGAAAGGCACTGCAAATCATTACACCATGACTGGTGCAATAACATGCATTACAGAAACTCGATGGTGTGAACAGGCCTTTAAGGAAAAAAAAAATCTAGTAGTTTTATACAATAGTCATAGTAGATATATTTTTTTACACTGAAAAAATAAGAAATAGCTTAAATATACAGTCAGGTCCATAAATATTGGGACATCGACACAATTCTAATCTTTTTGGCTCTATACACCACCACAATGGATTTGAAATGAAACAAACAAGATGTGCTTTAACTGCAGACTTTCAGATTTTAATCTTTAATTTGAGGGTATTTACATCCAAATCAGGTGAACGGTGTAGGAATTACAACAGTTTGTATATGTGCCTCCCACTATTTTAGGGACCAAAAGTAATGGGACAGAATAACAATCATAAATCAAACTTTCACTTTTTAATACTTGGTTGCAAATTATTTGCAGTCAATTACAGCCTGAAGTCTGGAACACATAGACATCACCAGATTCTGGGTTTCATCCCTGGTGATGCTCTGCCAGGCCTCTACTGCAACTGTCTTCAGTTCCTGCTTGTACTTGGGGCATTTTCCCTTCAGTTTTGTCTTCAGCAAGTGAAATGCATGCTCAAACGGATTCAGGTCAGGTGATTGACTTGGCCATTGCATAACATTCCACTTCTTTCCCTTAAAAAAAACTCTTTGGTTGCTTTCACAGTATGCTTTGGGTTATTGTCCATCTGCACTGTGAAGCGCCGTCCAATGAGTTCTGAAGCATTTGGCTGAATATGAGCAGATAATATTGCCCGAAACACTTCAGAATTCATCCTGCTGCTTTTGTCAGAAGTCACATCATCAATAAATACAAGAGAACCAGTTCCACTGGCAGCCATACATGCCCACGCCTTGACACTACCACCACCATGCTTCACTGATGAGGTGGTATGCTTTGGATCATGAGCAGTTCCTTTCCTTCTCCATACTCTTCTCTTCCCATCACTCTGGTACAAGTTGATCTTGGTCTCATCTGTCCATAGGATGTTGTTCCAGAACTGTGAAGGCTTTTGTTAGATGTTGTTTGGCAAACTGGCCTTCCTGTTTTGGAGGCTCACCAATGGTTTACATCTTGTGGTGAACCCTCTGTATTCACTCTGGTGAAGTCTTGATTGTTGACTTTGACATACATACACCTACCTCCTGGAGAGTGTTCTTGATCTGGTAAACTGTTGTGAAGGGTGTTTTCTTCACCAGGGAAAGAATTCTTTGGTCATCCACCACAGTTGTTTTCCGTGGTCTTCCGGGTCTTTTGGTGTTGCTGAGCTCACCGGTGCATTCTTTCTTTTTAAGGATGTTCCAAACAGTTGATTTGGTCACACCTAATGTTTTTGCTATCTCTCTGATGGGTTTGTTTTGTTTTTTCAGTTTAATAATGGCTTGCTTCACTGATAGAGACAGGTCTTTGGATCTCATATTGAGAGTTGACAGCAGATTCCAAATGCAAATAGCACAATTGAAATGAACTCTGGACCTTTTAACTGCTCCTTGTAAATTGGATAATGAGGGAATAACACACACCTGGCCATGGAACAGCTGAGCAGCCAATTGTCCCATTACTTTTGGTCCCTTAAAAAGTGGGAAGCACATATACAAACTGTTGTAATTGGTACACCTTTCACCTGATTTGGATGTAAATACCCTCAAATTAAAGGTGAAAGTCTGCAGTTAAAGCAGATCTTGTTTGCTTCATTTCAAATCCATTGTGGTGGTGTATAGAGCCAAAAAGATTAGAATTGTGTCGATGTTCCATATATTATTGGACCTGACTGTATGTATTAATGTGTATCTGTAGTCAAATTATTTTTTAGTTTTGGATTTAAAATACGGAATTGTTCCAGTCCTGAAACAGTGTCCTTGTTTTTTGCTTTGTGTCCTGTCGAGGAGGTTTCTTTTCACTTCATTCCCTGATGATAACACTGTCACAATAGCATAGAATGTGGGGGGAACACTCCAGTGAAAGCACAAACAACAATAAAAAAGCTAATAGGGTTCTAGTCTAGCTTACTAATACAAAAGTACATTTTTTTTTTTTTCCAATAAAAAGCTTTATTGCATAAGTTATCAAAAACAAACAATATCTTCAGTTATCATAAAAGATAATAATTGAACAATGCAAGTCAGAGCATCTTGGAACATGGAAATATCATATAAATGTACACGGTACAGGTCAGATAGGTGCAATACATAACAATACAGAAGAAAATAACAGAACTGCAATGACCAGACCATAAAAATATAGACAATCAATTAAGATAAGTGCCGCATATCCGCGGCCACGGCAAGGAAGCCGTAAAAAAGAAAAAGATGGGGGAAGAAAGAGAAAGAGCAAAGCAAGGAGCAAGAAGGGGGTCAGGATAGGGAAAAAGGAGTGTGCAAGATCATGATGATTATATGAGGAGGGATTCATTAATCGTCCTCCGAGTCACGAATCATGTCATTCATTTTAAGTTATCAGTAAAAGTAAGGTTCAGGCTTAATGGATAAAGAATCTTTTGAAGGTGTCAGAGAATGTTAATTCCAGCCAGGGTCGCCAGACTCTGTGGAATGAAGAATCGGTTTCTCTTTTTATGGCAATTATCTCCTCCATTTCATAAAAAGTTTTGATTCTATCAATCCATTCCTTTATAGAAGGCCCAGACTGGGCATTCCAATGTAGAGGGATGACTGCCTTTGCAGCATTGAGCAAATGTCTAGTAAGGGATCGCTTATATTTCCTATAGGATTCGTTATGCACATGTAAAAGACAGCAAGCAGCATCTAGCGGTAATTTAGTGTTAGTAATGAGCTTTATAAGGTGTATAACCTCCCTCCAGAATTCCTGTATGATGGAGCACTCCCACCACAGATGCAAGAAGGTCCCTCTCTCCTTTAGACACCTCCAACATCTGTCCGAGATCTGCGCAGACCACACCTTTAGTTGCACTGGGGTGATGTACCAGTGTGTCAGAATTTTATAGGAAGTCTCTTGCACTTTTGTGCTTAAAGAGCATTTATGTGTGAAGACACACGCTTTTTCCCATTGCTTGTCTGTAATTGTGCAATTTAAATCTTTCTCCCATAGTGATTTGTTTTTGTCAGACAAGACTCCACAAGACAGGGATAGCCATTGATATGCCTGTGAGGTAGTTTTGGTGCGCGGTGTCTGTCCAAGGCAGATCTCCTCCAGAGCCGTTAGAGGGGTGTTCAATTGCAATTTGGATTTTGCGTTTCGGAAAAAGTTATGAAGCTGCACGTAGTTCCAAAAGGAAAGATGAAAATCCTTGGGTTGACGATTATTAAATTCTTCGAGAGAGAGCAACCTGCTGCCAGAAATGCAGTCAACAACTCGCAACTGCGCCCTGTGGCGGTCCCCACCGCCTGATTCAGACTTAAAATCAAGGCCCGGGGTGAAATCCGGGTTGTTTGAAACTGAGGTCATCAACCCAAATTTGGTAATCAGATGATGTTTGGTTGTGACACGGTTGATGATGTCCAGGGTAGTGGATATTAAAGGATGCTGTTTAGTTTCTAAAGGGTAATTTTCGGGGCTTGACCAAAGGAGATTTTGTGTAAGGAGATTAGTACAGTCTCTTTCTAGGGCAACCCAATCTTTTTGTGAAACATGGCAGTGCCAGTCCACAACTCTCGTGATGTGAGTGGCTTGATGATATTTAGCAAAGTTTGGCAGACCTATACCTCCACTGTGCTTAGAACGTTGTAGAATCTGAAGATTAATTCTCGGGCTTTTATGTGCCCATAAAAATTGTCTCTGAATGGTATTAAGTTTACGGAAAAAGCATGGCGGGATCTTGATCGGCAGAGCATGGAAAAGATATAGTAGGCGTGGAAGGATTACCATCTTCAAGATAGCCGCCCTCCCGAACCAAGAAAATTTCTTTGTATTCCAGCTCTTAAGATCTCTGCCAATGTCCGCTAACAGAGGAGTGAAATTTGCCTCATAAATCATGTCAGTTTTGGAAGTTAGATGGATACCCAAATACTTCAAAGATCTAGGCACCCATCTATAGGGGCAGTTGGCACGGGTTAAAGATTTAGTACTTTCAGATAATGAAATGTCCAGAGCCTCAGACTTTGAGTGATTCACCTTAAAGTTTGATAAAAATCTGAATTTTTGGAAGTGTAAGTTAAGGCTAGGGATAGATATATGCGGCTGGGTAATATAAAACAGTAGGTCATCGGCATAAGCCGCAACCTTGAATTCTCTGTCCCCAACCTTAAAACCATGAATAGCATTATCTGCTTTAATATGTCTAATTAGCGGTTCCAACGCTAAGATGAATAAGATGGGTGACAAGGGGCAGCCCTGTCTCGTTCCATTTTTTAAGTGTAAGGGCGTAGAAAAAACATTATTGACCTTAACCCTAGCCATTGGTTTAGTATAAAGTGATCCTATCCATCCCATCATGTTGTCCCCCAACCCGAGATGTCGACAGGTGGCAAGGAGGTAATCCCACGCCACTCTGTCGAAAGCTTTCTCGGCGTCGGTGGACAACATCAGACCCTGCAATCCCCGGGTCTTAACAGCATGGAGTAGATTAAGGGATTTGATAATATTATCGCGAGCCTCGCGTCCCGGCATAAAGCCAACCTGTTCTGGACCTACGATGTTGTGTAGTAGGGGCCTAAGTCTATTTGCGAGAATTTTCGCCAGAAGTTTAACGTCTAAATTGAGTAACGAAATCGGTCTGTAGCTAGGGCAGAGAGTCGGGTCCTTGTCTTTCTTGGGAATAACCGTTATGTGGGCGGTCAGAAAATCAGGTGAGGGACGTGACAATTTGGAGAGGACATTCAGAGCCTTGGTAAGAGGGCCCACCAATAAAGGATGTAATAATTTATAATATTGAGAAGTTAGGCCATCCGGTCCCGGGCTCTTACCAGATTTCAAAGAATCAATCGCTTGCTGAACCTCCTCCCGAGAGATGTCCTTTTCTAGAAGGGTAACATCTGCTTCCGAAAGACACAGGAGCCCACTATCGTCAATGTATTGAGAGATTAGTTGTTCTCTAGAGCCTAAAAGATTAGCTGGGCGTGTCTGTTGGGGAAGATTGTATAAGGTTTCGTAATATGAACGGAACAATTCTGCGATGAATCTGGGATCGTGTATTTTGATGTTTTTCCTATTCCTCATAAACGGGATATGTGAAGCCGATTGTAGGTCCTTAAGGGCTCTAGCAAGAAATTTGCTGCCTTTATCACCATGTTCGTAATAGATAGCTTTGCTGAGGTAGATTGATCTTTTAGTTTTATTATTAAGTAAGTCTCTCAAATTTTTCCTGGATTCCGTTAGCTCCTCCAGGATGGAATCGGCCGCAGAGAACTTATGTTGCGCCTCTAATTTAGCGATTTTGGAGACCAAATCGTCCAGCAACCTCTCTCTCTCTCTCTTTTTTCTTGCTCCAAATTTAATGAATTCACCCCTGATAACGCTCTTGTGAGCTTCCCAAATTGTCATAGAAGACAACTCATGAGAGGAATTCTCTCTGAAATAATTAGAAATAGCATCCTCAATCTCTTTTTTAATAACTGGTTCAAGAAGAAGCGAAGGATTCAGTCTCCAATTAAAATCTGATTTGCACTTAGAATCAGTGTTGAAGGTGATAGAAACGGGCGCATGATCAGACAAAACTATATGCCCTATCTTTGCCTCCACTAGATCGGGTAGGTCCCTTTGTGAAATCATAATCATATCAATTCTAGCATATTTATTATGCGGGGCAGAGTAGTGGGTATAATCCTTGTCTGTCGGGTGTAATGCCCGCCATGAGTCCACAAGGTTAAGGGATCTCAATAGATCTTTTATTTTTTTAAGTTTTCCATATGCAATACTCGTTTTGCCCGTGGAAGTATCCCTCAGCGGTTCCAGGGGAACGTTAAAATCTCCCCCAAGAATAATACATCCAGAAGCAAAACTTTTGAGTTCATTTATCAATTTTGTACAAAAGGTGACCTGGGCCCTATTCGGGAAGTAAACATTTGCCAATGTTAAGGGGCGACCATTCAAGGATCCCGCTAGGAAAATAAATCTTCCCTCAGGGTCCGCCAATTCCCTGTCGACTACAAATGAAGAGTTTTTACTGAGCAAAATTGCCACTCCCTTGGTTTTTGCCAACTTGTTGGAGGCTGTGTATGCTTTGGTAAAGTGTCTGTCAGTGAACTTGGGGGCGTGATCTACTTTAAAATGTGTCTCTTGAATAAAAGCAATGTGAGCCTTACTTTTCTTCAGTTCGCCCAATAATTTTCTTCTTTTCTCAGGTATGTTGAGTCCGTTGGCTTTGAATGAGACGACCAATGGTTTCTTGCCTAGGTGGGCGAAAGCCATCCTGAAATTGCACACTTGCAGGGGTGGGAAGGGAGGTTAGGGGGGAAGGGGAGGAACAACAGAAATAGGTATAGAGAAAGAGAGAATAAAGAAAGACAAAATATGACCAGTCGACTAGAGATCAAACTCCCCGTCAACCAAAAAAAAAAGGCTAAACCGTTGGATCAATTTACACCCAAACGGTATGGCAGCCTGGTGGGAGCACTGGAAGAAGCACAGCGTAAAATGTAAAAATTGAGTATTTGGGTCAAGAAATACCCCAACCCGTGTGATGCGGCAATATTGTAAAATGCAATAATATAAACCTTATAACAGCTCTACAGCATAATAACAAAAACATTTGCAGGATTTGAGATAGACTATAAGAACCATGGCTGTTCAGTCAGAAATGCGTGTTAGGGCCAAAAAATTTGGCAACAAAAATAGGTAGATTTTAATATAAATACGAAGTGGATGACAGGTATCGAAGCAGACCCGGGATTCTGCCACCACTCGAGGTCCGAAAACTTTGTTGGCCTACAGCCCTCTATGAGTGAATCTACCTCGTGTTATCACAGTACCTTAGAAAATCTGACGAGATGCTATCAGTCCCCGTGTGTCGTAGCTCAGTCTGAAGAATATTCTTAGATGACCTAAAAGTACATTTATTACCATTGGGTCCCTGACTTTTTTCTTGTTTCCGGTCCTGGTGCTAGTGTTGTCTTTGGGACAGGAAATGAGTGAAAATCTCCCAAATGGTACCACAGACAGGTAAAAAAAAAAAAAAAATCCTGAACCAGAGGTTCAAACCCTTAGTTACACGAATGAAAACAAAAACATTTTGGATAGTGATGCCCTGTGTTACTAAACCCACAATAGTAAAAGGAAAATGAATGGGCGCTCTTGCTGGGAGATGGTTCCAGACAGTCTTGATAGGTGAGATGTTAACCAGACTGATGGTGAATGTTCCAAAAGCACAGTGTTAGTGCTGTCATCGAGGGCAGTTCTTACAGGGCCGAAGCGAGATACCACATGTAAGCATAGTAAAGAGAAGGCTCCAATCAGTGAAGCAGTAATAACAAATGTATTAAGCTCATAGCAAGACTTACATAAAAGCAAAAGGTGGAGCGTCGGGAACCGGCGTCCTTCGTAATTCACCATGTACCCATTGTGGAAGCTGCCAGCAGCCTTAATCAATCCGGGGGCTGAATCAGAGTGAGGCTGCGGTGAACCGCATACCTCACATATGAACTGTGGGGCTGTAGACGAGGAATGGGCGGTTACCGGTTTCAGAGCATGCTCACAACAGCTCCTTCTTTAGACCAATAGCCTGGTCTGAAGAAGGAGCCCTGGGGGCACTCTGCACATGCTCAAATTGGTGTGTATTACTAGAGAGTTTTTTTTTTCTTGGGAGAGTGCATGTAATGAGCACAGGGCCAATCAGCACTGTCCAGACAGAGGGTCAGGGGTAATGCAGCCTCATAGGGCAGTCAGAGGAGAATGAAAACTACTCCTAAAAGCTTTAAAGCAGGGGTGGGGAACCTATGTCCCGGGGGCCGTATGCGGCCCTCAAAGTCATTTGGTCCGGCCCCCCGTGCAGCTGAGTCTGTGGCTCTCAGCTGATCTGTCAGAATGGAGTCAATGCTTCCTGTATAGTTCCGGCTATGTTGTGACAGTCTGAGTGAGTCACAGGTGGAGTGATATCAAATGCACTCCGCCTGTGACCAATACAGGAAACATAGTCTCTTCCTCCAGCGCGGCACCGCTGCTAGCCAGCATTTACGGCCAGCAGCACACACAGCAGTACCAGCCAGAGCCAGCAGTACCAGCCAGAGCCAGCAGTACCAGCCAGAACCAGCAGTACCAGCCAGAATCAGCAGTACTCACAGCAGTACCAGCCAGAGCCAGCAGTACCAGCCAGAGCCAGCAGTACTCACAGCAGTATAAGCCAGAGCCAGCAGTACCAGCCAGAACCAGCAATAATAGCCAGAGTCAGCAGTACCCACAGCAGAACCAGCAGTACCCAAAGGAGTACCAGCAAGAGCCAGTAGTACTCACAGCAGTACCAGCCAGAGTCAGCAGTACCCACAACAGTACCAGCCAGCATTACCTACAGCACAGTACCAGCCAGCAGTACCCACAGCAATACCAGCCAGCAGTACCCACAGCAGTACCAGCCTGAGCCAGTAGTACCAGCCTGAGCCAGCAGTACCAGCCAGCAGTACCCACAGCACAGTACCAGCCAGCAGTACCAGCCTGAGCCAGCAGTACCCAAGGCAGTACCAGCCAGCAGTACCTACAGCACAGTACCAGCCTGAATCAGCAATCCCCACAGCAGTACCAGCCTGAGTCAGCAGTACCCACAGCAGTACCAGCCAGCAGTACCCACAGCACAGTACAAGCCAGCAGTACCAGCCTGAGCCAGCAGTACCCACAGCAGTACCAGCCAGCTGTACCCACCAACAGTACCAGCCAGCTATGCCCACCAGCATTACCTGCCAGCAGTTCTTTTCAAAACTTACCACCACAAAAATCGACTGCGCTCCAGACTGACCAATGCAAACCTGGAAAACCATTTCCGAGTAGCAACCTCATCAATACCAGCTAACATCACCCACCTCACCAAAGAGAAGCAGTTGCAGTCATCACATTAGGGGTGAGTTAATTAAATGTTTGACCAAATATAACAGGCACATTTTTAAGTTGATAATTTTGTACGGCCCCCCGAATGATTTTATAAATACCCAAATGGCCCTTGGCAGAAAAAAGGTTCCCCGCCCCTGCTTTAAAGTTTTAACCAGACAGTGGGAGAAGTCACAAGACTGCTATACTGTATACTGCTGAGATGAGAAAATGTATTTAGCAGTTTATATTTACAAAGATAATTGCATTTCCATGTTTTGTGTATTGTGGGAGACCAGATATAGTGAATGCAGGGTCCTGGGTTAAGTAACACTTTAAGTTGGCAAAGCACTAGGACTTATCATAAGCAATATTATTTATCTTTGCTTTCATTTGCTTATTTAAATATGTTTGTTGTCATTTGCATTGTAAAGGAAGCAGGTTCATAGGAAGATGTGCTTGCTGTTAATGCTGAGTCATTCTGATCAAGCAGCTGCAATACTTTATGAGTCTA
Source organism: Pelophylax lessonae (assembly GCF_965119305.1). Taxonomy (NCBI): domain Eukaryota; kingdom Metazoa; phylum Chordata; class Amphibia; order Anura; family Ranidae; genus Pelophylax; species Pelophylax lessonae. The sequence goes on along the minus strand of NC_138768.1, from coordinate 425,939,435 downwards.
ATAGAACACAATGTATGTGCATCAGATGTACCAACTCTATTTGTTTTATGCTTGTTCCAGTGACTTAAGGAAAAACATAAGTTTCTTCAGGAAGCAACGCTAGTATAAACTAGCCCTAAGGGACAACCATGCACCTATTGAAGAAAGAATGCACAATGCGCAATGTTACTTTAACGGACAATTTTGCAGTTGTGCGACGCTGTACCCAAATAAAATTGATGTCCTTTTTTTCTCACAAATAGAGCTTTCTTTTGGTGGTATTTGATCACCTCCGCGCTTTTTATTTCTTGCGCTATAAACAAAAAAATGGCCACAATTCTGAAAAAAACTATTTTTTCACTTTCTGCTATATAAAGAAAAAAAAAATTAAATCAAATGTTTCATAATTTTAGGCCAATTTGTATTCTGATACATATTTTTGGTAGTGAAATTACTACAGTAATCAGTGCTAAAAATATGCACTTTTACTGTAATAATGACACTGGCAGGGAAGAGGTTAACAACAAGGGGTGATCAAAGGGTTAAATGTCAGCCTAAGGGGTGTTTTCTAACTGTGGGGGGTGGGGTGGGCTTGTGGAATCAACACAGAGATCTGTGTTCCTAAATAGGAGGAACACAGGCACCCAGTGTTGATAGCTGGGAGAACAACAGATGGCTGTGTTTACAAGAGCAGGCCACTGTTCTCTCTTCACGGGGAGTGATTGCGGGTGCCCGGCGGCAATCGCATCCACAGGCCCCGTGGTTTGGCTTCCCTGCTGGCGAATGGGCGGGCGTGCCCCCAGGATCGCTCCCGCGAACCGCCGTACAGGTACGGCAATTCACAGCAACCTGCCGCTGTATATAGGCGACGGCTGGTCAGCAAGAGGTTAAATTTACTTCCAGATCATTTATGAAACATTAGTGTTCTTTTTGCATCGTGTTCTGGAGTTTGGAGACTTCTAAGAGCTTTCAGAGGGAAGCATGTTTGATGAAAATAGCCTATAATGTTTCAAAGTTTTGCATTTTTAACCCTTTTGCTGAGGGACCAACTTTTTTTTTTTTTTCATACACGTGAAAAATACTAATAACCTCCATGACATATATTTTCTGAAAGAAGAGAACCTGTAGAACAAAAAGGTTGTATGAACTCTGTATAGCTGTACTTGCAACTGACACACTCTGTGCAGTTCAGGGCCCAACTGCAGGTGCCTCCTTTAACTTGAACTCTTCAGGGTCCACTGACTATGTACCCCCTCTGTAGCTTCAACCTAGGTACCCCCTTTACAACTAGCTGGCACTGGATCCCAGAACCCCTTCCGGAGTGGTCCCCTCTAACTTCAGGCAGACCCCAGGGGCAATCCTCAGTACTCACGACCTGTGTAGGCTTTCCTGGGAACCCTCTCTCTCTCTCCAGGCTCTCGGCACACCGGATCCCCTCAGCTCAATCAGCACGCTCTGGACACTCAGGCGACACCCTGAGACATCCACCTTCCTCAGACAGGAGGAGAGACAGCCGCACTCTCCTTCCTGGGACTTTGCTCCCGCCAAAGACATTGTGTCATGTGCCACCCCCAAACTTATACCCACTCCCAGAATCCTTTGCAGCACAATCTGCCTCCTGGGGTAGTTACAAGCCTAGATGTGTCCCCTGATTGGGTTTCCTCCACACCTGGAAACCATGACACCCTGACTATTAAATCACAGCCCTGCTGTTAGGCAGACAAGGCCCACTATATCTTCCCCTAGCACCTAACTGTTGAAACCATATTTTTACATAGGTGATGCTTTTAAAACCTCTACAGCTCATCAATTTACCATATTTATTGGTGTATAACACACACTTTTTCCTCCTAAAAAGGACAAAACAGCAGTGCGTGCTATACGCCGATATATAAAAAAAAAGGCCAGACAGCACTGAGAGGCAGAGGGGGATGGGCCGGGCCGAGCAGAAGGAAGGATGAGCGGTTGCTATCATACGAAGTCCCGCCTCCTATGATAGACAGCACAGTGGCCCAATGCCGGGACACGGGAAGTGTGATGTCTATCATAGGCTCCGGGACTTCAGATGATAGCGGCCGCATGTCCTCCCTTCTCCTCGGCCTGGCCTGCCCCGCCCTCCTCTGCCTTTCAGCGCTGCCTGGCCATTTTTTTGATCTGAGACATTGCTGCTCTCTGCAATGGCGCTGGTGAGGCTGCATTGGTGGACACTGCGCTGGCGAGACTGCATTGATGGACACTGCGCTGGCGAGGCTGCATTGGTGGACACTGCGCTGGCGAGGCTGCATTGCTGGACACTGCGCTGATGAGGCTGCATTCATTAGACCTTTAAGTCCACTTTTATTAAAGTGGAACTAAATCCTCCAATCGTTTTCAGCCAAGAAAGCTGCCATTTTGGCCTCTGTTTGATGTTCAAATGCCATGGTGCGTGCATGTGATCTGTTATAACACCAGCCATTGGATGGTTGGACAGTTTGGTTGAGAGCACAACCAATGTGACAGATAGCTTTTTCGGCATGCCAGGAATATACCTGTTTTTGAAACTGTTAAAGCGGTAGTATCCCGCTTTTTTCACTTTTACCTACAGGTAAGCCTATAATAAGGCTTACCTGTAGGTACAAATAATATCTCCTAAACCGGCACGGTTTAGGAGATATTTACAGTGCATGCAGGGGGGGGACCTTCAATTAACTTCCCGGGAGCTTGCCGGAAAAATCACTCCCGCGCGCATGCGCGGGAGTGACGTCATCGCGGCTCCGGCCAATCAGCGCGCCGGAGCCGTCTCTTCCGGCCAATCAGCGCGCCGGAGCCGCCGAACCCGGAAGAGACGACGAGGGATCATGGCAGCGCCCGCATCGATGTCCGGGGGTCCGTGTCGGGGCTTCGTTTTAAGGTAAGTTACACATAATGGGCTAGTATGCGATGCATACTAGCTCATTATGCCTTTGTCTTGCAGGTTTTTTTTTTTTATTTTTTTTTTTATAGGGTTTACAACCGCTTTAAATCGAATAAAATCCAACAAACTCATTGCCCATTCAGGGTTTTTTCACCATCAAAAACAGGAACTGTGAAAATAATACCAAGCCACCTGGCTTCCTCTTTTCAGCAGTGTCGTTACTTAGGACTTCAAATTTGGCCTTTGGCTAGACCCTATTCCAGTGCACCTCTTTCAGCTCATGTCCTGGCCCCTTGATAGGGAATATTCTGACACCTTGGGCTCTCTCACTCCACTGAGACCTCTAGGTTCCATCAGTCCTCTAAACAAACATAGCCATCTCAACTTTCTCAGCCTTCTGGACAAGGGACCTCCTGTTTTCAGCATGGAGCAGTGGCGGCCGGTGTGTTGGGGGCATAGGGTCCCCCCTATCCATGCATCCGGCCCCCTAATCTACATGTGGGGCGCCGGACGCATGGAGTTCAATGGGGCTTTTTTTTTTGCCATCACCTGATTAGAGCCAGAGGCTCTAATAGGCTTCAGGAAAGGGTGAACTTCAAAATTCGCTATTGTCACACGGATCCTCCTCCGGGCCAATCAGGAAGCGGCGGAGATACGCGCTTCCTGATTGGCCGAAAGGCAAACCCCATGCCATTGGCTGGGGAGGAGGCGGAGCCAGGAGGACTGAAGAGAAGCCGCCACGCCGGGGAATGGAAGAGAAGTCGAGAGCCACCGCTGCTGCCCAGGCAGGAGACATGAGACAGACACACAGCAGGGTGTGAGGTAAGTGCACTGGTCTCACACGGGGGGGGGGGGGACATGCTTACGCTGCACTAAAAGGGGGTATGCTGGCATCTCTGCATTGAAAGGGGGCATGGTGGCAGCTCTGCATTGAAAGGGGGCATGCTGGCATCTCTGCATTGAAAGGGGGCATGCTGGCATCTCTGCATTGAAAGGGGCATGATGGCATCTCTGCGTTGAAAGGGGGCATGCTGGCATCTCTGCATTGAAAGGGGGCATGCTGGCATCTCTGCATTGAAAGGGGGCATGATGGCATCTCTGCATTGAAAGGGGGCATGCTGGCATCCTTGCATTGAAAGGGGGCATGATGGCATCTCTGCATTGAAAGGGGGCATGATGGCATCTCTGCATTGAAAGGGGGCATGCTGGCATCTCTGCATTGAAAGGGGCCATGATGGCATCTCTGCATTGAAAGGGGGCATGGTGGCATCTCTGCATTGAAAGGGGGCATGCTGGCATCTCTGCATTGAAAGGGGGCACGCTGGCATCTCTGCATTGAAAGTGGGCATGCTGGCATCACTGCATTTAAAGGGGGTATGCAGGTCACTGCATTGAAAGGGGGCATGCTGGTCTCTGTGCATTGAAAGGGGGCATGCTGATCTCTGTGCATTGAAAGGGGGCACGCTAGTCTCTGTGCATTGAAAGGGGTCACGCTGATCTCTGTGCATTGAAAGGAGGCACGCTGGTCTCTGTGCATTGAAAGGGGGCATGCTATACCTTAATTTCTGAAGGCCCCTTTCACACTTTTGTGACCTCAAAGTCACGCAATTTTTACAGCGTTTTTGCCGCAAAGCAATGCCTATTACATTTTTCTGTTTGCGCCCCCCCAAAATTTTGAGCACCAGCCGCCACTGGCATGGAGTACTGTCTGCTGAGCAGAGAACTCCTGTCTTCTATTGGGAAACCACACGTATGCCCACGTCTATTATAAATGCTGTGCACACCTGCACACACAGCATGCCAGTCTTTATCAAGACCTAGACACTGGCTCTAACAGCCCAGAAGTACACAGTAAAGAGTGCTTCTAGGTTCGCTATACAGAAGAGAAATTATTATACTGTAATACAGGATTTATAGAGTGCCAACAGTTTGCATAGAGCTTTACAAAATAAAGAAAGACAGTACAATTAAAATACAATGCAAGATTAGATAGTTAGAAGAGTCAGCTCATGAGAGCTTACAATCTAAAAGGGAGGGGGCAAGTGATACACAAGGTAATGATTTTGAGGGGAATGGAGAAGGTAAAAGTTTGGTTTTTAGGTGAAGGTGGGATAGACTTCCCAGAAGAGATGGTTTTTCAGGGACCAACTAAAGGCGGAAAGAGTAAGAGACAGATTGGGGTAAAGAAATCTAGAGGATAGGAAAGGGTCTGGAGAAGTCCTGGAGGTGGATACAAGAGGCGGTGACAAGAACATTAGAAAACAGAAGGTCGGGAGAGGAACGAAGATTTGGGGTAATAATTTGAGAAGAGGTTGGTGCTGTAGCTCGGGGCAGAATTGTGGCATTGGGCATTTCCTTTTACAGTACCGCAGATGGGGTAATTCTGTGCACAATACCGCTAAGGCGCAGAAAAGGAATGCAGCCCAGTCAAGCATCTTGCATGCCAATGTAATGACAAGGAACAAACTGACGGAGAGTGCAGACATGCTTCATGGTAAATGGTCATTCAGTATGCAGACATGCTGAAGCAGATGTAAAGACTGCAGACATGCTGCGGTAGATGGACAGATACTGTTGACATGCTGCAGTAGATGGACAGAGACTGCAGACATGCTGCAGGAAATGGTCAGAGATTACAGAAATGCTACAGTAGATGGTCAGAGACTGCAGACATGCTACAGGAGATAATTTGAGACTGCAGACATGTTACAGCAGACATACTACAGGAGATGGTCAGAGGCTGCAGACATTAAAAGGGAGTGGGTGCCTGAAATACTTGGAAAATTGATGATCTTTCCATTTGAATTTGATATATTCTCGAAAGGATTCTTACATAACCGTTACCAACTGCAACTGAGTATATGTCAAGCTTATTTTTGTTTTTTGTCAATTATTACGAATGTGCTTCCTATTCGCAACTGAATATACGTTTCTTAGTTGGTATAATTCTATGTGACTGATGGACCATATCTCGTGACTGTTTTGTTCATTTACATTTTCTCAAATGTTGTATCTTTATCGTTTGCCCTTACAAATAAAGAATTTGAAAAAAATAAAAAAAGGAGTGGGTCAGAGGCTCCAGATATGCCAAAAAAATGGTCAGCGGGGACTTCTGGTGATTAGCTAGGGGTAGAAGCCCAGCTGAAAGCACTGGAGGCTGATGGTTAACCACTTAAGCCCCGGAAGATTTTCCCCCTTCCGGACCAGGGCCTATTTTGCGATTCGGCACAGCGTGACTTTAATGGACAATTGCGCGGTCGTGCGACGCTGTACCTAAACAAAATTGACGTCCTTTTTTTCCCACAAACAGAGCTTTCTTTTGGTGGTATTTGATCACCTGTGCGATTTTTTGATCATGCGCTGTAAACAAAAAAAGAGCGTCAATTTTGCAAAAATAACAATATTTTTCACATTTTTTTTATATGAAATTCCCCAAAAAAAATGTAAAAATCAAAATTTTTTAACATTTTCAGCCAATTTGTTTTATGCTACATATGTTTGGTAAAAAAAAAAAAAATCGCAAAAAGCGTATTTTGATTGGTTTGTGCAAAAGTTATCGCGTTTACTAACAAAGGGAAAGATTTTTGTCATTTTTTTTTTAACGAGCAATGGCGGCGATCTGCGATTTTTTTTGCGGAACTGCGACATTGCGGCGGACAGATCGGACCCTTGACTGACATTTTTGACACTTTTGGGGTTACCAGTGACATTACTGCAGTAATCAGTGTTATACATATGCACTGTTACTGTAAAAATGACACTGGCAGTGAAGGGGTTAACTGTATTGGAGAGGGAGGGGTTAAGTGTGTCCTAGGGGCGTGCTTCTAACTTTGATTGGACATGGCTACTGGTGTAAGAACAGAGATCAATGGTCCTACATAGTAGAACCGTCTGATCTCCATTCTTACACAGGGAAGAATGACAGGCGACTTTGTTTACATCAGCCGCCTGCCTTTCTTCCAGTGTCACGGACGATCGCGAGTGCCCGGCGGACATCAGGTCCGCCGGGCACACACGCGGGGGGGTCCATGACCGTGCGGGAGCGCGCTTCCGGCGGCGCACGCTCGCTCCCTAGAAGCCTCACAGGCTAGCGACGTAGACCTACGTCGCTTTGCCTGTGAGGGGCTGACCGCCGCAGTAAACAGTCGTGCGGCGGTCGGCAAGTGGTTAATGCAGCTAAGTGCAGCTGCTTGCATGTACTCATTCATGGAGCATTTGCCTGACAATGATCGGCCCTGGACCTAGACTGCATACAGGGCCAAACATTTGCATGTAATTGCTAAATGAGTGGCTGTGATTAGCTGTGGGAGCAGTCAGCTTGTAATTTCTTTCAATAGGGCTACTGTCTGCAACTAACTGCTCGGATTCCCCCCGGAGTGGTCAATACGTGATTGCTAACAGTCCTATTCACAAGTGTTTATGAGGCCTAATACAGTTAGACTGATTTGCAAAAGCGGTAGAAAATATGAACTTAGGAAAATTAGGCTGTGTTCACGGTCAATTATCATTCCTGTGCAGAAGTCATTTTGACGTAACGCGTAGGGCAGAGCTAATTGGTCCAGGTGAGAGAGATCCTGCAGGCTACATGTGCGATCCATCCTAGAGCAGGTTTCTGACATCAAGCAGCAGCAGTGGTTGGTGTAGCATGTGAGTGAAAGCAGCAGCAGATCTCCATAGACTTCAAGGCGCCTGTTTATAATCATACGTGTACAGTACAAATGCATTTATTTTCTTGTAATAAAATTAGTTTTTCAGTAAGCATTATGGATTGTTGTTATATTGACCTTCAGAGCCAGAAATCAAAACAGCCACAGGGAAGTAGGCAAAGCCATTTGGGGAGTGACATCCTGGCCAAGTTTTTCCTGCAGTCATTGAATCCATCTGGTTAAGACTGTGAATTTTAATTTGCAGGCCAGTTTTGAACTTTGTAGTGGGGTCAGTCAGTCAGGTTAGAGCACATCTTTGGGGGATGCGGCGGAGGACTTGAGTCACTTATCTGCAGCACATATTTTCCACACATTCATTTTCTGGCTTTTGTGGACTATTTGGACTTTGAGCATCATTGGTCTTTGTTAGGATTATGTTCAAAAGTAAATTGTAACCTATAATGATTGCCTTGCAATATTGATGCTTTGTTATATCTGGTAATTACAGTGTCAGTGATTCATAGAAGTATTTATATTTCACTTTATTGTATTGAAACTTTGTTTTAGATTTGGTGCTATATTTAACCAGTTAACACTAAGAGCAGAACTTTTGTATAACTAATCGTATATTTGCACCATTTGTGCTATCAGCTGTTTATAATTATATATTATCACTGTAGCACAATTCACATCTTTTGTACTTCAATTATCTACCTAAAGCCGGTCATAAATGGAGCAATTTTCTTTCCTGCAAATATGAGTTACAAAAAGAAAAATCACTCAATTCCCCCATCAACACATTCAGTATTGATGGGAGAATCCCTTCCGTGGAGCCATTGTGCTCTCTGGGCAGGGGGGAGCCGTCCCCACCAAGAGAACACAGTGATTAATGCTAGCAGCTAGCCACTAGCAATAATCCCATGTAAAATCCGACAGGCTGGTTGTACCCAAGTTGATCGATTAATCAAATTGGGTACATTTAGCCTGCCCATACACAGGGCATGATTGAGAGTATCCTGTGCCTGGTGCTGAGGATTTTGGTAGGCCTTTTAATGGAAATATATAAAATAAAAGCACAAACAATGTTTTGTTAAAACAAATTAAATGGTTTAAAAAAACTGCTTTTTCACACTGTATGTAAAAGAGAACCCATGTAAATAAAGCCTTAATTTGTTTGACAGTGTCAGTAGTTTTTTTATTTTTATTTTTTACTATTTTGTTATTACTTTTTGCAACCTTATTTTTTTAAATGATTTTTTACAAGTTAATTTTTTAATGTTTTTTATTTTTATTTTTTCTTCAACAGCCCTGTTGCGGGGGCTTTAGTGAGATATCAGGGGTCTAAACAGGCCCCTGAAGTCTTACTTTTGAGACTCCGGAAACACTCCCCAATCCCTTTCCCTGTAGCCTAAGCTGCACTGCAGATGAATGAACAGGAGACAGAAGCTACTGTCAATTCATAAACTGAAGCATAGTAAAGAAAGTTTACTATGTTTTAGCTATAAATGTATGGATCACCGACTCTGTATTTAGAAAAGGAAGGGGCTGGTAAATTACATATTTACCAGCCCCTGCCCAACTCTCCATCCTGAAACATTCCCTCAATGGCAGGTGGGAGAGGTTTCTTTGCTTTTACCAGCAGTGACTCTCTTGCCACACTTGGACTACTCCATAGGTATGCACTTTTGAATATCCATAATGATATCTACATATGCAATGATTAACTATTTTGTTATATCCTTGAAGGAATATTAATGTAACACACTATAACCTATGTAACTAATACAAACATTATCTACTATGTTATTTAGGAAATCAAATCTCTCCACATCCAGACCCCTGAAGAAAGGCCTGTGCGCCTGAAACGCGTCGGGTTGGAGGATTTCCTTCAAATTAAACATATACCACCAAGTATATGTACCATTATCATTTCTACTTCTTTGGTTTTACACCCATACACAATCTTTGTACATATTGTATTATTTGTATACCTCAGATCTCTCACAGATCTATCTTATCATTTTGTTATTAATAAATTATTTAATTTTACTTCTTTGTGGAAGTGTATTTGCCGTTAAAATCCCGCACCCAAGGGGGACCCCTTGTCCATTTGAGGAGAGGGGGGAAGTCGGAAGCTCTGCGGGAGGGGGGCCAGGGGAGCACATAAGGGTGCGCAGAGAGCAGGGGGAATCTGATGGGCTGTCAGGGGTCATCGGTGCAGCAGGATGAGGGCAATTTCAAGCACCGATATCCCTCTATGACTCTAAATGAAGCAGCTGAAAGCCGTGGGAGGGAGAGGAGGAGAAGCGGCTTTTAGCTGCTTCATGGAAAGCTATACAGGGAGAACAGTGCTTGTAATTCCCCCCCCTGCTGCACTGACCACCTTTGATTGTCAGATTCCCCCTGCTCTCTGCACCTCCTGTGTGCTCTAGCCCCCCCCCCCCTCATCCCCCTGAATGGTCAGTCAGCCCGTGCTGGGCCTATATTAGGGTACGCTGCAGCTCTAATAGCCCCTACATTAATCTGGTTCTGCCCATACATGATTTAAATCTCAGGCGGTCCCTGCTAAAAAGCAAATTTGTGTTACTGTATATGATTGGAAATGAACACATAAGACTCAATTCACAAAGCTAACACATCAGGATAGGTATGCTTCTTACTAAATGTGTATATGTACTGTAGAGGCAGTGGTATTGGCAAACCCCTGCTCATTTCCATTGACAGCCTTGTGGGCACATCAGGAGTGTATACACCCAGGTGGGATGGATGAAACCGAGAGGCAGTGAGTGCTGGAATAAGCAATTGTTTTATTCTACTGCCAAGGACTTTCCAGCCAGGACCCATAAAAGCCCTCTTCTGCTCTGTGAAATTGGTCCTAATAAAGCTTTTAGCTGTGCTTCTGCCACTGCAAACTTTGGCTTTTGTCAAGCTGCCATTTGCATACTACGCTTTGCATGCACCAGCAACTCTACTTTATAACAGGCTTTATAATCCGATGCTCTGAGTTATCCTCAGGTTTGAGTTTTTAACAACCCTGCATACTCAAGACAGGTTGCCGGTCCCTGGCAAAATCCGGATAATGGAATCGAAGGTTCCAAACCAGAACTACAGAATACAGAGAAAACCAAAAACACAGCTTTCTCCGCTCAAACAATAGTCCACAACCTTACAATAACCCTCAATGTGAATCCTGTGTGAATCGTCACATTCTTCTCCATTTTCACAGTGACAGGGTCTCGGTATGTCACACCTTGGTAAAAATGTAATAAAAAAAAATGGACAGCACTCACCACCTCTGTGCTTAAATGCCTTAAAATTATATCTATGAATCACTAATAACATACATTTATAAAGTGTGAACTGTAAATAAACTTCTCATGATGTGTACAAAAGCAAACAGCTGATTTTATCATAAAATGTCACTGTCCATCACCTTGCTTCATAAAGGTTCAAAATCCACCATAAATTCCAATGTGAAAAAGTCAGTAAAACAACATAAATCTTCCAGGTAAGAATTGTGTGACGCAAACAACTGATCCTCGAACTCCTGTCAGCTCGACACTGTGCACATATGATATACTCACCCAAAATATAGACCTTCAGATTATAGAAGGTCACTAATGCTCAAAATCCTGCAAGAACCTCGGGTGGAATGACTGAAGCGTTACTGGCCAACATTAAGATTTCACACATTTACCAAATAAAGATTCCCAGGTCAACGGATTTCCCCCAGCAGGGACCACTTTCCCCTCTGTTAAACGTGTACATTGTTAGTGATTCACAGATATAATTTAATCCATTTATGCACAGAGGTGTTGCACATGTTTTAGTTTTATTTTTTTTATGTAAAACACATATATAGATCTAACAAATCCATATTTATTATTATTGGTAGACTGGCTGCACGGTGACACTTATAAGTGATATTATTTTAGTTTTCCTGGTAAGACCGCATTCACACTGAAGCGGCACGACTCCTGCATGACTTCGGGGGCGACCTGTGAAGTCCCGTGCACCGCGACTTCGGCGCGACTTGCACGGACTTCACATAATTGAAGTCAATGCAAGTCGCCTCCAGGTCGTCCCGAAGTAGTACAGGACCCTTTTTCTAAGTCGGAGTGACTTGTGTCGCTCCTATTAGAACGGGTCCTGTACCAGTGCATGGACCGCGACTTGTCAGGCAGACAAGTCGCCTGACAAGTCGCGGTAGTGTGAAAGTGGTCTAAATCAACCCCTCAATGTTTTGTTTTCAATTAAATACTTATTTTTTATACTTTGTTACATTTCAGTCATCATTTCTCAGGGTGGATTTCCCAATGGTGACAACAATAGAACTTACCTGCACAATGTGGGTTAGGATGGCAACTAGAAAACAGGAACAGTATTGTTCAGGCACTTTTTGTTATGGGGTGACAAGGTCAATAAATTCAGGATCAATGCGTGCTATGTTGGCTAAAGTCGCATATTTAAAAATGACATAATATTAAAGGCTATTTACTGATATTTACTGATATAGTTCACCTTTTAAAGAAATAATAAATGTCCCCATAGTATTGCAGCGCTACTCCGTGGGAGCCGCAGGAATTACTGTCCCAGGCACACAACAGGCTCATTATCTCTTGCTCCAAAAACCAGTCTAGGGGATGTTGTTTTTATTTTTGCAGAACTTGGGTAGGGATGAGGGAAGAAGGTGGGATACTCCAAGACAAGAAATATGTGCAACTGAGGACTTAGCTCCCTTTCTGCTTAAGTAGTAGTAGAGCCAGTGAAGCCAAGACCCTTTTTTTTAGTGGACAGATATTTAAAAAACGCTCTACAGAGCCAGCATCCCCTTTCTGTGTGCTCTAACGGTGGCCATACACGCACAGAATTTCAGCCATTTGCAGACTAAACGATTATTCGTTGGTCGAAAGCGAATTGGCCACTAACTGACAGAATAAATTCTTTTACATAATCGTTTTCATGATCATAATGATCATAACTGATATTTCAAAGACATGTGCAATACGAGTCAGAATATTATTTTCGTTTCATTCAATTTTACCATACACGAATAAACTATTGTTAAAATGATAAAAGTTTTCGCTATGGATCCATCGACATTAGCAGGGCACACGATCAAAATCGTCGGTGAACTTGTGTTCACTAACGATCGAACAATCTTTCCTAAAACGACCATTTTTGGCCGAAATTCTGTGCGTGTATGGCCAGCATAAGAATTAATGCAGTCTCCCAGCCCACCTTTAGACCCTGCCTCTCTGGGATAGGCCGAGGCTGTGCCATTATTCATGTTGCTATCTGCATAGCTCCATCTATCTAGTAGACACGCAGCAGCAGAGCACACAGATCTGCCCTAACTAAACAATTGCAGTTCACTTCAAGTACCTATCAAAAACAAACACTAAAACTTGTCCAACTATCCTAGCCCCTACCTAGGAGGGTGCTACAGTAATAATAAGCCTGGAGAGCATAGACTCCTGCTTTGTTTACCCTTATTCCAAAATTGAGGTATGGACATTCTATTAGACCTTGTTCACACAGGGGATAGGCTTTGCAGCCCGCATAAAAGGGATCAGTGGTGGACCACTTTTTAGAGGGCAGGTGACATGTTACTTTACTGTTTTAAAGCAGAATTACACTTTACTTTATTTATTTTTTTTTAATGGCCCCCAAGAGCTCTAAGTCATGATGTGCTAGCAAGTGCAGCATATTAGAACATTATGACAGCCTTACTTGTCAAATGATCCCCTCCATCCATGTGCTGTCAGTGCTCCCCTTGTCATGGGTGTGTCCATCTTCTCCCGGTCTTTCTTAAGCCTAGTACACACGCAACTAATTTCCGCCGACCGGTCATCCGTCTTTTGTCAAGAGTGGTGTCTGTTGGTTGGAATGTGCTCTAGACTGCACACGAATTTTCCCGCACGACAGAATTCTACTTCAGAAGTGATGTCATGTGTTGGATTGCTTTGTATGTGTTCTTTCATCTCTGAGCATGCCTAGTCTTGCTCATAAGATTTTTCCCCAGCGAAATCTGTACTAATGAGATGAAAATCGGACGTGTTTTGATGGTCGACAAAAATGTTATAGCCTGCACACCAGGATTTTTTTGGCCGAAAAGTCGAGGGTTGGTTGTCGGAAGCATCATACTAACAAGCCAAAAATCTGCAGATCGGTCGTCGGACGAAAATTCCCGGCCGAATTTCGACTTGTGTGTACGGGGCTTTACAGCTTTGGATTGTTGGGCTGGGTTGCAATGATGTCACTCCCATACATGAACCTCACATCATCACAACATAAAGCAGTGAAATAAATGTATGCTGATCTGCACATGCACACCTCGGTGTATATTAACCAAGACAGGAAGAGAGTAGGTTTCCTCTGTCATAAAGCTTCTATCTGTCAGATTGCATGCAGTTGCTCTGCTCAAAGAATGCAACAGGAGGTTTCATTTTTGGCATGACCGTGAGAAAACCATCGCAATCATGGCATATGTACAGTCCTGAGCAGCTGCATATTCTCGATGTATCTTCCTCCAAGTATAGGATGCTAGTTAATCACTTGCTTTCCAGCTGCCATAGTTATACTGCGGCAGGTCGGCTCTGTTACGTTAAACTACGTACCTGTATGTCGCTTCGTGTAGCAGTTAGTTTGGGCGTGCGTTTGGCTAGAGGAGAAACCAATTAGTGAGTCCGCCAGGCACACATGATCGCTCCCCGTGGAGACAGAACGGTGGTCCGCTGAAGTAAACATGGCACACCATTGTCCTGTCAGTGAGGAAGACAGGTTGTAAGAGCTCAACTGCGCTATCTTTACAGAGAGAGGAAAGTCCTCTGTAAACTGTTCTTGAGCATTTTGGAGCATTTCATGCCCCTTACCCCTCTCCTGTTACAAGTGCTACAAGAAATTTCTTAGATTGATCAATGGAGTCAGAGTGAATGAACTGTTGTCTGTGAATAGGGGCCTCTGCACCATTTTGGGAAGGTACCAGTTAAATCAGAGACTCCTACAGGGCAGTGCTACATCCTTTACGGCAGTCAAGTAAAACCATGACCCAACCACCTGTTTTTACTGCCCTTCTCCTTGTAAAGGAGGTCTTATAGAGCTGGAGGACATAAACGATGGACTACAAGTGCAGTGAGGAGATCTGAGAGTCCCTCATGGAGGTTGAAGGGATTTGTAGTGTTTCCAAGAAAAAAACAAAACCCTGTGAATAGTTGGAGCCATATTTCATTTCCCCCCCCCCCCCCCCCCCCCTACCCTGGAGCAAGAAGAACCCCTTACAATTCTTGTAAGTGGGAGACAGTTTGAAGGTGTGTGTGTGTGTGTGTGACATCCGCTTCTACATTCAAGCCATGAGGAGTATAACTCTGAAGGTCATAAATCTACTCCTCATGGCTTGAATATAGAATGGGATGTCATTTGTTTTCTCAATAGCAGCTGACTCCCAAGCTATATATTTTTTTTTGATCTCTTATCTTGGATGCAATTTATTACTAATATTATGTAGAAAACAAAAGGACAGAGCGCACAACCACCCTAGCATAACACCGTTTTATTAAGAATAAAAAAGCCATAAAACGTTACTCACAAGCGTATATAAAAAGTCATGTAGAGCAAATGAATCCCTGATGTTCCATGAACAGAGACTCTCCTCTAGTTCCCGCCAGCTAACCGCTCGTCCTGCACTTGTTTGCAGCCTCCTGAGCCTGTGACATCCGGAGTATTCCTTCCGCCTCGAGGGAGCTGTGTATAGTGCGCCTGCGCCCGGTCCAGCCATCGCCGCACACACAAGGCAGGAGAGGAATGAGCAGCCGCTCAAGGCGCACACTGGTACGGGTACACGGAGGGGAGATCCCCAGACAGGTCCCCTGACATGACACAAATGTGGTTGCTAAGGACAACGCGTTTCGGAGGTGTGGCCTCCTTCTTCAGACCTCCTGCAGTCCACTGCAACTTTCATTCCGTACCTACATAGTAGGTGAGGTTGAATAAAGACAATAGTCCATCCAGTTCAACCTGTGTAGGTGTGTGTGGCCGTAATCATCTTGCATACCCCTGAATATTCTGATCCTTGAAATGTAAGTCTAAGAGTATTTTGAAAGCCACCATACTTCCCGCAGAAACCACCTCTTGTGGTAGAGAATTCCACAATCTTGTAGCTCTAACAGTAAAGACCCCACCGCGTTGCCTGAGGTTAAAACGCTTCTCCTCCAGACGCATTGTATGCCCTCTAGTCCTCATGCAGTCCTTCCGACTGAATAGGTTTTTTTCTATGCTGAGATCACCATTGAGATATTTATAAATTGCTATCATGTCCCCTCTCAGGCGTCTCTTCTCCAGGCAGAATAAATCAAGCGATTGCAGACGCTCTACCTACACTCATTAATGTGCCTGTTTTTTTACCTATCTATCAAGCTTCGATGTGTTGTGCTTTCAGAGATGGTATTCTGCATATCTTGGTTGTAACAAGTGTTTTTTTTTTGAGACTGTTACATTTCTATCATCTGGAACCAGTCTGCCCATTTTCCTGACATCAACAAGGCATTTTCGTCGACACAACTGTCGCTCACTGGATATTTTCTCTTTTTTGGTCTGTTTTCTGTAAACCCTAGAGATGTGAAAATCCCAAAAGATCAGACGTTTTTGAAATACTCCGACCAGCCTGTCTGGCACCAACAACCATGCCACGTTCAAAGTGAAAAAACGCCCCTTTCTTCCCCATTCTGATGCTCAGTTTGAAATTCAGCAAATCATCTTCACCACATCTAGATGCCTAAATGCAGTGAGTTACTGCCATGTGATTGGCTGATTAGCAATTTGTGTTACAAAGCAATTGAACAGGTGTTCCTAAAGTGGCCAGTGAGCGTAATGCAATGCTATCTGCTCTCCATTACATTTGAGCCGCCCCATGCACATATACTGCGGCAGGGCAGCCGCTCTGTGCCAATTATCTGAGACTGACGAATCTGGAGTGCGCGGGCTTGCCGCCGGCGATCCGCTGTAATTGGACACAGCAGGAGCCAATCAGCAGGTTTGGTGGACTCGATGTTTGCCAGGACCTGCTGATTGTTTGGGACACAGGCAGAACAGCAGCGTGCCTATGTAAACAAGGCAGACTGCTGTTCTGCGAGAGGGGAATGTACTGATCCTGAGTTTCTGCTAAGCAGGAACATTGATTTTTACCTTACCCCAGTAAAA
The DNA here is from genome assembly GCF_965119305.1 of Pelophylax lessonae. Taxonomy (NCBI): domain Eukaryota; kingdom Metazoa; phylum Chordata; class Amphibia; order Anura; family Ranidae; genus Pelophylax; species Pelophylax lessonae. Next base: position 425,922,719 of record NC_138768.1, on the reverse strand, counting down.
GCACCTCCCCCGCACTTAGTAAGCACTCCAAAGAACACATTTAACCCTTTGATCACCCCTGATGTTAACCCTTTCCCTGTCAGCGTCATTAGTACAGTGACAGTGCATATTTTGTAGCACTAATCACTATATTAGCGTCACTAGTCCCCAAAAAGTGTCAGGCGTCCGATTGGTTGGCTGCAATATCGCAGTCCCACTATAAATCGTTGATAGCTGCCATGACTAGTTAAAAAAACGAAAAAAAAAAAATATATCCCGTAACTTATAGGCGCTATAACGTTTGCGCAAACCAATTGATATATGCTTATTGGGATTTTATTTTACCAAAAACATGTAGCAGAATACATATTAGCCTAAGTTGATGAAGAAATTAGATTTTTTACATTTTTTTTTTTATGTGTGTTATAGCAGGAAGTAAAAAAATATATATTTTTTTTTTTCAAAATGGTCGGCCTTTTTTTATTTATAGCCCAAACAATAAAATCCGCAAAGGTGATCAAATACTACCAAAAGAAAGCTCTATTTGTGGGGAAGAAAAAGGACATCATTTTTTTTTTTGGGTAGTGTCGCATGACCGCACAATTGTCACCTAAAATAAGGCAGTGCGTTATCACAAAAATGGCCTGGTCATGAAGGCGGTAAACCTTATGGGGCTGAAGTGGTTAAAGCGGAGTTCCGGCCTTGAAAACAACTTTGCACCATCCGCTTTCTTTTTTTTTCCTGAAAAAGAATTGGAGGGTTTAATTTTTCTTTTTTTTATTTACTTACCTTGTTTTTAAAGAAAATATACTTACCTTCCTTCCTCTTCCTCCCTCTGAGGCCGCGGCCCGCGCCGTCACTTCCTGTTTGCATTGACTCCTGGGAGATGAGCGTCATCGCTCCCAGGAGTCAATGCGCCTGCACCAGCCCCGCTCGTCACTTCCGGGGCATGCCCAGAAGCTGTGCAGGGATGATGCGCCTGCACCGAAAGTGACGAGCAGGGCATTCCGGGACTCCGACGTCACCGAAGAGGACACCGAAGTGGACGCTCTGGCTTCAGCTGCCCTCATCTGAGATGGCAACGCTGGACAAGACATTTTCAAGGTAAGTTTTTCTTCTAAAGTGAAACAGGGGACAGTTCAAAGGCTATCATTGCTGAAATGCACTAGCCCTGACTGTCCCGAGGTATTTTTAGGTAACAAAATGTTTTCAGGGTGGAACTCCGCTTTAAAGAGGAAGTAAACACGTTTAAAAAATGTGAAAAAAAAAAAAAAAAAACCTGTAAAGACAAAGGCATAATGAGCTAGAATGCATCGCATACTAGCTCCTTATGAAGTACTTACCTAAAAACGAAGCCCCCTCAGTGCCGACAGGTACGGCCGTCCTACTTCCTGGATCTCGTCCTCTGCCCCTCTGATTGGCCGTGGGCGCGATTACATCACTCCCGCGCATGCGTGTGGGAGCCGCCGTTCACGGCACTGGGATCTGAAGGAAAGGCACGAGTGGCCGTTCCTTCAGAGTGCATGCACCGATGACATCATCGGCTGCATGCAATGTAAATATCTCCTAAACAGTGCAAGTTTAGGAGATATTTATAGCACCTATAGGTAAGCCTTAATGTAGGCTTACTTATAGGAAAATGTAAACAAAAGGGGTTTACGACCTCTTTAAAGAGAACCGGTCACCAAAATTTTATCACATAGGAGACTTTTTGTGCACTTCCTAGACCTTTGTGGTAGTATATAATGCTAATATATACTATATAATAATATATATTATATAATAATATAATAGTGGGTTATATAATATGCAGGCCTAAATTTATTTTATTTATTTTTTGTTGCATGTGTGATATTTGTTAGCACGTGTACAGCAAAAGGTTTAAAAGTGGACTATTCCTCCAAGATTGCAGTGTTTAGGCTTACATATAGTGTAAATCTATACATGAACTTGTGGGAGCATTAGGTCGTGTACACAAAGCAGGGAACCGAACCGATAATAATGTGCCTCGCCCGTCTACACACACAGACCGTTATCCGCATACTGGCAGCCTTCCACGTGCCGCACCTTCTACGTAGGAAATAGGATTTCCTGTAAACCGCCACCCACCCCGAGGAGAGCCATAGCCGCGCCCACATGCCGTATACGCCCCCGTCCTGGTCTCTGCAGCGCCACGCCCCCTTTCGTATCCCTGGCAAGGCCGCTCGCGGTCAAGCGGCCCATTCAGCTCCCGCCTCTCCTTTTCTCATCTGTTCCATTCTCAGCCACGCCCCTCCCCGCCCATTCTCGCTACATAGTGTCGCCGAGGCCGGTTGCTGCCACTTCTCGCGCCTCACACAACCGCTCACGGTAACCGGCACTATGGTCCGACATATCGAGTCTCTGGTAAGGAAAGGGAGGCGCCTTCTATGAGCGTTATCTGGGAGGTATAGAGGAGATAATTCTAGGGAGGGGGGGGGGGGGGGGTGTGAGGGTCCTCCTCTTATTCTCTGTACCCCGTGTGTGTGAGAGAGACCCTTTCCATGGCCCTGTGTGTGTCACGTGACGTGGGGAAGCTTAGCACTTAGTTATAGGAGTGTTATTTGATACAAAATAATGTACTTGTAGCTTTGTGTGTATTGGTTCTGCTCCAAGGGGGTGACATTGTAACACGTGTGCTACAGAGACTTTTGTGATTTGCCTTGTACACATGATCAGATAATTGTACAAAAAAAAAAAATTGTATCCGAATTGATCGCACAATAAGCTGATCATTAGTACACAGCCGATCACAACATTTCCTCCAACAAAATCGGAAGGGACAAACCCAAAAAATGTTGTTGTATGATAGCCTAGCGAACGACAATCGTTTGCAGGGGTCTCCAAACTATGGCCCTCCAGGTGTTCAGGAACTACAATTCCCATCATGCCTGTGAATGTCAGTTTTGCAATGCCTCATGGGATGTGTAGTTCTGCAACAGCTGGAGGGCCATAGTTTGGGAATCCCTGGTTTAATCAGTACAGTATGCATCCGCTAAAAATCGAGACCACACATGACCAAAAATACTAAAAAAACCCGGAAAAAGCCTGGCTGCCATTGTTTTTGTTTTGCACTATCCAATACGTAGGTACGCAACTAGGAAGCTTTTCCAGAATCGTACGAAAAAAAAAAAAAATCATACGTTTTAGTACGCATTTTTGTATTCCATATTAGTATCATGCAACAAAATGCGAACGATAAGTCTTCAGATTATCTGCTCATGTGTACGAGGCATTAGGATGATAGTTCACTATGACTGCAGGTTCATCATGTGTGAGTGATGGGATCCTTTACTAAGAACAGATTGTTACCTATAGTTAGAAATACAGTATCAAAACTGGAGCAGCTGTAGGAACCAATCAGCTTCTAGCTTCAGCTTGTTCAGTTAATCTTTTCGAAAATGAAAGCTAGAAGCTGATTGGCTGTCACGCACAACTGCTCCAGTTTTAGTAAATCCTCCTCCATGTATAAACTACAAGTGTCCAGTGGTGTATTTAGTTTACATCACAGGCAGCGATCTCTATCAGCGCTGTCAATTTTCTCCCCTCTTTTTTTTAGACTCCTTAGAGGAATCTCCATTACCCTAAGGAGATTTGTTTATTCCATGATGGACGCCTGTGATGCAGAGTCCTTCATGACTTTGCATTTCTCAACGTCCATGGATCATGTTAAGTGCTTTCTTAACCCCTTCCCTCCTTAGAACACTGCTGAGCAGATCAAGTCACGGAAGAGTAATTGGATGCAGGCAATAGGTGATCGTCAACTCTAAAGTAAACCTGCAGTAGAGGGAATTGCTAGTTGCCTGGCTCTAAAACTGGGTATTTTTTATTATTATTATAGGTTCTTGTATAGCACCATCAATTTACACAACGCTTTACACATATAATGTACATTCACATCAGTCCCTGCCCTCAAGGAGCTTACAATGAATCTAAGGTCCCTAACTCACATTCATACATACACGGACCAATTTAGACAGGAGCCAATTGGCCTACAAACATGTATAACAAATATGTACAGTGCTCAAAAAAAAAAATGTTAACCCACCAGCATGTCTTTGAGGTGTGGTAGGAAATCAGAGTACCTGGAGGAAACCCATGCAAACACATGGAGAACATGCAAACTCTCCAGGCATGTAGTACTGTGGTTGCAATTTGAACCAATGGCTATACACTACTTCTGCTGGGTTCTCTGCAATCCAGAAGGAAGCAGTGTATAGCTGTGGATTTAGTCCAAACCACAGTACTGCCTGCCTGAAGTTTGCATGTTCTACTGGTGCCTGCATGGGTTTCTTCTGGGTACGCCAGTTTCCTCCCACACTTCAAAGACATGCTGGTATATGAATTGGCTCCGGTCTAAATTGGCCCATGTATATGTATGGCCTCACCGACACAGCTTAGTTCAGAAAAAGCCAGTTGTTCAATTCACTGTCAAAGGAGCCTGTAGTTTGCAAAACCGAGTCCAATCTGATTTAGGCACTGTTCAGGTATTCTGATAGCTGGTGCTGGTTGTCAGAATAAAAGCCTGGCAGGGGGGATTCAGTTGTCCTGGCTGAAGGCATGGATAGAGGAATCTGTTAGATTTCTTTAGTCCAGGCCACATGAGGGAAATCTATACATGTGGCCAGCTTTATGCTGAACACCCCTGGTTTCAGTACATTAAAGTGGTTGTAAACTCTCTATCCTAACTTCAGCTCATTTCAGTCATTATTAAGGCTACTGATTGCTGCCTTTCAAAGTCTCCTTACTTGTTTTTTTCTTCTTGAATTCTGTCCCCCAATGTTTTAGGTCACTGTCGCATGCGCTGTCTTCCTTCGATTCACGGCACGCTCTGTGTGCCGTTCCCCCTTCAACGTCATGCCGTCTCCGAGAGTTCCGTCTCTGCGGCACAGCTTAGAAGACACGCGAGACTGGGCAGTCATTCCCATCTTCCTTGCCATAGTAAGGTAGATTGAGAAAGAGGCATGTAAAATCACAATCGCGCATGCGTGGGATTTCAGCAAGAGAAAACAAGGAAGGGTGGAAATGATGTCCACAGGGGACTCCGAAAACAATACTCAAGATGGTCCAGCCTAATCCCAGAATAAGAATTAAAAAAAAAAAAAAAAAACGACTAAATTACAGTAAGTAAGCGTTTTTGGATACATTAGACTGAGGAATTATTGTAAAAAACATACATATTACATGACATGAAAAGGGCGATACAAAATGCAAAGTTTACTTCCTCTTTAATGTAGATAAGGAGTTATGACTTTTCTGTAACATTTGAGTTCTGAAGGTAAGGAGGAAGTGCTTACCACCTTCTGAAAAGTGATCTGCAGTGGATCAGTTTTCAGAGGGAAATATAACAGGGATTCCTAGGCTTTCAGGAGGCAACCATGCCACCTCCTGAATATCTTTATTTTTTTTTCCCCCCAATCACAAGGGGGTTATGTAGTTAAAATTTGCACAATAAGCTGAGTGTTTGGCTTGCAGTGTGCGCTCACATTGAACTCAGTGGGCGAATTTGACAGGCAATGTTGCATTTGTACAGCCCTGTCAGGTTGTAATGTTAACATTTGGGTGGGCGGCCGGCCAGCGGACAGTAAAACTGCGGCTCAGCTGCCTGTTTTATTGCCACCCATGTGAAGGAACCCGAAGGCCTGGGTCACACCAAAGCATTTTGCAGTGCATTTTCAGTTTTGCAGAAACACACTACAGTTCAGTTAACATGGTTTCCTATGGGTCACGTTCCCATCTGTGTGTTTTCCACTGGTGGTTTTTTATTTTGGAAAGGGTCAGGGACTTTTTTTCCCTGCAGCGGGTTGCGTTTTTGGTTCTGTAGACTTTAATGGAAATGCAGCGGAAAGGCATAAAACTCAGTGCTTTGCGTTTGAGTTTCTGCGGTATTTTTGCTGGTTTTTCATGCAAGACCACTCCCAAAAACTCAACCTCACTTGGAAAAGGCATCAACTGTAGCCTGCATAGGTGTGAACCAGGCGTAAATAAATCTAAGTATTATAGCTGAACTCCAAACAACAAAACCTAAAAAAGCCCTCCTTTGCAGGGAGGCTGCACCCACGCTGCAAGGGATAAATGCTTTTTTTTATGTCTAGGAGACTTGCTAAAGCGCTTTTATTTTTTTTGATCCTTCACTCCAGAACGCTCCTCTTTACCACTAGGCTGGTCCCAGCAACCTCATATTGCCAATGCTCTGGCGATCAAAGGACCTCTGATGCCATCAAAACCAGTGCAAAATCAATAGCCCTGCACTGGATGCTGAGGAACAGTCCACCATCAGAGCATGGAGGAGGGCTGTCTGCTGGAAAACAGAGGTAAAAGTTTCCATCCCCTAGACCAGGCATCCCCAAACTACGGCCCTCCAGCTGTTGTGGAACTACACATCTCATGGGGCATTGTAAAACTCAGACATGACTAGGCATGATGGGAATTGTAGTTCCTGAACCGAAGGGCCATAGTTTGGAGACCCCTGCCCTAGACCTAAATGAGCTGTTAACCCTTGCAGTGCAGGCACAGCCCTGCTGCAAGGGAGGATTTTTTGGTCTCCTGGAGAGCTAGCAGGTTATCCTGACAAATAGGTTTTTAAGAAGGGGGATCTCTAGTGACAGCAACATTGAACACTTCTGAGACTATCCCCCCTGTTGAAAACAGAATTTGGTCCTCAATTGCAAAATTGCCCAGGGTATGCTTTTATTGCAGAAATGATTTACTATATATTTATGTATATTTACTATCTTCAAAAATAAAGGGTTCCTACCTACCTTTTCACAAGTTGCTGAAGTCAAAAGGCAGATGTCAGACAGGTGGCTTTAGCTGGCGATTTGTCAACCTTGAAAAGTGTATAAAGGGTGCGCTGATATAGTGAATTGTGCTGCAACCAAAGATCCAAATTTTGGTTTGGAAATAATTAAAATAGATAGTCTGGTGTGCTAAATAATATTGGTGTCACTTTAAAGTGTCAAAACCAACAAAGTGACAAAGAAACTGAAGGTAACCATATAGTTACCAAAACAGTAATCTTATGTAATGAATTGTGATATATAAACACAAATGAACAATAGACAATTGTTAAATAAATGTGCAATAGTCCCAAAAGAGATGTGCAAAAGTCCCGTATATGGTGTCTCAAATGAAAATTCCAAATATTGAGAAAACAAATGTGAACAACTCCAGATGATGAGATGAAAATAAGATGTAATGGGTGCTCCAAACAAAAACACGTGTGTCAGGTGCTTATATCTTATGTCCCACCACCTTAAGGATTTACTTCTTGCCAGCAGGCAGAAAGACAGCCACCTCAAGAATATTGACTCCTTGTGCTGTGAGAGGTAATACACCGTTCCCACACCTCGTGGAAGAGATATATAAGGCCTCTTACCAGACGGATGAAAATCCTAGGCGTGCGTCTGTCCCCTTAAAGGGGCTCTTTCCTCCCGTCACAAAGGGCCAATTCTTGGGTTAAATGCAGAAGATCCCTTGTAGCCTTTATAATCCTTTCTGGTCCCCAAATTTCCCCACCTGCAGTCCTAACTCCTGTAAATCTATGAGAGTGGAGACTCTCATAGTCTTGCAGGTGAATATAGACCCCTCATAATCCTGTTCATGATATGGTGACCATACTAGCCATTTTGTTAATAAATGCTCCTTTTTTTTTTTTTTTTTTTTTATAAAGGTGAGGGGAAATGCAATATTTTAAAGTGGTGGGCAGCTGAATGCATTATTAACAGATGAGGAGCAGCTGCAGTTTGAAGCAAGGTTTTGGCTGGGAGACATTGTCAATCAACAAGCCTGGGCTGGGCAGGGGGCGTGGCCAGTAAACAGCCTATGGAAGAAAGAAACACCGGGGGGGGGGGGATTTACTAAAACTGGAGAGTGCTAAATCTATTGCACCTCTGCAAAGAAGCCTAGGTTCACAATGAGGTTGGTTTAAAATCATGGGAGTTCAACTAAACTCGCACTTTTTCAAACTGGCATTTTCAGTGCGACTTCAGGGGCAATTTCAGACATCTGTGCGGGTTCCTGCACAGATATCTATTGAAATTGCCCCTCAAAGTGGCCAAAAGTAGCACAGAAACTACTTTTGGGAATCGGTGCAGCGCTGCTAAACCGTCTCCGCACCGATTTGGACAGTGCCATTGTCGGCAATGGGCTACAATTTGACATGCGATTTGACATGTCAAATCTGACCAATGTGAACCTTGGCGAAACCAATCGGCTTCCAGGTTTTATTGACAAAGCTTAATTGAACAAGCTGAGGTTAAAAGCTGATTGGCTACTGTGCACAACTGCACTGGATTTTGAGTGCACCAATTTTAGTAAATCTCCCCCAATGTGTGTGGGCAAGGCGTGCTGTGCTTTCAAAGAGCAAGCTCTTGGGTGTAAAATGACTATGCAGGTACCAGTTTGTTACTGTACTTTGAGGGATCAATTTACAATAAGAAGGTGGACTAGCTGGATCAACCAGGTATTTGTAGTGAATGATGAAAAGATAAAGAAATATTACTGTTAGACATATTACTATTGGACAGACTTTTGATTCAACTAGGACACACATAATGTGTGCAAAGCTGATGTAAACAAGCCTTTCTTTATCCAGCTAGCAGGCATGGGTATGTTGACAAATATTCCTAACCTAGCTGTGTTGCTATTGTGCAAGTTAAAAATCTAGCTGTGCAGTCTCGCAGGGGTGCCTAGATCTTGAAATGGACTGCACGGATATACATAAAATGTAATTTTTAATATAAAATCTTTTTTGAATGGCAAAAGTAGTTCCCATATACTGTGTAAATCTGTATTTAGCTTTCGTCCTGAAGTCCAGCTTGAACTGCAGTGTTATGTCAGTGCAATAACCTTGGAATGTTCTAAGCTAAGCATTGTCAGAAGATGTAATATAAAATGGCTTCTATAAAATGTACATTAAAAAAGTGTACCTAATTCTAAAAACAAGCTGTTGGAAGGAGTTTCTTAAGCAAGAAAAGAAAAATAAGGTATTTTACTCTAAAAGACAAAGTTGTGCTATGTGGCAGGGCTGTATAAATGTCAGGACTGGATGGACAAAAATGCACATTAATAGGTAGGCAATACAGTATGTGTGCTGGCGGTCAACTTTAAAATATACCTAGACGCCCCCTCTTTTTTTTTCTACATATTATACACTCACTCCCCCTCCCAATTCAATCCACCCCTGGAGCTTTATGAAACCCCTGGTATTTCTGGGTACAGGCGGTCCCCGGGGTTACAAACGACTCCTACTTACAAACGGAGAGAGACAACAGGAAGTGAGGAAAAATCTATCCCTAGGAAGGGAAATTCATTCCTGTAAGAGTTTGTGTATAGGGAACATGTGACCCTCCCTACAGTGCAGCGCCTGCCAGGCATAAAAGATGTTATATGGAGTGGGAGGTGTGTGCTCAGTTTAGTTTTAAGTTGCTTAGCAAGTAAAATGAACCAAGCTCGTGTGAGCAAAGTACACATTCTCTAGAAGTGCACTGTTGGTAGGACTTAGTTTTATTTATAGGTAGGGTGGTGGAGTATTTAAATGTTAAAATGGTTTGGAAGGGCCCTTTAATCTGACAATTTTACAGTGGCATGAGTCATCTTTGCTCTTTGTTCACATGACTAAAAGCATTTTGTAAGAAAGTGACTAACTCATCCTCCTGTACATAGATCTGCCTAGACTCTATAACTGATGGTTTGCTAATCTTGGGCTCTGAAAGATATAGATATAGATCTCACAAAAGTGAGTACATCCCTCACATTTTTGTAAATAATTTATTATATCTTTTCATGTGACAACACTGAAGAAATGACACTGCTACAATGTAAAGTAGTGAGTGTACAGCTTGTATAACAGTGTAAATTTGCTGTCCTCTCAAAATAACTCAACACACAGCCATTAATGTCTAAACCGCTGGCAACAAAAGTGAGTACACCCCTAAGTGAACATGTCCAAATTAGGCCCAAAGTGTCAATATTTTGTGTGGCCACCATTATTTTCCAGCACTACCTTAACCCTCTTGGGCATGGAGTTCACCAGAGCTTCACAGGTTGCCACTGGAGTCCTCTTCCACTCCTCCCTGATGACATCACAGAGCTGGCAGATTTTGGAGATCTTGGGCTCCTCCACCATCCATTTTAAGATGCCCCACAGATGCTCAATAGGGATTAGGTTTGGAGACATGCTTGGCCAGTCCATCACCTTTACCCTCAGCTTCTTTAGCAAGGCAGTGGTTGTCTTGGAGGTGTGTTTGGGGTTATCATGATGGAATACTGCCCTGCAGACCAATCTCCGAAGGGAGGGAATCATGCTCTGCTTCAGTATGTCACAGTACATGTTGGCCTTCATGGTTCCCTCAATGAACTGTAGCTCCCCAGTTTCGGCAGCACTCATGCAGCCCCAGACCATGACACTCCCACCACCATGCTTGACTGTAGGCAAGACACACTTGTCTTTGTGCTCCTCACATGGTTGCCGCCGCACACACTTGACACAATTTGAACCAAATACGTTTAATTGATCTCATCAGACCACAGGACATGGTTCCAGTAATCCACACCTTTATGCCTCGAACACATGTTCAGATAATCGGATGAAAATAATCGCTTTAGACTTGATCGCACGATAATCTGATTGTTAGTACACAGCTTTCGACAGCCGATCACGACAGTTCATCAAAACAAAATCCAAAGGGACAAAAACTTCTGTCGTATGATAGCCTAGCGAACGACAATCGTTTATAATCAGTACAGTATGCATCCGCTAAAAATCGATTGACAAAGACCGCACATGATCAGAAACACTAAAATAGCACGGAAAAAGCCTGGCTGCCATTGTTTTTGTTTTGCACTTTCAGATACGTAGCTAAGCTACCAGGAAGCTTTCCCGGAATCGTACGAAAAAAATCCTACGTTTATATGCATTGTTGAATTTGATATTAGTATCATGCAACAAAATGCGAACAATAAGTGGTCCGATTATCTGAACGTGTGTACGAGGCATAAGTCTGCTTGTCTTCAGCAAACGGTTTGCGGGCATCATCTTTAGAAGAGGCTTTCTTTTTAGGACGACAGCCATGCAGACCAATTTGATGCAGTGTGCGGCGTATGATCTGAGCACTGACAGGCTGACCCCCCACCCCTTCAAGCTCTGCAGCAATGCTGGCAGCACTCATACATATATTTCCCAAAGACAACCTCCGGATATGACGCTGAGCACGTGCAATCAACTTCTTTGGTCGACCATGGCGAGGCCTGTTCTCAGTGGAACCTGTCCTGTTAAACCGCTGTATGGTCTTGGCCACTGTGCTGCAGCTCAGTTTCAGGGTCTTGGCCCTCTTCCTATAGCCTAGGCCATCTTTATGTAGAGCAACAATTCTTTTTTTCTTTTTCAGATCCTCAGAGAGTTCTTTGCCATGAGGTGCCATGTTGAACTTCCAGTGACCAGTATGAGAGAACAATAACACCAAATTTAACACACCTTCTCCCCATTCACTCCCGAGACCTTGAAACACTAACGAGTCACATGACACTGGGGAGGAAAAATGGCTAATTGGGCCCAATTTGGACATTTTCACTTGGGGGGGATGTACTCACTTTGTTGCCAGCGATTTAGACATTAATGGCTTAGTGTGTTATTTTGAGGGGACAGCAAATGTACACTGTTATACAAGCTGTACACTCACTACTTTACATTGTAGCAAAGTGTCATTTCTTCAGTGTTGTCACATGAAAAGGTATAATAAAATATTTACAAAAATGTGAGCGGTTTACTTTTGTGTGTATATATACAGTATCTCAAAAGTGAGTACGCCCCTCACATTTTTGAAAAAGCAGTGTGATTGCATGCAAACAAAGGTGTGCCAGAGTCGCATGGTCTAAGGAGCCACCCAGTCTTCACCGGAGCCACTGGAGGTGAGGATGTTGTGCTGCATAGCCAGGGTACGGCTTTTTAGCACACCCATGCGGGCACAGTGCAGGTAAATAGCACGCTGGAAGGACACTGGGTACACATAGACTATAATGAGGGTGACCCACACAGCAACAGGAAATTAGGGGATTAACGGACAGAAACCAAAAGGCGTATTTGCAGGAACCCGGGCATCTCGAACAGAAGGTAAAACCCGGCACTGGATCAATTTACACAGAACTGTGACACGCCCTCTACTGTTCCTATGTAATTGTGTGTATGCCTATGCTGTGTGTGAGAAATAACTTAACTCTTCCAGATAAACTTCAAAAACCTCACTATGCCCTTCACTACATACCTTGGACTGTCTACTTTCCAAAAGGGGTTATTTGGGAGGTATTTGTACTGTCTTGGCATTTTAGGGCCTCAAGAAATTATAGGCCATCATTACATCAGGATTTATCAATTTTCAAATGCATACACACCATAGTTTGTAGACTATAACTTTTATACTGACTAAATATTAAACACTGATTTGGGTTATTTTTTACCAATGTAAATGTAGCAGAATGCGTTTTGCCCTAAATGTATGAAGAAAGATTAATAGGGGGAGAATACCCACGTGCTATCAAATTAAAATATAAAAGATGATAAAATTAATGAATTGCTGCATACACCAAAAAAGCAAATCCTTGTGCCAAAATAAATCAGTGATAAATAAATAAAAGGTGTTTCGCTATTCTATAATAAATAAATATGGTAGAGTGTCTGATAAATACCAAGTGATGCAAAAACGATGAATCAATAATCTTGAAATGGTAAATATATCAAAGATGTTGCATCAAGCAAGAGCAGTGGATTAACACAGTAGAGATCATAGAACAAAAAGTGACAAATAACAGGTAATCAAAAAAATATTGAATAGTAATGAATAGCAGAGTGACTATAACAGGATAAATTAAGCAGCAATGTAGGTAAATATAAGGCTCCGTTCACATGTAGGCGTTTTTGGAGCGTTTTTCTGCTCACTGATCAGCTCTCAAAACGCCCAACAAGACAAATCCCATTCATTGCAATGACCCCTGTTCACATCTGAGCGTTTTGACGCCCTAAGGAAAACGCCCAACGCTCAAAAAAGTACTTGAGCTTCTTTTTGGGCAGATCACAGGCGTTTTGTCCCATAGACCTCAATGTAAAGTGATATTTGGCGTTTCACAAGCGTTTTACAAGCGTTTAGTTGCTCCTGATCAGCTCAAACAGCACAACTCTCCACCCAGGTCTCCACCCCCTTGGCATGCCTCTGCTGTGAGCACATTTTCCTGAAACATGGAGAACAGCAGTTAGGCAGTTTAGGTGACCAGACCCTGCCATACCAAGTTGACCGTAGCCTGCTGCCATACCAGGGTGACCGTAATGTACAGTGGGTACGGAAAGTATTCAGACCCCCTTAAAATTTTCACTCTTTGTTATATTGCAGCCATTTGCTAAAATCATTTAAGTTCCTTCTTCTTCCTCATGAATGTACACATAGCACCCCATACTGACAGAAAAACACAGAATTGTTGACATTGTTGCAGATTTATTAAAAAAGAAAAACTGAAATATCACATGGTCCTAAGTATTCAGACCCTTTGCTGTGACACTCATATATTTAACTCAGGTGCTTTCCATTTCTTCTGATCATCCTTGAGATGGTTCTACACCTTCATTTGAGTCCAGCTGTGTTTGATTATACTGATTGGACTTGATTAGGAAAGCCACACACCTGTCTATATAAGACCTTCCAGATCACAATGCATGTCAGAGCAAATGAGAATCATGAGGTCAAAGGAACTGCCTGAAGAGCTCAGAGACTGAATTGTGGCAAGGAACAGATCTGGCCAAGGTTACAAAAAGATTTCTGCTGCACTTAAGGTTCCTAAGAGCACAGTGGCCTCCATAATCCTCAAATGGAAGATGTTTGGGATGACCAGAATCCTTCCTAGAGCTGGCCGTCCGGCCAAACTGAGCTATCGGGGGAGAAGAGCCTTGGTGAGAGAGGTAAAGAAGAACCCAAAGATCACTGTGGCTGAGCTCCAGAGATGCAGTCGGGAGATGGGAGAAAGTTGTAGAAAGTCAACCATCACTGCAGCCCTCCACCAGTCGGGGCTTTATGGCAGAGTGGCCCGACGGAAGCCTCTCCTCAGTGTAAGACACATGAAAGCCCGCATGGAGTTTGCTAAAAAACACCTGAAGGACTCCAAGATGGTGAGAAATAAGATTCTCTGGTCTGATGAGACCAAAATAGAACTTTTTGGCCTTAATTCTAAGCGGTATATGTGGAGAAAACCAGGCACTGCTCATCACCTGTCCAATACAGTCCCAACAGTGAAGCATGGTGGTGACAGCATCATGCTGTGGGGGTGTTTTTCAGCTGCAGGGACAGGACGACTGGTTGCAATCGAGGGAAAGATGAATGCGGCCAAGTACAGGGATATCCTGGACAAAAACCTTCTCCAGAGTGCTCTGGACCTCAGACTGGGCCGAAGGTTTACCTTCCAACAAGACAATGACCCTAAGCACACAGCTAAAATAACGAAGGAGTGGCTTCACAACAACTCCGTGACTGTTCTTGAATGGCCCAGCCAGAGCCCTGACTTAAACCCAATTGAGCATCTCTGGAGAGACCTAAAAATGGCTGTCCACCAACGTTTACCATCCAACCTGACAGAACTGGAGAGGATCTGCAAGGAGGAATGGCAGAGGATCCCCAAATCCAGGTGTGAAAGACTTGTTGCATCTTTCCCAAAAAGACTCCTGGCTGTATTAGATCAAAAGGGGGCTTCTACTAAATACTGAGCAAAGGATCTGAATACTTCGGACCATGTGATATTTCAGTTTTTCTTTTTTAATAAATCTGCAACAATGTCAACAATTCTGTGTTTTTCTGTCAGTATGGGGTGCTATGTGTACATTCATGAGGAAGAAGAATGAACTTAAATGATTTTAGCAAATGGCTGCAATATAACAAAGAGTGAAAAATTTAAGGGGGTCTGAATACTTTCCGTACCCACTGTAGTTTAGGTGAACTGACTCTGCTATGCCAGGGTGACCGAACTCTTCCATGCCAAGGTGACCGTAACGAAGTTTAGGTGAACTGACTGCTATGCCAGGGTGACCAAACTCTTCCATGCCAAGGTGACTGTAACGAAGTTTAGGTGAACTGACTCTGCTATGCCAGGGTGACCAAACTCTTCCATGCCAAGGTGACCGTAACGAAGTTTAGGTGAACTGACTCTACTATGCCAGGGTGACCAAACTCTTCCTGCCAAGGTGACCGTAACGAAGTTTAGGTGAACTGACTCTGCTATGCCAGGGTGACCAAACTCTTCCATGCCAAGGTGAGCGTAATGTAGTTTAGGGTAAATTGACTCTGCTATGCCAAGGTGACCGTAATGTAGATATATATATGGAATCAAAAAACACCATTTTGAAGCCCTAAAACCCAATAAATGCCCCTAAAAAGTGCCTAGGGTTCTGGATCATGCCCCAGGGACTATGAATCAGGCAAAAAAAAGTTCTTAAAAATTGTCGTTTTTGATAGATTAAATTAATTGCCAATTATTGAAAAAATTAAAAAAAAAATAAAAAAAAAAAAGATTTCTTTGGATTTAGTTTTAATTTTAGTGTCTGGGGGGTCTAAAAAGTGTACCTGTGAAGTTTCAGCTCTGTAGCATGTCCAGAACCATAAAAAAAAAGATCATGTAGAAGAGGAGGTCCCTGGGAGGTCCAATGCAGAGGAGGAGGTCCCTGGGAGGTTCCTTTGCAAATGTTGTAAAAAAAAACACTCTGCTTTTCCATTGGTCACCAAAAACACCTGTTAAAAACGCCTGTAAAATGCTTGCAAAAACGCCTATAAAAACGCCTGAAAAACGCCAACGCCTACATGTGAACGGAGCCTGAAAGTGACAGAGAATCTTCAAAACAATCGAATAATTGTGTAAGCAAAAGAATAAAAAATGAAAATCACTGTCCAGTGACTAGCCTAATAAGGCAGGTAACCAAAAAGTATAGATGGATGGATTAAAACTGATCCATGGTACTCTGGCTGTACTACATTCTTACCCTACAGCTGTAAGGTAACCGCATGAGAATCCAAAGAAAATGAAAAATCAGTGGAACCTGGATCATTCCAAAACCTCCTCAGTATTCCCAGGACTCCACAAAGTGGTTGATAACTGCAGGGTTCCTTTCCTAGTCCTCACATGGATGGATAATGCTAGGGGATGTCTCAAGGGGAGGTAGGCAGGGAGAGAGGGAGGCTCCAATAGTGTAGTAATTAAAGCTTTTTATTCCAAAAAAGTTTAGTATACAAGCGGCTGGCTTGTCCTCCGGCAACACTTCCAGTATCTATCAGCTGCCTGACGTGTCGTCACTGTCACATGACTTCCTCAGGGAAACTGAAGAAAGAATATTTATTTGCAAAAGTTAATAATGGAAACAAAGAAAAATGTGGGGTTTAAAAAAAATAAAAAAAAAAATAAAAATGTTTGCTTTCTGTATTTTTTTATTTTTTTTTGTTCATTTTATATTGAAAACCCAGTGATGCTTAAATTCAACAAAAGAAAGCTCTATCTGTCTCATAATGTTATTTGGATTCAGTATTGCATGACTGAGTAATTGTCATTCAAACTGTTACCTCACTGAAAAATAGCCTGGTCAGGAAAAGTGTCTGATATTGAAGTGGTTAAATATAGGTTTCCCCTGCATACTCTGTAATAATAAGGTTTTAATCATTTAATTGTCACCTAATCTCAATCACCTGATTCTGATTTCAGGGATGTAAAATTATGGTGACTATAGGGAGTGCATTTAGTTTTTCCAAATACCAAATTTATCATTTCGTTTATGAAGACTGAGAATGTCAACTTTGTGTCATTTGTTCCAGTGTTAATTTTGGCAGCAAATTTCAATTTAGTTTTAGTCTTAGGGCTCTTTCAGACGGCCGTTCCGCTGTTTTTGTCCGCTGCTGGACTTTTTTTTTCACGGAGCCGATGACATTTGTGTCATCCGCTCCGTATGCCCGCATATCATCCCATCCATTTGCGGATGATATGCGGACATAATGTTTAAGTCTATGGGGATTGCGGATGTCAGCGGATGACACCGCTGACATCCGATTTTCCTTCCTTTCCGTTTTTTGAACGGAACAAAAATAGGGTTCTGTTCCGTTCCAAAAAACGGAACAGAACTGAAAGGAAGAAAATCGGATGTCAGCGGATGGTATTCCGCTGACATCCGCAATGCCATAGACTTACATTATGTCCGCAAATCATCCGCAAAAAAAATAGGATGATTTGCGGACAAGCGGAGCGGCCGTGTGAAAGAGCCCTTAGTCTTAGGACTAAAATGGCATTTTAGTTTTAGTCCCATTTTAGTCTTCTGCAAGTGTTTTAGTTTTAGTTGTATTTAGTCGACTCCAGTACATTTTAGTCGACTAAAACGTCCTACATTTTAGTTGACTAAAAGTAATTTTAGTCATCTATAATCGAATGGGTGTAGTTCAATTGTAATTTGTAATGCATTATTTAAGCATTTCTCTACAATTTCCAAACTCATTATATACTACTGCTGGTCCTGGAGTGAAAAATCGAATATGTTATTATTTATGGTATTAAGCTTTGAGCATGCACTAGCACAGCACTACACAGACACAGACTTAGTCATTAAAGGCCCGTACACACGTACCGATCGTCGGCATACAAACGTCGGTGGACGAAGGATCTGCCGATTGTACGCGTGTTAGTATGGTGCCTCCGACAGATGTCTGCGCACAATCCGCGGACAAAAGTCTTTCGTGCAAACATGAAAATATTTGTATGCCGACACCAGAACGGACGATTGTTCGCCTGTCAGTACACAATTCGGCCGACAGACCGCAGATTTGCAAGACTGGGCATGCTCAGAAAATAGAAAACACAGGGAAAGTTAACCATTACATGACATCACTTCTGCAGTCGGCGGACAAAATTCTTGTGCTGTCCTTGTGCTGTCTTTGCACTTTTCAGCAGACACCGACATCCCGGGGAGAAAAGAGGAACATTTGTAAGCCGACCATCGGTACGTGTGTACGGGGCTTAAGTCTTTATTTAGGCAAAACTGTTTGCCAATAATATTGCTTTTTTGACCAAAGGGGGTAACATAAAAATGTAATAAAAATACAAAAAAATTAAAACTTTGCAGGCATCAGCTCACTTCATCAGTCCTGTGTCATGCTCATGGCAACAGTACAGCATCCTGAGACCACTGTGGGGGGGTTGCTAAGTTCTCAGCCAACAAGGTAGTGTGCTCACTGCTCACTCACAATTTTGCCTAAGAACACAGCCATGAATAAAGAATGGTACAAAAACATCCTCAGAGAAGAGAACAACTTCCTTCCTCCCACCTCAACAATCCAAGAACAGCTGCAGAGAGACTCCAGGGAAGAAAAAATAAGCATCAGCTCACTTCATCAGTCCTGTGTCATGCTCATGGCAACAGTACAGCATCCTGAGACCACTGTGTGTGTGTGTGTGTGTGTGTGTGTGTGTGTGTGTGGGGGGGGGGTGCTAAGTTCTCAGCCAACAAGGGAGTGGGCTCACTCACAATTTTGCCTAAGAACACACACACAGCCACGAATAAAGAATGGTACAAAAACATCCTCAGAGAGAACAACTTCCCGCCTCAACCATCCAAGAACAGCTGCAGTGCACACTTGCACAGGCACTGTCACTGCACATAATAAACCAATTACTGTAAAACTTGGAGGGTAATGCTTATTTCTAAAGGAGAACCCATTTACAGTGTCAGCTTATTATTTTAACCGTTCTAATTCTCAGATGTATTCAATAAAAATGTGCACATTCTACAATAATGCCATTAGAGTAAGCATTATAACAGACTTACTGCTTTTTATCAACTCCTCTCTCCTCTTTCTCAGTCTCAGCATTCGCAATGACATTAGAGGTAAATATTGCACTAAAAAGAACTGCTGCAGGACCCTGATGTAAGGCTACCCTTGTTGACCTTTACTGATCTATTTTTCTTTTTCATTAGAGTGATATTTGTCTCTATTGTAACATTTGTCAATGCTAAGAGAGAGAGGAGTTAATAAGTGGTGGTTGTTGTTATTGTTCCACTTACAAATGGCATTTGTAGCCTGTACGCATTTTTCCAATGAATTGAATTGACAATTACAACTGTTTTTGAAGCACAAGTATTAGTTATGCTTCTTATAGAAATAACAATAATAAAACACTTCTATTTGTTTCGATTCATTTTAAGGAAAGCACTTGGTGCCAAAATGACCCTTGCTCTATTCCGCTGGCCTCTAGAGAGGTCACCTGTGACACTGAATACCCTCTCTGCAAAGGCTTAAGAAGCTGGCATAGCCAGCAGGTCTAAAGCAAAAGGTTTTAGCTGGTGATAAATAGGGTCACTCTTTGACAGCCAAAAATCTGTTGCAGTGTTGTCCTCAACTTGATGCAAAAGCTCTTCCTTTATATTTTCTGATCTGCTGTTTGGGGTGATCCTCTGCCTGGGTCTTCTGCTGCATTTAGAAACCGAAAGATTGGCCGCTTAGATGTGGATGCCGGTGCTTCTTCAACTTCCTCCGATTTTTCAATATTCTCCTGTTCCACTAGTTCTTCCACATCATCTTCAGAAAATTCATGATGTTGCGTGTGGGGTGAATCGGATTTTCTTATCGCATACTCCTCTGCCTTTTTAAGCAATTCCTGAATATTCTCATGATCTGCCACATCAACAAGGGTTTCACAGACATTAGGGTTGACAAAACAAGCAGCTGCTGCAAGTGGCGAGAACATTTCATCCCTTGGATCTAACAATGAAGCAAAACACTAGTTCACATTCCCTTTCATTTTCTGTGCAATTGTGGCGGTCTTTGTAGCTAGTGTTCTGTTTAAAGTCCTCAAGGTGACTGAGTAGATCAAAAAGAGCAGGGACAGCTAGGGACATTGACATGGTGTCACTATGGAGGATTTTAGTATGTTCTGCAAAAGGCAGCAATAGGTCATGCAATGATGTGAGCTTTTGCCATTCATTAGGGTGCAAGCTGTCCCATCCCATGTTGTTCGCGATTTGGCAGACTGACTCTTTCATTTTGAGGAGTCTTGCAATCATGTTGAATGTGCTTGACCAGCATGTGGGGCAATCATTGAAAAGGGTCAGGCCACAATGCTCCAATAACTTCTGTGTTGCGATGGAAGACTTGTGGAAGAGGTGCACTATTGATCTTGCTTTATGCAGTATTCTCTTCACACTTGCCTCTTTCTGCAACATGTGGACCACTAGTTGTAGGGTATGCACTACACATGGTGTCCGGTCCATGTCGATCTGTTGGTACCTAACAGTGGAAATAAGCATAAAGTATAGAAAAGCTTTCTGTTCCATTCTATTATTTTTTTTATCATTTAACATCTTATGGAAATACTTTTACACAAGACTACTGGAACAATAACAAAGATGCACCCATAGAGTAGACTAGAGCAGATACTAGTGCCCCCGTATCAATCATCTCATATGCATGTGATAATTAACTGTCAACCGAACCGTGTCATGTAAAATAATAAAATTGGCTCACCCACCGCAGTTCATCAATTTCAGACTACGCCTCAGAGTCACTTTCCGTCATGGGGGAGTCTTCCTCACTAGAGCTGGGTGGTTTTTCTGCTGCTGCTGCGGTTTTTTAAATGCTGCCACCATATTGTTCCCGTTGTCTGTTATAACTGTGAGGATCTTCCTCTTCGTTATGTCCCACTCTTGCAAGCATTTGTCCACACATGTTTTAATTGACTGCGCAGTGTGTGGGTGAGCTACTTGTTCAAGGGCCAACAATATGTGTTCAGGTTTATGTTGTTCAACACAAAAGTAGCATACACTTACAGCAAGGAATGAAGCTGAGAGTCCTTTTTTGGTCCACAAATCAGTGCAAATAGATATTCTCCGAGCAGCAGTCAGTCTCTTTTTGCATTTTTGTTTTTCATCTTCATATTGTTTGTCAATCAGATTGCTTATTTTAGTTTTCTTTGTAACAGTCAACTTTCTATCTACTGTCTCCATCATGCTAACAAAGTCCTCATCTTCAATCGTTCTGACTGGTAATCCGGAACGCCCAATCCATCTTGCTATGGCCTCCTCCCTGGCCTGTTGTTCCTTGGAGTCAATTTTGTATTTTGAAGCACCTAAAAGAGCAGTGTAAATAGTTTGCTGTTGTGCACTGGCTTGACTTGGTCCATCGTTTTGAGGTTTTCTGTATCTGTGGGGTTAAAATAGGGGGAAAGATTCTAGTTATTCTGATTTTACATTCTCTCACACTCAGCTCCAAGTTGTCTCTTTAGGCCCCTTTCACACATACAGTCCGTTCAGTTCATCAGTTCAGTCACGTCAAATGTATCAGTTTTTCATCCGTTTTTCATCAGTTTTTCATCCGTTTTTCGTCAGTTGTTATCCGTTTTTCATCAGTTGACATCAGTTTTTCATCCGTTGTCATCAGCTGTCATCCGTTTTTCATCCGATCCGTTTTTTTGACGGATGAAAAATAGGGCATTCATCCGTTCAAAAAAACGGACATTGACGGAAGTGGATGAAAACGGATGTTAACTGATGATCATCAGTTGTCATCCGTTTTTACATAGAGATGCATTGATGTCCGTTTTTCATCCGTCAACGGATGGATGAAAAACGGACAAACGGACAGCATGTGTGAAAGGGGCCTTATACAAAAGTGGAGTAAGTGCTATAATGCACTGCTTACCTTTGTATGAATTTCGGGATGAGTTGTCCGCAAATGATGCTTCAAGTTTGTTGTATTTTTGCCAGTTAGTGTCACTCCACATGGTTTGCAAAGGGTCTTGTTGTCCTTAGCATCAAATATAAAATACACCCATTGATCTTCTCTCTACCAGTCACAGAGACAGACGCGGTCGCTGACATTTCTCTGGATGACAGTGCTGTGTGGATGACAGTGGTCAGAGGAGGCCTGTAATGCTTCTGGATAGTGCTGGATGGTGGTCTCGGGTCGAAGGGACGGCCAGTAATCTAATGCACAGTGCTGGATGGTTGTCTAAGGGATGGCCTGTAATCTATGTAATCTAATGCACAGTGCTGGATGGTGGTCTAAGGGATGGCCTGTAATGCCCTGGATGCCTATGGTGGTCAAGGCAGATAGAGGAGGCATGTAATGTTGCTGGACAGTGCTGGAGCCTGGATGGTGGTCTAAGGGATTTCCTGTTAAGCCCTGGATGCCTGTGGTGGTCACTCAAGTCATACAGAGGAGGCCTATAATGCTCCTGGACAGTGCTGGAGCCTTGATAGTGGTCTCAGGTCTAAGGGATGGCCTGTAATCTAATGCACAGTGCTGGATGATGGTCTCAGGTCTACCATCTAAGGGATTGCCTGTAATGCCCTTGATGCCTGTGGTGGTCACTCAGGTCAGACAGAGGAGGCCTGTAATGCTGCTGGACAGTGTTGGAGCCTGGATGGTGGTCTAAGGGATGGCCTGTAATGCCCTGGATGCCTGTGGTGATCAGGTTAGACAGAGGAGGCCTGTAATGCTGCTGGACAGTGCTAGAGCCTGGATGGTGGTCTCAGGTCTAAGGGATGGCCTGTAATCGAATGCACAGTGCTCGATGGTGGTCTCAGGTCTAAGTGATGGCCTGGATGCCTATGTTTGTCAAGGCAGACAGAGGAGGCCTGTAATGTTGCTGGACAGTGCTGGAGCCTGGATGGTGGTCTTGGGTCTAAGGCAGGGGCGGGGAACCTTTTTTCTGCCAAGGGCCATTTGGGTATTTATAAAATCATTCGGGGGCCGTACAAAATTATCAACTTAAAAATGTGCCTGTTATATTTGGTCAAACATTTAATTAACTCACCCCTAATGTGATGGCTGCAACTGCTTCTCTTTGGTGAGGTGTGTAATGTTAGCTGGTATTGATGATGTTGCTACTCGGAACTGCTTTTCCAGGTTTGCGTTGGTCAGTCTGGAGTGCAGTCGACTTTGTGGTGGTAAGTTTTGAAAAGAACTGCTGGCAGGTAATGCTGGTGGGCATAGCTGGCTGGTACTGCTGGTGGGTACAGCTGGCTGGTACTGCTGGTGGGTACAGCTTCCTCAGGGTGGTACTGCTGGCTTGTACTGTGCTGTGGGTACTGCTGGCTGGTACTGCTGTGGATACTGCTGGCTCAGGCTGGTACTGCTGTGGGTATTTCTGATTCAGGCTGGTACTGTGCTGTAGGTACTGCTGGCTGGTACTGCCTTGGGTGCTGTTGGCTCAGGCTGGTACTGCTGGCTGGTACTGTGCTGTGGGTACTGCTGGCTGGTACTGCTGGCTCAGGCTGGTACTGCTGGCTGGTATTGCTGTGGGTACTGCTGGCTGGTACTGTGCTGTAGGTACTGCTGGCTGGTACTGTTGTGGGTACTGCTGACTCTGGCTGGTACTGCTGTGAGTACTACTGGCTCTGGCTGGTACTGCTTTGGGTACTGCTGGTTCTGGCTGGTACTGCTGGCTCTGGCTGGTACTGCTGTGAGTACTGCTGGTTCTGCTGTGAGTACTGCTGGTTCTGGCTGGTACTGCTGGCTCTGGCTGGTACTGCTGTGAGTACTACTGGCTCTGGCTGGTACTGCTGGCTCTGGCTGGTACTGCTGTGTGTGCTGCTGGCGGGAAATGCTGGCTAGCAGCGGTGCTGCGCTGGAGGAAGAGGCAATGTTTCCTGTATTGGTCACAGGCGGAGTGCATTTGATATCACTCCACCTGTGACTCACTCAGACTGTCACAACGGAGCCAGAACTATACAGGAAGCATTGGCTCCATTCTGACAGATCAGCTGAGAGACACAGACTCAGCTGCATGGGGGGCCGGACCAAATGACTTTGAGGGCCGCATACGGCCCCCGGGACATAGGTTCCCCACCCCTGGTCTAAGGGATGGCTTGTAATCTAATGCACAGTGCTGGATGGTGGTCTCAGGTGCTCTAAGGGATGGCCTGTATGCATTGCACAGTGCCAGATGCCTGCGGTGGTCAGGTCAGAGAGGAGGCCTGTAATGCTGCTGCCTGCAGTGCTGCTCAGAGTGCTGGATGGGGGTCTCAGGTTTAAGGGTGGTCTGACTCTGAAGTTGAACAGGATGGGCCGGGCGGGCCTCACCGGCCTATGCACGCACACAGTCCTGGATGGCGGATGCCATTGGTCTGAGGGGACTCAGGGGAGGCAGTAATGGCTGGCCTGGCTGTTGTAACTCACTCAGTGGGTTCTCTGCTCTGGATGTGGTGGTGAGTGCCACTGCCTGGATGGTCGTCTGCCTTATGATGATGATGTGACAGAGTCAGGCCTGGCTCTGGCTGTAGTGCTGCAGTGCTCTGGTGAGGTGACTGGTCTCGACTCTCTTGTAGTAGTCATCACGTCGGACGTCACGGGGCACGCCACGCCAGACGCCACACAGTCGCTTACTGGGAGCGGAAGCAGGCGGGGCTCCGTTAAAACCTGGAAGTTGGGTAAACGTCCCTGCCTCACATTCTCATTTAGTTTTCGTTCATTAACGAAAACGGATTTGATTTTCATCATAGTTGTCGTCATTTGACGAATACGTGCTATACTTTGCATCTCATTTTCGTCAGTTGAAAAATGCCAGTGACGAAATCTATGACAAACTTTTTTGTTGACGAAATTAACACTGATTTGTTCAAGTATTGAGCACTGCTTGAATGAATATTTAATGTTTGCCCTGTCCAATTATATTAAAGGCAACAGTGGCCCTTCCATTTCGGCGGCTCTCCTTGGGCATAACTGGCAATCTGGGGATAGATGGCTGTAAAAGGGAAGCAGTTAAGATTGTCTGAAATAATTATCTGCTGATGTGTTTCCTTTTTTTTGGGCTTTGTCCTTTTAACAGAGCATTACAACTGGCTGACTTTAGGAAAAAAAACAGATTCTGTCAAATATTAAAGTGGTTGTAAAGGCTGAAGGTTTTTTTTTCCTTCATGCATTGTTTGCACGAAGGTAAAAAAAAACCTTCAGTGTGTAGCTCCCCTCCCCCCAATACTTAAGCCCAATCTCAATCTGTCGTGTGCCCGAGGCTCTACTGGGTCCCTCCCTCCTGACTGGCTGAGATGGAGGAACCATTGGCTCCCACTGCTGTCAATCACAGCTAGTAAGAGGCGGGGCTGAGCCAAGCTTTCTGTTTATTGGACGCAGGAAGCCAGCTTGGGAAAGAGAACACTCCAGTGCCCCAACAGCAAGCTTCTTGCTATGGGGGCAGTCGCAAGGGGGAGGGGCCCAGAGCGCCGGTGGGGGAAACGAGAAGAGGAGGATCCGGTCTGCTCTGTGCAAACCATTGCACAGAGCAGGAGAGTAAGACATGTATGTGTGTTTTTTTTTTCCTTACAATCACTTTACCGGTCCTTTCTTTCAATTTTACAAACTTTCTGTGAACTTTCTTTCTTTTTAATAGACAAAAAAATGTACTCCTTCAGGATTGAGACATGAGTCAGTAATAGTGACTATACACCACTTGATGCTACTATGTATACGCTTACAAAACGAAAATGTGCAAATGTGAATGAGCCCTTGGCAGGGCAGCTTATCCAGTGATGCTGGGCTTTAACAAAGGATTCCAGAGGAAAAAAAGTTTTAAAACCCATTAGCTTTTTCTTTCTAGGTAATTTATTCTAGCAAGAAATGTTGGATTTTACAGTGTGTGTGAAAATATCAAAAATTGCCTTGGAGGCGAAGTGGTAATATCCATAGAACTGCCTTCATATTACATAGTTACTGGTACAATATATAATATTTGTATTTTTTACCTAAAGGATAATAATGACAGTTCTTAGGGTAGCACAGAATGTTTCCTTTATCTAGATCGTGTTGCCATGAGTTAGGGCTGCTTCCTTTCGACTGTCTAATGCCTCGTACACACGCAACGATTATCGGCCGACCGATCGTCCGACTTTTGTCCAGAGTGGTGTTTTTGTTGGTTGGAATGTGCCTAAACTGCACACTAATTTTCTCGGCCAACAAAAATCTACTTCAGAAGTGATGTCATGTGCTGGTTTACTTTCCGTGTGTTTTTTCTTCTCTGAGCATGCCCAGTCTTGCTCATCAGATTTTGTCTGCCGAAATCTGTACTGACTGACGGAAAATCGGCCGTTGTGTTGACGGCCAACAAAAATTTTATAGCCTGCACACCAGATTTTTTTCGACCGAAAAGTCGGAGTCGCTTGTCGAAAGCATCATACTAACAAGCCGAAAATCGGCCGATCGGACGTTGGCCGAAAATTCCCGGCCAATAATCGATGCGTGTGTACGAGGCATTAGACAGCATAGAGCATTGATCTGATGCTACTTGGGGCACAGGCTGGAGTCATACAAAATGATGCTACTAAGAAAGCAACTATAGTGTGAACTTATTGGTGTTTGCATGGCACAATATTGTTTAGCCAAAAGACGCATAGAACCAATTTTATTTAGAGAATTATGTCAAGGCATATGTTAGTGAGTACTCTGCAAATATTTCTAATGCTTGTTAAATAGCTAGTGACAGATACATTTTTCATATGTACATGAATATAATCCACTTTTTAATTTGTTCTCTCTAGGATGAGTTTAAAGCAGTCTTGGCTGAGGCTGGAGACAAACTTGTCGTCGTAGATTTTACTGCTACATGGTGCGGACCATGCAAAATGATTGCACCTTTCTTTGACGTAAGTTGCTTCATGTGGGTTTTTATAACATATATCTTTTCACTTAAACGTGAACCTCTTATCCATTTTACATTTAATGTGCAGGCAGGCACTATATGCCTGCTGTTACAGCTGCTAGATGGAAAAGCTTTTTGTTTGTCTGTCTGTCTGTCTGTCACGTTCACCTCCTTGCTGATGACTAATTTATCCTGTCCTGGCTAAACATTATCAAATGCCATCCTCCTAATCAATAGAAGCACATTGATGGAAAAATTGCTGACAGTTGAGTGGGTAAATTGGGAATCCACTTTTTCTTTTGGTTGTCATTGCAGACACCATGTAACCTCTAGGGACATATTAAAGTAGAGGATGATGTTAAAAAGTTGTGCTGCGCTTTTTAAATGCTCATGTTTAGTATCCCTTTAAGAGCCCATTCACACAGGGGTGACACAACTTGCCGGGGCGACCTGTGAAGTCTGTGCACCACGACCTCGGCGCGACATTCACGGACTTCATATCATTGAAGTCAATGCAAGTCACCTCCAGGTCGCCCCAAAGAAGTACAGGACCCTTTTTCTAAGTCGGAGCGACTTGTGTCGCTCCTATTAGAACGGGTCCTGTGCTAATCAATGGCAGGTGACCCACCGCAACTTGTCAGGCGACCAAGTCGCCTGACAAGTCACGCTAGTGTGAATGGGGGCTAAATCTGTTTGCATAGCAATTATCAGAATCAGCATATCATATCAAACCATATATACCATAAACAAAACAAACAATACTTCAGTCCATAAAGTGTCCTTTGGTATAAATCTGCTTGCATATGCTCAATCTTTCATACAAAAAAAAAAAAAAAAGGCTTGTGTTCACATATCCAAATGACTGCTTCCTTAACCACATCCAGACCCCCTGCTGCAATTCTACGACTTTGACATGAAGTGCCAGGGTTATGGCAGCAGATAGCTGCCACAAACTAGTATTTAAACGGTGGGCAGTCCACTATAGCATTAAAAGTGGTCTTAGCGGCAGATTTGCCACGGTATCACTTTTATGGGCAGTGGGAGAGGTGTCCTAGGCAAGAAGTCGAATGTGGGCAAGCTGGCCCCCACTCGACTCTTATGGCCTTGGAGGACCAGAGCAACGTCATACGTCGATTCCCTACCAACGACCTTAAAGGGCTCATTATTATTATTATTATTATTAATAATAATAATTTTTTTTTTTCTTGCAGAAAAAAAATGACTTAAAGGGCTCATGGGTTTTTTTGTGTAGATGTGAGATCTGAGGTCTTTTTGTCTGTCTGCTTATTTCTATTACAAGGGATGTTTACATTCCTTGTAATGGGAATAAAAGTGATCAAAAAAAT
This sequence comes from Pelophylax lessonae, assembly GCF_965119305.1. NCBI lineage: Eukaryota > Metazoa > Chordata > Amphibia > Anura > Ranidae > Pelophylax > Pelophylax lessonae. The sequence continues at coordinate 425,894,745 of NC_138768.1, read as the reverse complement.
TTTTTTTTAAAGGGACAGTGTAAAAATAAAAAAAGAAATAAGAAAAAAATGTAAAGCGCTCCATCCCTCCGAGCGTGCGCGTAAAAGCGAACGCATACCTAAGTTGTGCCCATATGTAAACTGTGTTCAGACCACAAATGTGAGGTATCGCCCTGATCCTTAGAGCGAGAGCAATAATTCTATCCCTAGACCTCCTCTGTAACTCTACTGGTAACCTGTAGAAAATTTTAAAGCGTCGCCTATTTTAAGTACCAAAGTTTGTCGCCATTCCACCAGCATGCGCAATTTTGAAGCATGACATGTTGGGTAACACTTTACTCGGCGTAACATTATCTTTCACATTATTAAAAAAGAAATTGGGCTAACGTTACTGTTTTCTTTTTTGTTTTTTTATTTTTTAATTCAAAAAATTTTATTTCTCTTACGTCCTCCGACAGTCGCCGCCTCTTCATATTCGTCACATATGGGGTATTAGACTTTGCTCCGAAGGAGTAGCTAGGCAACAGAATATGTTAACAATAAAGCTTTAACATATCCCACCCTCAAGGGGTGGTCCCCTCAGTCAATACCCTCCTACTTCCTGCAACCATATCCCAGTTTTAATGTCTAGCTTGTCAGGAGTGGCTGGCTCTCTCTGTGCTGGGACTTTCTGTCCCAGACTCTTTCTTCTTTTTAATATTTTGTTTGAGTTTTCTCTCTATCTTTACTTAGCTGTTATTTTTGTCAGCATTAGTTAGTTCTTCGGACGAAGAGGATCATGCGGACTGGGTCTCGGGCTGATCCCCCTGGTCGCAGGTCGTGGGTCAGTGGCTTCCCAGTCTGCCATCGAGCGTTCAGCCAGGTAACGCTCCTGGCACAGTGAACGACCCATCCCTGTTCGGTGCAGGGATGATTGGTGAGGTGGCTACCTCACCGGACGCTGTGCGGTTTCTTAACCTCCATTGTGTGCGTCTTGAATTGCGACTCTCCCTGCCTCATGTGCAGCGGCTTGTTCGCCTGTGCGGGTTCCCCACGCCATGTGAGGTAAGTGTATTTATGTGGGGACCTGTCTGTCTGGGGGGGTCTCAGTCTGGGACTGTGTAACCTGCCTTTAATCACACTGCTTGTCTCCCTATCTCTCGGCTGCATGCTGTGGGCTGCAAGGGGGGGGGGGGGGGAGCTGTATGACACTGTGTGTGTCAGGCTGGGCAGTGTGAGAAGCTGTGTGCTGTGGGGCATGTTTTTTCTTGGCATGTTTGGGCATATACAGCGATCGCTGCGGCGATCTAACATGTATCCTTATATTGGGATGTAATGTGTGTGTTTTTATGCACTGTGGAGCGGCGTTTTCGGCGCCAAACGACGCCATTTTACCGGCGCCCGCTCCGGCCGCATGGTTTACATGCACGGCGGCCATTTTCTTGTAGCCTCCATAGGCTTACATAGAGCGCCCTGGCAGCATCACTTCCTCTTTCCAGGAACACCGATCGAGGCAGCAGCAGCAGCGGGGTCTCCTCAGGTTTTATCCTTCTGTTCTTGCTATCCATTGCCTGTATTCAGTTTGTTTATTCCCTGTGGGGGTCTCATTGTGCCTGAGTGTGGTGCGGTGGGCTGCGCTTGCCGCGCTTGCTAAAAGGGGGCAGTTAACCCTTGGTTGTCTGGCATTATAGGGGCAATGGATTCTCAGGAGGGCAAGTTTCCTACAGTATTGGTGGAAAGCCAGGGGACCGCTGTTTCCCCCCCAGGGGGGGATTTAGCCACTATTGTGGCTGGCCTTGCTGCCCAGGTGCAAATGCTGGTGGCTGCTCAATCTACTAAACGGCCCAGAGTTGCTCTGTCCTCCGATTCTGAGGGTGAAGGTGATGGGGCTGTTCTGGCAGGGACCTCCTTATCGGGGTCCCGCTCCTCTCTTGATCTAGTAGGGTCTGAGGTAGAGGCTGAAGTTGAGGGGGTTGATAATTCTCCCCCTGGCTCGCCTGAAGAGCTTGCAATCATGGATGAGTTGATTGCTTCCATTAAGCAGACGCTACGTTTGCAGGACGAAGTGTGTCCCCCCGCTGCCTTGGCGGCTTATGGGACGCAGAGGAAACGCAGGACGCCGCAGGTTTTTCCCTGCAATGCTGATTTTCAGCGCGCTGTTAAGGATCAATGGCGCGATCTGCGCAAGCCTTTTGCGGTACCAAGTAAATTCAAGCTGCGTTATCCTTTCTCGCCTGCCACTGATGAACGGTGGTGTGTGCCTCCGCCAGTGGATCATGCAATTGCGGTTTTGAACAAAGCCACTGCGATTCCTGCAGAGGGTTCCCCTGTTTTCCGTGATGCCACGGATAGGAGACTGGAGTCTCTTGCCCGTCATACTTATTCTGTTACGGGTTCTATGCTTAAGGCTCTGTTTGCTTCTCTCATGGCGGCCCAGGCGATCGCAAGTTGGACGCAGATGCTTAGGCGCGTCCTAGTGGCCGATTCGGCCTCGGCGGCGACCCTGGATATGGTGGATCAGATCCACCAGGGTGTCATGTATCTGTGTGATGCGGACCTGGACCTGATTCCGTTGGCTGCACGTGTGCACAGCGTGGCGGTGTTGTCTCGCCGCCTGGTTTGGTTGAAATGTTGGTCGGTGGACCAATCTTCACGTAAGACCTTAGCCAATCTGCCTTATGATGGGTCTCGCCTTTTTGGGGAGTCCCTGGATGTGTTGATTAAGGGGATCACCGGGGGTAAGAGCACTCTCTTGCCCCATTTCCCCAAGGCTAAGGGGGCTTCTGGGAAGAAGCATGCTAATTTTCGGCCCCCTCAGGGGTCCTTTCGTGCCTTTCGGCCGCACTACAAGGGCAAACCGTTCAAAGGCCAAGGCTCTCAGAAGAAGCCCTGGTCTGGGAAACAGAAGTCCGGCCAATCCGGACCTGCAGCCCATAACAGTTCGGCCTGAAGGGGCGCCCTCACCCAGTTTTGGGGTGGGGGGACGCTTGCTCGGTTTTCTTCAGCCCTGGTTGGCCCGTGTGCGGGACAGATGGGTTCTGGAAATCGTTCGATCTGGTTACAAGATCGAGTTTCTCTCTCGGCCGGAGAGCAGATTTTTTCCCTCAAATCTTCAACTGTCTCCAGAGCGCCTGCGGGATCTGCACCTGGCGGTGCGGGACCTGAGGGCTCGGGGAGTGGTGGTTCCGGTGCCTCATCGGGACAGATTTCGGGGGTTTTATTCCAATCTGTTCACCGTGCCCAGGAAGGAGGGCAAGGTTCGTCCGATTCTGGACTTGAAGGCTCTGAACCGCTCTGTGCGGGTTCGCAAGTTCCGCATGGAATCCCTGCGCTCGGTGGTGGCTGCCCTTGTTCCGGGGGAATTCATGGCCTCCATCGATTTGAAGGATGCGTACCTTCACATCCCCATATTCGAGGGTCATCAGAGATACCTTCGATTTGCCATTGCGGAGGATCACTACCAGTTCGTGGCGTTGCCCTTTGGTCTCGCCTCGGCTCCGCGGGTCTTCACCAAGGTGCTTGCACCGGTTCTGGCATTATTGAGGGCCCAGGGCATTTCTGTCCTGGGGTATCTGGACGACATTCTGGTTCGGTCTGCGACCAGACAGGGTCTGGAGGAGGACCTGTCTGTCACAATGCAAACTCTGCAGGAGTTTGGTTGGACGATAAATGTTCCAAAGTCGACACTGAGTCCGTCGGTTCGTCTCCCCTATCTGGGAATGATACTGGACTCGGTGCAGGCGAAGGTCTTCCTGCCGGAAGACAAACTCAGGACTCTTCAGGAGGAAGTCGGGTCCCTCAGGGACGTTCCACACTCGTCTCTGCGGACGTGTATGAGATGTCTGGGATTGATGGTCTCGGCCTTCGAGGCGATTCCTTTCGCGCAGTTTCACACGCGGGGTCTCCAAGCGGAGATCCTGTCCAGGTGGGACGGGCGACCTCAATCTCTGGATCTTCAGATCTCGTTGAGTCATCGCACCAGGGAAAACCTTCTGTGGTGGCTCCAGTCCCCGTTGGTGTCCGGGGGCAAGTCGTTTCGTCCGATCTCGTGGACGGTAATCACCACGGATGCCAGCCTGTCGGGCTGGGGTGGTGTTCTGGGCGTTCTGTCCGCCCAGGGGACCTGGTCGGAGGGGGAGTCTTCCCTCCCGATCAACATTCTGGAATTGCGTGCGATAAGGCTCTGTCTTCATCGCTGGACGGACCGGCTGCAGGGCTGCCCGGTTCGGGTGCAGACGGACAATGCCACGGCGGTGGCCTACATCAACCACCAAGGGGGCACCAGGAGTGCCCGAGCGGCTCGAGAAGTGGCCGACATTCTATCTTGGGCCGAGACTCATGTCCCGGCGATAACGGCGGTTCACATTCCGGGAGTGGAGAACTGGCAGGCGGACTATCTGAGTCGCCAGACCCTGGATCAGGGGGAATGGTCTCTCCACCCGGCTGTCTTCCAGATGTTGTGCGCGAAGTGGGGTCTTCCAGATGTGGACCTGTTCGCGTCTCGCCTCAACTACAAGGTGAAGAGGTTCGTGGCACGGACGCGCGACCCTCGGGCAGACGCGTCGGACGCGTTAGTGGCCCCGTGGCATCAGTACAGGCTGATGTACGCGTTTCCACCGATTCGGTTGCTGTCCAGGTTCCTTCGCAGGTTACACTCGGAACGCAGCACGGTGATTCTTGTGGCACCGGACTGGCCTCGCCGGTCCTGGTACGCAGACCTCGTGAATCTGGCGGTCGACGCCCCTTGGCGTCTGCCTCTTCGAGACGATCTACTGTCTCAAGGACCGATTTACCATCCTGCTTTACAGTCGATGGCTTTGACGGCCTGGCTGTTGAGACCGAGGTCCTGAAGGAGAAGGGTCTCTCTCCAGAGGTCGTTCATACTTTGATCAACGCGAGGAAGTCTTCCTCGGGGAAGGTTTATTACCGTACTTGGAAGGCCTATTTTGCCTGGTGTGAGTCCAGGGGGTTTTCACCCCGCACGTACTCGGTTTCCCGTGTGCTGTCTTTCCTTCAGTCGGGTGTCGATCAGCGTTTGGCGCTGGCTACGATAAAGGGTCAGGTGTCTGCGCTGGCCGTTCTGTTTCAACGTCCCGTGGCTTCCAACTCCTTAGTTGGCACCTTTTATTCAGGGTGTGCGGCATCTGGTTCCTCCTAGGAGGGATCCTTTGCCCCCTTGGGACTTGAATCTCATTCTATCTGTGTTACAACGTGCTCCTTTTGAACAGATCAGGGAGATCTCGTTGTCTATGTTGTCCAAAAAGGTCGCCTTTTTGGTGGCGATCACTTCGGCTTGCAGAGTGTCGGAACTGGCGGCTTTGTCCTGCAAGTCTCCGTACCTGGTTGTTCATTTGGATAAGGTGGTCTTGCGACCTAATCCTTCTTTTCTGCCGAAACGAGTTTCGGAATTCCATCTTAACGAGGATATTGTTTTGCCTTCGTTGTGCACGAAGCCTAAACATCCAAAGGAGATGAGATTGCACTCTCTGGATGTTGTTCGGGCGATAAGGGTTTATCTTAAATCGACTGAGTCTTTTCGTAAGACGGACTCCTTGTTTGTTCTTCCAGAGGGTCCTCGGAAGGGCATGGCGGCTTCGGCCTCTACCATCGCCAAATGGATCAGGCAGACCATTGAACAGGCCTATGCCTTGCAGGGGAAGGTTCCCCCTGTGCCTGTGAAGGCGCACTCTACTAGATCTCGGAGTACGTCTTGGGCCTGCCGTCATGGGGCTTCTGTAGCCCAGGTGTGTAAGGCGGCGACTTGGTCGACCGTGCACACTTTCACAAAATTCTACAAAGTAGATGTTCAGGCATCGGCGGATGCTTCCTTTGGCCGCAAGGTTCTTAGTGCGGCTGTTCCCTAGGGTCCCTTGTTGGGGAATCCTGGCTGTTGGGATAGTTTTTTGTATCCCCTGGGTTTTTTGTCTTTTCCTGGGTTGTTGCTCCTGTTGAGCACTTATTTTTGCTGTTGCCCAGCTGGTTTCCTTCCTTTGGTAAGGTTCCTTTCTTTGATGTGGAGACTGCGTTGCCTTTCGGCGCGGATGCGTTTCCCACCCCTCATGTTTGCACTGCTTTGGGACGTCCCCATATGTGACGAATATGAAGAGGCGGCGACTGTCGGAGGACGTAAGAGAAAACGGAATTTTTGTAAAATCTTACCTGTAAAATTCCTTTCTCTGAGTCCTCCGACAGTCGCCGCCCCCGCCCCTCTTTTGGGGTTTGAATGTATACTCTACTGCTATTCCACTAAAACTGAGATATGGTTGCAGGAAGTAGGAGGGTATTGACTGAGGGGACCACCCCTTGAGGGTGGGATATGTTAAAGCTTTATTGTTAACATATTCTGTTGCCTAGCTACTCCTTCGGAGCAAAGTCTAATACCCCATATGTGACGAATATGAAGAGGCGGCGACTGTCGGAGGACTCAGAGAAAGGAATTTTACAGGTAAGATTTTACAAAAATTCCGTTTTTTTCAAAACAAATAGCATTTATAAGACCGCCATGCAAATACGGTATGACAAAGTATTGCAACGATCTTCATTTTATTCTCTAGGGTCTCTGCTAAAAATATATATATAATGTTTGGCGGTTCTAAGTAATTTTCTTACAAAAAAAAAATACTGACTTTATCTTGTAAACAAGTGTCAGAAAAAGGCCTGGTCCTTAAGTGGTTAATTAGTGTTCACCGCCATGTGCTCCAATCATCCACATACATTAGTGATAATCCCCTCATCCGATGTGCCCTCACCTGGGGGATAAGACCAACCAATGGTTTATATATGCTTTTCTGGGGATCTGTTTTATACTGTTTCACTCCTTTGGTGGCAATCTTGAATTTAGAATCCTCCTTCTCTTATACTTATTTCCATACGCCCAAATCCTAAAGAGAGAAAGCTGAACATAGTGCTTTACCTTTAAAACAACCGGTTTATTAAACACTCACATTTTCCTGGTGCTTAGAGGTGTGTTTTTTTTTTTCCAAGGCCATTTTTTGGGGGGGTTTTTTCCTGGAAAAACTGAAAAAAATGAAGTGTGGAATGTTATTTTACAATGATAAATATGTCTGACATGGTATTCAAATTATATAACATGAAGACGCTGGTCACTCGCGATCGTCTGCCGTGAAGGGAGAAAGGCAGGCGGCTAATGTAAACAAGCCGCCTGTCATTCTCCCCTGTGTAGGAATAGTGATCATACAGTTCTACTATGTAGGACCGTTGATCACTGTTCCTACACCAGTAGCCATGTCCAATCACAGTTAGAAGCACGCCCCTAGGGACACACTTAACCCCTCCTTCCCCAATAAAGTTAACCCCTTCCCTGTCAGTGTCATTTTGCAGTAACAGTGCATATGTATAGCACTGATTACTGTAGTAATGTCACTGGTAACCCCAAAAGTGTAAAAAATGTCAGTCAAGGGTCCGATCTGTCCGCCGCAATGTCGCAGTACCGCAAAAAAAATTGCAGATCGCCGCCATTACGCGTTAAAAAAAAAAACACCAAAAATTACAGAAATCTTTCCCTTAGTTAGTAAACGCAATAACTTTTGCGCAAACCAATCAAAATACGCTTTGTGCGTTTTTTTTTTGTTTTTTTTTTTACCAAACATATGTAGCATAAAACAAATTGGCCTAAAATGTTAAAACATTTTGATTTTTACATTTTTTTTGGGGGGGAATTTCATATAAAAAATATGAAAAATATTGTTATTTTTGCAAAATTGACGCTCTTTTTTTGTTTATAGCGCAAAAAGTAAAAATCGCACAGGTGATCAAATACCGCCAAAAGAAAGCTCTGTTTGTGGGAAAAAAAAGGCCGTTTAGTTACAGCGTCCCACGACCGCACAATTGTCTGTTAAAGTCACGCAGTGCCAAATCGCAAAATAAGCCCTGGTCGGAATGGGGGTAAAATCTTCCGGGGCTTAGGTGGTTAAATGATTGCAAATTCTCTCAGCTGAAGACATGCAGACCATGTAATACAATTCAAGTAACACTATACAGTACTTATCAATGCAGCTCTGAAACAAAAGAAATATGCATTTCTGCCACCAATCACAGCGGCCATTCACCACGTGATCTGGCCGTCCAATGAGCGATGATCTCATATGTAAACATATGAGATCATCTCTCATCGCCGGCGCTCCTTCCTCACACGGAGCCTGCAGTGTGAGGAAGGAGGGAGAGCCTCACAGCGCCGGGGACACAGAGACATGTAATCAGGGCACTGATCACCAGTGCCCTGATTACACAAGGTAAAAACACACACACAGTGCTCCCCCATCAGTGCCCACAGTGCCCGCCATCAGTGCCCCCCATCAATGCCCACAATCAGTGCCCATAGTGCTGCTAGTCAGTGCCCATCAGTGCCTGCTCATCTAGGCACTGATGAGCACTGACTGGCAGCACTATGGGCACTGCGTGTGGGCACTGATGGTGCTGCCCATCAGTGCCGCTCATCAGTGCCACCCGTCAGTGTCCAGTGCCATCCGCCAGTGCCCATCAGTGCCGCCTCTCAGTGCCGCCTATCAGTGCCCAGCAGTGCCACCTATCAGTGCCCAGCAGTGCCACCTATCAGTGCCCAGCAGTGCCGCCTATCAGTGCCCAGCAGTGCCGCTTATCAGTGCCCAGCAGTGCCGCTTATCAGTGCCCAGCAGTGCCGCCTATCAGTGCCCAGCAGTGCCGCCTATCAGTGCCGCCTCTCAGTGCCGCCTATCAGTGCTCATCAGTGCGGCATATTAGTACCTCCTCATCAGTGCCCATAAGTGCCACCTCATCAGTGCCCATAAGTGCCACCTCATCAGTACAGCCTATCAGTGAACATCAGTGCCGCCTCATCAGTGCACATCAGTGAAGGAGAAAAATTTATTCTCAAAATTTACTCGCAGAAAATAAGAAAAACTTTTTTTTTTCAAAATTTTCTGTCTTTATTCTTTTTTTTTGTATAAAATAAAAAACCCAGAGATGATTACATACCACCAAAAGAAAGCTCTATTTGTGTGAAAAAAATGATAAAAATTTCAAATGGGTACAGTGTAGTATGACCGCGCAATTGTCATTCAAAGTGTGACAGCGCTGAAAGCTGAAAATTGGCCTGGATGGGAAGGGTGTTTAAGTGCACAGAAGGCAAGTGGTTAAATGGTATAGGGAACTTATTTTTAATGCTTTTTAAATTGCTATACCTGTAAAAGGAGCCAGCCTGAAGTGATCTAGCAGTACCTAATTTTCTGACTAAAGTTCCACTCTAACATATACAGTCCTCCTTATTCCATTTGTGATAAAAAAAAAAGAATAAAGTGCTAAAAAGCAAGTTTAGTTTATTTACTAATAAGCTGTACTTTAATTTCAAGCATAATACCTTTCAATACACATAATTTCATAATCCCAATTTAACAAAATGACTTTCAATTTTTAAAACCACTCCACACTTTTTTTTTTTCAAAAAAAAAAAAAAATTCCGGGCGGGGGCGTGGTTGGGTGTGTTCAATGTATTTATTAATATTTTTATTTTTTCATGGCTTTGAAATTTTACCCTACAATACCTAGAATAGAATACCCTAGAAACCTTGTCAGTACAATGGACTCAGATGCCAGAATTCCCATCTCCTTATTAATATTCTGGGGCTCCAATTGATTTGGCTGGCCCTACAATGCCCACAATGACTGGTGGGTCATCTGATCAGGATCCAATCGGACAACAGCAGTGGCATATACATTAACCATCCGGGAGGAACCAGAAGTCTTGTCTTAGTTAGAAAGATTTCTGTCCTGGGCAGGACCGTGGTAGGCAGTCTTCAGCTGTCAGCACCTTAATCCGGGGGAAAGGGGATCCCTCGGACTAGAGGTGTTCCAGGGCTCATGTCGCAGGTTAGTGAGCTCCAGGTTCCAACAACAAACTGAACAGGTTTGTCTCCAGATGCAGAGATCCTTTTGGCAGAAGTAGTGAATGCTCTGGCAGCTCATGGGATCACTTTAGCCTGATCTATGCTTTTTCTCCCTTCTAACAGCTCCTGTCTGCTCCACATGATTGAGATGGAAGGTATTCCAGTGATCCCTACAGCTCTAGACTAGACACCAGGTACTCCTGGCAGATGCCCTGTGGGCCCTTCAAGATTTTCAGGGTCTTCTGTCCCATAAACCAGCCTACCATCCTGCTGTATGGTCGCTGGTTATAACAGCATGGCTATTTAAAGCGATTGTAAAAAACAAAGTCTATACTTGCCTGCTCTGTGCAATGTAATTACAGAGTGGCCACGAACCTCCTCTTCTCTGGTTTTTCTGCTGGCACTCCTGGCTCCTCCTCTGTCCAGTGCACTCTTGCAGGCTCGCTCTCAAGCCCCGCTGCTGCTTCCATTGATAGACAGGGAGACTTGGCCCATCCCCCTTCTCACTGACTTTGACAGCAGCGGAACGACTCCTGGTGCCCCAGCAAAGCCAGAGAGACCCAGAAGTAAGGGGAGAGAAGAGCTGCAGACGTGCACAGGTCCGGAGTTATCAAGGATATTAATTACAACTTTGCCTTGTTGCTTTGCAGGATGTGTCTGAATTGGTGTCTGTAAAGAAACTTTTCTGGTCTTAAATTGGAGACAAGGTGCCTAGAACGTCCTTAAGGTGGTTTACATTTTTCACCTCAACCAGAATATTCTACATTGTTCAAAAGAATTAAACAAACACCTTTTAATCAGAGTATAGCATCAAGGTAATTAAACTCCTGGGATCTGGTCAGTTAAGTATCAGAGGGGGTTGTTAATCAGGTTCAGCTGCATTGGTGTTAATGAAACTAACAAGTGCACTAGATTGGCAACAATGAAACAACCTTCTAAACACGAATGTTTTTATGGGTGGAGGCCACTGACATTTTTTTTCCCCTACTCCTATTTTCTGACTGTTTTTTACTAGTTTTGCATTTGGCTAGGGTCATTGTCACTGCTGGTAGCATTAGACAATACCTGGACCCTATAGAGGTTGCACAAGCAGTCCAACTCTTCCAGGATGGCACATCAATATGTGCCATTGCCAGAAGATTTGCTGTGTCTCAAAAGCATGGAGGTGATTCCCAGGAGACAGGCAGTTACCCTAGGATTGCTGGACAGGGCCGTAGAAGGTCCTAAACCCATCAGTAGGACCTGTGTCTGCTCCTGTGTGCAAGAAGAAACAGGATGAGCACTGCCAGAGCCCTACAAAATGACCTTCAGCAGGCCACTGGTGTGAATGTCTCTGATCAAACAATCAGAAACCGACTTCATGAGGGTGGCCGGAGGGCCCAATGTCATCTAGTGAGCCCTGTGATTACTGCTCGGCACCATGGAGCTCAATTAGCATTTGCTGTTGAACACCATAATTGGCAGGTCCACCACTGGGGCTCTGTGCTTTTTACAGATGAGAGCAGGTTCACCCTGAACACGTGACAGACGTGAAAGGGCCTCGAGAAGCCGTGGAGCGCATTATACTGCTTGTAACATCGTCCAGCATGATTGGTTTGGTGTTGGGTCAGTGATAGTCCGGGGAGGCATTTTCATGGAGGGAAGCACAGACCTCTACAGGCTAGACAATGGCACCCTGACTGCTATTAAGTATTGGGATGAAATCCTTGGAGCCATTGTCAGACCCTACGCTGGTGCAGTGGGTCCTGGGTTCCTCCTGGTGCAGGACAATGCCCGGCCTCATGTGGCAAAGGTATGCAACCAGTTCCTGGAGGATGATGGAATTTATACAGTTGAATGGCCCCCACACTCACCTGACCTAAATCCAATAGAACACCTCTGGGACATTGTTTTGGTCCATCCAACGCCGCCAGGTTGCAACTCAGTTTGTTCAGGAACTCAGTGAAGGCCTGGTCCAGAGCTGGGAGTAAAGATCCCTGAATACCATCCGTCGTCTCATTAGGAGCATGCCCCAATGTTGTCAGGCATGCATACAAGCATGTGGGGGCTATACAAACTACTGAATACCATTTTTAGTTGCTGCAATGAAATTTTAGCAAAATGGACTAGCCTGCTGAATCGGGTTGTCTTTGAATTCAGCCCTCTGTAGGTTGATCATTTTTCATTTCCATCAAAGGACGTGACATCCTTTGTTCCTAACACATTACCTAGTCCATATCCATATAGATATCCAGCATGATGTCTTTCTCTATTGAAATCTGATGTGTTTTCAAAGTGTTCCTTTTAATTTTTTTGAGCAGTGTACTTCCATCCCTCTATCCAGCTCTAGTACATCAGGAGATCTAACCCTTCATTGTCTGGATGTAGTTGTGCTATGAGTCTTTTTCAGAGCCACTGCTTCAATTAGGAACATCTCTCTCTGTCATCTCATATGGTCCCTGCAAAGGGGAATCAGCTTCATGCTTTCTACCATATCTTGATGGGTATTCAAACTTATGGTTTTAAGGATTGGGTCCACCCTTTCCTGTCAACACATTCTACTAGAGCTGTAAGTGCTTCTTGTGTTTGTTTGTTTTTTTTTTTTTTTTTTTTGGCATCAGACAAAAATTTTTTCAAATTGGCAAAGCTGCCACTTGGTCTTCTGATAACAATCTCTGCCAGGTGGATTTTTAAGCCTCAGCTGACGCCAGCTTTGGGACTAAGGTCCTTCAGGCAGCTCTTTCAGCTGCATGCAGTCCACAGTTTTTTTTTTCCTGTTTTGTTAGTGGAACTGGTAATGTTATGTGTGCTGTGTTGTCTGTCGCTCATTTGGACTGCTTATGGATGCCCCAGGTGTCTGAGTCCTGTGTCCCTGTATGAACAAAACCCATAGGATTTTTGTACTCGCTGTAAAATCCTTTTTCTTAAAGTTAATTAAGGGACTCGCTGCTCAGTATTTATGGTCTTGCTCTCTGCACAGCTGTCTTACAAAACAAAGGCATGTTGGGGATAGGGTTGCCACCTCATCCCTTTAAAACAGAACACATGTTAATTACACAGGTTCTGTGGCTGATTAAGGTGGTAATTAAACTCACTTGGAGCCTTCTCTGCATTAAATTAGCCTCAGAACCTGTGTAATTAATTTGTGTTCTGTTTTAAAGGGATGAGGTGGCAACTCTAGTTGGGGATGTGAGGAGGTATTCAAGGCTGGTATCTTGTTTTGCCAGTTTCTGAATCCCATCTCAGAATCCTGTGTCTCTCAACTCAGAAAAATATTCTACAGCAGGTACAAACATACTCGTATCCTTGTGTTTTTAAGATTTGTGAATTGAACCTGTTGTCATTTTTTTTATCTGTGTCCCTCACAGGAAGTGTGTCCCTCAGCTGCAAAGACCTGTAGATTCTAATTCTGTGAAAAGTTTCAGCCTTGTGCCACAAAAGGAATGTCTGCTTTATAAAAAAAGCCTTCTCATGTTTTGTCTTGCATATTAATCTGCATAGATCCATCCTGTTTACACATTATCACCATTGTTATAGCCACATAATTGTTCGATCTGGCGTGGTTTAACTTGAGAACTGCCCCATAAATGGGCATCAAGAGTCTGCACGTAGCACTGAGATAGTTATGTTATGCAATAGTTAAATTGTATCAAGGAATATGCAATCTGATACATTTTTGTAGCTATAAAATGTAAAACATTACTACTTTTTTAAGCAGTAGAACTACTATACCCCGTATCTTATATTACTAAAGCTGGCCATACATAGAAAATCCTTTGTCGAACGACATACATTTTTTTTACATATATTTATTGGTTTTCAAGAAAAGACAAAACTGAAAAAAGAAGAAAACACATACACCAACAATGGTCTTGTGTTTAATCATTATAACCCCCCATGCACACTAGAAAGCTGCTGTAAAAATGCCAGACAAAAAACGCAATTTTTTTTTGCCAGCGTTTAGCAGTCTTTAGCCCAGTGTGTTAAGGAGCAGAACTGCTGGCGTCCTTAACCACTAAATAGCTGGGTAAGGAGTAGGCTGGGAAGCCAGCTGCCGCGTCCTTAACAACAGATGAGTCAGCAGGCTTCCCAGTTGACGACAAATGCACAAAATAAAAAAAAAAACATTGCCGGCAATGCAAAAAAAAAAATGGTGTCCCCCCAAAATCAATGCCAGACCCCTAAGCCGAGTATGCAGCTTGGTAGGCACCTGCTGCTGCCCCCAAAAGGGCTCCACCCGCACGAAGGCTTCCGCCGTCTGCCTGCTCTGCTGTGTGACCGCTCTCATATAGCTTAGGGGCGAGGCCACCCAGTGACGCCACCAAACCAGCATGCATTGGTCAGTGACATCAGTCACTCATTCAGATTGTGGGGGGGGGGTAGGATCCGGGGGCCACCTTGTTAAAGGGGGCTTCTAGATTCTGATAAGCCTCCTGCCCGCAGACCCCCACAACCACCACCCAGGGATGTGGGGAAGAGGACTTGCCTCTGCCCCAAAGCACCCCCCCCCCATGTTGAGGGCAGGGGGGGCTCATCCCCCAGGCCCCTTTACCCGGGCTGCCAGGGTGCATGCTTAGATATGTGCCCGGTATTGCCGGCAATGGTCTTTATTTCATTCAGCTGATGATTCATCCGTTGTTAAGGACACAGTGGCCAGCTTCCTTGTCCGCTCTAACAACCAACTAATCACTGGTTGCTAAGGACACCCTGTTTTTTTTTTTTTTACAGCTTCTAAATGCTTATGCCACTAAAAGCTCCTAAAACCTATGTGTGCATGGACCCATAGAATAACATAAAGAGGCGTTTTGAAGCTGTAAAAAAATTACTGACCCTGCTAAAAGCAGCAGTAAAAACACCCTGTGTGCATGAGGCCTAAAGCAATCAATAATAACCAAGATAAAGCTTGTTTTAGGTACAGTGGGTTAAGATACAAGATATCCACAAAAGCCCAAGTATTTACTGGTATCAGTGGCTCTGTTGGTTCCCCCCTCACTCACTGTAGTGGTGAAAACAGTTTACCAGGCAGGAAGTGAGAGAATATCTACAAGACCAAGATGGTAACAAAAATCTGATACGGGTTCTAATGTATTCCTAATTCAAAGCATTTTTATTTCTGTCTCCCTGGTTTTATTTATTTATTTTCCATAATTTCTCGTCTGGTAAAACACTTGTCATTGGAACTGTAGGTCAGAGGAAGTCTCTCACAGAGCCAAAAATAGCTGTAATCCTCACCTACTTTATTTAAAATAAAGTGTTTTGGCTGGACATAAACTTTAATGTTACCTAACTATATATTGCCTTTTCCATAAAGGAGTAGCCTTCTAGGAGGAATTTATAAATTGGGGCACTCAACCTGCTATTATCTCATTTCTAGTTGCCTGAGAATGGGATATGCATGCACAGTGAACAGTCATAGAGAATAATCACTATCACAAACATAAGTGCCGGAGCTATGCCATTCTTCCTCTCTGGGGCTGGGGCTGCCATGTAGAACCTTTAGTGTTCACTAGTAAAACTGGATCAACTGTCTAATGCAGTTTTTATATTGTATTTATAAATGCACTATACTGGTTGTTTTAGGGTGTGTTTTTTTTTTTTTCTTTCTTTTGGCTAGGTTCACATCTGTGCGGGTGACTGCGTGAACCCACTTATTCCCGCAGCTGGAACCACCTGCACAGAAAAACGCAGAAGGGATGTGTGGGTACCAATAATGCTAATGGCACGCCACACGCAATGGAAATCACACCCACACTTGGAACCGGACTACACTTATGGTTCCCGTGTAAGCTGCGATTTCTGAAATGCTGCAGGGACCTTTTCCCTGCTTTTAAGGAGGCACCACAGTCCATTTAAATGAATAAGCTGCCATGCCTGCGCAAAATGTGGTCAGCAAAGCCGCACAAATGTGAACCTAGCTTGCACCACATTATATACATACTAAAAGAATCAAACTAACGAAAAACATTCTTTTCTTTGTCTCAACTGTCTGTTTTTTAGGACTTGAGTAAAAAACACCCAGAGGCTGTGTTCATTAAGGTGGATGTGGACGATGCACAGGTAAAGCCGCTCTAGTCTTGAGCCTCTGAAATATCTCTTTTCTGGGAGGGCCCACCTTTTTTTATAATACAGTACTGTAGTAACTGAATGATAAGCATGCATTTTATTGTATCAACATACTGAACTATAGCAGGTTTGATGCCAGCAGATTGCAAACATACCAATTATTTTATATAGAGCCAGCACATTTTTTGAGCACACAGAATTATTCATGTGGTTCCAGAGTAGCTTGTGGTTGAATAAAGACAATAGTCCATCCAGTTCAACCTGTGTAGGTGTGTGTGGCTGTAATCATCTCACATAGCCCTGAATGTTCTGATCTTTGAGATGTATGTCTAAGAGTCTTTTGAAAGCCACCATACTACCCGCAGAAACCACCTCTTGTGGTAGAGAATTCCACAATCTTTAAGCCCTAACAGTAAAGAACCCCCCACGTTGCCTGAGGTTAAAACGCTTCTCCTCTAATCGCATTGTATGCCCTCGAGTCCTCATGCAATCCCTTCGACTGAACAGCTTTTTTTCTAAGCTGAGATCCCCATTGAGATATTTAAAAATTGCTATCATGTCCCCCCTCAGGCGTCTCTTCTCCAGGGAGAATAAATCAAGCGATTGCAGACGCTCTTCATAATTAAGGTCCTCCAATCCCCTAATTCGTTTAGTTGCCCTTCTCTGGACTCTCTCCAGCTCCAACACATCCCTCCTGAGGACTGGCGACCAGAACTGGACAGAATACTCCAGATGCGGTCGGACCAGAGTTTTATAAAGTGGAAGGATTATAGTCTTATCTCTGGAATACATACCTTTCTTTATGCATGCTAATATTCTGCTGGCTTTGGCAGCTGCCGCTTGACATTGCATGCTATTGCCTAGTCTATCATCAACCAAGACTCCCAGATCTTTCTCCATTTTTGATTCCCCCAAGGGTTCCCCCCCTAAAGTGTATTGTTCTTTTATGTTTCTAGTCCCCAAGTGCAAAACCTTACACTTCTCCACATTAAACCTCATTTGCCAAGTTGTTGCCCACTCCGTTATTTTTTCCAGGTCATTCTGTAGGATATCTGCTTCATGCTGTGCAGTTATTGCCCTGCTCAATTTTGTGTCCTCTGCAAAAACTGATATCGAACTACTGATCCCGTCCTCAATGCTGTTTATGAATAAATTGAACAAGGTTGGTCCCAGGACTGAGCCTTGGGGGACCCCGCTTACTACCTCAGACCAGTCTGAGTATGCGCTGTTTATTACCACCCTTTGGACACGCCCTTTTAGCCAGTTCCGTATCCAAGAGCAGACCCTGCTGTCGATACCTGCAGACCTTATTTTATAAATTAAGCGCTTATGGGGAACTGTATCAAACGCCTTAGCGAAATCTAAGTACACCACATCCACTGGTCTGCCCCTATCTAGCTCACAGCTCACCTCCTCATAGAATGCTAAGAGATTGGTTTGACAAGAACGCCCATTTGTAAACCTGTGCTGGTTACTGCTGATGATGCTGTTGTCTTTAGCAAACTCTACGATATAGTCCCTTATCCCCTCCAGAAGTTTACATACTATTGATGTCAAACTGACAGGCCTATAATTTCCCGGTATATGCCTCTGACCCTTTTTGAATATCGGAATCACGTTAGCTTTCCTCCACTCCCCTGGTACATCTCCTGTCCTAATACTGTCAGCAAAGATCAGGAACAGTGGTCTAGATATAACCTTTCTGAGTTCCTTGAGTACTCTCGGATGTACGCCATCCGGGCCTGGTGATTTGTTTGTGTTAAGTTTATCCAGCCTTTCCCTGATTTCACCCACTGTCAGCCATAGTGGCAAGTCCTGTGTATTACTACTAACCATACAGTCGTGGTCAGTGTACCCCTCCTTTTCCTGTGTAAAGACTGACGAGAAAAAAGCATTCAGCACGGTTGCCTTTTCAATGTCCTCTGTAACCATCCTCCCATCATCGTTAATTATGTGTGCAATATGCTCTGCCCTAGTTTTTTTGCTGTTGATAATATTTAAAGAATTTCTTTGGGTTTTTTTTTTTTTTACTATCCTCCGCTATTTGTCTCTCAAAGTTTATTTTAGCCATCTTGATTTTGTGTTTACTTTTCTTTTTTGCCTCCTTGTATTGGTCGAAAGCCGATACTGTGCCCTCTGATTTATATTTCCTGAAGGCCAATGTTTTTCCCCTAATAAGTTTTTTTAACGCTACGGTTTAGGCAGCCAGGTTTGGCTTTGTCTCTTCTAAATTTATTTCCCATAGGAATGCACTGCAAGATGCATTTGCTTAATATGTTCCTAAAGCATTCCCATTTTCCTCTGTGGTCAGTGATCCCAGGGTTTGGTCCCAGTTTACCCTTTCCATCAATGAGTACAATTTTGGAAAGTTTGCCCTTCTGAAGTTTAGGGTTCTTATGTTCCCCACTTGCCTTGTTATATTGTTATTTACACTAAATGTGATCATCCTGTGATTGCTAGAGCCCAGGTAGTCCTGGACTCCTACCTCCAAGATTAGGTCTGGGTCATTAATGATCAATAGATCCAGGACTGCGTTTTCCCTAGTCGGAGAGTCCACCAACTGTGACATGTAATTATCCTGTAAGGTTTCCGTGAATAGACGGGCCTTTTGGGAGTGTGTAGTCCCCTCTACCCAGTCAATGTCGGGATAATTGAAGTCCCCCAATATGATGACTGATCCTAGTTTTGCCACTTTACCCAATAGTGCTAAAAATTCCAGCTCTAACCCCTCCCCTTTTTTAGGTGGCCTAACATAGAGGTCTTGCATATGCACATCAGAAATCATTTCGGTAATACGGGGCATACATAAGGCCCCAAATTCCAGTACCATGCTGTACATCATTCATTCCCGTCCAGCAGCAGTGTATATCAGCCTCCCAAAGACTTTGACGGTCTGCAGGCAGTGGAATCTATGCTGCGCCTGTACCTTCTGGTCACACAAACTCCAAGATTGGATGCCGAGGGGCCAAAGTAGAACTATTTCAGGGCTATGGACATTTAAATAGTTACATTTTAGTTGTACAGGACACTGGATCTTTAGTCATTAACACTTTTTTTTTTTTTTTTCCCTTAACGTCTTTCAGGACAGCACCTGAGAGATGGCGCCTCCCACTTGCCAATAGGAAACACCACTTCCATCAAACTTTAAAAGGAGGCTTCTCCCCACAGCTCATCAGTTTTTGTGTTTCCTCTGGCTGAGGGACACCTAGTGGGGAAGTCGGGAGCTCTTAGGTGCTGTCCTGAGAGACCAGGCTTCCTGCTCCACCATACCTGTTTTTCTTAAGTTCCTCCCATACCACACAAACTGTTTGTTGGATGGGCTCCCTCTCCCGCTTCGGTGCTCGGGGAGAACCTGTACTGCTCATAGATGCCGCTCCTAGGCGGCGGTAGAGACTGGCAGTGGACATTTCTTCTTTCCTGGTCCCGCCCGTCGGTCTAGTTGCGCAGGTGCTGCCACCATTTCTCTCTTGTTCGTTGACAGGCACAGCTCCATATCTTCTTTAGACCTTTGGGTTATGCTCCTCCAATCAGGAATAGGAAACTAGGTAGGAAAAAGCTTTACCATGCCTATGGGGGCTGTCCCTACAGGCACAACCCCCCCCCCCCCACACTCTGCTACAGTAGCCAGTTTGTTTCTGCCTAGTTTAGGAATAGGACCTAGTTCCCTGCTGGGACTTTGGCCTTAGCTATTAAAGGGAAATTCTTTCTTTCTTTTTTCACTAGTTAGAGTTCCTGGAGAACTACAAGCAACAGCCGGCTGTGGTTTCGGACTGGATATTCTAGATCCGAGCATGAGCAGGTTATAGTCCAGAACTAGACCTCGCCACGACAGAGCCCTGATTGATGGGGACGAGCCTGCGAGTGGACAAGTCTCGCCAGGATGCGATTGACATGGAAGGCCTTAAGTCGCAGCGTACCCCCTGGCTGGCAGCACCCCTACCCCGGGTGGGAGGTGGACTGTACAGAGTGGCCCCTACCTGGTACCGTGGTATGGTGAGCAATACTGCCCCCCCCCCAATTCTCTGGCATTCTCAGGGTGGACGTGGGCCCCTCCCTGGAATAGTCAGAGCCTCGGTTCCCCTGGCCTCTGGGATGTTAGCCCTACTCCCTCCTAAGTATCTTAGCCTACCCACAGCAGGTCCTACCTTCGGTGGGTGGAAATATTGCGGCCGCGGCAGTGTTTTTCTGCGGGGTGGCCTTGTCCTGTTGAGGTCCCTTCCTAGGGGCCCTCTGATGCCACTTGTCTGGGACCCCCTCTGGGGGGCTTGGAGACCGCATGGTGCGCCGTGGGGGCCGCCATTTTGCTGTAGATTCATGCTTTCTTTTGAAAGAATGAATCGCTGTACAGGCAAACGGCATGTAGCACACAAATCTAGCTGTGAAAGGCTGTGTTGTGATTTCCTGTAGAAGAACATTTTACCTTCTGTTTTCCAAAAACGTGCTGGCAGTCTCCTGAGTGGTCCCCTGTATGTTTTCTCACCCACTCTGCTATCAGATTGTTTTGGATTGGGACTAGGTATACCACTCAGTTAGCGGTGGGATCGTGATTTAGCGACTTTTAAAGTGACACTGCATTCTTTTCATATCGGTTTAAAATGGGAGTCCCAGGGTACTATTTCACCTGCAGACCCCCTAGGAGTGGCTGCGGAAACCTCTGGATCGCACCCCTTGTCTGCGATTACAGCAGTCTTGGAAATCCTGGTGTCAAAGGTAGATTTTGTATGTAAAAGTGTTGCTAGCCGTAAACGCCCGCTTCCTTCGCCTCCCTCGATAATTTCCTCAGATTCTGAGGCAGATATGGCCGCCGCAGACACACCCCATCCTGAGGGGTTGGTGCGGGAACGCTCATTGGTGGAAGAACTTATAGTTTCAGTGCGGGAAACTTTAAAATTGGCTGATGAATCTACAGCAACGGGTTTGCAGATGTCTTTTGGTTCCCGAAAATCGGGCAAGGTGTTCGGAGCTTTTGACAATATTGTCAATGAACAATGGTGGCGCATCAAGCACATGCTAGTGGTGCCTAAGCGCCTTAAACGCTGTTATAATTTTGCAGATGCTGTTTCCACTAGGTGGACCGTGCCACCAAAGGTGGATCACCCGGTTTCCAGGCTGCATAAGTCTACTGTGGTTCCGGCGGAAGAATCCCCGACCTTCGCGGACCCTGTGGATAGACGGGTGGCGTCTCTGTCCCGCCACCTACACGTGCTAGCGGGGTCCATATTGAAACCAATATTTGTGAATGTTATGGTGTCACAGACGGTGACTGAATAGGTGAAGTTACTAAAGGGTAACTTGGAAGCTGAGCAGCTCCCTCCAGCGGTTCTGGAACTATTGGACCAGATAGCTCAAGCCCTGGTGTTCATGTGTGATGCGGCTCCTCTAGTGGTCAGAGTGTCAGCTGTGGGGATTGTGACTATCTCTGGACGAGTTGATGAAAGGCCTTATTGGGGGGGGGGGTACTCTTCTTCCTTAGCCCTCTAAGGGCAAGGTGCCACTTCAAAGACAGGGGCCTTCCTTCACTGCTCATAAGCGGCTTTTTCGTACCTCTGGGTCGCAAGGAAAAGGAAAGCCATTCAGGTCTTCTGGGAGTTCCAAGAAGCCATGGTCAGGTAAATCAAAGACCTGTCCTTCCGGATCTGCAGACAAATACTGGTCTGCATTAGGGGCACCCTCACCCACTTCTGGGTGGGGGGACCTCTTTGCTTCTTTCCGGGACCTTGGGCTTCCTTGATTCAGGACAAATGGGTTCATGAACTGATTCGATCAGGGTACAAGATTGAATTCCGGTCCGGTCTCATCCGTAGGACAGATTCTTCCCATCCAATCTGCGCCTATCTCCAGACCGATTAAGGAATCTACGAGAGGTGGTACAAGATGTCGCAAAGATTGGTTATGTCAGTTCCCTCTCAGGAACGCTTTCAGGGGTTTTATTCAAACCTGTTTAGTGTGCCTAGAAAAGAAGGCAAAGTGTGTCCAATTCTGGACCTCAAGGCTCTGAATCGCTTTGTGCAGGTACAGAGGTTTTGCATGGAATCCATTTGAATGGTAGTGGCGTCACTACACCAGGAAGACATTTTGGCCTCCATAGATATCAAAGATGCATATCTATACATCCCTATCTATGTTGGTAACCGGCGGTTCCTTCGTTTTGCCGTAGCAGAAGAGCATTATCAAATTGTGGCGTTACCCTTTGGTCTCGCCTCCGCTCCCAGGGTGTTTACCAAAGTATTGGCCCCGTTGTTGGCTTTGTCGTGCCAACAGAGGATTGCGGTACTGGGGTATCTGGATGATCTCCTATTGAGAGCAGACTCTCATTCAGCCCTGATCATCGCCCTGACAATCACTTTCAGCTCCCTGCAGGAGTTTGGGTGGAACATTCATTTCAAGAAGTCCACCCTTATACCTTGAGACTGGATTATCTGGGCCTGACTCTGGACTCCGCTTTGGCAAGGGTCTTTCTTCCCCCTGGACAAGCTGCAAAAGTTGCAGGGGGTAATCCGGTTGTTGTTGGAAAACAATCTGTCCTATCTGCGAACTTGCATGCGGGCCTTGAGTCTAATGGTATCAACCTTCTAGGTGGTTCCGTTTGCTCAGTTCCATACCAGACCTTTGAAGATTCTTGTGAAATGGAACAAGGATCCAAAGTTCTTGGACACTTTGATTCAGTTGAGCCGCAACACAAGATCTGCTCTATTATGGTGGGTTCATTCTCCAGCACTATGCCAGGGCAAGTCCTTCCTCCCTTTTTGGACGGTGGTAACCACGGACGCCAGCCTGTCAGGCTGGGGCGGGGTGCTGGGGAAGCTCTGTGCCCAGGGAACCTGGACAGTAGAAGAGTCCAAACTGCTGATAAATGTTTTGGACCTCAGAGCAATAAAGCTTTGTCTGAGCCACTGGAGGACTCGTCTGTAAGATTGTCTGGTTCGGATTCAATCTGACAATGCCACGGCTGTGGCTTGCATCAATCACCAGGGGGGCACCAAGAGTGTCTTAGTGGCCGAGATTATAGCTTGAGCAGAAAAGTTTGTTCCAGCCCTCTCTGCTGTACACATCCCAGGTGTGGAAAACTGTCAAGCAGATTACCTGAGTCATCAGGTGTTGTATCAAGGGAAGTGGTCCCTACACCCCAAGGTGTTTCATCTCCTGTGTGTGTGGTGGGGGATGCCTGAGGTCGATCTGTTTGCTTCTCGTCTTAACAAGAAGGTGCAGAGGTTCGTAGCCAGGTCTCGTGATCCTCTGGCTGACGCCACAGATGCGTTGGTGGCTCCTTGGGGTCAGTATCGGCTGATTTTATACCTTTCCTCCATTGAAACTCCTGCTGAAGCTTCTACGCAGGATAGAGGTGGATTCAGTTCATTCTGGTGGCTCCAGACTGGCCTCGTCACTCTTGGTACGCAGACCTAGTAAGGTTGGTCGCCGATGCTCCTTGGACACTTCCTCTCAGGGGAGATCTGTTGTCTCAAGGTCCGATCTTCCATCCTACTTTACAGTCGCTGACTTTAACGGCATGGCTGTTGAAAGCCAGGTGTTGAAGAATAGAGGTCTTTCTGACTCTGTGGTTCCTACGCTATTGAAAGCTAGGAACTTGACTTCCAGGAAGATATATCATCGTACGTAGAAATCGTACATTTCATGGTGTGAATCGCTGAAGGTGCACCCTCGCTTGTTTTCAGTAGTTAGGCCTTTCTGCAAAAAGGGGTTGAACAGCGGTTGGCTTTGGACACCATCAAAGGCCAAGTGTCTACTTAGCGCAGTAATTTTACCTTCCTATTTATAGCCTAACAGTTGTAATGAAAAAAGCAGCTAGCACCAATGGCTAGACAAAGAAGTGACAAATAACCATAAAAACCAGAAAAATGTGCAGCGCTAATATCAATGAATGTGATTAAACAAATGACACAATTATGAGTATAAGTGCCGGGTCACACTTGTGCGATGCGGGAAGGCTGCGAATTCGCAGCCTGTTCCCGCATCGCAAACGCACATCTGGCAGTTCACACTGCCATATGCGATACGCAGGGGGTGTCAATTAAATGTTAACGACACCCCCAGTTTGATCACATATCACAGTGCGATCTGACAGTTCGCACAGGATCGGATCGCACAAGTGTAAACCACTGTGTGATCTGATCCTGATGCGGCTGAAAAAAAGGGTCATGTGCGACTTTTGTGCGGGTGCAGTGCGAATTTAGCCATACAAAGTGTATGGCTGAACTCGCACTGCACATTCGATCGCATGTAATGAAGGAGCAGTGCGCTCCGATATTACATGCGATCGCCGCACACGCTATAGTGTGAACCGGCACTAAATGTCCAATCTGAAACCACATGGAAATTAATAAAGTCCATCAGTAGAAAACAAATCCCAAGTGAGTAATGTGATGAAATGAATCCAACATATGAAAACGTGATCTCAATGTGCAGCAAATCCCAACACCAGTAAAGATAAGTGGATTGCGCTCACCAGATAAAGTGGACCCAGATACCTTATAGCACATGGGTCATAAAAGCTTGTTGGAATAATAGATGGATGTCCCAGCTGGATAAACCGACCTCGATGGAATCCATATAGATCAGCAACGATTATGGATGCACCAGATCCCAGCTTCAACATGGATATGTATAAAAACCAGAGGAGGGACAAACCTAGTGTAATTCTGCTATTATCAATTTATTAAAAGATAAAGCCGATACATTTACAAACATCCACAGGTAAATTGCATGTCAGGGATATGTAGCAGGGCTGACTGTAGTCCTCTTAACGCGTTTCAGCATAGATGCCTTTCTCAAAAGATAATGTCAGCCTCAGAGTTGCCCACTAATATATAGTCTTATGGATGATATTATTCCGCCTATAGGAAATGACCGGCGTGAGCCGCATCAGAATGTAATGGCGCCGGCGTGCGCACCAAGCCTCGCCACGGTGGACCGCCAATAGCGTAACGTCACTTCCGGGACAAACCGGAAGTGACGACGGTGGAACGCAAATAACGCCGGACATGCACTCCAAGACTCAATTCCATGGTGTATCTCCCTAACCGCACTTCCGGAATAAACAGGAAGCACCGCTGCTTCCTGTTTATTCCGGAAGTGCGGTTAGGGAGATACACCATGGGATTTGTTTTCTACTGATGGACTTTTTTTATTAATTTCCATGTGGTTTCAGATTGGACATTTATACTCATAATTGTTACTTTGGCTATATATTTTCAATGCCTGTTAGCTACGCATGCCTTGATTCTTACTTTCATTCAGGGAGTGCGCCATATTCCTCCTCCGAGATGGTCCCCGCTACCTCCGTGGGATCTGAATCTGGTATTATCTGTTCTTCAAAAACCTCCTTTTGAGAACATTCGGGAGATTTTTCTGTGTTCATTGTCTCAGAAGGTTGCCATTTTTGGTTGCTATCCCTTCTGCCCGCAGAGTATCTGAATTGGCAACGTTGTCATGGCGCTCACCTTATTTGGTGGTCCACAGAGATAAAGTGATACTCTGACCAAATCAGTCTTTTCTCCCTAAGATGGTTTCTGATTTTCATTTGAATAACTTTGTGCTGCCTTCACTCTATCCCAAGCCTAAGCATCCCAAGGAAATTGCCTTGCATTCTTTGGATGTGGTTCGGGCAATCTGGGTTTACCTGGCGACCACTGAGTCTTTCAGAAAATCAGATTCTCTATTTTGATTGGCTGTGTCTGCAGTGACCATATCCAGATGGATCAGGCAGAAGGTTTTTCAGGCTTATTAGCTGAAGGGTCAGGTTCCTCCTTTCCCTGTGAAGGCGCATTCTACTAGAGTGCTGAGTGCCTCTTGGGCTTCTCGCCATCAGGCATCATGGGATGCAAGTGTGCAAGGCGGCAACTTGGTCATCTGTGCATACGTTCACAAAATTCTACAAAGTTGATGTGTTTGCATCTTTGGATGCCTCTTTTGGCCGCAAGGTTTTGCGGGCTGTTAAAAGAGAATCTTTTTTGTTCTCTTTGAGGGTGTATGTTTTTTTCTAGGTGAGCTCTAGTTGTTCCTTGTTGAGCTCCATTTTACCTGGTTGGCTGCGTTTAGCCTTTGGGGAGTTACGTTCTTTGCGTTTTTTGTCTTCCCACCCCTCATTAAAATACTGCTTTGGACATCCCAATGGTCTAAAGAAGATATGGAGCTGTGTCTGTCGATCAATGATAGAGAAAACGGGATTTTTGTACTTACCGTAAAAGCCTTAGACTAAAAGTTCATCGGCACACGCAGCACCCGTCCCTCTTTCTAAATGAATGTTTTTGTTTTTTTTTTGTCTTCTAAACACTGCTTGCAACAAAACTGGCTGCTGTAGCACAGTGTGGTGTTATACCTGCAGGGATAGCCTCCATAGGCGTGGCAAAGCTTTTTCATGCCTAGTGTCCTATTCCTGATTGGAGGAGCATAACCCAAAAGTCTAAAGAAGATATGGAGCTGCGTCTGTCGATAACCTTCAGAGAAAAGGATTTTATGGTAAGTACAAAAATCATTTTTTTTTTTTGGTGACTCGCCCGGCTGGAAGTGAGGTATCCGGCGAGGGGCAGCGCTCGTAGAGCAGGCGCTCTGCGTCTCTTCTGCCACAAAAAAGCGCAGGGGGAGAGGGGGGGAGCAGATCTAGTGCCTAGTTCCGGTGCGGTGCTGTTGGAAGTCCGGAACCAGCGTTCCTAGCCACATGTGGACACTGCAACACCGCTATGGAAACTGTCACTGCAGCAAGTGGGACAGGCACCAGCAAGGTCCAGGTAAGGGGTGGATTGGTCTTCTTGCCCTGATTACTGTGGGGTCTCTCTCCTTCTTCTTTGTGGCATCCAAAAGCAAGCTTTGTGGTATTTCATTTATGGGAGAGCTATTTTTCGGTCCTGATTTAGACTCTGTTCTAGACAGGACAGCTGACAAAAAGAGATCATTCCGTATTAAGAAGAAAAAACAACCAGCTAAACGGCTTTCTCTTTCGTTCATTGACGGACACAGCTTCAGATCTTCATAACCGTTGGATTATACTGCCCCCTACAGGAGTAGGACACTAGGCAGAAAAGCCTGGCTACACCCATGGGCAGTCCCAGGGGGTATACTCCCTCTCTCTGCTATAGGCACTCAGTTTTTCTTTTTCTGCCTAGTCAGGAGTTAGGACCTAGTTCCTTGCTGGGATCTTTGGTCCTGGCAATTTTTTATTCTTAGATAGAAATGTTTTATCTCCTGGATTTTTCCTGTGAGATCTACAATTAACTGCCAGACTGGGCGACAGGCTGGATAATCTAGATTCAGTGGTCATCCCAGTTTGGCCAGCGAGTGGGCGCAGACCTCAGCTCCGCAGTAGGTCGACCGCGACATAGCCCCATTGGACAGGGGCTGGCCTGCGAGTTTAATGCCTCGTGAGGCGCAGCGTTCCTCCTGGCCTACAGCCTCCCATTTCGATGGGGAGGGATTCTGTCTGGAGCAGTGCCCGCCTGGTCCCTGGTATGGTGAGTAGCTGTCCCCCTCTCTCCCCTTGGAAGGTCTTGGGACAGTTGGACCCCCGGGTTCCCCTCCTTCCTGTCAGCCCCCCCCCCCCTTGTCATCTTTCCCACATCCTATCTACCCCCCTCCACATATGTTGGGGCTGTTTTGGTGATATGGTCCACCTCCTGGGGTGGGGGCAGGGCTCTATGCTGGCGATGGGGGGCCACGGGGGTGCGCCGCCAGTGACCAGACGATCAACTGTGCGGGGGGGAGGGTTGTACCTGGTGGGGGCTCCCGCCAGGGCCCCCTGTCCTGTCTGGGTCTGTCTTTGAGGCCTGGGTCCCTGTAAGCCTCGTGGTGAAGCCATTTTGCTTTGCCTGTGTGTTTCTCTACACGTCGGCCATGTTTGTGTAGTCCGGTGGCTATTTTGCGGTGGTTTTCCATTAAAAATAGCGGGGACCATGACAGTGGAGCCCAGTGGGCGGTGCTTTCAGCTGTGGGAGTACCTCTTCATCCCCTGGTGCTGACTCCTGGATCCTTTCACTTGCTGATTGCCGTGCAGATTATACCGGTGGCTGCAGATGTCTGTTTCTGCTGGGTGGTGAGTCTGGTGGGGTTCTCTCCCTCTCTGCTGAGGATCACTTTTTGCTTGTGCTTGGCGACTGGGTGGTGCTGCCAGCGCATTCTGGGTTGTCCCTTGAAGTAGTTAGTGGTAGTTTTACACTTTATCTTTTTTTTTGTGGGGTGCCCCTGGTTACTCATGGGGTCTTTGGAGCACATCTCCAGAGACTGCGGTGCCCCCCCGGGTCCCAACCATCCATCGATGCACTGATGGCGGTCCTGGAGTCCTTTGTGTCCTGAGTGAAGATGGTCTTCGGGCAATGGGCTAGCAAAAAGCGCCCCTGCTTTCCCTGCCTCATCTGTTTTATAAGATCCTGAATCTGATTTGGCGCCGAAGACGTGGGTCACCCTGTTGGGTCTACAACCACGCGCCATGCGACGGCACCGGCCCCGCTCGTCATTTCCGGGCGACGCCGCATTCCCCTGCTAAACAGCTTCTGGGCATGCCCAGAAGCTGTGGAGGAATGCGGCGTCGCGCCGGAAGTGACGAGAGGGGCCGGTGCGGCGCATTCTGGGACAAGAAGACGCGGAAGAAGACACAGAAGAGGACCGCGCCGGCTTCAGCTGCCCACAAGAGAGATGGAAACGCTGTGGAAGAAATTTTTATAAGTAAGTATTTCTTCTAAAAGGTAAGTGCGAACCGGGACAGATCAGAGGCTAGCCATTGTGGAATGTGCTAGCCCTGACTGTCCTAGGGGTATGTTTATTAAAAAATGACATCTGTGCCCGGAACTCCGCTTTAAGAAGTGGACTGTCACACCCGTGGTGGACCCTCTGGTTTACAGATTGAACAAGGCAACCATGGTTCCGGTTAAAGAGTCACCAGCCTTTAAGGTTCCGGATGATAGGAAGGTGGAGGCTGTGGCCCGCAATATATACACTCTGGCTGTTTCGGTATTGAGGCCAGTATTCACCATTGTGCTGGTGTCACAAACTCTGACAGGGTGGGCTAAGCTTTTACGCAGTGAACTGGAGGGAGAACAGCTCTCCCCTGTCTTTGCTGAGCTGGCGGACCAGCTGGTCAAGGGGCTGCAGTTTATCTGTGATGCCTCTTTGGATGCGGCTCCCCTAGTGGCTTGGCTCTCTGTTTTGGCAATGGTCCTTCAGTGTGTCTTTTGGCTCAAATGCTGGTCTGCGGCCTTGACGGATCTTCCCTTTCAAGGAGATCGCCTATTTGGAGCTACCCTGGATCACATCACAAGATCTCAGAGTGGGGAAGAGTACCTTTCTTCCGCAGGCAACTAAGGGCAAGGAACCTTGTCGTAGACGTTGGCCTTCCTTTTTGGCTCATAAGAAGTTTTTTCGTCCCTCAGGGTTGACTGACAAGGGCTTGAAGCCTTTCAGGGCCTCCTCTGGAGGATCCAAATCAACCTGGTCTTGCAAGTCGAGAGCGGGCTTCTCAAGACGCGTGGACAAAGCTCCTTCAGCATGAAGGTGTGCCCTCTCCCGTATCGGGGGTGGGGGGGATGTCTTCGCTAGTTTCCTGACCCGTGGACTTCCCTGGAGCAATATAAGTGGGTCCACAAAGTCATTCATTCCGGCTACAAGATCAAGTTTCACTCTTGTCCCCCAGGAAGGTTCTTTCCTTTCAACTTGCGCCTGTCCCTGGACCGCTTACAGGGTCTGTTTGGGGCGGTACAAGACCTGTTACATCAAGGGGTGATCGTCCCGGTTCCAACTTCGGAACATTTTCAGGGTTTTTACTCAAACCTTTTCCCAGGAAGGAAGGCAAAGTGCGTTCCAATACTGGACCTCAAGGCACTAAACTGCTTTGTGTCGGTGCAGAAGTTCAGAATGGAGTCCATTCGCACGGTGACGGCATCCCTGCATCAGGGGGATTTCCTCACCTCTATCGACAACAAGGATGCTTACCTTTTGTAAGATTCTGGTACCTTTGGTACCCTTATTGCCCATTTTCCTTTTCATATTGCGTCCCACCTTTTTAGTTAGGTGGAACGCATATACCTTTAAGCCGGATGACATCATCGCTGAGCGCCGCTCTGAGCGGCTATTTCAATCGCCGGCTTTCTCTCACATTGTTCGTTCAAACCATCTGTGAAGCAGCCATACCTGATGTCACTCGCTCTTGTATCTAGCTACCTGAACTTGTTTCACTATCTGATCTTGTATCTCGCTACCCGATCACTCTTGGCATACCGCTTTCACTCTTGGCTACCTCACCGTATGCTTACAAGCCTTGTCTTATGCTGCCGGAGCCTCCAGCTATTCTCCTTTACCTGGAACAGACCGGAACCTCGCTACTGATCCCGTACCTCGCTACCGGATCACTCCCTCACTACTGGACCCCTCTACTTACTAACCTTATTAGTGATAAGTACCCCACAGGGGATTCCTCCATAACTAACTTACACTATCTACTTCTGCACATTAAGGACTGTTACTACCTATGCATACTAATTCTATCATCTGCACTGTTACATAGATTGCTAGCTCTTGAGTCTACTACCATCTATCCTTGCACTGGGTTAGTCTATCCTGTATATGTCATCTGCTGTCCTTACCACCTGTTACCATACATGATTACTAACCTATCTGCATTCTACCTATTACCATCTACTACTCTCCTGAACATTACTATCAAGTGCTTATCATTGCTGTCACTGCTCACACCTGTCCCTTCAGCACATCACCTCCATACTGTCATATACATCCCATCACTCCAGGAACATCTTATTGAGTGTGTGTATATCTGTATGCTGAAGCAGACAGGCCCACAGTGATGAGTCTGGAGAGTTGAATCTGGTATTTCAACACATCTCTACATGACTACTGAGTGGAGATTCTGCAGCTGCAAATCCAGCTTTATATAAAAACGCAGGAGCGTTACACCTTTTACATTCCAATATGTGCCAGTCACCAGCGCTTCCTCTGCTTTGCTGTGGGAGAGGAGCATTATCAGTTTGCGGCATTACCCTTTGCCTCTGGTCTTCACAAAAGTGTTAGCCCTGGTGCTAGCTTTGCTATGCCAACGGGGGATCCCGGTACTGGGCTACTTGGATGATCTCCTCTGCGAGCGGAGTCTCCTTCTGCTCTGGTGGAAAACCTAAAGATCACAATACGAAATCTGCGGGAGTTCGGCTGAATTTTCAGAAGTCTGCCCTGGTTCTGTCCACAAAGCTGGACTATCTGGGCCTGACTCTGGACTTTGCCTTAGGTAGAGTGCTCTTTGCTTTGGAGAAACTCCAGAAATTGCAGGCTGAAATTGGTCTCCCTCTGTCCAACAGATGGTCATCCCTCCAGACTTGCATGTGGGTGCTGGGCCTGATGGTGTCCTACCTTTTTTGAGTCGGTTCCGTTTGCACAATTCCATATGAGGTCCCTGCAAAGGGGGATTCTGACCAAATGGGACAATCAGCTAAGTCCGGGAACGAAGGAGTCCCTGATATGGTGGTTTCATTCTCCAGCGCTTCTGCTGGGAAAATCCTTCCTCCTCTTGCATTGGACAGCGTTTACCACGGATGCCAGCCTGACCGGCAGGGGAGGCATCCTAGGCAAGCATTCTTCTCAGAGGATCTGGATGCTGGAAGAGTCCAGACTACTGATCAATGTCTTGTAACTCAGAGCGATCAGACTGTGTCTGGACCATTGGACAGATCGTTTTCAGGATTGTCTAGTGCACATTCAATCAGACAATGCCACAGCCGTGGCTTATGCCAATCACCAAGGGGGCACAAGAAGTGTCTTGGCAGCTCTGGAGGTAGCCGGCATTCTAAGGTGGGCAGAACAGTTTTGTTCCAGCCCTCTTCACCGTACACATTCTTGGGGCGGAAATCTGGCAGGCGGATTACCTCAGTCGGCAGGCATTGGACCAATGGGAGTGGTCCCTTTTATCCAGAGGTGTTTCATCAGTTGTGTCTCAAGTTGGGGCACCCCCCGAGGTGGCTCTGTTGGCGTCTCGGCTCAACAGAAAGGTGCAGAGGTTTGTGGCTCGGTCAAGAGATCCTCTTGCAGACACCACGGACCGTGGGGTCAGTATTGTCAAACTTCTGCCAAGACATCTATACAGGATCGAGGCAGAAGGGATTCCGGTCATCTTAGTGGCTCCGGACTGGCCTTCCCGGTCTTGGAACGCCGATCTGGTGTGGCGGGTGGCCGACGTTCCTTGGAAGCTTCCTCTCAGGGAGAATCTGCTGTCCCATGGACCAATCTTTCATCCTGCTTTACAGTCGCTGGCTTTGACAGCTTGGCTGTTTGAGCGCCAGGTGCTGAAGGATAGATCTTTATCTGAGTCGGTGATTCCTACACTGTTAAAAGCTAGGAAATCTACTTCTAGGAGGATCTACTATTGTACGTGGAAGACATGCATTGCGTGGTGTGAGTCTCATGGGGTTCATTCTTGTTCTTCCTCAGTGGCTCGGATCTT
This sequence comes from Pelophylax lessonae, assembly GCF_965119305.1. Classification (NCBI taxonomy): domain Eukaryota; kingdom Metazoa; phylum Chordata; class Amphibia; order Anura; family Ranidae; genus Pelophylax; species Pelophylax lessonae. Next base: position 425,862,417 of record NC_138768.1, on the reverse strand, counting down.
GATCTTTCTTCAACGGGGGATTGAATAGAAATTGGCCTTGAGTACCATCAAAGCCAGGTGTTGGCTTTGGGGGTCTCCTTCCAATGACCTGTGGCCACACACTCCCTGGTGCGTATCTTTCTTCAGGGTGTCCGACATTTGGTTCCTCCAGTGCAGGCTTCATTGCCGCCTTCGGACCTCAATTTGGTGCTTTTGGTCCCCCAGAAGCCTCCCTTTGAGAATCTTTGGGAGATTCCCCTGCTTACGCTGTCCCAGAAGGTGGCCTTTTTGGTGGCTATCACCTCTGCGCGCAGGGTGATGGAATCGGCGTTATCCTGGCGTTCACCTTACCTGGTGATTCACAGAGATAAGGTAGTTCTTCGCCCCTGTCCGTCGTTCCTTCCTAAGGTTTCCTCTGATTTTCATTTGAATGAAGACATTGTGTTGCCTTCCCTGTGTCCCAGGCCTAAACATCCAAAGTAAGTTGCCTTTCATGCCTTGGATGTGGTTCAGGCCATTAGGGTGTACCTGGCAGCTATGGAGTCTTTCAGGAAGTCAGACTCTTTGTGCTCACGGATGGGCCTCTTAAAGGGTTGTCCGCTTCCTCTGCAACCATTTCCAGACGGATCAGACAAACAGTGATTCAGGTCTATTCCATCAAGGGTATGTCTGTATATTAAGAACAGTATACAGGTAAATATGAGGGATGATATTAATAATGGAGCTATGGACAAGGCAGAATCCCTATGGGTAGAGCTTCAAAGGGAAGGCAAGGTGGGGAAGGTAATATTGGGCGTATGCTATAGGCCCCCCAACCAGAGGGAGGAGGGGGAGGCGGACCTCATTTTACAGATAGGATTGGCAGCAAGGATGGGAAATGTCATTATAATGGGGGACTTTAATTATCCAGATATAGACTGGGCAGAAGGAACCGCACACTCAGCCAAGGCTCGGCAGTTCCTAAATGTTCTGCAGGACAATTTTATGGGTCAGATGGTGAATGCACCGAAAAGAAACAATGCGGTACTTGACCTACTGATTACCAACAATACAGACCTGCTCACGGATATAGAAATACGGGGCAACTTAGGAAACAGTGACCATAGGTCAATAAGTTTCAGTATTAATTACAGTAATAGGAAACACAAGGGTAATATAAGGACACTGAATTTCAAAAGAGCCAATTTCCCAAAACTGTGCTCGCTGCTAGAAAATATCAAATGGGATAGAACCCTGGGAACAAAGAACACGGAGGAAAAATGGGAGTGCTTCAAGAGCATACTTAACAAGGGGATTGGCCAGTGCATTCCAAAGGGAAATAAATTTAAAAGAGCAAAACTAAACCCTGGGTGGCTAAACTCCAACATAAAAATGCATATTAGTGCGAAAGAAAAGGCCTTCAAAAAATACAAGACCGAGGGGTCATTGGCAGCATTTAAGCATTACAAAGAGTGCAATAAGAAATGTAAAGACGAAATCAGGGCGGCTAAAATGGAACACGAGACACATACAGCGGAAGAGAGTAAAAAGAACCCCAAGAAATTCTTTAAGTATATAAACAGTAAGAAAGCGAGGCTAGAACACATTGGCCCCATAAAAGAGGACAAAGGAAATATGGCCACTGAGGACAGAGAAAAGGCGGAAGTGTTAAATAATTTCTTCTCTTCAGTCTTCACAAAAGAATCGGGGGGCTACACTAACCCAGCTTGTAAGGCCAAACTAAACAACACACCTCAGGAATTGCTGCCATGGCTAACAGAAGATGGACTTAGAACTAAACTAGAGAAACTTAACATAAATAAATCACCGGGACCGGATGGCTTGCACCCGAGGGTTCTTAAAGAGCTCAGCCAGGTGATTGCCAGACCATTATTCTTGATCTTTAAGGATAGTTTACAGATGGGTATGGTACCAGCTGATTGGAAAAAAGCCAACGCGGTACCAATATTTAAAAAGTGGCCGAGATATATCCCGGGTAACTATAGGCTGGTCAGCCTAACATCTGTAGTCTGCAAGATTTTGGAGGGGATGTTAAGGGACTACATACAAGACTTTAGTAATGAAAACGGTATTATTAGTAGTAATCAGCATGGATTCATGAAAAATCGTTCTTGCCAAACCTATCTATTAACCTTCTACGATGAAGTGAGCTGCAACCTAGATAAAGGTAAGCCTGTGGATGTGGTGTATCTGGACTTTGCAAAGGCCTTTGACACCGTTTCCCACAAACGCTTACTGTTCAAACTAAGTAAGGTAGGTATGGACCATAAGGTGAGTACCTGGATAGAGAACTGGCTCCAGGGAGAGTACAGAGGGTGGTGATTAATGGGGAGTACTCGGATTGGGCGGGTGTGGAAAGTGGGGTCCCCCAGGGTTCTGTCCTGGGACCAATCCTGTTTAATTTATTCATAAATGATCTAGAGCAGGGGATATCTAGTACAATCTCAGTATTTGCAGATGATACTAAACTAAGCATGCCAATATCTTCTATGCAGGATGTGGAAACCTTACAAGCGGACCTGAACAAAATAATGGGGTGGACGACTACATGGCAGATGAGGTTTAATGTTGAAAAATGTAAAGTAATGCACTTGGGTGCCAGAAACCAGAAAGCAAACTACTCACTAGGGGGGGGGGAACCTCTGGGGAGTCTAGGATGGAAAAGGACCTGGGGGTACTGGTAGACAACAGGCTTGGCAGTGGCATGCAATGCCAAGCCGCTGCAAACAAAGCCAACAGAATACTGTGATGTATAAAAAAGGGGATTCACTCCAGAAAAAAAGAGATTATTCTCCCGCTCTACAAGACTGGTCCGGCCACATCTGGAGTATGCTGTCCAGTTCTGGGCATTGGTCCTCAGGAAGGATGTGCTGGAACTGGAAAGAGTCCAGAGAAGGGCAACAAAAATAATTAGGGGAATGGAGGACATCAGCTATGAGGAAAGACTACAAGCACTGAACTTATTCTCTCTGGAGAAGAGACGACTGAGGGGGGTTATGATATCAATGTACAAATACTGTACTGGCGACCCTAGCATAAGGAACAAACTATTCAGAGAAAGGCAATACAATAAGACACGTGGCCACTGACTAAAACTAGAGGAAAAGCGGTTTAACTTTAACCACTTTACCACCGGAGGATTTTGCTGTCTTCCGTCCAGGCCACTTTTTGCGATTCGATGCTGTGCGACTTCAACTGACAATTGCGCGGTCGTGCGATGCCGTACCCAAACGAAATTTACGTCCTTTTTTTCCCACAAACAGAGCTTTCTTTTGGTGGTATTTGATCACCTGTGCGATTTTTACTTTTTGCGCTATAAACAAAAAAAGAGCGTTTATTTTGAAAAAATAACAATATTTTTAACATTTTTTTATATGAAATTCCCCCCAAAAAAGATGTAAAAACCATTTTTTTTAAAAAATTTTTGGCCAATTTGTTTTATGCTACATATGTTTGGTAAAAAAAATCGCAATAAGCGTATTTTGATTGGTTTGCGCAAAAGTTATTGCGTTTACTAACAAAGGGAAAGATTTGTAATTTTTGGTGTTTTTTTTTTTTTAACGCGTAATGGCGGCGATCTGCGATTTTTTTTTTTTTTTGCGGGACTGCGACATTGCGGCGGACAGATTGGACCCTTGACTGACATTTTTGACACTTTTGGGGGTACCAGTGACATTACTGCAGTAATCAGTGCTATATATATGCACTGTTACTGTAAAAATGACACTGGCAGGGAAGGGATTAATTTTATTGGAGAGGGAGGGGTTAATGTATGCCTGGTGCTTACTGACGTGTAGGGGGGGAGGTGACTGAGTGAGTCATGGACAGATCGGATGTCCAGCTATGCTGAACAGTCCGATCTGTCACTCCCTGTCACTATGGAGATCCGCCCGCTGTGTTTACACACAGCGGGCGGATCTCCAGACTCGATCCCCGACGATCGGGTAAGAGCAGCGGCGATCGCCGCTGCTCCTCCCCTGGCCCGACTCACGCTGTGAATGAAAACAGCGGGAGCGAGCATCCGGCGGCGCGCAAGCGCCGCCCAGAAGGGGGAGTGTCTGACGACATAGTACTACGTCGTCAGACGATAACGAGCCACTCTGCCGCAGTAATATTACTGTGAGCAGTCGTAAAGTGGTTAAAGTGCGTAAGGGGTTCTTCACTGTAAGAGCGGTAAGGATGTGGAATTCTCTTCCACAAGCAGTCGTATCAGCAGGGAGCATTGATAGTTTCAAAAAACTATTAGATGGGCACCTTAAAGACCACAACATACAGGGGTATACAATGTACGATTAACAGCAAACACACACACACACATCATAGGTTGAACTGGATGGACGGATGTCTTTTTTTCAACCTCACTAACTATGATTTGTTACCAGTGGGAGGAAGACTTGAAAAATTCCTCCCCCCCACTGGGCAGGCGTGACAGAAAATCAATATATTCTACCCATGCTGTCCCAGGGATACCAAATAGAATTTTCAGATCCTCCTCTAGAAAGATATCTTGCCAAAAGCCTTCCAAAATACACAACAAAAGCCCTGGCTATAAAGGACCTGTTAAAGGACCTGATGCGAAAGGGGGTTGTGAGTCAAGTATCACCAGAGGAACGGCATCAGGGATTCTATTCCCATATCGTTCTTGTAAGGAAGCCATCTGTGAGTTTTCATCTCATCCTCAACTTAGCCACTGAGCAGGTCAGTCCTATACAGAAGATTTCGTATGGACTCGATCTTCACTGTCAGGAATCTGTTGACCAAAAAACCATGCTTCATGGCATTGATCGACTTAAGAAAGAGATGCTTAGCTACATATTCCTATAGCCCCTCAGTCCCAAAAATTCCTGAGGTTGGCAGTGGATATGGGGAAGGAAGTCCTGCATTTACAATTCAAAGCCCTCCCTTTCGACTTTTTATCTGCCCCGTGGATTTTTACAAAGGCTCCTCTCGGCCTTCAAGGAGTCTCAGTAATCCCATGTCTGGACAACCTCCTCTTTGCTCCTTCCAGGGAAAGATTGCAAGAAGACCTGGGCAAGGCCCACAGTCACTTGGAAACCCTGGATTGTAAACCTTCACTCCAGCTCAGCTAGTACAGTTTCCGGGTTACCAGATAAGTTCAGTAGAGCAAAGAATCTTCCTTCCAGAAGAAGAAAAACAAAATCCAGAATGTAGTAGCTATGCTACAAAAATCAGGAGATGTCGGTCAGAAAGGTTATGTCAGCCCTAGGGACCCTAACCTCAACTATGCCAGCCATTCAGTGGGCAACGCGCCATTTCAGGCCATTTCAGAATTTCCTGCTGAAGGTATGGGATCACAGTCCAGAAACCCTAGAAGCAAAGGTAAAGATCCCCACCAGGGTCAAAAGACTTTTTGGTGGTGGAAGATTCAATCAATCTTGTCAAAAGGCTTACTATGGGCCTCTCTGATCGAAAGAGTGTCAACAGATGCCAGCGTGTGGGGATGGGCGGCCCACTGGGATCAGAATCTGGCACAAGGAGTTTGGTCCTGAGTCGAGGCAAGGAAGTCCTCAAGCTGGCGAGAGTTAAAGGTAGTCACCTTAGCTTTGGCTGCCTTCTCTCCAAACCTCCAGGGTTCCCATGTGCAGGTTTTCAGACAACGCCACTGCCGTGGCTTACTTGAACAAACAAGGGGGCACGAGAAGCAAGGCCCTTTAGTTGCTGTCAACAAAAATCCTGGAGTGGGCGGAAAGTCACTTACCTTCCTTATTTGCGGTCCATCTCAAGGGCACGTTAAACAGTGTAGCAGATTTTTTTTTTTTTGAGCAGACGGCAAATTCAGGAAGCAGATTGGTGCTTGAAACCAGAAATCTTTGCATTAATCACCAGGACTTGGGGGGCATCCACAGGTGTTTGCATCAAGAGAATGCACAGCTCCCTCAATTCTTTTCTCCCCACGAGACAACGGTTCTCTGGGGATAGATTCCTTAGCGCATCCTTGGGAACTTTCACTTAGGTTATGCTTTTCCCTATTTTCAGCTAATTCTACTGGTATTAAAGAAGATACAGAAGGAGAGTGTCGGTAATTCTAATTACTCCATTTTGGCCAAAGAGAGCCTGGTTGTCCTCCATTGTACAAATGGCAGGCAAACCATTTTTCTCTGAAACAGGATTTACTACTTCAAGACCCAGTATGTCATCCGGATGTAGCCAGGCTAAACCTTACTACCTGGTATCTGAGGAACAGCTATTAAAGAGTAAGGGATTCTCAGAACCTCTAGTAACCACTTTGCTTTCTAGGAGTAACAAAGTAACTAGAGCTATAAATAGCTCTAGTTACGCTAAGGTTTGGAAGGTCTATAATGCCTGGTGTCATTCGACAAATTGGACCTTGGAAGATATTGTGTCAGTGTTGGAATTCCTACAGAATGGTGCAGACAAAGGTCTGGCAGTTAGTACTCTTAAGGTGTAAGTGGCTGCCTTAGGAGTATTCCTGGAGAGACCAATTTTTTTCAGAAGCCTTGGTCGCAAGATTTTTTAGGGCACTTACTCAATCCAGACTAGCACCTGCTTAACATTTTCCTAAGTGGCTGGCCCTTCCTCTGAGTTGCTTTAAAACTTTTTGGGTGGTGAATGAATGCTGAGGAAGTGGCCCTCCAAGCCCCTGGATTTGGCCAGAACTGCACTGGATTGTCCTTAGTCCCAGGGATCCCTAGTCTTTGCAGTAGATGCTCTAGTGAATCTTTGAGTTCAGTTTATCCTGAACAATGCTCTTGTGGGTCAGGGACTAACTTCTTGTGGGTCAGGGACTAATGACTCGTACACACGCAACGATTGTTGGCCCTGAATTTTCAGCCAACGTCCGATAGGCCGATTATCGGCTTGTTAGTATGATGATTCCGACAACCGACTGCGACTTTTCGGCCGAACAAAATCTGGTGTGCATGCTATAAAATTTTTGTTGGCCGTCAACAGAACGGCCGATTTTCCGTCAGTCAGTACAGATTTCGGCAGACAAAAATCAGATGAGCAAGACTGGGCATGCTCAGAGAAGAAAAAACACACGGAAAGTAAACCAGCACATGACATCACTTCTGAAGTTGGTTGTTGTTGGCCGAGAAAATTTGTGTGCAGTCTAGAGCACATTTCAACCAACACAACAACACTGGACAAAAGACGGCCGATCGGTCGGCCGATAATCGTTGCGTGTGTACAAGGCAGAACTTCTTTTGGTGTGTGTGTGTGTGTGTGTGTGTGTGTGTTTGTGTTTTTTTTTTTTTTTTTTTTTTCTTGGTGCAAAACCAGGGTTAAAGAGTACAAGTTCTGTGTGTCCTGTACTATACTCCAATAAAAGGATTTTAATGGGAAGTAAAAAATCCCATTATCAACAAACTGTAAATATGCTTTAAAATACATTTTATTCAGAATTGCAGTTGGAAGTTCTGATCTGATTCAAGCAGGTTTTGTATTCCCATAAATGTTCTTCATAGGAAGGCAAAACCCATTTAGAGTGAACAAAAGCTTGTTCACACAGGCCCTAAATGTCACCTTTTTAATTTGACTAATGCTATGGGTGTTTTCCTATGTCCACAAAACAGGTTTTGAAAGTAAAATTGCACAAATATACCTGACCTTGATGTTACCCAAGACATATCAACTAGCAGCCCCCCCCCCCTTTTTTTTTATTTGCAAGTTTGTCTTTAAAAAATATTACCTCAACATTTCATATTCCTGATGTGTCTGCTGTACCATGTTCTTTTGTTAAGTATCCTGTTCTCTCTGTATTGCTTCCTTTGTGTGAGATACTTGGTGATCTTGCCAGTACCCCATTTCAAACTGATCACTCTAGGCACAAGCACATCCCTCCCTCCCACCATGGTCATTTTTCTGGCTGTCTTCCAATGGTCAGACTTAAGGTTGCCAGGCCTCCGCTGCAAACAGCCATTCACTTTGAAGATCAATGTCGTGGTGTTCCCCCCCCCCCCCCCCCCCCCCCAATGCAGCTGAGAAAAGAGATTGTCATCAGTTTAGAAGAGTATTTGTGAGTTGTTTTTTTTTTTTTTTTTTTTTTTTTCTGTTGACATATATTTAGTATGTATACTTTTCTTTTTGTTTTGTAGGATGTCGCTCAGCACTGTGAAATCAAATGCATGCCAACATTTCATTTCTATAAAAAAGGATCACGGGTATGTAACTACATAGCAAAAATCCATATAATCTTGTTTTTTGGTATTTACAAAACTCGGTAAAACAGAACTGCTATCTGTCCGTTCTGAACTCTTTTTATTATTAGGGTTTGTTTAAACACCCATTTTAGTCCATCTGAAACATTTGATCATTGGCAAAAAAAAAAACACATTGAAGGGAATATATCCAAACTGGTGCTACTATGCATGGCAGCCAATTGGCTTATTTCACTTTCAAAGCTTAAAGTGGTAAACTTTTATTTATTTATTTTTTCCTTAAAACAAAAACATGTCTATACTTGCCTGCTCTGTGCAATGCTTTTGCACACCGAAGCCCTGATCCTCTTCTTGTGGGGTCCCCCACCCCACCGGTGCTCCATCCAGACCCCTTCTCTTCGGTGGGTGCCCCCACTGAAAGCAGCTTTCCATGGAGGCACCGATGTGTGCTCGCTCCCGAGCCCCGCTGCTGCTTCCATAGACACCAATCCATCCATTGACATCCATTGTGCCCCCCCCCCACTCCCGTGCCACAGAATTTGATTGACAGTAGTGAGAGCCAATGGCTCCTGCTGCTATCAATCTCTCGAATAAGGAACGAGACAGGCAGTCGCCGCCTCATCTGTGCACATCGCTGAATCAGAGTGAGCTCAGGTAAGAAAACAGGAAAACAGGGGTGATGGGGCTGGAGGGAAGCTGCAGCAAAGACCCCTTCTCTTCGGTGGGTGCCCCCACTGAAAGCAGCTTTCCATGGAGGCACCGATGTGTGCTCGCTCCCGAGCCCCGCTGCTGCTTCCATAGACACCAATCCATCCATTGACATCCATTGTGCCCCCCCCCACTCCCGTGCCACAGAATTTGATTGACAGTAGTGAGAGCCAATGGCTCCTGCTGCTATCAATCTCCCGAATAAGGAACGAGACAGGCAGTCGCCGCCTCATCTGTGCACATCGCTGAATCAGAGTGAGCTCAGGTAAGAAAACAGGAAAACAGGGGTGATGGGGCTGGAGGGAAGCTGCAGCAAAGAAGGTTGTAAACGACTTTAAGTATTTTCTTACACCATTTTATATGCTCCTCCCATCAGGAATAGGACACTAGACTAGATGCTCTGGTTGCTCCCTGGGGTTGGTATCAGCTGATTTATGCTTTAACTCTGCTGAAACTCCTGCCAAGGCTTCTACGCAGGATAGAGGTGGAAGGGATTCCAGTCATTCTGGTTGCCCCAGACTGGTCTCGGTATGCAGACCTTGTAAGGTTGGTCGCCGATGATCTTTGGAGGCTTCCTCTCAGGGAGGATCTGCTGTCCCAAGGGCCGATCTTCCATCCTGCTTTATTCGCTGGCTTTCACGGCATGGCTGTTGAAAGCCAGGTGTTGAGAGATAGAGGTCTTTCTGGCTCAGTGATTCATACACTATTGAAGGCCAGGAAGTCGACTTCTAGGAAGATCTATCATCGTACGTGGAAATCGTACATTTCATGGGGTGAATCATTGAAGGTGCACCCTCACTTGTTTTTAATAGCTAGGGTTTTGGCCTTTCTGCAAAAAGAGGTTGAACAGCGGTTGGCTTTGGGCGCTATCAAGGGCCAAGTGTTGGCAATTTGGTATTTTTGAGAACATACGGGAGATTTCTCTGCCTTCATTGTCTCAGAAGGTTGCCTTTTTGGTGGCTATCACTTCTGCCCGCAAAGTGTCTGAATTGGCAGCATTGTCCTGCCGCTCACCTTATTTGGTAGTCCACAAAGATAAGGTGGTACTCCAACCTAATCAGTCTTTTCTTCCTAAGGTGGTTTCTGATTATTTTCATTTGAGAGAAGATATTGTGCTGCACTCACTTTGTCCCAAGCCCAAGTATCCCAAGGAAATTGCCTTGCTTTAAGATGTGGTCCGGACGATCAGGGTTTACCTGGCGGCCACTGAGTCTTTCCGAAAATCAGATGCTCTTCTTGTCCTTACTGAGGGACTTCGTAAAGGATTGGCTGTGTCTGCTGCGACCATATCCAGATGGATCAGGCTGACGGTTGTTCAGGCTTATTCACTAAAGGGTCAAGTTCCTCCTTTCCCTGTAAATGAGCATTCTACTAGGGCGCTGAGTGCCTCTTGGGCTTTTTGCCATCAGTGGTCAGTGATGCGAGTTTGCAAGGCGGTAACTTGGTCATCTGTGCATACGTTCACAAAATTCTACAAAGTAGATGTGTTGGCATTTTTGGATGCCACTTTTGGCCGCAAGGATTTGCAGGCTTCTGTTTAAAAAAGAACATTTTTGTTCTCTTTGAGGGTGTGTGTTTTTTCTAGGTGAGCTCCAGTTGTTCCTGGTTGAGCTCCATGTTACCTGGTTGGCAAATGTTAGCCTTTGGGGAATTGCGTTCTTTGGGTTGTTTTTTCCCACCCATCATGCATATACTGCTTTGGTACATCCCAATGATCTAAGAAAATATGGAGCTGCGTCTGTCAATGAATGATAGGGAAAACTGGATTTTTGTACTTATTGTAAAATCCTTTTCTCTGAAGTTAATTGACAGATGCAGCACCCACCCTCTACTTATGAGTGAAATGTGTTTTTTTTTTTTTGTCTTCTAAACACTGCTCGCAACAAAACTAAAAGCTGTAGCAGATTGTGTGGGGTTATGCCTACAGGGACACCCCCGTAGGAGTGGTAAAGTTTTTTCCTGCCTAGTGTCCTATTCCTGATGGGAGGAGCATAACCCAATGGTCTAAGAAGATATGGAGCTGCGTCCTGTCAATGAATTTCAGAGAAAAGGATTTTACGGTAAGTACAAAATCCAGTTTTCCTGTGTGTGTGTGTGTGTGTACTTTTGTAATAGTTCTTATGTATACACATTTTTTTTAATTCTAAATGTTAGTCACTAGTATAGTCACTCTTTCTTGTGCAGACATTTGTTTTAGTTGAACAGGATTGACGCCTAATTTGCTTCTTCCTTTACAGGTATTTGAATTTAGTGGTGCTAATAAGGAGACTTTGGAGCAGAAGATTTTGGAGCATAAGTGAAAAGTCAAGAACATATTGCAATCTTAACTACTTGTTTTATAACCATGTTTCAAAGTCTGCTACCATATAATTATATGAAGGAAATTCCTACCCTTTCAGCTCAGGTCAAATCAATTCCTGATGTTTTCCAGTAACTCTATACTGTGGTGTTTATGAAATGGATCAAAATGAAGGATTTAAATAAAATGACTGCTAGATTCAACTTCTGTTTTTTTGCATTACTAATGGTTCTTTTTATTTATGGATATGAATGTTTGTTTTTATTACCCAGAGGTACTGTACAAAGTAAGTGGTAAAAAGCAAGGGTATGCAATACAAATAGATAGCATTTTTAAATAAATATAGGCAACTGTAAAGCAATAATAACATACATTTGGAGACCATGTCCTATCTATACAAACTCACAATGTAGGCCAGCTTTTTCCAACCTCTTATTATGGAGGAACCCATAAAATATTATGCACATCTTCATATATCAACAGCTCCCTGTTAGATTAAGTAGAAAAAATAAGGTTTTTTGGATTTTGTGTGGCCACCATTATTTTCCAGCACTGCCTTAACCCTCTTGGGCATGGAGTTCACCAGAGCTTAACAGGTTGCCACTGGAATACTCTTCCACTCCTACATGACGGCATCACGGAGCTGGTGGATGTTAGAGACCTTTTTGCTCCTCCACCTTCTGTTTGAAGATGCATTTTGTGTGGCCACCATTATTTTCCAGCACTGCCTTAACCCTCTTGGGCATGGAGTTCACCAGAGCTTAACAGGTTGCCACTGGAATCCTCTTCCACTCCTACATGACGGCATCACGGAGCTGGTGGATGTTAGACCTTTTTGCTCCTCCACCTTCTGTTTGAAGATGCATCACAGATGCTCAATATGGTTTAGTTCTGGAGACATGCTTGGCCAATCCATCACCTTTATCGTCAGCTTCTTTAGCAAGGCAATGGTCATCTTGAAGGTGTTTTTGGGGTCGTTATCATGTTGGACTACTACCCTGTGGCCTAGTCTCTGAAAGGAGGGGATCATGCTCTGCTTCGGTATCTCACAGTACATGTTTGCATTCATGGTTCCCTCAATGAACTGTAGCTCCCCAGTGCCAGACCATGATGCTCCCACCACCATGCTTGACTGTAGGCAAGACACACTTGTCTTTGTACTCCTCACCTGGTTGCTGTCACACAGGCTTGCCACCATCTGAACCAAATACGTTTATCTTGGTCTCATCAGACCACAGGACATGGCTCCAGTAATCCTTGTCCTTAGTCTGCTTGTCTTTAACAAACTGTTTGTGGGCTTTCTTGTGCATCCTCTTTAGAAGAGGCTTCCTTCTGGGACAACAGCCATGCAGACCAATTTGATGCAGTTTGCGGTGTATGGTCTGAGCACTTACCGGCTAACCCCCCCCCCCCCCCCAACCCTTCAACCTCTGCAGCAATGCTGGCAGCACTCAAAAGTCTATTTCACAAAGACAACCTCTGGATATGACGCTGAGCACATGCACTCAACTTCTTTGGTCGACAATGGCGAGGCCTGTTCTGAGTGGAACCTGTCCTGTTAAACCGCTGTATGGTCTTGGCCACCATGCTGCAGCTCAGTTTCAGGGTTTTGGCAATCTTATAGCCTATGTAGAGCAACAATTCTTTTTCTCTTACATCCCCTGACAGTCGCCGCCCACTCATACAGTCTTCACTTATGAGTATTGACCTCTTATCCACAGGAGTAAGCTAGGCAGAAGATTTTGTTAAAAACACAAAACTTTGCATAGACACACCTACAGGGGGCTGTCCCTCTGGTCCAATACCCCCAGCTAGCTTCATTCCCAATTCAGTTTGTCTTTTGCCTAGCTTAGGAGTAGGCAGGCTTCCCTGTGCTGGGGCTACAGTCTCAGCCTTTTCTCTGTTTTATTACATTTTATTTTCTGCTAAGTGTGTTTTCTTTGCACTAAAAGTATTTTTATTTGTTCCTGCGCTTAGTTAGTCAGACTTTGGAAGACTACAGCGTTTGTGGAGCTGGGAATCGGACTGGTTGTACTAGAGCCTTACGAAATCCCAGCCCGCCATCGAGCGTTTAGCAGGCTATGCGTACGCCCAGGCCTTGCAAACGACCTGTCCTCAGGGACAAAGCCCGCAAAGTGGCCACTTCGAAAGGATGTCTCAACTGCGGCACGCCGCGTGTTGCTAGAATCCTGTTTGGCTGACAGCACCCCCACCACCCGGGGTGGGAGGCTTCCCGTCGCAGAGTGGCACCCATGGATTTGCATGGATCGGTGAGTAACATGCTACACATTGTATGACAGGGGGTGTGTGTGTGGGGCCTTCTCTCATGGGGATGGCAGTCTGTTTAGAGTCTTTGTGATCCTCTCATGTCTGTCTGTGTGGTCCCTGTGTCTCCCTCACGGTCCCTGCTTGGGCGCTATTTGTTGGCATGCCGCGCTGTGGGGGTCCCTGAGTCCCTCAGGAGTGTTTTGTGTCACTTTGGGGGTACAGGCATGGTCGTGGGGCCGCCATTTTGGGTATGGGTAGGCTGTTCTGGCTTCATGTGTGGGCATTCAGCAGCCATTTTCCCTAGTGTATTCGCGGCCTTTCGGGCGCCATCTTTAATGTGGGCAGTGTAATCTTTCATGTGCTCGGCGGCCATTTTCCCGGAGCCTCCCCATAGAGTTACACGGGCAACCATTTTTCCTTAGTTCAGTTCCTATTGGGGCCTCTAGCGGCGTGACATCACTCCCTTTCTTCAGTCGGATCGAGCTGGAAGCTGGTATAGTACAGCTACACTTCTGGGGGACTTTCTATGCTGTTTTTCTGGGTCATGCCTTGCTGGCAGCTATGTTACTCTGTATTTAGCGGCACATGCTGGTCCTCTTTGCGGCTGTATCCGACGCTGATTTAAAAGGCCAGCGGCAAAAAAGCAGCAGCATGTTCCCCCCAGCGCTGGTGGAGGGTTTAGGTACGCCTGAATCTTCTGCGCTAAGCTCCCTTCCTTCTGCACTTGCGACTTTAGCGTCTTAAGTGGCTCTGTTGATGTCTGAGCGGGCTTCTAGAAAAAGACCCAGACTGTCTGTCTTTATTCTGAGCTAGATATGGTTGCCATGGACAGTGTACCCCCTGAAGGGTCTCAGCCCTCTCGGTCAGAGGGGAGGAGGAGGGGGACGACTCCCCCTCCGGGTCGGCCAGAGTACGCGCGGCAATGTCTGCACTTATAGTTCTGTTAAGGATACACTGCATTTAGGGGATGAGCCCCACCCGCCGGGTAAGCGATCCTCCTTTGGGACCCGCAGAACCCAAAAAGCGGCTCAGGTATTTCCCTGTCCCGCTGAGTTCCACAAAACGGTGAATGAACAATGGCACAATTTACAGCGCACCTTTGTGGTACCTAAGCGGTTTCAGTACTATTGTCCCTTTGCATCTCCAACGGATTCGCACTGGACTGTGGCCCCTAAGGGGGACCACACGGTATCCAGATTGCACAAGGCCACTCTGATGCCCATGGAGGCTTATCCGGTGCTTAGAGACCCAGCGGATAGGGGGGTGGAATCTCTTGCCCACCACTTCTATGTGGTGGCAGGTTCCTTGCTGAAGCCCTTGTTCGCCTCAGTAATGGTCTCTCAGGCTGTGGTGGAGTGGACTAAGGTGCTCAGTCGCACCCTTGTGGCTGATTTCGCCCCTCCTGCTACTTTGGAGATGGTGGACCAAATTGTTCAGGCGGTTTTATGCCTGTGTGATGCGGCCCCTTTAGTATTACGCTTATCTGCTGTCGCAGTGATAATCCGTCGCCTTGTGTTGCTGTAGAGCTGGTCGGCCGACCAGACTTCCAGGAAGATGGAGTCTGACATTCCTTATGCAGGGAATCGCCTTTTTTGGGGACTCCCTGGACAAGTTGGTGAAGGGGGTCACTGGGGGTAAAAGCATTCTGCTGCCCCATGTGTACAAGGGTAAGTTTTTTTTCCGCGGCAAGCGGGGCCCTTCTTTACACCTAACCAGGGGTCCTTTTGTGCCTTTAAGGCACATGACAAGGGCGTATCCTTCAAGGCCTCTGGTGGCCAAGAGAAGCCTTGGGCGAACAAATCTATAGCTGCCCACTCTGGCACGTCAGCCCCGTCCGCCATTCAGGACAGATGGGTTCAGGAACTCATTCGGTCGGGGTACAAGATCGAATTTCGATCGCGCCCAGCAGACAGATTCTTTCCCTCAAATCTTCATTGACCCCAGATCGTTTCCAAGATCTCCAACGGGTGGTTCAGGATCTCCTCGCCCAGGGGGTGATCGTCCCGGTGTCTCATCGGGACAGGTTTTCGGGGGGTTTTTACTCTTGTCTGTTCACGGTGCCCTGAAAGGAGGGCAAGGTGTGTCCGATTCTGGACCTAAAGTTTCTGAACTGCTTTGTGCGGGTTCAAAAATTCCATATGGAGTCCCTCTGATCGGTGGTGGCCTCTCTGAGCCCGAGAGATTCCTGGCTTTAATCGACCTCAAGAGCGATATCAGTTGGTGGCGTTGCCTTTTGGTCTCGCTTCGGCTCCAAGGGTGTTTATCAAAGCTTTGGCTCCTGTTCTGGCCCTGTTGCGGGCGCAGGGGGTCGCAATCCTTGGATATCTGCACGATCTCCTGTTTAGGTCGAGTTCCAATTCAACTCTGTTGCGCGATCTGTCAACCACGGTTCAGACTCTCCGGGAGTTCGGGTGGGTCATCAACTTTCAGAAGTCGACATTGCTCCCTTCTGTTAGTCTCCCTTCTCTGGGAATGGTCCTGGACTCCGCCCATGCAAGAGTTTTCCTGGCGGAGGACAGGCTCCGGACTCAGCTTAAAGAGGTCAGGTCCCTCAGGGACAACGAATCTTCATCACTCAGGACTTGCGTGCGGTCCCTAGGATGATGGTGTCAGCCTTCGAGGTGATGCCGTTTGCACTGTTCCACACGCGATCTCTGCAAGCGGAGATCCTAGCCAGGTGGGACAGGCATTCTCAGTCCTTGGACAGGAGGATATCTTTGAGTCCCTGGGTCAGAGCCGACCTTCTGTGGTGGCTCCAGTCTCCGGCTCTGATGGAAGGGAAATCCTTCTGGCCATTGTTGTTATGGAAGGTGCTCACCATGGACGCCAGCCTGTCGGGCTGGGGTGGCATTCTGGGCAAAATTGTCTGCCAGGGCACTTGGTTGGAGGAATCCTCCCTACCGATACATGCCTTGGAACTGAGAACGATCAGACTCTGTTTGCTCCGTTGGTGGGATCGTCTTCAGGGCCACCCTGTGCGGGTGCAGGTGCACAACACCACTGCGGTGGCGTACATCAATCACCAAAAGGGCACCAGGAGTGCCCGGGCGGCCAAGGAAGTGTCCGAGATTTTGCCTTGGGCCGAGACGTGGGTCTCGGCGCTTTCGGCAGTTTCCATTCCGGGTATGGAACACTGGCAGGCCGACTATCGGAGTCGCCAGACCCCATACCAGGGGGTAGGGTCCCTACACCCGAAGGTGTTTCAGATGCTGTGTGCACGATGGCGCGCCTCCTCTAAACAACAAGGTGGGAAGGCTCGTGGCAAGAACACGCGATCCTTTGGCAGCTGCCTCGGACGCGCTGGTGGTGCCTTGGAATCAGTATCGCCTGATCGTCAGTTATCTGCGCTGGCCATTCTTTTCCAGCGCCCCTTGGCGTCAAATTCCTTGATCCGCACCTTTTATTCAAGGGGTGCGTCATCTGGCCCCCCTCGGAGGGCGCCCTTAACCCCTTGGGATTAGAATTTTGGTTCTGTCCATTTTGCAACGTCCTCCCTTTGAGAACATCCGGGAGATTCCTCTGCCTGCACTGTCACGGAAAGTCGCCTTTCTGGTGGCGATCACATCTGCTCGCGGAGTATCGGAGTTGGCGGTCCTATCTTGCCACTCCCCCTACCTGTGGTGGATTATAGGGATAAGGTGGTCTTGCCACCTCATAAATCCTTCCTTCCGAAGGTGGTGTCTGAAATCCATCTCCATGAAGACATTGTTTTGCTTTCGCTGTGTGCGCATCCTACGGAGTTTGCCCTGCATTCCTTGGATGTTGTCAGGGTGATCAAGGTTACTTGTCATCTACTGAATCCTTCAGAAAGTCGGATTCTCTTTTTGTCCTTCCTGAGAGCCTCAGAAGGGTATGGCTGCGTCTGTGGCAACCATTCCTGTCTGGTTCAGACGGGACAGGCTTATTCGCCTAGGGAACGGGTTCCGCCCTTACCTGTCACGGCGCACTCTTCTGAGCGGGGGGTGCGTCTTGGGCCTTTCGCCAGCAGGCGTCGGTGTCCCGGGTGTGCAAAGCGGCGACCTGGTCGTCACTGCACACCTGTACAAAGTTTACGAACTTGTTGTTTCGGCAGATGCCCTTCTTTGGCCGCAAAGTTCTGAGTGCAGCAGTACTTTGGGGGGAGACATGACGTTTTTAGCCTGTCCCCTCCTGTGGGGTTTTTTCCCCCCTTGGTTATTTTACCTTCCTGGGTTTGATCGCTCCTGTTGAGCTTTCCTGTTACCCAGTGGGTTAACTTTCTGGTTCAGATAAGGTTCTTTTATCTGACCTTGGGTGCTTCATTACCTTGAGACGGTTGCGTTTCCCACCCCTCATGTCTACACTGCTTTGGGACATCCCATAAGTGAAGACTGTATATACAGAGTGGGCGGCGACTGTCAGAGGACGTAAGAAAAAAAATGAATTTTTGTAAAATCTTACCGAAAAATTCCTTTCTCTGAGTCCTCTGACAGTCGCCGCTCCCACCCCTCTTTCTACCAAACTGAATTGGGAATGAGGCTAGCCGGGGGTATTGGACCAGAGGGACAGCCCCCTGTAGGTGTGTCTATCACAGTTTTGTGTTTTTAACAAAATCTTCTGCCTAGCTTACTCCTGTGGATAAGAGGTCAATACCCATAAGTGAAGACTGTATGAGTGGGCGGCGACTGTCAGATTTGTAAGATTTTACAAAAATTCATTTTTTTCAGATCCTCAGTTGCCATGAGGTGCCATCTTGAACTTCCAGTGACCAGTATGAGAGAGGGAGAGCGATCACACCAGATTTAACACACCTGAGACCTTGTAACACTAACGAGTCACATGACACCGGGGAGGGAAAATGCCTAAATGGGCCCAATTTGGACATTTTCACTTAGGGGTGTACTCACTTTTGTTGCCAGCAGTTTAGAGATTAATGGCTATGTGTTGATTCTTTTTGAGGGGACAGAAAATTTACACTGTTATACAAGCTATACACTCACTACTTTACATTGTAGCAAAGTGTAATTTCTTCAGTGTTGTCACATAAAAATATATAATAAAATATTAAAAATGTGAAGGTTGGACTCACTTTTGTGAGATACTGTATATACTTGGTGCTGTTTACAATTTATACAGCTTGCATGAGTTTATACACTTCTCCTATATGTCCAATTCCAATAAAGCTTAACAAAGATGTGTTAATCTTTCAATTTTCACATCTTGCTTTTGCATGGGGGTCTCCCAGCATGTTTCTCAGGTCAACAGATCAACTTCTTCAAGAGGTTTGCAGAGATGAACATCTCAATTCAAAAGTACACAATTTGTTAGAGAATAAACATAATACCATTTTATTAATAACGAGATGTCATACCGATCATGGATGTGAGAGCACTTGAACAATGCTGGCCAGCCATTTTTAGGACACGCATGGCTTTGTGAGGGAGCTTGTTTCTTCCAGGAACCTGTGCCTATGTCTGTTTCTAGTCATTTTCCTCCTTTGGTGACAATTTGTCAGCGTAACCATGATCAATGTTTAGGATGCTGTCTGCAACATTTTTTGATACTGCATTTTAAAGAAAATTACCATACAACAAATTCAGCAACTACAACACATAAATTGTACAAGATATGTTCACAAAGATATGACATAGATGAAATATATAGGTCACATTTGGTCAGGACCTGTAAGGGGACTGAAGATCTCTATCAGTACATGAACAATGGCGATGCATAAACCACTTTAGCCCCGGAAGATTTTGCTGCTCAATGACCAGGCCACTTTATTCAACTTGGCACTGCGCGACTTTAACTGAAAATTGCGCGGCCATGCAATGCTGTACCCAAACAAAATTTAAGTCCTTTTTTTCCCACAAACAGCTTTTCTTTTGGTGGTATTTGATCACCTCTGCGCTTTTTATTTTTTGGGATATTAATAAAAAAATAGAGCAAAAATTTTGCGAAAAATTGAATTTTCTACTTTGACTGTTAAAAAATATCCAATATATTAAATTTTTGTCATATTTACGCCAAAATGTATGTAGCTACATGTGTTTGTCAAAAAAAATCTCAATGAGCATATTTTTATCCACTTTAAGACCGGAAGATTTTATCTCCTTCCTGACCAGGCCATATTTTGCGATTCGGCACTGCGTTACTCTAACGGACAATTGCGCGGTCGTGCGACGCTGTACCCAAATTAAATTTACCTTCTCCCCCCGCCCCCCACAAATAGAGCTTTGTTTTGTTGGTATTTGATCACCTGTGCGATTTTTAATTTTTGAAAGAGCGACAATTTTGAAAAAAAACAAAACAAGTTATTTCACATTCTGATATATACAGTGCCTTGCAAAAGTATTTGACCCCCTTGAACTTTTCGACCTTTTGCCACATTTCAGGCTTCAAACATAAAGATATAAAACTGTAGTTTTTTTGTGAAGAATCGACAAGTGGGACACAATCATAAAGTGGAATGAAATTTATTGGATATTTCAAACTTTGTTAACCACTTGCCGACCGCCGCAGGACTATTTACGGCGGCGGTCAGCCCCTCACAGGCAAAGCGATGTAGGGCTACGTCGCTAGCCTGTGAGGCTCTAGGGAGGTCACGGACCCCCCCCCCCCCGCGCATGTGCCCGGCGGACCCGATGTCCAACGGGCACTCGCGATTCGTCCGTTACACCAGAAGAAAGGCAGGCGGCTAATGTAAACAAAGCCGCCTGTCATTCTTCCCCGTGTAAGAATGGAGATCATACGTTTCTGCTATGTAGGACCGTTGATCTCTGTTCTTACACATCAAGCCACATCCAATCACAGTAAGAAACACGCCCCTAGGGACACACTTAACTCCTCCCTCTCAAAAAAAAGTTAACCCCCTTCACTGCCGGTGTCATTTTTACAGTAACAGTGCATATGTATAGCACTGATTACTGTAGTAATGTCACTAGTAACCCCAAAAGTGTAAAAAATGTCAGTCAAGGGTCCGATCTGTCCGCCGCAATGTCGCAGTCCCACAAAAAAAATCACAGATCGCCGCCATTACTGGTTAAAAAAAAAAAAACAACAAAAATGACAATCTTTCCCTTAGTTAGTAAACGCAATAATTTTTGCGCAAACCAATCAAAATACGCTTTTTGCAATTTTTTTTTTTTTTAACATATGTAGCATAAAACATATTGGCCTAAAATGTTAAAAAATGTAGATTTTTTCATTTTTTTGGGGGGGGGGGGGAATTTCATATAAAAAAAAATGTGAAAAATATTGTTATTTTTGCAAAATTGACGCTCTTTTTTTGTTTATAGCGCATGATCAAAAAACACAGGTGATCAAATACCACCAAAAGAAAGCTCTGTTTGTGGGAAAAAAAGAACATCAAATTCGTTTAGGTACAGTGTCGCACGACCGCGCAACTGTCTGTTAAATTCACGCAGTGCCGAATCGCAAAATAGGCCCTGGTCAGGAAGGGGGTAAAATCTTCCGGGGCTTAAGTGGTTAACAAATAAAAAAACTAAAAAATTGGGCGTGCAAAATTATTCAGCCCCTTTACTTTCAGTGCAGCAAACGCTCTCCAGAAGTTCATTGAGGATCTCTGAATGATCCAATGTTGACCTAAATGACTAATGATGATAAATAGAATCCACCTGTGTGTAATCAAGTCTCCGTATAAATGCACCTGCACTGTGGTAGTCTCAGAGGTCCGTTTAAAGCGCAGAGAGCATCATGAAGAACAAGGAACACACCAGGCAGGTCCGAGATACTGTTGTGGAGAAGTTTAAAGCCGGATTTGGATACAAAAATATTTCCCAAGCTTTAAACATCCCAAGGAGCACTGTGCAAGCGATAATATTGAAATGGAAGGAGTATCAGACCACTGCAAATCTACAAAGACCTGGCCATCCCTCTAAACTTTCAGCTCATACAAGGAGAAGACTGATCAGAGATGCAGCCAAGAGGCCCATGATCACTCTGGATGAACTGCAGAGATCTACAGCTGAGGAGGGAGACTCTGTCCATAGGACAACAATCAGTCGTATACTGCACAAATCTGGCCTTTATGGAAGAGTGGCAAGAAGAAAGCCATTTCTTAAAGATATCCATAAAAAGTGTCGTTAAAGTTTGCCACAAGCCACCTGGGAGACACACCAAACATGTGAAAGAAGGTGCTCTGGTCAGATGAAACCAAAATCAAACTTTTTGGCAACAATGCAAAACGTTATGTTTGGCGTAAAAAGAAACACAGCTCATCACCCTGAACACACCATCCCCACTGTCAAACATGGTGGTGGCAGCATCATGGTTTGGGCCTGCTTTTCTTCAGCAGGGACAGGGAAGATGGTTAAAATTGATGGGAAGATGGATGGAGCCAAATACAGAACCATTCTGGAAGAAAACCTGATGGAGTCTGCAAAAGACCTGAGACTGGGACGGAGAATTGTTTTCCAACAAGACAATGATCCAAAACATAAAGCAAAACCTACAATGGAATGGTTCACAAATAAGCATATCCAGGTGTTAGAAGGGCCAAGTCAAAGTCTAGACCTGAATCCAATCGAGAATCTGTGGAAAGAACTGAAAACTGCTGTTCACAAACGCTCTTCATCCAACCTCACTGAGCTTGAGCTTTTTTGCAAGGAGGAATGGGCAAAACATTCAGTCTCTCGATGGGCAAAACTGATAGAGATATATACCCCAAGCGACTTACAGCTGTAATCGCAGCAAAAGGTGGCGCTACAAAGTATTAACTTAAGGGGGCTGAATAAGTTTGCATGCCCGATTTTTTTAGTTTTTTATTTGTTCAAAAAGTTTGAAATATCCAATAAATTTCGTCCCACTTCTTGTTGATTCTTCACAAAAAATTACAGTTTTATATCTTTATGTTTGAAGCCTGAAATGTGGCAAAAGGTCAAAAAGTTCAAGGTGGCCGAATACTTTCGCAAGGCACTGTAACATAACATTTCCCCAAAAAAATGTAAAAATATTTTTTAACATTTTAGGCCAATTTTGTTTTCTGCAAAATATTTTTGGTAAAAAAAATTGCAATAAGTGTATTTTAATTGGTTTGCGCAAAAGTTATTGCGTTTACTAACTACGGGAAAGATTTGTCATTTTTATTGTGTGTGTGTGTTTTTTTTTTTTTTTTTACTATCAGTGCTTAAAATATGCACTGTTACTGTAATAATGACACTGGTAGGGAAGGGGTTAACACTGTTGGTGATCAAGGGGTTAAATGTATGCCTCATGCTTACTGACGTGTGTGGGGGGAGGGGGTTCTGTGACAGATCGCAAGTTCAGCTATGCTGAATCCTGTGATCTCTCCCTGTCTGTCAGAGGATCCTTCTGCTTTGTTTACTCAGACTTTCCCTGATGATCGGGGAAGAGAGGCGGTGATCACTGCCTCTCCTCCTCCGGCCCAACTCCCGCTGTGTTTAGACACAGCGGGAGTTGGGCCGGAGGAGGAGAGGCAGTGATCACCGCCTCTCTTCCCCGAGTGGAAAGAACACAGCGGAAGTGAGCCTCCGGCAGCGCGCACTGCCGAGACAGCTAGGAGTCCAGCGATGTAGGTAGGAGGGGAATTTTGGTACTGGGAAACTTGGATGATCTCCTGTTGAGAGCGGACTCTCATTCGGTTCTGTTGGAGAATCTGGAGGTCACTGTCTGAACTCTACAAGAGTTTGAACTCTACAAGAGTTTGGTTGGAACATCAATTAAAAAAAATCTGCATTGACTCCGGTCCTGAGACTGGAGTACCTAGGCCTGACTCTGGATTCAGCTTTGGTGAGGGTTTTCCTCCCCTTGGATAAGCTACAAATGTTGCAGGGGGTGATTCAGTCGTTGTTGGACAACAAGCAGTCTTCCTTCAATAGTTTGAATGCGAGCCTTGGATCTGATGGTATCAACCTTCGAGGCAGTTCCGTTTGCTCAGTTCCATACAAGACCCTTGCAGAGGGAGATTCTGGTTAAGTGGAACAAGGATCCGAAGTCCTTGGACTCCTTGATTCGGTTGAGCCACAACACCAAGTCTGCTCTGTTTTGCTGGATGCGGTCCCCAGCACTATGCCACGGCAAGTCCTTCCTTCCGTTTGTTCTGGATGGTTGTAACCACGGATTCCAGCCTGACGGGCTGGGGCTTGGGGCTGGGGAAGCTCTGTGCCCAGGGTACCTGGAGGATGGAAGAGTCAAAACTTCAGATCAATGTTTTGGAACTCAGAGAGATCAAACTTTGTCTGAGTCATTGGACGACTCTCCTACATGATTGTCCGGTTCGGGTTCAATCAGACAATGCTATGGCAGTGGCTTACATCAATCACCAGGGGGGCACCAGGAGTGTCCTGGCGGCCAAGGAGGTGGACGAGAGTCTGACTTGGGCAGAAAGATTTGTTCCAGCTCTCTCGGTTGTACACATCCCAGGTGTGTAAAACTGGCAGGTGGATTACCTGAGTCATCAGGTGTTGGATCAAGGGTAGTGGTTCCTACACCCGCAGGTGTTTCACCTATTGTGTGTTTGGTGGGGGACCCTCAAGGTCGATCTGTTTGCCTCCCGCCTCAACAGGAAGGTGCAGAGATTCGTAGCCAGATCTCGAGATCCTCTGGCTGACGCCACAGACACCCTGGTGGCTCCTTGGGGTCAGTATCGGCTGAGTTATGCACTTTCCCCGTTGAAACTACTGCCGTGTCTTCTGTGCAGGATAGAGGTGGAAAACATTCTGGTCATTCTGGTGGCTCCAGACTGGCCTTGTCTGTCTTGGTACGCAGACCTCATAAGATTGGTAACCGGTACCCCTTGGAGGCTTCCTCTCAGGGAAGATCTGTTGTCTCAAGTTCCAATCTTCCATCCTGCTTTACAGCCACTGGCTTTAACGGCATGGCCGTTGAAAGTCAGGTGTTGAGAGATAGGAGTCTCTCTGAGCCTGTAATCACCACTCTCTTGAACTGGGACCATTTGTGCATAGCTAGTACGTCTTTTGTGGCTGCAAATATGACCTAAAGGTTTTTAAAGTTTGCCTCCCTTTAAAGTCAATGGGGCCCGCCGCGAACTTGCGGTTCGCTGACTTTTGAGAAAATTTGCAGCTGACGTCCGTGAACCGCCCCGGCCGATGTTCGTCCATCACTATCTCCTAGGCTTTCAGTCATCAAGTGTCAGTGACGCTGGTTTGCAAGGCGGCCACCTGGTCATTGGTGCACACTTTTACAAATTTTTATTAAGTGGATGTGTTGGCATCTGCGGATGCTTCTTTTGGCCGCAAGGTTTTGCTGGCTGCTGTTTAGAGAACCTGGTCCTCTTTTAGGTTGTATTGCTTTTTCAGGTGAGCTCCAGTTGTTTATGGTTGAGCTCCGTGTTACCTAGTTGGCTATGGTTAGCCTTGGGAATTTTTTCTTCTTTTTTCCCACCCCTCATGTTTAACACTGCTTTGGGACGTCCCAAAATTTAAGAAGAATCAGGAGCTGTGTCCTTCAATGAACGAAAGAGAAAATGGGATTTTTGACTTACCATGAAATCCATTTCTCTGATTTTCATTGATTTACACAGCACCCACCCCTCTGTGGAGTTGGCTTTCTTCGGACACTGTTTGTAACAGAACTGAGTGCCTATAGCTGAGAGTGGGTGTATACCCCTTGGGACTGCCCATAGGCATAGTCAAGCTTTCTCTTACGTCCTCCGACAGTCACCGCCTCCTCTAAGTCCTCACTGTTGGGTATTGTCTTCCTATCCGTAGGAATAGCTAGGCATATAGACTTAGTCCAAAGACAAAAGGCATTAGCATATACACACTCACAGGGGCTGTCCCATCCGGTCAATACCCCCCCTGCATCACCACTCCCAACTCAGTTTTAATTTGCCTAGCGTCAGGAATAGTCAGGCTACCTTGAGCTGGGGCTTCAGTCTCAGCCTTCCTAAATCTTTTATTTGATTTTCTTTAAAAATGTCAGTTTTTTTATCTCACTTTGCTAGCTGTTTATTTTGTCAGCTTTAGTGTTAGTTTATTCTTCGGATGAAGATGGATCATGCGGTGCTGGGATTCGGACTGGCCGCCCTGGTTCTCCAGGGCACAGAGGGTCAGATGGACCCCCAGCCCGCCATCGAGCGTTCAGCTATGGTTCGCCCTGGCATTAAGAACGACCCATCCCTGTTCGCTGCAGGGATGCAGCCGTGAGGTGGCTACCTCACAGGACTCGTCTGTGATGCTGCAGTGGCATGTCCCTGGCTCATGGCACTCCCTGTCAGATGAGGACAGAGGTTTATCCGTGCATAGAGGCTCCCCCACACCATCTGGTACAGGTAAGTACTTTTCTGTGTGGGGCCTCTGCCTGGGGTGGCAGTCTGTGTTGCTGTGTGTCCCCATGTCTGTGCCTGTGTGACTCCCTGTGCGATCCCTGCGGGGTTCGTTTTTGCAGATCTGTATGTTTGCCGGGGGTCCCTGTCCCTGTGTCACCTTAGGTGCATGTTTGGGGGTGCAGACTTATTTGTTTGTGCGGCGACGGCTGCGGGGAAAATTTGCGCGGTCCGCCATGTTTACTGTGGGCACATGTGTATAGCTCCTCTGGGGCGATTATACAGGTCATTTTGGCGCTATCCGCCGCCATTTTGTGGGCGGTGGAACGATCGGTTCGGCCGCATGTCGGCTGCCATCTTGGTGTAGCCTCCAATGCATCCCTATGGGGCAGCCATTTTCCCTGGGGTCTGGCTTATAGTCCAGCCCCTCCAGCAGCATTTCCTTTTCCTTCAGGCAGCAAGGACACAGGTAGCAACGCTCTGCGGGCTCTGCAGTTTGTCTCTCTCAGTCTTCTTCTGTATACTGCTTCTGTTTCTTTTCTCCTTTTGGGGGTCTTCATAGCTGTAACAGTAGCGGTGGGCTGTGCACTCCGCAGTGCTATTTAAGGGGACAGTACACTACTTTTTTGCACTGTAGTTTTTTGATAACTTGAGCTGTGGATTCTCAGGAAAGCAAGTTTCCTCCAGCTTTAGTGGGGGGGCCCCAGTTCTCCTGTGGCCCCACTGCGACCTGATCTGGCTGCTGTAGTTGCGACTTTAGTGGCAAATATGGAAATGCTGATGTCTGAACGGGCTGCGAGAAAACGGCCCAGGTTGTCTCTCTCTTCTGATTCAGATGGGGATATGGATGCTGCTGCGAGCGTGCCCTTTTCAGGGTCCCGCTCATCCTTAGACCCCCCGGGGTCTGAGGTGGAGGGTGTTGATACATCCTCCCCATGGTCACCTGAAGAACGGGCGACCATGGATGAGTTGATTATTTCGGTTAAGGATACCTTACATTTGGAGGATGTCCTCATTTGGGACGCACAGGGCCCGCAAGTCTGTGCAGGTTTTTCCCTGCCCAGCTGAATTTCATTACACTGTTAATGAAATGTGGCGCACGTTAAAATGTCCATTCCTGGTGCCTAGTCGGTTCAAATTGCTTTATCCTTTTGCGCCGGCTACGGAATCACGATGGTGTGTGCCCCCACAGGTAGATCACACTGTGGCCGTGCTGAACAAGGCTGCCTTGGTTCCTACTGAGGATACCCCGGTTTTCCGGGATCCCACGGACCGGCGGTTGGAGTCTCTAGCCCGCCATTCCTATACGGTGGCAGGTTCGCTGCTCAAACCCGTTTTCGCGTCCGTTATGGTGGCTTAGGCGGTGGCGGATTGGATTAAGATGCTCAGAAGCAACCTTGTGTCTGATGACGTGCCGCCTGCCTGACTGGAAATGGTGGACCAGATCCACCAGGGAGTCATATATTTGTGTGATGCAGCCTTAAATGAGGCCCCCTTGGTGGCTCGCCTCTCGAGTGTCGCGGTACTTAACCGGCGACTGATATGGCTGAAGAGCTGGTCGGCCGACCAGCCCTTGCGGAAAACAGTTGCTGATTTTCCCTATGCTGGTTTTCGCCTTTTTGGCGAGGTGTTGGATACCCTGGTGAAAGGCGTCATGGGGGGCAAGAGCACTATGCTGCCCCAGAACCCGAAGAACAAGTCTTTCAGAGGCAAGCGGGGTTCTGCGCCTAGATCCACTCAGGGGTCCTTTCGTGCCTTTTGGAACCAATCCAAGGGCAAGCCCTTCAAGGCCCAGGGCAACCAGAAGAAACCCTGGGCGGGTAAGCATAAGACCGGCAACGCTGGCTCGGCTGGACAATCCGCCTCTGCCTGAAGGGGCGCCCTCACCCATTTCAGGGGTGGGGGGACGTTTGCGCGGTTTCCTCCAGCCTTGGCTGCTCCGGATTTCGGACAGGTGGGTCCAGGAAATCGTTCGATCAGGTTACAAGATCAAATTCCTTTCCAGGCCGGCGGACAGGTTCTTTCCCTCCGATCTCCATCTGCTTCCGGGGCGTCTGCAGGCCCTGCATCAGGCGGTGCAGGACCTGCTTGCACAGGGGGTGATTGTCCCGGTGCCTCATCGGGACAGGTTTCGGGGGTTCTATTCGAATCTGTTCACTGTGCCCAGGAAGGAGGGCAAAGTGCGTCCTATTCTGGACCTGAAAGCACTGAACCGCTTCGTGCGTGTTCGGAAGTTTCGAATGGAGTCTCTTCATTCGGTAGTGGCCTCCTTGAGTCCAGGGGAATTCCTGGCTTCGATAGATCTGAAGGATGCGTACCTGCACATCCCCATTTTCGAGGGTCATCAGCGGTACCTTCGGTTCGCTATCGCAGAGGACCACTACCAGTTTGTGGCGTTACCGTTCGGTCTCGCTTCGGCACCCAGGGTGTTTACCAAGGTGTTGGCACCGGTCCTGGGCCTGCTGCAGGCCCAGGGCATTGCGGTCCTGGGGTACCTGGACGATATGCTTCTGAGATCGCGTGCCAGTCAGGACCTTGTGCGTGATCTGTTCATCACGGTACAGACGCTCCAGGAGTTCAGGTGGACCATCAACGTTCAAAAATCAGCGTTGTCTCCGTCGCTTCGCCTTCCCTATCTGGGAATGGTTCTGGACTCTGCTCAAGCAAAGGTATTCTTGCCGGAGGACAAGCTCCGGACTTTGCGGGACGAAATCCGGTCCCTCAGGGACAATCCGTCCTCGTCACTCAGGACCTGCATGCGGGGCCTGGGGTTGATGGTGTCGGCCTTCGAGGCGATTCCCTTTGCCCAGTTCCACACGCAGGCTCTCCAGACGGAGATCCTGGCCAGGTGGGACAGACTTCCTCAGTCCTTGGATCTGGATGTCTCCTTGAGTCACCAGACCAGATTGGCTCTTCTGTGGTGGATCCAGTCCTTCCGCCCGTTGGTGTGGACAGTGGTTACTATGGACGCCAGCCTGTCGGGCTGGGGTGGAGTCCTGGGCAACCTGTCTGCCCAGGGCACTTGGTTGGAGGAGGAATCCTCCCTCCCGATAAATGTGCTGGAACTACGAGCGATAAAACTCTGTCTCTTCCAGTGGTCGGACCGTCTCCGGGGCCTACCTGTTCGCGTACAGACGGACAATGCTACCGCGGTGGCTTACATCAACCACCAGGGGGGCACCAGGAGTGCTCGAGCAGCCCGGGAGGTGACCGACATTCTGTCTTGGGCCGAGACTCATGTCCCGGCGATCTCAGCAGTTCACATTCCGGGTGTGGAGAATTGGCAGGCAGACTATCTGAGCCGGCAGACCCTGGACCAGGGGGAATGGTCCCTACACCCGGAGGTCTTTCAGATGCTGTGTGTGAAGTGGGGATCCCCAGACGTGGATCTGTTCGCATCCCGGCTAAATCGAAAGGTGGGAAGGTTCGTGGCAAGAACGCGTGATCCGTTGGCGGATGCCTCGGATGCGTTGGTGGCCCCTTGGCATCAGTATCGTCTGATGTACGCCTTTCCTCTGATTCAGTTACTATCCCGGTTCCTTTGCAGATTGGTCTCGAAACCGCACAAGGTGATTCTGGTGGCGCCGGACTGGCCTCGCCGGTCTTGGTACGCTGACGTTGTTCACCTGGCAGTGGCGCCTCCGTGGCGTCTGCCTCTGCGGGAAGATCTCCTGTCTCAAGGTCCAATCTTCCATCCTGCTTCACAGTCGCTGGCTTTAACGGCCTGGCTGTTGAGACCCAGGTCTTGAAGGACAAGGGTCTATCTCCTGAGGTTATTCCTACCCTGATCAAGGCTAGAAAATCCTCCTCTGGTAAGATTTATTACCGTACCTGGAAAGCCTATTTCGCCTGGTGTGAGTCCAGGGGGTTCTCCCCTCGTTCTTACTCGGTGTCGAGAATTTTGGCTTTCCTCCAGTCTGGAGTGGATCAGCGCCAGGCACTGGCCACGATAAAGGGCCAGTTGTCTGCACTGGCTGTTCTTTTCCAACGCCCTTTGGCATCTCGTTCTTTGGTGCGCACCTTCATTCAAGGTGTGCGACATCTGGCTCCTCCCAGGAAGGAGCCTTTACCTCCATGGGACTTGAACTTGGTTATGTCCACGTTACAGCGTGCTCCCTTTGAAAACATCAGGGAGATATCGTTGCCTCTGCTGTCTAAGAAGGTTGCCTTTTTAGTGGCGATCACTTCGGCTCGCAGAGTGTCGGAGCTGGCGGCGTTGTCTTGCCGCTCCCCTTACTTGATCATTCACAAGGATAAGGTGGTTTTGCGACCACCCCCATCCTTCCTTCCCAAAGTGATCTCTGAATTTCACCTTAATGAGGACATTGTTCTGCCTTCGCTTTGTACGAAGCCTACGCATCCAAAGGAGATTGCCCTGCATTCCTTGGATGTTGTCAGGGCGATCAGGGTTTACCTGTCATCTACGGAATCCTTTCGGAAGACGGATTCCCTCTTTGTCCTTCCTGAGGGACCTCGGAAGGGCATGGCTGCGTCCGCAGCAACTATTGCCAAATGGATCAGACAGACCATTGAGCAGGCTTACGCCTTGAAGGAACGGGTTCCGCCCTTCCCTGTTAAGACGCACTCTACCAGGTCTTTGAGTGCATCTTGGGCCTATTGGCATCGGGCCTCGGTGGCCCAGGTGTGCAAGGCGGCGACTTGGTCGTCGGTGCACACTTTTTCCAAGTTCTACAAAGTAGACGTTCTGGCTTCAGCTGATGCTTCTTTTGGCCGCAAAGTTCTCAGTGCGGCAGTGCCATGATGGACCTTTGAATTTTTCTCTGGGTCCCTGGCTGTTGGCATTTGCTTTCCTGGGCTGTTGCTCCTGTTGAGCATTGTTTTTTTCTGTTGCCCAGTTGGTTCTCTTACGGTGCATGTAAGATTCCTTTCTCTGATGTGGGTACTGCGTTGCCTTTTCTACGGTTGTGTCTCCCACCCCTCATGTCTATACTGCTTTGGGACATCCCAACAGTGAGGACTTAGAGGAGGCGGCGACTGTCGGAGGACGTAAGAGAAAACTGAATTTTTGTAAAATCTTACCTTTAAAATTCCTTTCTCTGAGTCCTCCGACAGTTGGCGCCCCCGCCCCTCTTTTGGGGTTCTTATTACCTACTGCTATGCTACCAAACTGAGTTGGGAGTGGTGATGCAGGGGGGGTATTGACCGGATGGGACAGCCCCCGTGGGTGTGTATATGCTAATGCCTTTTGTCTTTGGACTAAGTCTATATGCCTAGCTATTCCTACGGATAGGAAGACAATACCCAACAGTGAGGACTTAGAGGAGGCGGCGACTGTCGGAGGACTCAGAGAAAGGAATTTTACAGGTAAGATTTTACAAAAATTCAGTTTTTTCCTGCCTAGTGACCTACTCCTGTAGGGGGCAGTATAGCCCAATGGCTAAGAGGAAACAGGAGCTGTGTCCATCAATGAACATCAGAGAAATGGATTTTACTGGTCCTCAGTGGGGCCGCAGCCACATGTAAGTTGAAAATACCCAAAATACAACGAGTCAGTGATGCCAAACTCCTGTTGTAACATTGCAAAGGATTTAAAAGAGCCTTGAGCACAAAGTTGATGGACATAATTCAACATCTTTTGTACTCAAAAACCAGCCTCATGCCAAGAGTAGAAATGCAGAAATGTTGGAATAAACCAAATTGGCTGATTGGGTGAAATAAACCTTTAATATAGCTCCACCCTCAAAAGGGGGCAAGGTTTTCTATAAATCAAGTTATCCAATGGCTCATATGACAAAACAAGTGCTGCTTCAGCAGCTGTGGCTGTGTTGTTTAACTGAGGGAAAAGCCACCAATGAATATAAACCAGTTAGGAGGAGTAGTAATAGAGACATAAATTGGGTAGAGCCAAACCGCCCTGAGAGTTAGGAAGTTGTAAACTATCTGGGAAAATTCTAGGGTTCTTTGGATACCTGAGAAAAGAGGCAATAAGGGAGTCAATTTCCTTATGCTCTTAGGAATGTACATTGGAGAATTGGAAAGAATGCAAAGAAATTGTGGTAAAAAAATAATTTTAAAGAAATTCAACTTTCTTTTAATGTGAGAGGTACTTTTTCCAAACTAGTGATCTTAGTTTTAAATGCCATAATACAAGGAAGGAGGTTATTACAAGTATATGTGGATAGAAGGAGCTGATCCGTAACTCCCAAATATCTCATTGCCATTGTACCTTGTAAAGGGCAATCCTCCATGAGGGTGGGTCCACAGAGAACACATTCAACTTAGTAAACCCTGAACCAAGAAAACTTCCTGAAATCATGGACGATCCGCAGCACATCGGCAAGTGTGCGCTGCTGGTTGGAAAGGTAGAGCAGCATGTTGTATGTGTATAGGGAGACCTGTTCCTCCAAGCAGTCAATCCATATACCCTGTAGCTCTGGAGAAAGTCTAATAAGTGTGGCAAGAATTTCTATAACGAGGGAAAATAGCAGTGGGGAAAGTGGACAGCCCTGTTTAGTTCCTCCGTGTATGGTAAAGGACTTCCTACCATTTACTTGGAGTCACGTTTGTAATACAGGATTTGTATCCACCTTAGAAAGTAGTCCCCAAACCTAAACTTCGGCAACACATAAAGCAGATAGGGCCATTCAATGGAATCAAAGGCCTCATGGGTATCAATGACAACTGTTGCTTTAGCAACAGAGGAAAAGTTGGGGATTTGTAGGCTAGTAAACAATCTACAAATATTCATATTCGTCGACCTACCTGGGATAAACCAAGTTTGGTCTGAATTTATTAAGGATACAATCAGTGAACTCAGGCATTTGGCAATAATTTTTGAGAGAATTTTGAGGTCCATGGTAAATAAATAAATAGGCCTATACGACAACGCATAGGATCCTTGTTGGGCTTAGGAATCGGCACTAATGAGGCTTCTCTCAGGGCCTGGAAGTACATTACCTTAAAAAAGGGCCTTGTAAAGAGTGTTCTTACTGTGTAAGGTACAATTCAATTGGGAACCCATCGGAGCCTAGTGTTTCATATTTTGCAAAAGCTGTAAGTACCTTCCCTGAAATCTGTTCATCCAGAAATGATTTTCGAGAAGAGGTAAAAGTAGTAAAAGGCATGGAATCTAAGTATGCAGAAAGGGACGAGTATTGAGCCCTGAATTCATATAGGGTGGAGTAAAAGGATTCCATAATTTGCTCATTGGAAGTTTTCAGGGTATCAGTGTGATTATAAATTTGTGGAATAGTGGAGGGTTCGGGTATCGGCTTCACCAAAAAAGCAAGCATCCGACCATTTCTATCCCTGGATGCAAAGACATGCTGCACTTGTAACAGCTTTTTTTTTTTTTTTTTTTGAGTTTTTGCTACAAGTGCATCCTCGTGTGTACATTCTTAGAAAATTGATAATTTTGTGGGGAGGGGTCTGTGACTCTAAGTTCTAGGGTGACCAGATTTTCAGTATTTGCTTTCTTAAGCTCTGTCACCCCTGTCATATAAGCGCCAGGCATCACCGCCTTAAAGACATTCCATTCAGTAAGCTCAGAGACACCCTTGACATTTTCTATCCAATAATGAATCATAGCATTTAAACATTTATGAAGACCCACATGTTCTGCAAGCCAATATGGGCTTATTCTCAAGACACAGGTATTAGGTGGCAGGGCCACATGTAAAACGAGTTCCAGGTGTGAATGGTTTGATGTTGCTCTAGGCAGGTAAGAGATGGTGGTGACCCTGTTCAGTATGTCAGGTGACAAAAAGAACATGTCCAGTCTAGATAGGGATTTACGTGGGTCAAATCAACAGGGATAATCTCTACGTCTGGGATGTTTCAAGAACCACACATCAACTAAATTATAAGCCTGAGGGGGGCGTGTGCGGACCGGGCATGTGAGAAGATGGAGCTCCCGACATTAATCCTTGAATACGATCCTTTACCCGGCCGGATTACCATATTTAGTGCACTGATCTTTCTCAGGGGGTCTCCCTGAGTCTTCTGCTGCCTCTTGCTCCCGGATGTGTTCCTGAACACCAGCAGTCCTGGACCGTGAGGAGAGCACCATCTCTAGCCATCCTGCCTCTGCCTCACACCATCGGGATCCAGCTCGCCTCCCAGAGGCTTTAATTCTTCCCTGCCACGCAATCCTGCCAGTAGTTTTTGCGGGGGACCGCGCTCCACGGAGATCCGGACCGCGGCCTAGTTACCAGCCGAAGCCGCAGTCTTTCTTGCGGTGGGCGGCCGATCGCGGCGGCGCCTAGGCGGACGTGGACCCGGTAAGCGGCTGTACCCCCTCCTTTGCCCGCTGCTCACCCTGCACTGTTCCTTGGCTTGAGCCCTCCCTGTCTGTACCCTGCATGTCCCGATCGGGCGCTGCTATGACCCGCGGGAGCAAGCTGAAGGACGGCTCTGTCCCTGGCCCAGCTGGTCAAGATGGCGCCGGCGTGGGGACTCCGCACCACCTTGGGACACATTCTCCTGGCTGTACAGAAATGCACGGCTTCCGTGAACACTGTCAAGGAGATTGGGGGGTCTCACGGAGGAAGTGGCCCTTTTGCGCGAGGATTTACAAAAAATGCGGGAACGCACCACAGCTGCCGAAAGTCGCATCTGCGACTTGGAGGACCAGATGCCCACATTAATTTTGGAATCCAGGGAAACGGCCAGGCAGGCTCAGGCTAACAGGAATAAGACGGACGATATTGAGAACCGCCTGCGCAGAAATAAGGTCCGTATAGTGGGGCTCCCAGAGAAGGTGGAGGGCAGGGACCCCACGGACTTTGTAGAAAACTGGCTCTGTGAGATCTTTGGGCGTGAGTCCTTCTCTCCTCTGTACGCGGTGGAACGTGCACACCGTGTTCCCACTAGGGCGCTACCTGGTAATGCTCCCAGGCCCATGCTCGCCAAGATTTTACACTACAGGGACAGGGAGAAGGTGGTCCGCCTTACTTGTGAAAAAGCCGACATCAGATACCATAGAGCCAGAGTGTCCTTCTACCCAGACTTTTCAGCGGATGTACAAAAACAAAGAGCTAAATTTATTGATGTGAAGAAGAGACTCCGTCGAGTTGGCCTGATGTATGCTATGCTGTATCCTGCCCATTTGAGAGTTATGGCGGAAGGCAGGGCGCATTTCTTTGAGACTGCTGCGGACGCGGCGAATTGGCTGGATGTCCACGAGCCGTCTCTCGGCCGTAGGAACAGGGATGAGCATGGAGAGTGACCGGGATTTCTTCAGTGACCGGATTTTTCTGAACGGGAACTATTCTACATTTTGCAAGTGCGCTAGCACGCTGTTTGCTTTTGACCCGGACGGGGTTGTTTACCGTGTTTGGTTTGGAATCTACAGCTCCAACTGTGGCAAGTGTTGACGAACAATGCAGTATTTTTACACGGCTCTGTTCTGGGGCCTATTTTTGTGTTTGCACCGTTGTGCATTTTGGCCGGGTGGGTCCCTTCCGGACGGATGGGCCGCAGCTGGGTCCGTCTGGGGTGGACCGCCTGTTTTCAGACAGTTCATTGTCAGGGTGCCGTTGTGCCTTGACTTACTGAGTTCTAGTTCATATGACATTTGTTTTGTTTTTGGGAAGATTCACACCACATGTTTTTCTGGACACTGTCAGGATGCCATGTCTCCACACCGGCAGCCCTCTGGGGATCCTTTCTGTTTGGGCCTTGGCCACTTTGAAGAGGCCCCCCGGTCTCCACCCATGTGTTTCTATAATTTTTTCTTATGGCGGGGGTACCGGTAGTCTCTTGGAATGTCCGTGGTTTGGGCTGCCCGCTCAAGCAGGCTATGGTGGCCCATCAGTTACAAAAGTACCACCCAGCCATTATTGCTTTACAAGAGACTCATTTGGTGGGGGACTCTGTTGGGTGTCTTCGGTACTCTTGGGTGGGTTGGGGATATCACTCCACCCACTCCACATATTCCCAGGGGGTCAGTGTGCTGATTCATGGGTCGCTGGCCTTTCGGGAACTGGGGGTCTGGGTGGACTCTGAGGGGAGGTATGTGTTCATACATTGTATGCTTTTTCAAGTTATGTGTGTTTTAGCAATAGCGTACATACCGCCTCCTTTTTCTTCTGGGGTACTCAGGGAGCTCCTCCAATTTACTATGGACAAAGTTGGTCTGCCACTGTTTATTATAGGGGACTTCAATGGGGTGCTGGACCCCGCCAGGGACAGACACCCTCCACCTTCCCCTGTGGGTGCGGCAAGAGGTACAGCTCGTATCGATTTATGTGTGGGAAACAGGGAGGCTCTTGCAATGGTGGAAGACATTGAGTATGCCCGCAGGGGAATCTCGGATCACTCCCCGTTGGTGGTCAGATTACAGGTTCGCCCTCGGGTCGACTTACGTAGGGCTGCCTGGCGTTTGAATGCCTTCTGGCTGAAACTGTTTCCGCCGAATAACGACATTCCAGCTGCCATTGCCAGCTTTTTTGAGGAGCATGACCGATTCGGGGATGTGCTCCTGAGGTGGGAGGCTTTTAAGTGCTTTCTCCGAGGGATTCTCATAGCTAATGTTAAGAAGGTCCAGGGCAGGTCTAAATGCTTTGAGGACCAACTCTCCCAGTGTGCACAGCGGCTGGAGCAGAAATACTTGCACAACCCCACTGATGATATGAGGGCGGCATGGCTCTCGGCTCAGTCGGTGTGAGTTGGGGAAGCTCGCTCTAAGGCGGACAAAAATCGTTTTTTTCCAATACAGCATTTTATGAAGAGGGGGAAAGGACGGGCCGCATGCTGTCGAGAATGGTGGGGGCACGCCCCTCGGTTCCTCCCATAGGGGCTCTCTGGCTGCCTGGGGGGGCTTCGGTTAATACGCAGGATACAATTATGACTGAACTGGTGAGATTTTACAAGGACCTGCACGCCTCGCGGGCTCATTACAGCCCAGAAGAGTTGCAGGAATATTTAGCCCACATAAGCACTAGCAGCGCTAAGTGCAACCTATCTGACAAAGGGCAGCGGATATATAGCTATGTACATTTAGCAAGTGGATCCTTACGGACCAATATTGTTTATAAAGTCCATAAAAGTTCTTAGGGTAGAGTCCTAAAAAGAACGAGGTGCATGGAGGACTTAATGTTCTGATGTTAATAGTAAGAACCAGTGCTGTAACACAGAATCTTCCCTGCTGATCCCACAGCAGCCACCAAGATCCTTCACCACACCGCTGTGCTCCCCCCTATAGTGTGCACACGTACCCTTAGCACTTGGGTGCCATGAGGGTCTCCACATGCTTTTCTCTGGGAAGGGGGATGAGGCAGGGGTGTCCGCTGTCTCCTCTATTGTTTGCCATAGCGATAGAGCCCCTTGCGGTGCGCATTAGGGCTCAGCAATCCATCGTGGGGTTCCGCTATGGTCCCTATCAGGATAAAGTCCTGCTCTACGCGGACGATATGCTCCTGTCGTTGGGAGATACTGATGTTTCCCTGAGCACAGTTATGGCAGTTATTATTGAGTTTGGTCGGTTTTCCGGACTCACTATAAACAGGTCCAAATCGGCCCTTCTGCAGTTAGACAGGGACGTCGCCCCTTCCCCAGGTCCCCACTGTCCGGTCCCCGTGGTCCAGCAGTTTAAATATCTGGGGGTCATGGTCTCGGC
Source organism: Pelophylax lessonae (assembly GCF_965119305.1). Classification (NCBI taxonomy): domain Eukaryota; kingdom Metazoa; phylum Chordata; class Amphibia; order Anura; family Ranidae; genus Pelophylax; species Pelophylax lessonae. The sequence continues at coordinate 425,825,218 of NC_138768.1, read as the reverse complement.
GGATCCGACCCAGTACAGATTACTTAATATTTGTCCCCTTCTCACCAGATTCCGCAATAAAATCAGGACTTGGAACAAACTCTGGCTTTCACTAACCAGTAGGGTGAACCTTTTAAAGATGGTATTGATGCCGCAATTATTATATTTCCTCCATAATTCTCCTGTTGTCATTCCACTACAAAACGTTTGCATAGTTAATACCCTATTCCGCACCCTTATGTGGAAGGGTAAGGCAGCTAGAGTACGTTTGGAGCAATTACAGAAACCTCGAGAAGGGGGGGGCCCTCGCTCTTCCCAATCCGTGGTTGTACTATTTGTCCTCCCAGTTGCAGCATCTGCTGGGGGCGGTGTCCGGGATGCGTACTGGCGCGGCACTGGGGGTTATGCAGTGGTTTGCAGGCGAGCGAGGGGTGCCGGAGGGTCTTGAGGCGCAGCTTTTTTCTAAACCTAATAAGCGTTTCCCGACATATAGATTATGACAAAACTTAACAACTTCAGCGAGCCTTGGGCTACACTAACTTCAGCCCAATCTGGGACAATAAGACTTATCCTGAATTATGTAAATTGGACCAGGCAGACAGATGGCGAGCATATGGGGTGACTCACCTTAAGCAATTTTCTGTGGGAAGGGTCCCTCCTGACTTTTGAGCAGCTTAAGGAGCGCTTCTCGCTGCCGGACAGTATGCGGTTTTATTATTTTCAATTGCGGCATGCGATGCGGGTGCAGGCAGCCCAGGGACAGCACTTCCTGTCCCCGACTCCTGTTTTCTTCCTTATGCAACAATATACGGACACCAAGGGTTTCATATCTGGCTGCTACGCCTCTCTTCTGGGTTTGTTTTTGGAAAAATACCCGAGCCCGGCTTGTGACCGTTGGAGCGAGGATGTGGGGGAGATCCGGGGGGAACTGTGGGAGGAGGCCTTGGAGGTAGTTTGTAGCTGCTCTCTCAATGTCTCCCACCAGGTGTCGCAGCTTTACATCCTACTAAGAGTGCATCACACCCCCCTGAAACTTCATGCCATGGGTCTTCGCGACGATGATCTCTGTGGACGATGCCAGAGAGAGACAGGGGACTTGATTCACTTGTTGTGGAGATGTCCAAAGTTGCACAGTTACTGGTCCACGGTGATATCTGCCATTAATGGGGCTCTGGGGATGGATATCCCTAGGCATCCCAGACACTGTATTCTTGGGATGCTGGATTTGATAGTGGAGGATAGGTTTCTGAGAGAGGCCGCCACTCGGGCGCTCTTTCAGGCCCGTTTACTTATCCTGAGACACTGGATAGCACAGGAAGCACCTACGTATAGGATGTGGTTGGAACAGATGGCTTCTACTTTACGTATGGAGAAGGTTATATACCAGCATAGGGGGGTGCCTCAGAAATTCTCTAAGGTATGGGGTGTATGGTTGAACAGTCCGGGCATGGCCCCTGATGATCTCGTCCTGGACCGTTTGTTATTATAATTCCTTGAGGTGGCACTTCTGTTAATTTTTGGTTCAAATGACTGGGGTAGGGGAGTTTCCTGCATTTCCATATACTATGTTCTCTTTTATGTGGATCGAACTGTGCTTATCTGCGATAAACTTGGGGGGTCTGTGGCATGGTGTGGACTATGTAATGTTTATGGTTTGCTGCTGTCATCCGACTGTGTTTCTTTTATAGAATGTAATGGTGTGAATTTTTCTCAATAAAGCTTTTTCTTGATTTAAAAAAAAATTATAAGCCTGAGCCTATTCCCTCAGGGGGGATAGGTGAATCCTAACATTATGTAGTGGTTGGTTCCAGTATGGCATTTAAGTCACCTACTATGAGAAGAACTCCCTAAGCAAAGATCATTCCTTGATAAAGTCACGTTGTGCTGTGACGCAACGCGTCGGTAAAAGCCGTCTGACGTCACTTCTGGTCTGCGGCAGAGACTGGAAGTCTCTGGATTACATTGCCTTACCACTGCCACGCTACTAATGCTGTTTTACCTTGATTTAAATGTGAGGTTTTTTTCTTTATGCCTATACAATAAATGAATTTTAAAAAACTTACTACACTATGAAGTCCTCCCCTTTATCTGTGGTTTAAGTTTCAAACCCTACCTATGATATTTCCCCTGTGATGTTTTGATGCTGGCTACCTAAAGGATCTAAAGAGCTTGCCTTAAAGTGACCACCACCGGACCATTACCTCTACATTGGAGACCTGTTACCTGTTGGTACAAACACTCATTAAGAGTGTCTTGGAGGTGAGCGGCCATTTCCCTCATTTATGGATATATGGTCACCACTACAGTGAAAGTAGTTTCCTGCACCAACTGAATGTCCACAGTTTCCCGCACACCCGGCAACATTTTTAACACCAGCACTTTTTATATGAACTTCTATGCTTTTCATAAACTTATGATCTTTTTTGATCCATCTTCATCCATATAAAGTGATTTCTTTATATGTGATCCCTACCCCTGCTCTTGCCCTTTTTCACCATTTATACTGGTCACAGTTTTTTATGTCACACAGTTTTATCTGTTTTTTTTTTTTTTTCTGTGTATCATTATCACTTTTATATTCTTTAGATCAGACCATTTTTTCTCTTGTCTTGGATCTGATCAGCTAGCTGCACTCTGCACTTTTAGTTCACTGTCACTTTTTTTCTTTATAGTGACTTTTTATTGCTGAATACCATTGTGGCTCATTTTATTTGCACCATTTGCACAGTGCACTTTACCACATCACGTTTATATATTTATTTAATATTTATTTGATGCTATCTATGATTATTACTTTCTATGTATGTGTTTATTAATTCTTGCATTATTATACTACTTATGGGGTTGATTTAGCGCCGATTTTATTTACTTTTTTATTTGTTTTTATGTATGTGGTGAGTACTAAGAATTGGCTGCTAATCTCTGGTCCCCACTCATACTCTATATCTATTATCTGTTCACTACATCTGGTTTATGGTTAGCGCATAGGTTTGTTTTAACTGCGTCTTGATACATAACTACGTCTAGAGCATAAATCATCTCGGTTATTTGATCTTGTCTAAATTATTTTGTTGGGTTTGTTTTTGTTTTGACAATTATGTATTCTTGAGTATTCAACTATACTGCAATGCCTCCTCGTGACTCCTACGTGGGTCTATTGCCTTAAGATGTGACATGCTTTTTTAACTGTGCCAATGTATGTTTGTGTGTGTTTGTATGTTTTATAAACAAATAAAAATATAAAAAAAAAAACATGCAGTAGTGCACTGAAATATACTGTTTTAAACATGCACTAATGCACTGAAATATACTGTGTTAAATGGCACATAACACGCAGAAATATACTGTGTTCAATGTGCAGTAACGCACTGAAATATACTGCATTAAATGTGTACTAACGCACTGAAATACACTGCTTTAAACTGCAGTAACGCACTGAAATATACTGCATTAAACGTGCACAAACGCATTGAAATATAGTACATTAAACGTGCAGTAACACACAAAAATATTCTGCATTAAACATGCAGTAACACACTAAAATATACTGCGTTAAACGTGCACCAATGCACTGAAATATACTGCATTAAATGTGCAGTAACACAAAAACATATACTGTGTTAAATGAGCAGTAACACACAAAAATATACTGCATTAAATGTGCAGTAATGCAGTAAAATATACTGCTTTAAATGTGCAGTAATGCACAGAAATAAACTGCGTTAAATGTGCACTAACGCACAGAAATTTACTGCGTTAAACGTGCAATAACGCACTAAAATATATTGCGTTTAATGTGCACCAACGCACTGAAATATACTACCTTAAATGTGCAGTAACACACTGAAATATACTGCAGTAAACGTGGAGTAACGCACTGAAATGTACTCCGGTAAAAGTGCACCAACGCACTGAAATGTATTGCATTAAAGGTGCAGTAACGCAAAGAAATATACTGTGTTAAACGTGCAGTAACGCACAGAAATATACAATGTTAAACTGCAGTAACACACTGAAATATACTGTGTTAAATGACACATGATCAACAGAAATATACTGCATTAAACGTGCACTAACACACTGAAATATACTGTGTTAAATGGCACGTAGCGCACGGAAATATACTACATCAATTGTGCAGTAACATACTGAAATATATTGCAGTAAACGCGCAGTAATGCACTGAAATATACTGTGTTAAACGTGCAGTATCACACAGAAAAATACTGTGTTAAACGTGCAGTAATGCACTGAAAAATACTGCGTTTTACGATAGGTAATGCACAGAAATATACTGCGTTAAACGCGCAGTAACACCCTGACATATACTGCTTTACACGTGCAGTAGTGCACTAAAATATACTGCGTTAAACGTGCAGTAACACATTGAAATATACTGCGTTAAACGTGCAGTAGTGCACTGAAATATACTGCGTTAGACATGCAGTAACGCACAGAAATATACTGTGTTTAACGTGCAGTAAGCACTGAAATATACTGTGCTAAACGTGCAGTAAATCACACAAATATACTGCGTTAAACATGCAGTTATGCACAGAAATATACTGCAATAAATGTGCAGTAATGCACTGAAATTTACTGCTTTAAACATGCACTAATGCACTGAAATATACTTTGGTAAATGTGCACTAACGCACTCAAATATACTGCATTTAACGACACATATTGCACAGAAATATACTGCGTTAAATGTGCAGTAACGCATTGAACTATACAGCAGTAAACCTGCCCTGACAAAATAAACTGACACTAATGAAAAAAATGAATTTTCACTACACTTACACTGACTGTACTATCACTAGATTCACACTAAAGTAAAAATGAATGTTCGCACTACACTTACACTGAGTAAACTATCAGTAGATTCACAATAAAGTGACACTAAAGTAAAAAGGAATGAACGTACTACACTCACACTGAACTATCACTAGATTTACACTAAACTGATACTCTACACTGACATATGAATCACAATAGCACACTAGCACACTCTCTAGTAGCACTGAACAGAGCCCCGTTCTATATCTCTCCACACCAATATAACACTGCAAATGGCCGCTGTTGAAAGAATACTTTTATAGTGTGGGGTGGGACTATGAGCAATAAGCCATGATTGGATAGAGTCATCATGACAGCCTCCAATCATGGCCCTGACAGTGCTATGTGCCCTTATTGGGCAAAGCTTTCATTGCCACAGTGCATTGTGATCGTTCGGCTGACCGAACAGTTGAATGCCCCAATAATACGGGTGTTCCTCGAACGGGCAAACAGTTTCCATGTCATCAATTTAATGCTCATGACTGGTAACCAGAAGCAATGGGCTAAAAAGTATCTTAACTAGGAAAAGGGCAGGGTTCACCACCGTACCCCAGTAACAGAAGCACACTATCAAATATACTGTAGTAATATGGGCACAATATGTCGGGTATGTGTAACAGTAACAGCAATAAATAGGAAACAAAAAAAGGAAAAGAAAAAAGAAAACACCTGGCTCGCTGTCTTGAGTTCGCTGTCCTAAGCTTTATCCCAGCAGCATGAAAACCTCAGGGGGACATGACCCTAGTAACCATAATATTATGGGAGAGGATACCTTGTGAATTACCGCTGAAAAAAACAGGTACGTCGTTCATCAAGGAAAAATAATAAAGTCTAATAATAATACCTGTAAGAGTCTTATTCATCAAAAAAGCATTGACAGCACCATTGAATAATAGGTGGCCAGTTGCCTGTGTAGCACCCTCCTAGAATAGGTTGCTACAGAGGTTCAGGTAAATGTAGTCTTTTTGGCTGTGTGCAATTGTTCTTTTGGGTCTCACAGGCTTCAGGCTCAACTACTTCTCCCTGCCCATGAACATAGTGGGCTGGAAGTGGCAGACCCTGGGCCTGAATATTTATGCGGTCTCAGCCAATCCCTGAAAAGAAGTGCCCAGTAGGTGGCTGAAAAGGAGATAAATAGTCTGAGGCCTGGAGCAGCAGGGTTCTTGTCCAGGAAGAGAAGATCTCAGCCTGAAGGGCTGCTGCCCTTCCGGGCAGGTTAGCTGAAGCCTGCTACAGAGAGTTCACTGAGGTCACACCTCAGTGGAATCTGGGGACCTATTTTAGAGAATTCTCCAAGGCCCCAGCTCAGTAGATGCTGGATAGCCTACTGCAAGGAGTTCATTGAGGTCTCAGCTCTGTGGGAGCTGGGGGACCTATTTTCCTGGAAGCAGTGTGAGCCAGGTAAAGGGGGTGAACTGAGGATCTGGCCTTGAGATTCACTGGAGACGTGTCTGGCTGATATTAGACAGTAGGTATCCAAGTATCTGGGGAGACAGTGAATGGAGGCCTAGAAGCAGGATCTTAACGACTGCCTATTGTTTAGCCCCTTGTGTGACTACGCCAGTGTTGCTAAAGTGGGATTTGGGTCCCAGAAGTGCTTGTGTCTCTAGTCTCTGCCAAAAGGGGGGATATCTTTGAAGAGAGTAGATATAATTAAGAGTGTCCTCCAGTAGGGATAAGCTTCGAGTTCGAGTCAAAGCTAACTTCGACTCGAACATCAGTCATTCGATCGTTCGTCGAATGACGAACAAATGCGCTTCTTCACGGGAAATTTGAGATCCCATAATGCACTGCGTGACCACCACGTTATGTGATTGGCCAAAGTATGCACCCTGACCTCATGCTATGGCAATCAAATGATCCCTGCCAAACTGCCTTCAGCCAATCACGGCTCAGGGGCCAAGTACACGCCCCACACTACATAAAGGCTGCCCGCGCAGCCGCATCGTGAAGTGTGATTGTGCGGGTGAGGAGACAGGGAGAGGAATGCGTTTGAGGCAGGGCGAGAATAGCTTTTTTTGGAGTTTGACAGACATTGCAGTGAGTCATTCCTAGCAGTGTAGGGAGAGACAGGACAGGGAATTGACTCCTACTTTTTTGGTACATTCCAAAGGGAAATAAATTTAAAAGAGCAAAACTAAACCTTGGGTGGCTAAACTCCAACATAAAAATGCATATTAATGCTAAAGGAAAGGCCTTCAAAAAATACAAGACTGAGGGGTCATTGGCAGCATTCAAGCATTACAAAGAGTGTGATAAGAAATGTAAAGACGAAATCAGGGCGGCTAAAATAGAACACGAGAGACATATAGCGGAAGAGAGTAAAAAGAACCCCAAGAAATTCTTTAAGTATATAAACAGTAAGAAAGCGAGGCCAGAACACATTGGCCCCATAAAAGACGATAAGGGAGTTTTGGCCACAGAGGACAGGGAAAAGGCAGTAGTGTTAAATAATTTCTTCTCTTCAGTCTTCACAAAAGAATTAGGGGGCTACACTAACCCAGCTTGTAAGGCCAAACTAAACAACACACCTCAGGAAATACCGCCATGGCTAACAGAAGATAGACTTAGAACTAAACTAGAGAAACTTAACATAAATAAATCACCGAGACCGGATGGCTTGCACCCGAGGGTTCTTAAAGAGCTCAGCCAGGTGATTGCCAGACCATTATTCTTGATCTTTAAGGATAGTTTACAGACGGGTATGGGGCCAGCTGATTGGAAAAAAACCAACGTGGTACCAATATTTAAAAAGGGGCTGAGATATATCCCGGGTAACTATAGGCCGGTCAGCCTAACATCAGTCCCTCCTATACCGCACCAAACCTACCCCCCCTAATCACCCAGTTAAATTTATCACCAAATTTTCAAGTCATCAGGGCATACTGCGCAATATCCTCAACCGACATTGGCATTTGTTGCAAGAAGACCCAATAGTTGGTAAACATGTGAATGCGGCTCCTGAGATCACCTTTAGGCGGACCACCTCCTTGCGTGACCGCTTAACTCGTAGCTTTTATAGCCATAAAAAGACCATAATTCCTGGGCCACGAGGCATCTACAAATGCCGCAACTGTGACATGTGCCCTTGGGTAGCTGAGGGCAACAAATTCATTTTACCTAATGGGGAGACGTTTATTCCCACCTTTAGAGCAGACTGCAGCACTGAGGGGGTGGTTTACCTCATGTTTTGCAAGTGTAATATGTTCTATGTAGGAAAGACGTTTCGTCAATTTCGACGACGAATAAATGATCGTATCTACTATTAATCAGGAGGTAAAATGATCACCCCAGTGAGCAGGCATTTAGACCTCTACCATCGGTTTAACACCACTAATGTCAACTTTATAGTTTTGGAGGTAATACCTCGGGACCCTCGGGGCGGTGATTGGAATCAGCGCATCCTCCAGAGGGAGTCCCTCTGGATCGAATGTCTGAATGCCAACACTCGCCCAGGGCTTAACGAGGCGCACTCCTACAAATGCTTCCTGTGAAGGATTACTAGCGCAGTTTCCCCTCTGACCTGAATCTGCAGACCTTTAGGTTTAATTGCCCCTTCTCCCTTCAGCCCCTTTCATCTTCCCCCTTTCTTCATTTCCTTTCTGAATTTTTCTTTTCCCCCTCTCCAATCTCTTTCTTCTTCCCTTTCCCCCCCCCCTTCTGTTCCCCTTCTTCCCCCCCCTCCCCCTTGTTCCTCCTTCCAGGCCCTTTTCTTCCCAGTTCACTTTGGTTCAAGTTTTCCGAGTCCTATAGTCATTGTATGATATATACATTGTAACAAAATAGGTCATATCTGTATTTTACTTGTCTTGATACTGTGGATCGATCGACTGCACCGCCTGTCCACACGTTTGTGACCCTAGCTGTCCCAATTTGACACCTTCGGTCCAACTTGCGGTCGGGGTGGCACTCGTTCTCCTTTTTGTATCTTGTAAACATGGTTGCATGTGCTAATATGCCTGTATTTTATTAATGCTATTAGTGTTCTGTTTAACCACTTGCCGACCGCCGCACGACTATCTACGGCGGCGGTCAGCCCCTCACAGGCAAAGTGACGTAGGTCTACGTCGCTCGCCTGTGAGGGTTTAGGGAGCGAGCGCGCGCCGCCGGAGGCGCGCTCCCGCTCCCGCGTGGTCACGGACCCCCCCGCGCGTGTGACCGGCGGACCCGATCGCCGCCGGCCACTCTGCGATCGGCGGGGGAGAGGGAGAAAGTCAGGCAGCTTGTGTAAACAAGCTGCCTGTCATTCTCCTCTCTGTATGAGAGATGATCACATGGATCTACTATGTAGATCCATTGATCACTCTGCATACAGTTGAAGCCACAGCCAATCACAGTTAGAATCATGCCCCTAGGGACACACACAGCCCCTCCCTCTCAAATAAAGTTAACCCCTTCACTACCAGTGTATTTTTACAGTAACAGTGCATATATATAGCACTGATTACTGTAGAAATGTCACTGGTAACCCCAAAAGTGTCAAAAATGTCAGTCAAGGGTCCGATCTGTCCGCCGCAATGTCGCAGTACCGCAAAAAAAATCGCAGATCGCCGCCATTATGCGTTAAAAAAAAAAACAACAAAAATGACAAAAATCTTTCCCTTTGTTAGTAAACGCAATAACTTTTGCGCAAACCAATCAAAATACGCTTTTTGCGATTTTTTTTACCAAACATAGGTAGCATAAAACAAATTGGCCGAAAATATTAAAAAATTTTGATTTTTACATTTTTTTTGGGGGGAATTTCATATAAAAAAAAGGGAAAAATATTGCTATTTTTGCAAAATTTACGCTCTTTTTTTGTTTATAGCGCGTGATCAAAAAATCGCACAGGTGATCAAATACCGCCAAAAGAAAGCTCTGTTTGTGGGAAAAAAAGGACGCCAAATTCGTTTAGGTACAGCGTCGCACGACCGCGCAATTGTCCGTTAAAATCACGCAGTGCCGAATCGCAAAATACCCTCTGGTCGTTTAGCAGCCAAATCCTCCGGGGCTTAAGTGGTTAAGAATGCACAATTTACGGTTCACTTGTTAATTGTTTTTGTTGTTTGTCAGGTGTTCTTTTCTTCCTTTTTTGTTTAAACCCATTTTCATAATTTCTGTCTTGTCCTTTGCCCACAGGGTGGCGCTAGGTGTGGGTGTGCATCTCGTTCCTGTGAACTGCTTTGGAGCTTACGTACGGCCGGGTAGCTACGCCTACTTTCTGGGCTGCCAATCGGCGCCCTTGTTGGCGTGGCTAGCAGGAAGCGATGTGAGTCTCATAGACTCACAAGGGCTCCCTCACCCCCGCCATGACAGTGCCGGCCTCTTGCCGGGTCACCATGGTGACGCTCGCGGCCCGCGCATGCGCGGGGAGTACCGGCCGGGGTTGATGATGTCATTTGGATGACTCATCACCCGGGACCACTGCGTTTAAATAGAGCGTGTTACACGCTCTCAGTATGGCGGTATTCCCATCCGGGGGGGTATCTGTGGTCGTTGGGCCTGGAGCAAATGTCTGCCTGTACACACCAGGGTAAGTTCATTATCTCTACTAGGCTATCACTACATGTTATCATGAACTCTTTCCTGTGGACTCACCAACCCTATTGATTTGTAGGTCTATAGGCATATTAGGTGTACCCACCTCGCCATCCCCTTTTTGGACTTCAAGGCCTTTGGGTTTTTCCCCCATCTGGCCCCCTCTATTATTTCTTTATTGGGTGTCCGCGATTCTACCAGGACTTATGTAAGTTACTCTCGAACAAGCCTTTTATCTTTCAAGGTGTAACCTTTTGCCTTGCTATACTTTGGTGTGAACTAGGGCGTTAAACACTTGGTACCTTTACAATCCTATTATGCTTCTGACCTCTATACTTTATTAGGTTACCGCATGCTGCTCTATTATCCTGGTATATCTCTAGACACGGATAAAGGTTTCCAACAGCTGAGGCTTGTTGCATTAGCTCCTGCATGGATATTTCTTTTCTCCTATACTTGTTTTTCCCAAGTTCCATTCTAGGTGATGAGTCCAAACTCTGGTTTTCCCTCCATTTCCATCTATACTCAGTTGGTTTTTATTACCTGACTCATTATACCATTTATTTCAGGTCATATGATGTACTAAAATTCCATGTTACTCTTGGCATATGTATTAGCCAGTTTTTGCTCCAATTACAATGTACCTACCCCCTCGTTACTCTTTGTAGCCTACCAGGCTCAGTCCATTATAAAGTTCTATCACCTGAACCTCCTTTCAGGTATGTATATTTGTCAACACACGGCTATACTTGTTGTGTCTTTTACTAGAATAACTCATCATTAGGGTTGAGCGAACACGGACTGTATTATTCGTGTTCGTACCGAATAATTGGATTTTTGTTACACGGACCCGAAAACTTTACTGTATGTTCGGGTAAAAATCCGTGTTCGGTCATTTTATTTCCAGGTTTTGCATGCATTGGCGCGCTTTTCATGGCGGGCTTTCAACAGCCAATCAACAAGCGTTTAACTGGTGTGCCTAAGCCATCCCAGCCATGCCTACAAATGTATTAGTAGCTGTGATTGGCCGTCTGAAGCATGTGACCAAGTCTTTATAAGTTCGAGGCAGCGCCGCTGCGGCGTCATTCTGCTGTGTACTAGTTCAGGGACAGAGCACACTTACGTGCTGGCTGCTGATTAGGGACAGACAGGCAGGCAAAACTCATTTGTGTCCGCATAGAATTGAGGGACAGGTCGGAGTGTGTTAGGCAGGGCGATTTGTAGGCATTTTAGGGCGAGGCTGCTGCTGATTTTTAGGGTCAGACAGTGTGTTCTACAAACTACAATCGATATTGCTGTGTGGGGTGGGGTTTGCAGTCACCCGATCTATGATCTTATCAATCCTTTTAGGGAGAGAGTCTGCTGATTTTTAGGGTCAGACAGTGTGTTCTACAAACTACAATCGATATTGCTGTGTGGGGTGGGGTTTGCAGTCACCCGATCTACGATCTTATCAATCCTTTTAGGGAGAGAGTCTGCTGATTTTTAGGGTCAGACAGTGTGTTCTACAAACTACAATCGATATTGCTGTGTGGGGTGGGGTTTGCAGTCACCCGATCTACGATCATCATCTTATCAATCCTTTTAGGGAGAGAGTCTGCTAATTTTTAGGGTCAGACAGTGTGTTTTACAAACTACAATCGATATTGCTGTGTGGGGTGGGATAGGAGATAGGCAGGTGTCAGTGGTCCACATCCATTTTGCTGTGTGTGGGCTGCTGTGAACACAATCTTTTTGGGGTGCAGTGAACACAATCTTTTTGGGGTGCAGTGAACACAATCTTTTTTGCCCACTGAGGAGGAGGGAGAAAAGTATTTTTCTATCAGTCACTGTGTGCAGCATTTTTCCTTCAGCTGTGCTGTGCTGACTGATCATACACTGCTGTGTTCCGTTCACATGTGCTATTATTGAGTGGTTTCAAAAATCATACACTTTTTTTCTATTCCACTATTCAATATACAGCCTTGGGTTAAAAAAAATTAAATTGTGGCCTGCAGCAGAACTGAATGATATTTGGGGTTTTTGGGGTTCATCTCATACTTCTGAAGATTTGAGGGTGCTGCCTGTTCCAAACTCCTCCTACTCTTCATCCAGCCTTTTAGGGGTACAAACAATAGTAATTGGGGCCTAGTGTGCTTCTGTACGTGTGAGATACATACACATTTTTTGATCATATTTCCTATTCCGCTATTCAATAAAAACCTTTGGGGATCAATTAAATTGTGGGATAGTCTGTGTTGGTACGTGTGAGATCCACCTTTCCAAGTTTTTGGGGTTCATCTCATACTTCTGAAGATTTGAGGGTGCTGCCTGTTCCAAACTCCTCCTACTCCTCATGCTGCCTTTAGGGGTACAAACAATAGTAATTGGGGCCTAGTGTGCTTCTGTACGTGTGAGATACATATACTTTTTTTGATCATATTTCCTATTCCGCTATTCAATAAAAACCTTTGGGGATCAATTAAATTGCGGGATAGTCTGTGTTGGTACGTGTGAGGTCCACCTTTCCAAGTTTTTGGGGTTCATCTCATACTTCTGAAGATTTGAGGGTGCTGCCTGTTCCATACTCCTCCTACTCCTCATCCAGCCTTTTAGGGGTACAAACAATAGTAATTGGGGCCTAGTGTGGTTTTGTACGTGTGAGATACATACACTTTTTTTGATCATATTTCCTATTCCGCTATTCAATAAAAACCTTTGGGGATCAATTAAATTGTGGGATAGTCTGTGTTGGTACGTGTGAGATCCACCTTTCCAAGTTTTTGGGGTTCATCTCATACTTCTGAAGATTTGAGGGTGCTGCCTGTTCCAAACTCCTCCTACTCCTCATCCTGCCTTTAGGGGTACAAACAATAGTAATTGGGGCCTAGAGTGCTTCTGTACGTGTGAGATACATACACTTTTTTTGATCATATTTCCTATTCCGCTATTCAATAAAAACCTTTGGGGATCAATTAAATTGCGGGATAGTCTGTGTTGGTATGTGTGAGATCCACCTTTCCAAGTTTTTGGGGTTCATCTCATACTTCTGAAGATTTGAGGGTGCTGCCTGTTCCAAACTCCTCCTACTCCTCATCCTGCCTTTAGGGGTACAAACAATAGTAATTGGGGCCTAGTGTGCTTCTGTACGTGTGAGATACATACACTTTTTTTGATCATATTTCCTATTCTGCTATTCAATAAAAACCTTTGGGGATCAATTAAATTGCGGGATAGTCTGTGTTGGTACGTGGGAGATCCACCTTTCCAAGTTTTTGGGGTTCATCTCATACTTCTCAAGATTTGAGGGTGCTGCCTGTTCCATACTCCTCCTACTCCTCATCCAGCCTTTTAGGGGTACAAACAATAGTAATTGGGGCCTAGTGTGGTTTTGTACGTGTGAGATACATACACTTTTTTTGATCATATTTCCTATTCCGCTAGTCAATAAAAACCTTTGGGGATCAATTAAATTGCGGGATAGTCTGTGTTGGTACGTGGGAGATCCACCTTTCCAAGTTTTTGGGGTTCATCTCATACTTCTCAAGATTTGAGGGTGCTGCCTGTTCCATACTCCTCCTACTCCTCATCCTGCCTTTAGGGGTACAAACAATAGTAATTGGGGCCTAGTGTGCTTCTGTACGTGTGAGATACATACACTTTTTTTGATCATATTTCCTATTCCGCTATTCAATAAAAACCTTTGGGGATCAGTTAAATTGCGGGATAGTCTGTGTTGGTACGTGTGAGATCCACCTTTCCAAGTTTTTGGGGTTCATCTCATACTTCTGAAGATTTGAGGGTGCTGCCTGTTCCAAACTCCTCCTACTCCTCATCCTGCCTTTAGGGGTACAAACAATAGTAATTGGGGCCTAGTGTGCTTCTGTACATGTGAGATACATACACTTTTTTTGATCATATTTCCTATTCCGCTATTCAATAAAAACCTTTTGGGATCAATTAAATTGCGGGATAGTCTGTGTTGGTACGTGTGAGATCCACCTTTCCAAGTTTTTGGGGTTCATCTCATACTTCTGAAGATTTGAGGGTGCTGCCTGTTCCATACTCCTCCTACTCCTCATCCAGCCTTTTAGGGGTACAAACAATAGTAATTGGGGCCTAGTGTGGTTTTGTACGTGTGAGATACATACACTTTTTTTGATCATATTTCCTATTCCGCTATTCAATAAAAACCTTTGGGGATCAATTAAATTGCGGGATAGTCTGTGTTGGTACGTGTGAGATCCACCTTTCCAAGTTTTTGGGGTTCATCTCATACTTCTGAAGATTTGAGGGTGCTGCCTGTTCCAAACTCCTCCTACTCCTCATCCTGCCTTTAGGGGTACAAACAATAGTAATTGGGGCCTAGAGTGCTTCTGTACGTGTGAGACACATACACTTTTTTTGATCATATTTCCTATTCCGCTATTCAATAAAAACCTTTGGGGATCAATTAAATTGCGGGTTAGTCTGTGTTGGTATGTGTGAGATCCACCTTTCCAAGTTTTTGGGGTTCATCTCATACTTCTGAAGATTTGAGGGTGCTGCCTGTTCCAAACTCCTCCTACTCCTCATCCTGCCTTTAGGGGTACAAACAATAGTAATTGGGGCCTAGTGTGCTTCTGTACGTGTGAGATACATACACTTTTTTTGATCATATTTCCTATTCCGCTATTCAATAAAAAACCTTTGGGGATCAATTAAATTGCGGGATAGTCTGTGTTGGTACGTGGGAGATCCACCTTTCCAAGTTTTTGGGGTTCATCTCATACTTCTCAAGATTTGAGGGTGCTGCCTGTTCCATACTCCTCCTACTCCTCATCCAGCCTTTTAGGGGTACAAACAATAGTAATTGGGGCCTAGTGTGGTTTTGTACGTGTGAGATACATACACTTTTTTTGATCATATTTCCTATTCCGCTAGTCAATAAAAACCTTTGGGAATCAATTAAATTGCTGGATAGTCTGTGTTGGTACGTGTGAGATCCACCTTTCCAAGTTTTTGGGGTTCATCTCATACTTCTGAAGATTTGAGGGTGTTGCCTGTTCCAAACTCCTCCTACTCCTCATCCTGCCTTTAGGGGTACAAACAATAGTAATTGGGGCCTAGTGTGCTTCTGTACGTGTGAGATACATACACTTTTTTTGATCATATTTCCTATTCCGCTATTCAATAAAAACCTTTGGGGATCAGTTAAATTGCGGGATAGTCTGTGTTGGTACGTGTGAGATCCACCTTTCCAAGTTTTTGGGGTTCATCTCATACTTCTGAAGATTTGAGGATTCTGCCTTTTCCAAACTCCTCCTACTCCTCATCCTGTCTTTAGGGGTACAAACAATAGTAATTGGGGCCTAGTGTGCTTCTGTACGTGTGAGATACATACACTTTTTTTGATCATATTTCCTATTCCGCTATTCAATAAAAACCTTTGGGGATCAATTAAATTGCGGGATAGTCTGTGTTGGTACGTGTGAGATCCACCTTTCCAAGTTTTTGGGGTTCATCTCATACTTCTGAAGATTTGAGGGTGCTGCCTGTTCCAAACTCCTCCTACTCCTCATCCTGCCTTTAGGGGTACAAACAATAGTAATTGGGGCCTAGTGTGCTTCTGTACGTGTGAGATACATACACTTTTTTTGATCATATTTCCTATTCCGCTATTCAATAAAAACCTTTGGGGATCAATTAAATTGCGGGATAGTCTGTGTTGGTACGTGTGAGATACACCTTTCCAATTTTTGGGGCGCGTCTCATACTGCCGAGGATTTGACGGTGCTTCAGTCTGCCTCCTGCCTGTTCCGAACTCCTCCCACTCCTCATCCTGCCTTTAGGGTACAAAAAATTGTAATCGGGGGCCTAGATTGTGTTTGTACGTGTGAGATACACCGTTTTGTAAAATTTCTCCTATTCCGCTATTCAATATACACCCCGTTTGAGTGTAAAAAATTAAATTGCGGGATAGTCTGTACCGGTACATGTGAGATACACCTTTTTAAATTTGTTTGGCGCATCTACTTCTACCGCCGAGGATTGCAGGGCGCTTCAGTTTGGCTCCTGTTCCCAACTCCACCTACTCCTCTTCCTCATCCTGCCTTTAGGGTACAAAAAATTGTAATCGGGGCCTAGATTGTGTTTGTACGTGTGAGATACACCGTTTTGTAAAATTTCTCCTATTCCGCTATTCAATATACACCCCGTTTGAGTGTAAAAAATTAAATTGCGGGATAGTCTGTATCGGTACATGTGAGATACACCTTTTTAAATTTGTTTGGCACATCTCCTTCTACCGCCGAGGATTGCAGGGCGCTTCAGTTTGGCTCCTGTTCCCAACTCCTCCTACTCCTCTTCCTCATCCTGCCTTTAGGGTACAAAAAATTGTAATCGGGGCCTAGATTGTGTTTGTACGTGTGAGATACACCGTTTTGTAAAATTTCTCCTATTCCGCTATTCAATATACACCCTTTTGGGGTAAAAAACATTAAATTGCGGCATAGTTTGCATATTTGACTGTCAGATACACCCGTGCGATACTGTTGTTGTTTTGTTCCGCTATTCAATAAACACCTTTCTAGGGCAAGATCATAAATTACAGAAATATGAGGAGACCGTCAAATAGGGGCCGTGGCCTGGGTCGTGGTGCTGCTGGTAGAGCTCCTGTTGCAAGGAGAGGACGTGGTCGATCTGTGCCAGCTACACGCACAAGTGAAACACCTTCCACAAGTGTGAGTAGGCGACAGAACCTGCAGCAGTATTTGGTAGGGCATAATGCGCCTCTTGACGTGATGAGGCCTCAAGAAGTACAGGCGATAGTAGATTGGGTTGCTGACAGTGCCTCCAGTTCCTTCACATTGTCTCCCACCCAGTCTACTGCAGAAAGGTCAGAGTTGGCACCTGCAGCCAATGTCCAACCGTCTTTCACCTCACCCCCTTGGAAATCAGGCAAGCATTCTGAGCCCCAATCCATACAGCAGTCTCTTCTTCTTTTTGAGGACTCGGTCAGCAGGGTTTCCCAGGGCCATCCACCTAGCCCTGCCCCAGAAGTGGAAGAGATTGAGTGCAGCGATGCCCAACCACTTATTTCTCAAGATGAGTACATGCAAGGACCATCGCAGCACGTCTCCGATGATGACGAAACGCAGGTGCCAACTGCTGCGGCGTTCAGAATAGTGGAGACCGACAAGGAGGGCAGGGGTGAAGACTGGGTGGAAGATGATGTGGAGGATGATGAGGTCCTCGACCCCACATGGAATGAACGTCATGCAGGTGACCTGAGTAGTTTGAAGGAAGAGGCGGAGGTCGCACAGAGCCACCAGCACAGCAGAAGAGGGAGCAGGGTGCAGAAGCGGAGCGGCCGTGCCCTAGACACTACGCCCGCTACTGCCCAACGCAGCAAGGGAACGAGCGCACCAAAGTCAGCTCAAAGGAGTTCTCTAGCGTGGAAGTTCTTTAGAAAATGTGCTGATGACAGGACACGAGTGGTTTGCACCCTGTGCAATCAGAGCCTGAAGCGAGGCATAAACCTTCTCAACCTGAGCACAACCTGCATGATCAGGCATCTAAGTGCAAAGCACGAGCAGCAGTGGAGTAGACACCTTCAAAACCAAGAAACGTCTCTGGCTCATCCTGCTTCCTCTTCTGCTGCAGTCTCGGCCGCTCCAGCCACATCTGTAGTGATACCGGCACCTGCCACCCCGCAAACAGAGGATCTGTCAGCAACACCACCACCTGGGTCACCAACCATCTCCACAATGTCCCGTGGAAGCGTTCAGCTTTCCATCTCCCAAACACTTGAGAGGAAGAGGAAGTACCCCCCTACCCACCCGCGATCCCTGGCCCTGAATGCCAGCATTTCAAAATTCTTGGCCTTTGAAATGCTGTCATTCCGTCTGGTGGAGACGCACAGTTTTAAAAACCTTATGTCTGTGGCTGTCCCACAGTACGTCGTGCCCAGCCGCCACTACTTTTTCAGGCAAGCCATCCCTTCCCTGCACAACCAAGTTGGGGAAAAAATCAGGTGTGCACTGCGCAACGCCATCTCTGGCAAGGTCCACCTAACTACCGATACGTGGACCAGTAAGCACGGTCAGGGGCGTTATATCTCCCTAACGGCACACTGGGTAAATGCAGTGGCGGATGGGTCTGAGGCGGATAGCAATTTGGCGCATGTCCTTCCACCACCGAGGATTGCAGGGCGCTTCAGTTTGCCTCCTGTTCCTAACTCCTCCTACTCCGCTTCCTCATCCTCTACCGCCTCCTCATCCGGACAGCGTAACACCTTCACCACCAACTTCAGCACGGCCAGGGGTAAACGACAGCAGGCAGTTTTAAAACTTGCCTGTTTGGGGGACAAACCACACACCGCGCAGGAGTTGTGGAGGAGCATGGAACAGCAGACAAATGAGTGGTTTCTGCCAGCGAGCCTAAAGCCCGGACTGGTTGTGTGTGATAACGGGCGAAATCTCATAGCAGCTCTGGGCCTAGCCGGTTTGACGCACATCCCTTGCCTGGCGCATGTGCTGAATTTGGTGGTGCAGAGGTTCCTTAAAAACTACCCCGATATGTCAGAGCTGCTGCAGAGAATGCGGGCCGTCTGTGTGCACTTTCGGCGTTCTCACCCTGCTGCTGCTCGCCTGTCAGCGCTGCAGCGTAACTTCGGCCTTCCCACTCACTGCCTCATATGTGACGTGCCCACAAGGTGGAACTCCACCTTGCACATGCTGCAAAGACTGTGCGAGCAGCAGCAGGCCATAGTGGAGTTTCAGCTGCAGCACGCACGCGTGAGTCGCTCTGCGGAACAGCACCACTTCACCACCAATAACTGGGCCTCCATGCGAGACCTGTGTGCCTTGTTGCGCTGTTTTGAGTACTCCACCAACTTGGCCAGTGCCGATGACGCCGTTCTCAGCTTAACTATCCCACTTCTATGCCTCCTTGAAAAAACAATTTGGGCGATGATGGAAGAGGATGTGGCACAGGATGAGGAGGAGGATGAAGAGGTAACATTTCCAAGGCTTTCAGGGCAGTCATTCGCACGGGGCTCCGAGGGTGGGTTCCTGCACACACAAACGCCTTGGACACAATTGTCCAGCAGGGGCACAGTTCTGGAGGATGCGGAGGAGGAGGAGCTGGAGGAGGAGATGGAACCATGTTCACAGCAGGGTGGCACCCAGGCCAGCTCATGGCCATCACTGGTGCGTGGCTGGGGGGATACAGAGGACACGAACGATACACCTCCCACAGAGGACAGCCTTTCGTTGCCTCTGGGCAGCCTGGCACACATGAACGATTACATGCTGCAGTGTCTCCACAACGACCGCCGAGTTGCCCACATTCTAACTTGTGCTGATTACTGGGTGGCCACGCTGCTGGATCCCCATTACAAGGACAACGTACCGTCCTTAATTCACTCACTGGAGCGCAATCGCAAGATGCGCGAGTACAAGCGCACGCTGGTAGACGCGATGCTGCTGGCATTCCCACCTGACAGCGGGGCCACAGTGGAAGCACAAGGCAGAGGAGGAGGAGGAGGAAGAGGTTGCCAACGCAACCAGGGCACCGCCAGCACCACAGAAGGCAGGGTTAGCATGGCCGAAATGTGGAAAAGCTTTGTCAGCACGCCACAACAAACAGCAGCACCAGCAGCTCATATGGAACGTCTTAGCAGGAGGCAGCATTTCACCAACATGGTGGAGCAGTATGTGTGCACACGCCTAGACGTACTGAATGAGGGGTCTGCCCCCTTCAACTTCTGGGTCTCCAAGTTGGGCACATGGCCTGAGCTTGCCCTTTACGCCTTGGAGGTGCTGGCATGCCCTGCAGCCAGTGTATTATCTGAACGGGTATTTAGCACGGCTGGGGGCGTTATCACAGACAAGCGCAGCCGTCTGTCCAGAGACAATGTGGACAAGCTCACGTTCATTAAAATGAACCAGGCATGGATCCCACGGGACTTTTCCGTACCTTGTGCAGAATAGCGATGGATACCGACCTTACCCAGCCATTGTTCCATTTTTGCTCTTTCTCACTCTTTTGGGGTGTACCCTCATTTCAAATTTGTGAAAAGAAGCAGTGTTGGCTACCTCGTCCTCCTCAGGGCCAGATTAACGTAGGGGCTATTGGAGCTGCAGCTCCAGGCCCCTACCTTTATATAGGCCCCGGGTTGGCCATATTCACTGTTACCGCTCTTCTGTCCCTTGTAAACACAGAAGTCTGGCTTCTATGCTCGCTTCCCCAGGCAGCTCCCTCAGAACCTCCCCACACAGCACGAAGGCCGGACAAGGAGGGACAGTTGCCGATGCATGGATGTGTTTATGGGCTTCAGAGACAGCATCCCATGTTGAATTAGGCATGCATGGCTGCACCCTTCCTCCTCTGGGTGCATGCCAAGGCACGGCCCTTAAGGCCCTTCAAAATCCTCAGCACCAAGCCCATGATGCTCTTAATCCGGCCCTGGTCCTCCTCCACCGCCGCTTCCACCTACACCGCCCATAGGTGTGCGCAGCCTATTGCATTAGGGCGTGCACCCCAAAGTTGAAATACACATGCATGTGTTTGCCTACATGTACATGGCCCCGATACATTACTCTCCCTGCTGGCAAAGAGAAATAGAGCAGAGCAGGTCCGAGGGAGATCTTTCCCATCTCCTCACTGGCAAACAGAGCGATAATGCTATGTGCCCTAGGTGATTAGGGTGTGCCCAGGCACATCCGGCACACCCTGTGCGCACGCCTATGAGACCGCCACATCCACCTCAACCTCCCTCCTACTCCATATGGGCCTCGTCCTTCAGAGATGAAGAACATTGTTTTATTTTTCTGTTTTTTTTTTTTGTTGTTTTAAGTTATTTCCCTATCCACATTTGTTTGCAGAGCACTTGCCATGCTCTTAACAACGTTTTGCTGCCATTTGCAGCACTCTAGCCCTTTCCATTGGTGTTTTAGAGTCATTTTAGTGCCTGAAAGTTCGGGACTGTCAGACTTTCGGACTTTTTTTTAAAGTTCGGCCGAACCCGCCGAACATGGACATCCAGGTGTCTGCTCAACACTACTCATCATACTAGATTATGCAGCCCTGGTCCCTACGTTTGCCTCCACATAGGTCCATAGGCTCGGTTGATACACTCACCATTTAGGGCCGTTCACCCCTCCTCCCTTCCCTCCTTTTCCCTCATCCCATCTCCCCTTTCCCTTTTCTTTCCCTCCCCCTCCACTCCCCACTCCCTTCCCTTCTTTACCTTGTTTTTCCCTCCCCTCCTTTCCTCCCCTCTTGTCCCTCCCTCCCTGTGATGTGACAAGGGTACCTAACTCAGCCTCAAATTATCTCACTGGCTAGTTGCTATTTTCATCCACATGTATGGCTGTATAACAACTTTCATGTAAATGTTCAGGCCCATTTGTATGTTCATATATTAGGATATTTATTATTATTATTTTTTGTGTCATCATACAGATGTTTGCTTATACCACGTGCTCCAGAGGAAGCTTACTATGTTAAGCGAAACATGTAGGGCAACTGGGATTTAACTCAACATCTGTTTATTTGCATTGTACAGACGACCTCCAGAGACGGTTGCTATCCCTCTCTATGGCCGCCTATGAATACAGGTTACTCTGTGATATATGTGATTGTTGTTATAATCATAAATTATCTAGTAGGCTGTGCGATTCCATTGCACACCGCTTTGAGGCTTTGCCGCCTGATTTTATTGTATGTAAACTGTATGTCTGTTATTTTGTACACCCCTTTTCTGTCTTTGATATAAATGTTTCCTGTGATTTTCTAATAAAATATACACTTTTTAATACTGGTGCCAATAAAGTCCAAACTTCTTTCTTTCCAATCTTCCAATCCCATTATCAAGGATTTGGCACCCGTAATCATCCCTCTTGCGCCTAGGTACCCTGTGACCTAGGAGCGCATATACAAACTATCTGATATAACATCAGTAGTCTGCAAGATTTTGGAGGGGATGTTAAGGGACCACATACAAGACTTTAGTAATGAAAATGGTATTATTAGTAGTAATCAGCATGGATTCATGAAAAATCATTCTTGCCAAACCAATCTATTAACCTTCTATGATGAAGTGAGCTGCCACCTAGATAAAGGTAAGCCTGTGGATGTGGTGTACCTGGACTTCGCAAAGGCCTTTGACACCGTTCCCCACAAACGCTTACTGTTCAAACTAAGGAAGGTAGGTATGGACCATAAGGGGAGTACCTGGATAGAGAACTGGCTCCAGGGGAGGTTGCAAAGGGTGGTGATTAATGGGGAGTACTCAGATTGGGCGGTTGTGGAAAGCGGGGTCCCCCAGGGTTCTGTCCTGGGGCCAATCCTGTTTAATTTATTTATAAATTATCTAGAGGAGGGGATATCGAGTAAAATCATAGTATTTGTGGATGAAACTAAACTAAGCAGGCCAATATCTTCTGGGCAGGATGTGGAAACCTTACAAGTGGACCTGAACAAAATTATGGGGTGTTCAACTACATGGCAGATGAGGTTTAATGTTGAAAAATGTAAAGTAATGCACCTGGGTGCCAGAAACCAGAAAGCAAGCTACTCACTAGGGGGGGAACCTCTGGGTGAGTCTAGGATGGAAAAGGACCTGGGGGTACTGGTAGACAACAGGCTTGGCAGTGGCATGCAATGCCAAGCCGCTGCAAGCAAAGCCAACAGAATACTGGGATGTATAAAAAAGGGGATTCACTCCAGAAATAAAGAGATTATTCTCCCACTCTACAAGACTCTGGTCCGGCCACATCTGGAGTATGCTGTCCAGTTCGGGGCACAGGTCCTCAGGAAGGATGTTCTGGAACTGGAGAAAGTCCAGAGAAGGGCAACAAAAATAATTAGGGGAATGGAGGACATCAGCTATGAGGAAAGACTACAAGCACTGAACTTATTCTCTCTGGAGAAGAGACGATTGAGGGGGGATATGATATCAATGTACAAATATTGTACTGGCAACCCTAGCATATGGAAAAACCTATTCAGAGAAAGGAAATACAATAAGACACGTGGCCACTCACTAAAACTAGAGGAAAGGCGGTTTAACCTTAAAATATGCAGGGGGTTCTTCACTGTGAGAGCAGTAAGGATGTGGAACTCTCTTCTGCAAACAGTGATATCAGCAGGGAGCATTGATAGTTTCAAAAAACTATAGATGGGCACCTTAAAGACCACAACATACAGGGGTATACAATGTATACCAAGTATTTTGGTGATGGCTGGGATGAAGGTAGGAGCATCACTCAAAAGAAGTATCAGTGGGTCAAGAGGGCCTTTTCACAGACACTGTCACTTTGCATGTATAGCGTTTTGAATAGGGTGCCAGAACACTACAGTACATGCACAAACATGAAACTTTTTTTTAACCAAGTGCACCACAACACACAGATGGTTACTGTGAAACGCACAGGCATTGAGGTGTGTTGACAAGGTGCAATTTAAAATGAACAGCACTGCAACTAACTCTGCTGTGGGTTGTGCATTATCACAACAGGTAGCTTTGAAGCCAGCTTCAAAACTTGTCAAGCCTAAAACTTTGATTTCGTTTATGGATAAAATGGAAAGGATTAGAAAGCTTGTGAATTTGTTACTGCTATCTGAGGCTCCATTAGCTAGAGATGCCCTCACTATACTAAACTGACAACAGTTTCACCAAACAGGAAGTGAGGGATTGTAGTCTTCCCCTTATTTCTGCTCATATTACAGTCGGAGAGTACCCCTCACTTCCTGTATGCTAAAACAAGAGGTTAAAACAACAGGAAGTAAGGGAAAATCTCTTTACCTTCCCAGCGGTATTCCCGAGTGTGGCTCGGGGTTACATTTCAGTGCCAAAAGCGGTAACCCCGAACCACACTCGGGGTACCGCCAGAAGCATCGCTGCATCCTGGTAAAGGGGTTACTTACCTTGTCACCGGGATCCAGCGATGTATGCGGGCGGTGTGCTGTGGCGGATCTTCCTCCTGATGCTCTCTGTGCCCCGGCTTCTGTCTCCTGCGACGTGACGCTCGCAGGGGGGGTGGAACCGGCGGCAAATTCAAAAGTAAAACACACCAAACACACTGAATAAATAAGTTAAAGTATGTATGTATGTACAGTGCCTTGCTATAGTATTCGGCCCCCTTGAACTTCTCAACCTTTTGCCACATTTCAGGCTTTAAACATAAAGATATAAAACTGTAATTTTTTTGTGAAGAATCAACAACAAGTGGGACACAATCATGAAGTGGAACGAAATGTATTGGATATTTCAAACTTTTTTAACAAATAAAAAACTGAAAAATTGGGCGTTCAAAATTATTCAGCCCCCTTAAATTAATACTTTGTAGCGCCACCTTTTGCTGCGATTACAGCTGTAAGTTGCTTGGGGTATGTCTCTATCAGTTTTGCACATCGAGAGACTGAAATTTCTTCCCATTCCTCCTTGCAAAACAGCTCGAGCTCAGTGAGGTTGGATGAAGAGCGTTTGTGAACAGCAGTTTTCAGTTCTTTCCACAGATTCTCGATTGAATTCAGGTCTGGACTTTGACTTGGCCATTCTAACACCTGGATATGTTTATTTGTGAACCATTCCATTGTAGATTTTGCTTTATGTTTTGGATCATTGTCTTGTTGGAAGACAAATCTCTGTCCCAGTCTCAGGTCTTTTGCAGACTCCATCAGGTTTTCTTCCAGAATGGTCCCGTATTTGGCTCCATCCATCTTCCCATCAATTTTAACCATCTTCCCGGTCCCTGCTGAAGAAAAGCAGGCCCAAACCATGATGCTGCCACCACCATGTTTGACAGTAGGGATGGTGTGTTCAGGGTGAAGAGCTGTGTTGCTTTTACGCCAAACATAATGTTTTGCATTGTTGCCAAAAAGGTCGATTTTGGTTTCATCTGACCAGAGCACCTTCTTCCACATGTTTGGTGTGTCTCCCAGGTGGCTTGTGGCAAACTTTAAACGACACTTTTTATGGATATCTTATAAGAAATGGCTTTCTTCTTGCCACTCTTCCATAAAGGCCAGATTTGTACAGTATACGACTGATTGTTGTCCTATGGACAGAGTCTGCCACCTCAGCTGTAGATCTCTGCAGTTCATCCAGAGTGATCATGGGCCTCTTGGCTGCATCTCTGATCAGTCTTCTCCTTGTATGAGCTAAAAGTTTAGAGGGACGGCTAGGTCTTCGTAGATTTGCAGTGGTCTGATACTCCTTCCATTTCAATATTATCACTCGCACAGTGCTCCTTGGGATGTTTAAAGCTTTGGAAATCTTTTTGTATCCAAATCCGGCTTTAAACTTCTCCACAACAGTATCTCAGACCTGCCTGGTGTGCTCCTTGTTCTTCATGATGCTCTCTGCGCTTTAAACGGACCTCTGAGACTATCACAGTGCAGGTGCATTTATAGGGAGACTTGATTACACACAGGTGGATTCTATTTATCGTCATTTTGGTCAACATTGGATCATTCAGAGATCCTCACTGAACTTCTGGAGAGAGTTTGCTGCACTGAAAGTAAAGGGGCTGAATAATTTTGCACACCCAATTTTTCAGTTTTTTATTCGTTAACAAAGTTTGAAATATCCAATAAATGTCGTTCCACTTCATGATTGTGTCCCACTTGTTGTTGATTCTTCTCAAAAAATTACAGTTTTATATCTTTATGTTTGAAGCCTGAAATGTGGCAAAAGGTTGAAAAGTTCAAGGGGGCCGAATACTTTCGCAAGGCACTGTATATACATTTATATATATATATATATATATATATATATATATATATATATATATATATATATACATACATACATACTTTAACTTATTTATAGTCATTTATTATATGATTTTGTGTTTCAAACTTTATCATACCCGAGATGTTATAAAGAAGAATGCACAGTAAAAAAAAAAAATCATATATAAATAGTTGGTTTGGGCTGCTCATTCTTAAGAATTACATGCAAAATAATTACCGCTTTCAGCACCTAAAATCGGAAAACAATCATACCGCCATGGAGGTTAACAAAGCCATGGGTGGCTGTATAATTCTGACAGAGGTATATTCCCCGCTCTTTCAACGCTAAGAAAGAAAATTTGGAATGAACATACACTTTAAGTTGCTAATTTACAGTTTTATGTTCCTTTGATTTTAATAAAGGAAAATTCCTTTTTTCCATAAAGGCAAAGCTCCAAAACGTACAAAAAAATATTTGTTAACAACAAAACAGTTTTATCACATTTAGTTAGAATTTTGGATTTTATATTGTATCCGTGTGCATTAAAAATGATTTTTGTGTATTTTAACCACCTCCCGCCCGCGCTATAGCCGAAAGACGGCGCGGGCACTCATTTGCGGGAGGCCGTCTTTAAACGGCCTCCCAGAAACAGGCTCCCCGCGTGCTCCCGCGAGCGCTCATCGGGGAAATCTGTGTCGGCCGTGTCCCTCGGACACAGCCAATCACAGATCGTGGTGAATGGCCAATCACAGCGGCCATTTGCCACTTGATTGGAACGTCCGATGAGAGATGATCTCAAATGTAAACATATAAGATCATCTCTCATTGCCAGCTCTCCTTCCTCACACAGAGATACTGCGTGTGAGGAAGAGGAGAGCTGATCAGCGGTTAGGGGACACAGAGAAATGTAATCAGGGCACTGATCACCAGTGCCCTGATTACACAAGAGGGAAATAAAATGCCATAACTGCCCACCATCAGTGCCCACAGTGCCCGCCATCAGTGCCCACAATCAGTGCCCATTGTGCTGCCAGTCAGTGCCCATCAGTGCCTAGATGAGCAGGCACTATGGGCACTGAGTGTGGGCACTGATGGTGCTGCCCATCAGTGCTCATCAGTGCTGCCCATCAGTGCTCATCAGTGCCACCCGTCAGTGTCCATCAGTGCCACCCATCATTGCCCATCAGTGCCGCCTCTCAGTGCCCATAAGTGCCGCCCATCAGTGCCGCCTCTCAGTGCCCAGCAGTGCCACCTATCAGTGCTCATCAGTGCCGCCTATCAGTGCTCATCTGTGCCGCCTATCAGTGCCACCTATCAGTGCTCATCAGTGCGGCATATTTGTACCTCCTCATCAGTGCCACCTCATCAGTGCCCATAAGTGCCACCTCATTAGTGCCCATCAGTGCTGCCTATCAGTGTCCATCAGTGCCGCCTCATCAGCGCACATCAGTGAAGGAGAAAAATGTATTTGTTTTCAAAATTTACTCACAGAAAATAAGAAAAACTTTTTTTTTTTTCAAAATTTTCTGTCTTTTTTCTTTTTTTGTAAGAAAAAACCCCCCAGAGGTGATTAAATACCACCAAAAGAAAGCTCTATTTGTGTGAAAAAAATGATACAAATGTCATATGGGTGCAGTGTAGCATGACCGCGCAATTGTCATTCAAAGCGTGAGAGCGCTGAAAGCTGAAAATTGGCCTGGGCAGGAAGGGGGTGAAAGTGCCATGTAGGCAAGTGGTTAATTTGATATATTTTGATAAACTTTTGTGCAGTTGTCATGGGCATACAAAATCAGTAGCGCCATCTTTTAATTCTACAAGCCCTGTGCTTTGTATATACTTTGGGAGGGTCTTTTACTACACTATGTGCACAATTTTTAGGCAAGTTTTATTTTTGAGGATTCATTTCTTTATTGAAAAACTGCAGTGTTCTTGGTCAATCCAAAATGTTAATAAACCTTTAAACCTGAATATTTAACCACTTGCCAACCGCCCACACTATATTTACTGCAGCAGTCAGCCCCTCCTGGGCAAAGCGACGTAGTACTACGTCGCTCGCCCAGGAGCCTGCAGGGGTCAAGCTCCCACCCCCACTCGTTCCCTGACATCCCCGCGCGAGTGACTGGCGGCTCCGATGTCCGCCAGTCACTCGCGATCTCCCGCTGGAGAGGGAGAAAGGCAGGCGAATGATGTAAACAAAGCCGCCTGTCATTCTCCCTGGTGTAACTGCAGAAATCATACGATCCTGCTATGTAGGATCGTATGTCTCTGTGGTTACATCACAAGCTATGCCCCTTTACAGTTAGAATCACGCCCCTAGGGACACACTTAACCCCTTGATCACTAATAAAGTTAACCCTTTCCCTGCCAATGTCATTTTTATAGTAACAGTGCATATGTATAGCACTGATTACTGTAGTAATGTCACTGGTACCCCCAAAAGTGTCAAAAATGTTAGTCAGGGGTCCGATCTGTCCGCCGCAATGTCGCAGTCCCGCAAAAAAATCGCAGATGGCCGCCATTACTAGTTAAAAAAAAAACCAATAAAAATGACATAAATCTTTACCTTAGTTAGTAAACGCAATAACTTTTGTGCAAACCAATCAAATTACGCTTATTGCGATTTTTTTTACCAAAAATATGAAGCAGAAAACAAATTGGCATAAAATGTTAAAAAATTTTGATTTTTACATATTTTTTGGGGGGAATTTCATATAAAAAATGTGAAAAATATTGGTATTTTTTCAAAATTGACGCTCTTTTTTTGTTTAAAGCGCAAAAAATAAAAATCACACAGGTGATCAAATACCACCAAAAGAAAGCCCTGTTTGTGGGGAAAAAAAGGACGTCAATTTCATTTGGGTACAGCGTCGCACGATCGCGCAATAGTCTGTTAAAGTCACGCAGTGCCGAATCACAAAATAGGCCCTGGTCTTTGAGCAGGAAAATCCTCCGGGACTTAAGTGGTTAAGAAATTAAAAGTGAGGTTTTGGCTTTCTTAGGAAAATATCTATGTGTGCACAATTATTGGGCAACTGTTAGTCTGCAGAATTTTTATGCAACTAAATGAAAAATAAACATTTTCCCATCTCACTTGTTTATTTTTAACTATTAAAGTGAGAATAATAAACAACTCATAATTTACAAAAAAACATTTCTGACATAAAAAAAAAAAAATCAGTGACCAATAGCCACCCTTCTTTTTAATAACAGTCATAAGCCTTGTATTCCGTTTCTTGATCTGTTGACGATCAACCTTTTTGCAGCAGCAACCACCGGCTCCCAGATGCTGTTTAGAGAGGTGTACTGTGTTCCTTCACCGTAAATCTCCCATTTAAGAAAGGCCCACAAGTTCTCAATAGGGTTTAGGTCAATATTCCTTCATCTTTTAGGCCTTCATTGGCTAGCCACGCAGTAGAGTACTTTGATGCATGTGATGGAGCATTGTCCTGCATACTGTAAATATCATGGTCTTCTTGAAAGATGGAGACTTTTTCCTGTACCCTGACTTGAAGAAAGTGTCTTCTAAAAACTGGCAGCAGTTTTGGGAGTTGATTTTGAGTCCATCTTCAAACAGAAAAGGTCCAACTAGCTCCCACCCTACCTCCACCTTGCTGGCGTCTGAGTGGAAGTGTAGCTCTGTGCCCATTACTGGTCCGGCCACAGACCCATCCATCTTGTCCATCAAGAGTCACTCTCATCCCATCAGTCAATAAAACCTTTTAAAAACATGTCTTCGGATAATTCTTGGCCCAGTCTTGATGTTTCAACTTATGTGTCTTGTTCAGTGGTAGTCGGGTTTCAGCCTTCCTTACCTTGGCCATGTCTCTGAGCACTGAACACCTTGTACTTCTGGGCACACCAGGTAGGTTGCAGTTCTGGAATATGGCAGCACTGGAGGATAATGGATTCCTGGTAGCTTCACATTTTATTCTTCTCAAATCTTTAGCAGTTAATGTACATCTTTTTTTCTCAACATGTTTCTTTCGACTCTGTTGCAACAAGGCGTTTGATGGTTCTGTGATCACGCCGCAATAGCTTAGCAATTTCTCAATTGCTATTTTCGCAATTTCAAAAAGAGTGCTCTTTCCTGCTTTCTACAATCTTTGACTTTTCAGTCAGATAAAACTCTTTTTTGGTCCATTTTGCCTGAGAAAAAGAAGCTGCCTAATAATTATGCACACCTTGATATAGGGTGTTGATCTCCTCAGGCCACACCCTCCATCATTACACAAATACACATCACCTGATATGCTTAAATCCAATAAGCATTCAAGTTTATACAGTTTGGAGTTGGACAATTTGCATAAAAATGATAATTTGGACAAAATACTCACTTCCTTAACCACCTTAGCGGTAATCCCGAGCGTGACTCGGGGTTGATTTTTCATATCAGGAGCGGTAACCCCGAGTCATGCTCGGGGTGGATTGCAGAGAGCGCAGCGGTGTTCTCTTACCTTATCCTGGCGATCCAGCGATGATCTCTCATTGCTGCGACCGCCAGCCGAGAGTCCCGCCACTCCTCCGTCCCTCCGTCGGTACGATCACTTCCTAGTTCCGTTCCCTGCAGCAGCAATGCTGCATGGGAGCGGAACTAGGGAGGGAAATTCAAAAAAAAAAAAAAAAAACGTTGCACAAAACACACTTTATATTATATTATATTATATTATATTATATATATATATGCATATATATATATATATATATATATATATATATATATATATATATATATATACATATACATATATATATATATATATATATATGCATATATATATATATATATATATATATATGCATATATATATATATATATATATATATATATAATATGCACACACACACATATATATATATATATATATATATATATAATGCATGAATTATAATCTAATCAATAATATAATTTTATTATATATATTATATATTAAATAATAAAATAATATTATTGATTCGATTATAATTCATGCGTTTGTGTTTCAAATTTATCACATCTGGGATGTCTACTAGAGTCTTGTTTTGGTCAGGTTTAAGTCAGTAATTACTAAGAATTGTAGGCCTATAATACATAACGCCAAATTTCCATGAAAAGAATTGTACCGCTTTTGGTATGTAATTCCAGACATAATCATACTGCCAGGGAGGTTAATAATTGTGCACACAGTGTAACTTTCAAAGCAGTATGTGAAAAAAAGTGAAACAATCGCAAAAAAATGTTGTCACTGATGTGCAAAATGGGAGGCAGGGCCTGATAGCAAAAGGGTTGTGGTGGGCAACTCTTAAGCTGACTATACACTGATTGAAATTCATCAAGCCCAGCAGGGACCAGACAAATTCAGATCAGTGTCTGGACATCCCCGCTTGACATAAGTTGATCATTTGATCCGCTTCTGTTGAAGGAACATGTTGGAAACTTGTTCTCAATCAGCAGCTGATCAGTGTGTTATAACAGCAGTGGGTGCCACTGTCAAAATACAAAATCTTAGCGAGGGATTCCTCCAGCTCATTGTGTGGACAAGGGAATCTGTTAGTTTCTTAAAAACAAAATAACAGTGTATGGCCAGCTTTAGCTGGCTAAATGAAAAATAAAATAAAATAAATACGTGTATGGCCAGCTTTGCCCTGTGCACCACACACTTTTCTTTAAAACAGTGTTTGCTCGTGACCTCTAGATAATGGGCATATACATCTGAGAAGTGCATTGTACAGATTACAAAAATAGTGGTGCTGCACGCTCAGTAGAAGATTGGTACATTTACATGTTATTGAATGGTAGAAATCTTGTAAATGCCCATGCGTTGTATTTTGGAAATGCTCACAGCACATAAGCTACCACCATACTTTATTCATTTTTTTGTGATTATTAGAGTCAATCTGTTAAACTTGTTCTGTTGAGCAAATTTTTGAAATTTTTGTGGTCTTTTCAATGTATTTATCAAAGAAGCACCTACACCTAGTCAAAAGCAGAAAAAAAAAAAAAAAAACAATTATATTCTTGTCCTAGAAGTGCCACATATTTGCTGCTTGTGTAGAAACTATTATTGTGTCTATTACACACTGAAGTTTCTCTTACCATCCTTAATTAGCTGTTCCTTGAATAGGCACACATTTGTGAATACAATGGCCCTCACACTGCTGAGCACTTTACAATGCTTGCTCACAATAGACTGCTTTACTTAGTCAGCTCCACATTCATAGAAGAGGACACACTTTAATTAGACCGCAAATCCGGCCTTGGGCACAGCACTCAATCATCATGGTCCCCGAATTGTCCAGCCACCCCCAGACTTATCAGGCACTAATAGGTTTGACAGTTACCTGCTCGTAGTATGCAGTGTTCCTCATTAATGTTTAAAACTCATCCTGTGATGATAGCCTTTGTCTGAACTATCTTTCCGGAATAATCCGCCCAGTGCCGGTTAGTGGCCATTATAATGTGTGAAAAGTTACAGATTCTGTTCTTTTGATTAAAAATACGTAGCAAACTGAACTTCCCTTTCTCAAAGGGTTATTTAGCACTGTGAACATCCTATCAGTTGAATTAATTAAAATGAACTTATTACTGTGAATCCTAGTCTGAGCTCTGCAGAATCTTGTGGAATGTTCCCTCTTTAATGAATTATTAAGAACTTGTGGTATAGTATGTATTGTTAAAAGTTTGTAACTGTGTAGCTATCCTAAATTAGTAGTTAACTGTTTGGATATGATAATAAAGTGTATCTATGGTCAAAATGTAAAATGATGTATTCATTTCCACATAATTTAAAATTTTTCTAGCCTACTCCTATTACTCTGAATGACCTGATGCCTACTCCTATTACTCTGAATGACCTGATGCCTACTCCTATTACTCAGAATGACCTGATGCCTACTCCTATTTCTCTGAATGATCTGATGCCTACTCCTAGTACTCTGAATGACCTAAAGCCTACTCCTATTACTCTGAATGACCTGATGCCTACTCCTATTTCTCTGAATGACCCGATACCTACTCCTATTACTCTGAATGACCTGATGCCTACTCCTATTTCTCTGAATGACCTGATGCCTACTCCTATTACTCTGAATGACCTGATGCCTACTCCTATTACTCTGAATGATCTGATGCCTACTCCTATTACTCTGAAGGACCTGATGCCTACTCCTATTACTCTGAATGACCTGATGCCTACTCCTATTACTCTGAAGGACCTGATGCCTACTCCTATTACGCTGAATGACCTGAAGCCTACTCCTATTACTCTGAATGACCTGATGCCTACTCCTATTTCTCTGAATGACCTGATGCCTACTCCTATTACTCTGAATGACCTGATGCCTACTCCTATATCTCTGAATGACCTGATGCCTACTCTTATTACTCTGAATGACCAGAAGCCTACTCCTATTACTCTGAATGATCTGATGCCTACTCCTATTACTCTGAATGACCTGATGCCTACTCCTATTACTCTGAATGACCTGAAGCCTACTCCTATTTCTCTGAATGACCGGAAGCCAACTCCTATTACTCTGAAGTTTGTAAACGTACTTTATGAAGATTCTCACACATTTACGTCCCTGCAGTTCTATAATCACAGCATAAACTTTCATTTTATAATGTCAGCATTGTAATAACAATGCAAACAATAGTTAAAGAAAATACAACAAAGCTTGGCTAAAAATCTCCTTTTATGTTGTGAGTTCTGCGTGTCTGCTGGCCATCTCTTTCCACAACTTTCTGGATTCCCTGCATGTTTTGCAGCTTCTCCTCTGCTGTTTACTTTTAAATTTCTAAGGACTAAATATCCCATGGTACCTTCCTGCCTGCAATCAGTGATTTCTGTATTGACTCCACCTCCTGAAACTCCTCCTTCTAAAAATAGCAGGCTTCATGTGAATGGCTAAAAATTTCTCAGCCTGACTCGATTTTGTTCCGGCAGCAGACGGAAAGTCACCGTCACGATGCCTGAACACAGTGCTCTGTACTGTATGTAGCTAATGCTATATAGGATCTTTACAGCCCTGACAGCAGCTGCATCAATTAGAAAGGAAATAGTTTGTTTGGGTCAGCTTGGCCCAAATGAACTGTTTAATGTGGAAATAAACCTAGAGTTAGGCATAAAGAAAACAATATACAGAGAGACATGTTGCCAATCATACTAAAAATAAAGATCTGGAATTTACATACACTTTATGTTTAGGATAGAGTTTCTCAGCTAAGCACATCCTCCTGCTTGCATGGCAGACCTTGCGAAAGCGTACCAGCAGCCCATGTATATTGTACTGAGCGTGCTCAAGATTTTCATTGCAGTAAGGGCAGATGGATTCCAGGAAGTAAATACATGAATCATCTGCCCTTACTCAAGGTGGCAGCAGATAGAAATGCTGGGGTGTATTTTTCAAAGTGTTTTCCCAACAAAATAAATCATGGAGACCTAGATAGGTGGGGGAGTTTGCTTAGAATATTATGAATTAATTAAATAGAGTTTTTGGTTTGTGGTGCTGAGATATAGGTATAATGGAACTGTAGGCAAAACTTTTTTATCCCATTTTGGATAAAGTAAGGAAGGATTATACCCCTGTAAGTTTATTTTTTCACCATCTGTGTCCCATTGCAGAGATTTTCCTTTACTTCCTGTCCAATAGCCAAACAGGAAGTGAGAGGAAATCCCTGCACATTAAGGAAACTCCTTGAGGACCCCCAGGTCACCTTAACTAGTGTCCCTAATGGAAGATTTTCCCTCTATTACTTTTCTGGGAACATCCCAAATTTTTTTTTTTACTTTCACTTTTAATGATAAGGATAAACAGGGCAAATAGAGAAGGTAAATCTCCTTAAAGCGGAGTTCCACCCTGTTTTTCAACTTTGCAGTTTCTGTTACGACGTCACTTCCTCCTTTGCATTGACTCCTGGGAGATGAGCGTCATCAATCCCCGGTGTCCCTCGTCACTTCCGGGGCAGGAGCGTCATTCCCTGCTGAATGCATTAGAACAGCTTCTGGGCATGTGCAGAACCAGCTGCGGGATGACGCGCCTGCCCCGGAAGTGATGAGCATGGCATTTTGGGACTCCGACATCCAGGAAGAGGGACGTGATGAGGGACACTCTGGCTTCAGCTGCCCACACCGCTGATGGCAGCGCTGGACAGGAAATTTTCAAGGTAAGTTTTTCTTCTTACAGGTTCGCTAAGCAGGTGAGAGTTCAGGGGCTATCATTGCTGAAATGCACTAGCCCAGACTGTCCTAGGGGTATTTTTATCCCCAAATTTTTGCCCGGAACTCCGCTTTAATGGGGGCAAAGATAGAAATAATACGTGTTCTAATCCATCTGTACTCTGTCCAAAACAAAAAAAAAACCCTTTATGACTGTCAACTTTCAAGGTTTTTAGTGTGTCTGTTGGTAATAACCTGTGGTTTTTCAGTTCTTATTTTTTTTGTACTGGAAAAACATTAGCGTTTCAAGCTCCTAACTTATTTTAAAGTACATAATTGTTTCTCCCTGCCAGTACAAATATTAATGCATCCTTATTTTATTATGCACAGCACTGAACTCATGTACACTGATTTGTTTTTATAATTTCTGCAACTTTGTTTCTTCTTTATTGTCTCTAAAGAAAAAAAAATGAATGTTTTACAAAATAATTTTCAAGCTCAACAAATGTGTGCAAAGGGGGTGATAAAGAGATCATAAAATAAATTCATAAAGAAATACAACGATATGCTGGCCTGCAATAAAATGAAGAATTTCAAGGAGCTCTTTGTATTAAGCAGAGTGGGCTCATTTGCAATCAAACTCCTAGCAAAGCGATAAAACAGATCCACACAAACCCATTCCAAAGCTGCAGGGATGATAGTTTAGTGCCTAATCAGCTGAGTAATTGTAAGAGTTATAAGTGCAACTCAACTTGTCAATTAGTTCAGAATGTGATTCACATTATACAAGAAAAAAATATCATATAAAAATATGCTCATAACCGCGAGGTATACAGTAGATATAAATGCAGATTAGCAGAGACAGGATCAAAACAATTATTGCAATAAAAATAAAATTAACAACCTTGAAGCTTCTCAGATGAGGCCAACTTTTTTTTGAGTAATTGCTTAGAGATGCATGCATTAAACCTCCAACTGAGAGCTTTTTATTGATATAAACTGTTAAATGTATGTCTGTTTCCAGGCAGCCCAATGTCCTCTGCGATCATTTGTAAAAGAAAACCTTTCCTGAGAGTAACATGGAGGCTGTCATTTATAACTTTTTATTCTGAAAATGTCTGGCTGTCATGCTGACCTCGTACTTCAGCACTTCTAACTTTTCTTTGACTTTCCTGATAGGTGTACTTGTTCTAGGTCAGGAACTTCCAAAATATTAAAGCCAAACCTTAACCCCTTCGTGCCTAAGGGTAAAAAAAAATCGAAATGCCTAAGCACAATTTTGCAAGTTTCACATGTGTTAGTAAAGCCATACATATCACCACAACTACTTTGTGCATTCAGGTGGATTATACCACGTTTTTTCAGGACACATTGGGCTTTTTTTTTTTTTTTTGTGCTTTTTTTTTTTGCAGCTTTAATTCAACGGGTTGAATATAAATACAAATAAGTACAAATTTTAGGAACTGCAACCATTTTTATACACAGTCCCCCCATTTTCAGGGACTCAAATGTAATTGGACAAATTAATATAATCATAAATAAAATGTTAATTTTTGATATTTTGTTAAGAATCCTATACTGGAAGGGACTGCCTGAAGTCTGTAACCCATGAACATTACCAAAGAATGGGTTTCCTCCTTTCTGATGCTTTGCCAGGCTCTAACTGCAGCTGTCTTCAGTTGTTCTTTGTTTATGGGTCTTTCTACCTTTAGTTTTGCCTTCAGCGAGTGAAATGCATGCTTAATTGGGTTGAGATTAGGTGATTGACTCGGCCAATGCAGAATATTCCACTTCTTTTCCTTCAAAAGCACCTGGGTTTCTTTTGCTGCGTGTTTTGGATCATTGTCCATCTGTACTGTGAAGCATGGTCCAATCAACTTTGCTGCATTTAGCTGAATCTGGGCTGATAGTATATCTCTAAACAGTGCAGAATTCATCTGGCTGCTTCTGTCACATCATCAATAAACACCAATGACCCAGTGTCACTGGAAGCCATGCATACCCATGCCCTCACACTGCCTCCACCATGTTTTACAGATGATGTTGTGTGCTTTGGGTCATGAGCTGTTCCAAGCCTTCTCTACAGTTTTTTCTTCCCGTCACTCTGGTACAAATTATTCTTAGTTTCATCTGTCTAAAGAATGCTTTTCCAGAACTGGTCTGGCTTTTTAGATGTTTTTTGACAAAGTCTAATCTGGCTTTTCTATTCTTCAGGCTTACAAATGGTTTACACCTTGTGGTAAACACTCTGTATTTGCTCTCGCAAAGTCTTCTCTTGATTGTAGACTTTGACAATGATACGCCCACCTTCTGGAGAGTGTCCTTCACTTGTCTGGATGTTGTGAATGAGTTTTTCTTTACCATAGAGAGGATCCTGTGATCATCCACCACTATTGTCTTCCGTGGACGTCCAGGGCTTTTTATGTTGCTGAGCTCACCAGTGCATTCTTTTTTCCTCAGAATATACAAACTGTTGATTTGGCCACTCCTAATATTCCTGCTATCTCTCTGATAGATTTGTTTCATTTTTGAAGCCTTACAATGGCCTGTTTCACTTGCATGGACAGCTCCTTTTGAATGCATGAAGTAGGTTCACAGCAATAGATTCCAAATGCAAATATCAGACCTTTTACCTGCTAAATTAATGAAGAAATAACGAAGGAGTAGCCCACACCTTGCCATGAAACAGCTTTTGACTGAATTGTCCTATTACTTTTGGTCCCTTGAAAAGAATGGCTATTCTTAAGAGCTGTAATTCCTAAACCCTTCGTCCGATTTGAATGTACATACCCTCAAATTAAACCTGAGAGTGTGCACTTTGAGCTCATATCCATTATTTAACTATAGCTATGTTTAGGTAAATACATGAAAAAAATGAATATTGTGCCTGTGTTCAAACATATATGGAACTAACTGTATATGAATATCACATAACTTTGTTTTTGTTTTTTTGTTTAATACAAAGATTGATTGTGTATAGTTTGTGTTTTTTAATATTGTGGGGATAGGAAGAATTATGTAATTTTGGTATCTTCAGTGCTGCAGTCAGATATTATATATAGTACACATGTGGTCTGTTAAGGCCCCTTGCAAACAGGTGTCAGAATTTAGTTGTGACGCCCGTGTGCAAGGGGCCAAAAACTGTGAGTAAAGACCTGAGTAATGTTGAGTATAGGCGAGTAAAGATGCATAGACATATAGACAAGTAAAACTTTTCTTCATTGCCAGTATTGCATATACTCATTTATACTGGTGTATACATGTAGACTAGTAAACACGTGTATGCAAGTAAATTACTGCGCTCAAAGGCCTCTTGCACACTGCAGCTTGATAAAGCTCAGTACAGTGTTTTTTGTTTTTTTTTTTTAATCTAAAATGCAGCCCATTGTTTACAATGTGCCTGTACACAGAGGCGTATAAACAAGTGCTGCATACTCTTGGGTGAAAAAAAAATAGAAAAATCTGTATTCCTAGTCAGTATTTTGAGCCAGTACATACAAATATGTGCAAATACGCACATAGGAACATAAGTATTAATTAATTTTCCCTAGGAGTGTATCACTTGCGTAAATGCGCGATTGCGCATATACACGAAAATGCATGCAGAACAAACACCTGAAATAACATCCAAAAAGGCAGATGCTCAAACATCAGTACCATGTGCAATGTGCAATTTTCTATTTTTGTTAACAGCCCCTTGCACTCAGGCTTCAAGATTTACCAATGTTTACTTGGGAACTTGTGATGCCTGAGTGAAAGGGGCCAAAAACTGTGTGAAGACCTTAGTAATGTTGAGTATAAGCAAGTAAAGTAATATTAATTATTAATAATTAACTTCCCCTCTTCTAGGCTTTATGCTGAGTGAGTTCCCAGAGCAGGAACATGTGAGTCTGTGCGTCTATGGCACAGATGGAGCCTTTTCCCCATCCTTCCTACTCCCTTCTTTTATTTCTCTCTCCCCTATCCACTCTGATTATCAGTGTTTTGGCTGCATTCTTCTTATAAGAAATGGTTGTTTGATTTCATTTATTTTCACCAATGCATTTTATAGACCTGCATTTCTGCAGATAGCCTTTCGTTGAGGAAAGGAGGAGGGGGCAGGCCTGTTAGTGCGTCATCTAGAGGCGTGCTTATTGATGACTCCACAGGGAAACCTGGCAGTGTGGGACCGTCGCCGAATGCTGCCAGAAAGGAAGATGTTCTCACGGGCACCATAATTTACTGGTATTTACTTAGGAACTCATGAGGCCTGTGTGTAAGGGGCAAAAAACTGTGTGTAAGGACCTGAGTAATGTTGAGTAAAGGTGTGTAGGCATATAGATAAGTATAGACAAGTAAAATTCTTCTTCATTGCGAGTATGGTAATATACTTCTTTATACTCACATAAACATTTTCAGTGTTTATTTTACTGCTCTGTACTCAATGCTGTATTACTGATCTTTACTCAGCTGTGTGCAATATCCCATAGACAACAATGCATCTAATTTCAGATCAGTAAAACACTTAGCATTTTTTTATTCTCGTGTCCAAGACGTCTTACGATAAAGGCTTCACTCACATCAGTTCTGTGGCCTCTACAGTGTGAATGAGCTGCTTCTCTATGTGGCTGGAGCTGCATGCAGGCAGCCAATGTAAAGTAGGCCATATATTATAAAATTTTCTTTCCTGCAAACCTGAAAACTGCTCAAGTCCACTGACTGTGATGACGGGGGAGTCCCCCCTGCAGCGCTACCGTATTCTGCCGATGGAGAGCCTTCCTCACCGGTAGAAAAAAATGATCACTGTTGGCAGGTATAGCCAGTGGCAGTGATTGAAAGGAAAAAAATCCAGAAGGGCTGGTTGTACTGAAGTCAATCAATGGATCGACCTCAGTACAACCAGCCTGCCTATAAATGGATCAAAATTCATCCAGTTCCTGCTGGGGGCAAATCCCCCTATCTTCATCATGTAGCTCAGTTTCTTTGCTTGGCACTTAGGAGTTAAGACCTAGGATTTTTCTGCTTTCTTGTTTTTAGGATTTTTTGGTCCTGTCGCTAGATTTTGTCTTCAATTAGCTGTAGTGCTGGGTGACAAGCCACATATATAAAGAACTGGGTAGTTACCCCTGTTGCAGAGTGTGATCACTGGGTGCAGCGGAGTCCATTCAGATCAGACAGTGTGGAGTAAACAGAACTGGCTTCTTTATTGGAACATAACACAGGAATCAAACATGTCACCTCATTGTAATAAGAAAAACAGACAGGAAGAGATAACCACTTGGGAATATGTTGAGGACAGAAAACTGGTTTAGATTAGGGGATGACTAAAACTGCAATATCCATATCTATAATGTGTGAAAGGACTCTGTAGCTATCTATTCTAGTCCACTGCTTCAGATTAGAGAATGGTTGTAGCATTCTCTTTACTTTGTTGTTCATTGAAGGGACACAGGAAGTTTCATACTATGAGGTTATACTGTCCTACAGGAGGTTTGAACATTGGGAAACAAAAAAGAGTAGGCCAGCACAGAATAACCTCTCCTATTTCCAGTATGCCTCAGTTTTATGCTAGTGACCTAGAAGGATGGGCATCTTATCTTCAGCCCTGCCTTTTTTGTAATTTTGTTTTCCCGGGTACCTTTGCATGGCGGCATATACAGTATATGGTTGGTGCTCTGCTACCATCCAACCCACAGGATGAATTATAACTCTACAAGAGTTTGAGATAAAGCTTTCTTCATTCTGGTACCTATATTCAGTAAAAGGGAGGGATCATCTACTACCATGGATAGACAACCAGGAATGCCATTTTTATGGGTTACTAGCCAAGGAAAGCTAACTCAAGTAGGGTTGTAACTTGCATAGTTTCACTTGTTCTAAGCTAGACAGATCTTATCTGTTTAATTTTTTTCATGTTAATTTTTTAGACAATGAAAATCTATGAGTAGACATGTGCAGAACAGAAACATGTTTAATTTCGTACAGATTAGTTATGTTACTAATTAAATTTAATTGATTAGTTTCAGAATGTGTTTCGCTTAATTTATTTAATTTAATTTAATTTTTTTCTAACAAATTCCAAATTTTCAGAACAATTCAAATTTGGATTGGTCGAAAAATGATCGACTGATTCCAATTCTGTGTGGAAAGTTTTGAAAAAATTGAAAAGAATTCAGTGTGTAGTAGTTTTACATATTGATAGTCATTTTGTCACACTAGGAAGGTAAAATGCAATGTATATAAAAGTATTATGCTTGAAATAAGAGTACAGGTTATTCAGTAAATAAACTAAACTTTCTTTTTAAAATTCTACTTTTTACAAATACAAATACCAATGACTGCATATGTTAAAAACATTTCAACTATACATAGGAACAGGTAACCACCCCCTTTCCTCAAAAATTTATAAGTTTCCTGCCAATTTACATTTTCAGTTATTGACAATGCTGATCCAGAAGCATATATTGCCCTTGCAAGAGCTTGGTCAATGTTCTCCTGATTTTCAGGTGTCATGTTATCTACAGTGCCTTGCAAAAGTATTTGGCCCCCTTGAACTTTGCAACCTTTTGCCACATTTCAGGCTTCAAACATAAAGATATAAAACTGTAATTTTTTGTGAAGAATCAACAACAAGTGGGACACAATCATGAAGTGGAATGAAATTTATTGGATATTTCAAACTTTGTTAACAAATAAAAAACTGAAAAATTGGGCGTGCAAAATTATTCAGCCCCCTTAAATTAATACTTTGTAGTGCCACCTTTTGCTGCGATTACAGCTGTAAGTCTGTACTTTACTTTCAGTGCAGCAAACTTTCTCCAGAAGTTCAGTAAGGATCTCTGAATAATCCAATGTTGACCTAAAAGACTAATGATGATAAATAGAATCCACCTGTGTGTAATCAAGTCTCCGTATAAATGCACCTGCACTGTGATAGTCTCAGGTACGTTTAAAGCGCAGAGAGCATCATGAAGAACAAGGAACACACCAGGCAGGTCCGAGATACAGTTGTGGAGAAGTTTAAAGCTGGATTTGGATACAAAAAGATTTCCCAAGCTTTAAACATCCCAAGGAGCACTATGCAAGCGATAATATTAAAACTGAAGGAGTATCAGACCACTGCAAATCTACAAAGACCTGGCCGTCCCTCTAAACTTTCAGCTCATACAAGGAGAAGACTGACCAGAGATGCAGCCAAGAGGCCCATGATCACTCTGGATGAACTGCAGAGATCTACAGCTGAGGTGGGAGACTCTGTCCATAGGACAACAATCAGTCCTATACTGCACAAATCTGGCCTTTATGGAAGAGTGGCAAGAAGAAAGCCATTTCTTAAAGATATCCATAAAAAGTGTTGTTTAAAGTTTGCCACAAGCCACCTGGGAGACACACCAAACATGTGGAAGAAGGTGCTCTGGTCAGATGAAACCAAAATCAAACTTTTTGGCAACAATGCAAAACGTTATGTTTGGCGTAAAAGCAACACAGCTCATCACCCTGAACACACCATCCCCACTGTCAAACATGGTGGTGGCAGCATCATGGTTTGGGCCTGCTTTTCTTCAGCAGGGACAGGGAAGATGGTTAAAATTGATGGGAAGATGTATGGAGCCAAATACAGGACCATTCTGGAAGAAAACCTGATGGAGTCTGCAAAAGACCTGAGACTGGGACAGAGATTTGTCTTCCAACAAGACAATGATCCAAAACATAAAGCAAAATCTACAATGGAATGGTTCACAAATAAACATATCCAGGTGTTAGAATGGCCAAGTCAAAGTCCAGACCTGAATCCAATCGAGAATTTGTGGAAAGAACTGAAAACTGCTGTTCACAAACGCTCTCCATCCAACCTCACTGAGCTGGAGCTGTTTTGCAAGGAGGAATGGGCAAAAATTTCAGTCTCTCGATGTGCAAAACTGATAGAGACATACCCCAAGCGACTTACAGCTGTAATCGCAGCAAAAGGTGGCACTACAAAGTATTAATTTAAGGGGGCTGAATAATTTTGCACGCCCAATTTTTCAGTTTTTTATTTGTTAAAAAAGTTTAAAATATCCAATAAATTCCGTTCAACTTCATGATTGTGTCCCACTTGTTGTTGATTCTTCACAAAAAATTACAGTTTTATATCTTTATGTTTGAAGCCCAAAATGAGGCAAAAGGTCGCAAAGTTCAAGGGGGCCGAATACTTTCGCAAGGCACTGTATAAATGAAGGAATTGTGTATTTTTGGGAGGCAGTGGTTTGTAACGCATTCTTACTTAAAAGACGAGTCCACGCTAAAACTAAAATCCCTGCATCTATAGATCTCCAAAATCTAACACTAACCTATGTAGCCCTGTAAAGAAGAAATCAGTATACTCACCTGTTTTGAAGCCGATCTGACCCGGTCT
The DNA here is from genome assembly GCF_965119305.1 of Pelophylax lessonae. Taxonomy (NCBI): domain Eukaryota; kingdom Metazoa; phylum Chordata; class Amphibia; order Anura; family Ranidae; genus Pelophylax; species Pelophylax lessonae. Next base: position 425,781,669 of record NC_138768.1, on the reverse strand, counting down.
TAAGCGGCGGAAGCTCTGCAGGGACTACAGCTGTGAAATGAATGTGAAGTGACATCACCCATAGAGTTACTATGGGGTTTCGGTTGTCGGATGTGTCCTCTGCAGCCCCCTCCACAGCGAAGCCGTGGCTGACAGCTCAGCGTGGGATCGGTTAGGATCGGCTTCAAAAAAGGTAAGTATACTGATTACTTCTTTACAGGGCTAGATAGGTTAGTGTTAGATTGTGGAGGTCTTTAGATGCAGGGATTTTAGTGTTAGGGTGGACTTATTCTTTAAAGATACTGATGGTGAAGAAACACTTTGTGATGATCCAGAAGCAGCAGAAAGAGTGTTTGTTTAATGAGAACTCTGGAGGGAAAAGCTACCTGCACTTTCATTATGGTACTTAGTATTTCATTCCATTAAGTACTGTATATTTAATTTTTTTTACGTCACCTTTGGCATTTCAGGATGTGTTTTGTCATTCTTTTAGCATTTGGAAAATAAGGTATTTCTTCTCACAAAATTTGCAAATTGAATTGTGGAAATTTTTTCAAGAGGAGAGGAGGAAAAGAAAAAACAATTTACTGACCAGACTATAGAGAAACATTATGCTGTGATTGTGGAAAACATTAATGGGAATCATTTAAAGGATTTAAAGATTAACTAATTTGTCAGACAAATTTACCCTCCTACCTGTCAAGGCCTGAGAGAACAAAAACTATCATCCTCTGTATCCCAACTATCACCCAACTGCAGGAGGTACAAGATGGAGCCCACAAGCAACAGTGGCGGCCTGTCTATACAGGGCGCAGAGGCGACGCCCCTAATCCATGCGCCTGGCCCCTAATCTACATGCAGGGCACCTGACACATGGATTCCAATGGGTCTTTTTTGTTGTTTTTTTTTTAGAAGAGCATGATTAGAGCCGGAGGCTATAATTAGCTTCAAAAAGGGTGGGCTCGGGGCGCAGAGCACTGCGCCCAAAGCCCACCCTGTTGTGTGACATTAGCGAATTAATATTTGCTAATATCTCCCTGTTTCTCCTCACGGCCAATCAGGAAGCGGGTCCTGAGTCCCGCTGATTGGCTGGGAGCCCTAAAACCTGATTGGCCACGAGTCCTAACTCCTGATTGACTGGGAGGAGAATCGACTGCCAGGACTCTGGAGGAGACGCAGGTGTGAAGATTCCACCTGCATAGGGTAAGTGCGGGGGCTGGCGCGGGGCCTGACAGGTGATCGATCGATCGAGCGAGGGGGGGGGGTTATGTGGTTGGCTGGCTGGGGGAGCAGTGGACTGCCCCCCCCAGTAAATTAAGCACCAGCCGCCACTGACAAGCAAACTAAACTGGAGCCTTTCTCCTGCAGTGTCCCCTAGTGGCAGAAATGCATATTGATCTTGTATGAGAACTGCATTGAGAACTGCATTGAGAAGTACAATGCTACTTTAACCTTTTCCTGCCCGGCCTATTGTAAATTGATGGGTGGACATTCGTCAATCCAGGTAGACATCATATGAGATCTTCCTGGATTATGCTTCACACGCGGCCGCGGGAACATGCTTCGGCACGATGTGTCACCGTCTGGGTCTATTGGAGCTGATGACTGATCAGTGTACAGCCCGCTGCCGGTACCATATGATCTCTGTGACCAATCACAGCAGATCACATGACAACTGTATACAATGGATGGATTCCTTTCATGACATCCATTGTGTAAAATTGTATTGCTAGCTGTGAGTGGTCACACTAATCACATGGTACAGACAGGGTCCATCTGTATCATGTGATTAGATCAATCACAGCTAATTACAACAAAACACACTTAATTAATCAGTTTAATTCCGTAAAAATGGTTGCTTATACCAGTGAAGTTTACTGGTATAAACAATCATAATGGCTATAAACAATCATTGGCTGAGACAGCAGTGCTGTGGGATTGGCTCCCGCTGCTGTTAATCAGCCAGTCAGCCAATCAGAAGAGAGGGGAGGTGGGGCCGGTTCACAGCTCCATGTCTGAATGGACACAGGGAACTGTGACTTTGCTCGGGTGCCCCCACAGCAAGCTGCTTGCTATGGGGTCACTCAAAAGGGGCCAGGAGCACAGAAGAGGGACCCGAGAAGAGGAGGATCTGAGCCACTCTGTGAAAAACCAACTGCACAGAGCAGGTAAGTATGTTTGTTATAAAAAAAAAAAAGAAATAATGAGACTTTACAATCACTTAACCACTTTACCACCGGAGGATTTTGCTGTCTTCCGTCCAGGCCACTTTTTGCGATTCGGCACTGTGCGACTTTAACTGACAATTGCGCGGTCGTGCGACGCCGTACCCAAACGAAATTTACGTCCTTTTTTTCCCACAAACAGAGCTTTCTTTTGGTGGTATTTGATCACCTGTGCGATTTTTACTTTTTGCGCTATAAACAAAAAAATAGCGTTTATTTTGAAAAAATAACAATATTTTTCACATTTTTTTATATGAAATTCCCCCCAAAAAAAATGTAAAAATCAAATTTTTTTTAAATTTTTGCCCAATTTGTTTTCTGCTACCTATGTTTAGTAAAAAAAATCGCAATAAGCATATTTTGATTGGTTTGCGCAAAAGTTATTGCGTTTACTAACTAAGGGAAAGATTTCTGTCATTTTTGGTGTTTTTTTTTAACGCGTAATGGCGGTGATCTGCGATTTTTTTTTGCGGGACTGCGACATTGCGGCGGACAGATCGGACCCTTGACTGACATTTTTGACACTTTTGGGGGTACCAGTGACATTTCTACAGTAATCAGTGCTATATATATGCACTGTTACTGTAAAAATGACACTGGCAGGGAAGGGGTTAATTTTATTGGAGAGGGAGGGGTTAATGTATGCCTGGTGCTTACTGACGTGTGGGGGGGGAGGTGACTGTGTGACAGAAGGACAGATCGGATGTCCAGCTATGCTGAACACTCCGATCTGTCAGTCCCTGTCACTATGGAGATCCGCCTGCTGTGTTTACATACAGCGGGCGGATCTCCAGACTCGATCCCCGACGATCGGGGCAGAGCAGCGGCAATCGCCACTGCTCCTCCGCTGGCCCGACTCCCGCTGTGGGTCTACGTAGGTCTACGTCGCTGGACGGGATCGCGGCACTTTGCCGCAGTAGCCTCCATGTAAGCGGAGGTAAAGTGGTTAAAGTCCTCAGTTTTTTACTATTGTCCTAAGGTGATGGACGTCTTCTCCCTTAACGAGAAATCATTCTAAGTTTAACTAGGTATTATTTTTCTTTGAGTTTATCAATCAACACTTCACTGTCTCTTTATTTGTTGTTTTTTTTTGTTTTTTTTAAATAAAAAAAATGTTATACACACCTGCTGTGTTGCAGTGGATTTGCACAGAGCAGCCCAGATCCTCTTCATATAATGCATTAAGATAAAAAAAAACTCCTAACTCTTTTCAGGAAGTTGGACTCTCTGTTTGTGCTCAGATATGGCCCAAGAAAATGTGTGGTGGCCTCTTTTCCATTGGATTTATCAGACTATTGTTCAGGCATATGCCATTAAGGGTCAGGCTCATCCCTTTGCTGTTTCAGCACAATTCAACAGGGCAATTAGTGCCTCTTGGGCGTTCCAACATCAGGCATGTGTATTAGATTTTCAAGGTGGCAACCTGGTTGTCTGTGCACACTTTTACAAACGTTTTTTTTTTTTTGCAGGCTGCTATTTGAGATTCTTTGCTGTCTTTCAGTGGGTTCATTTGGGTGATTGGCATGTTTGTCTGGTTGCTTCATTCGTTGTTTACCAACCCCTCATTGAGGCACTTCTTTGGGACATTCCTATTGTAAAGAATGGAAGAGCTGTGTCCGTCAATGAACTTAAGAGAAAACAGGATTTTTTTTTATATCACCATGAAATCTCCTTCTCTGAGTTCGATGACGGACACAGCAGCCACCCCTCCTTAGTCTTTTTTGTGTACTGCTTTGTGAAGAAATGGTTGTTTGGTTTTATTGATTTCCACCAATGCATCTTATAGATCTTCATTTTTGCTCCTTTATCTAATTTCTGTAGCTTTTACTTTGGGTTCAGGTAGTGTTGTTTTTAAAATAGTTTTTATCAAAGTCAAAAAAGTTGGTTTCATGGGAGAGTCGGTAGAGAGACTATAGCAAAACATCTTACAAAGTACAAACGCAAAACTTTTTAACTTTTGGATAGAGGGGAGAGAAATTAAAACACCTATCAGCTTTTATTGCTGTCTGGACCCATGCAGGAGATTCACCCTCTCTATTTGTTCTGTTTACCATGATCATTGACATTGAAAATAATAGAAAATCCCAAGTTTTGGGTTGTCCTCAGAAAAGTAAGGGAAGGAAATCTTCCAATGGGGACACCAGTTCTGGTGACATGGGGGTCCCGGATTTGCAGGGATTATCTCTCACCTTCTGCTTTTGCTATGGGACAGGAAGTAAAGGGAAATCTCCCCAATGGGAGACAGATGGAAAAAAATAATCCTTCCTTACTTTATCCAAAATGGGAAACCATGGATTTCCTCACTTTGAAGTGATTTCTGTTCATTCCTGTTTTGGCTATGGGACAGGAAGTAAAAATAAATTTTCACAATGAGACACAGATGGGCGAAAATAATTGAATTTATATCCCTCCCTTTCTCTATTCAAGATGGATTAAACAAGTTTTGCCTATAGTTCTACTTTAAAAGAGAAGTAGGGGTTTTCTAAAATTAAACCATTATACTCACCTAGCTTCTGGGTGGATTCCAACCATGTGGCCAGGATTTTTTCAGAGCCTGGACTGGGTCTGTGACGTCAGCTGACAGTGGACATTAGCCTGCTGTTGGCTGAAAACAGGTCACAGGAGTGCAGAACAAACTGCGCTTCTTTGATCCATAGGAGAAGTACAGCAAAAAAAGCTTCGACCATACCTCTCCTTTTAGATATGGAAACTATGAGATATCTACAATATGTGTAAAAAAGTCTCCATCTGCTACCAGCTCCCCACCTCTAATTAAGCCTTTCTGGTGTCAAATGTGTTAAGCAGGCCATAGACGATTCGAATTTCGTTCGAAAATCGTAAATGGCAGTGTTATCGAACGTTTTTCGTATCGTTAGTGTGGTATGTAAAACGTTCGATTTTCGTACGACAGCAAAAATTCACATATCCAACATGTTGGGTTTTTTTGCAAAAATCGGCCGAATTTCGTATAATTAGTGGGGGAGTTGTATGATTTTGCCTAACAAAACACAGAACAGTAGGGAGTGTGTCCGGTAGAGATGTGGTTAAAAGGCACAAAAAATAGTGTTTTGTCGTACGATTTTCGGCTCACATTGATGGTACACTCGATGATGTGCACGAGTGCCGCTTTCGTTTATCGAACGATAAATCGTACGAAATTCGAATCGTCTATGGCCTGCTTTAGAGGAGCCTGGTGTATGTGCATCTTCAGTGCAAGCTAAAATAAAGTCTATTGATTGAAAAAAAAAAAAAAAAAAAGAAAGTATTCTTTGGAAGTGTGCTGATTTTTTTGGTGACTTTGGCTAATGTAAATAGCGCACTTTGCTTTTTTGATGCAAGTTCTGCTTTAAAGACTTTTTTTTTTAAGTTTTGAATTGCTTGGGAAAGAATTAGAAACTCTGTTGGGTTTTTACTGCTAGCCCGTTTTTATTGTTAGATGACGTGGTTTCCTTCACGTCACTTTACTTGAGGAAGGGGTGTCCACATACTTTTGGCTATATACAATAGGTAGGTTTGGTGGTTGGGTGTCCACAAATTTTTGGCCAACCAGTGTACAAGACCTTGGATCGCTTCCACACCCCTGTTACTGCTGCCCCCCCCCCCCCCCCATGAGCCCCTGCCATGTTTCCTGAGCTTGGGAGACCCAGGACCCATGTGGCAGGTGCTAACATGTAAAGGAGAGGGTGATCAGAAAACCTGTGTTTGCTGATTTCCCCTCCTTGTTACTGATCCATAAGTGACATGTAAAAGATCACAACCAGGTCCTGGTGGTGGGAAAGAGAGTAATGGAGCGGTGCCCTAAACCACATGTCCCGGGTGTCAGGCGATATGAATTGTTTATCCCTGCACCTGGTACCATCAGTGAATGGGCTGACAAAAGTTCAGCCGCCTGAACACAATTTCCAGAGAACATAAGGGTATTTCCCAACTCCAGTCGTCCAATGCCAACAATGGGTTATGGCTTTCCAGCAGCTGTTGACATAAACTTTTTGTATGTGTACCAAATTACAAGAAAAGTGATTACATTGTAAAAAAAATATGGTTACAATTCTGTACAGAATGCTAGTGAGCTACTGGTTTGAAAATACGTTATTTGGGACCCTTTGAAACCTATGAGACTGGCACACAGACTAGAACATATCTATTTACTTGGAATGGCAAGGATGGAGAGCTTGTGTCTACAACAATATGTCGACTCATCCGATAGTATGAAATTAAAATTCTCAGCCCTAGACAAGCCCGTACCACCTGAAAAGAGCATAATACAGTAATTCATGAACTGTTAGGGTACTGCCCAAACCACTTATGGTGAGATAAGTGATGAGATAGGGTGAGGTGCAATTAATTTATTCTCAAAGTTCTAAATATGTTGAAAATAAAAATGCTATTGCATTACAAGGCAAAATTCCTTATGTCCACTTGTGCATTTCAAACGTGTCAATCTGTGTGACAGAGGTACATACTGCAAATCAGCTGTAATTCTGTGCAACAAGAACATGTGGAAGGTGATAACAGTTGAAAAATACCCAAAATTTGAATACATGCCATAGCATAGTTTGAATCACATTCTAGTTTTTTCACACAGCTCCTAACAACAACATTTCTGCATCAAGTTTCCAGGTTTGCAAAAATTACATGCTAATGTAGTTTCAAAAGCAATTTTTTAATAATTTGAAATTGGCATATTTCAATAACATAATACCTGGCGACCCTGTCCTGAAGGTCCTTGATCATGAACTTCCTGTTATTGGGTGAAAATACTCTGTCACTGTCTCTTAATTTCTAAAAACCTCTTTCCTGTGTTATCAACCCATCACATGCATCTCTGATTGTGACTGTAAGTGTCCATACCATCACTCATTGTGTAAACATGCTCTGTTGTTGTCACCATGGAAAAAAGCATTGCGCATAAACTGAGGTGCATTTGTGTAGACTGAAAGTTGCTGAAGGACGATTCTCTTCTTTTCTCAACTGTTTCATACATAATTGTATAATCTCTGTGTAGAAGATGACAATACTTACATAACAAGCAAGCAAAGGATAACCATATGGTCACCTTTATGAAGAAAACGAGTTGTATAAGGAGAACCAACCATGGTATATTTGAAACTGAAATAACACTTTACTGAAAAATTAGAACACAGATACTAACGAGGTCATAGCCCTATAACCTCCAGGCATCCCATGAAGTAAAAACCAATGTGGACAACGTTTTCTCACCCACACAGACATAAAATCGACCCAACGTTCACTCCCATGTATAACTAATCCTCCTATATAATGTGAAGGGGCTTATATGAAATGGGCTGATGGAGGCAGTCCAGCACCAAGTAGGATCCATCCTGGGTAATATTTAGAGGAAAAATCTCTTATTGCACTTTTGTATCCTTTAATTCATATTGTCCCGGAAAAGTTGGTGAGACTAAAGGCCCGTACACACGTGCAGATTGTCGGCCGAAAAGATTTGGCCGACGACCGATCGGCCGATTTTCGGCTTGTTAGTATGATGCTTCCGACAGCCGACAGCGCACTTTCGGCCGAAAAGAATCTGTCGTGCAAGCATTAAAATTTTTGTATGCCGACACCAGAGCGGCCGATTGTTCGCCTGTCAATACAGAATTCGGCCTACAGACAGCAGATTTGCAAGACTGGGCATGCTCAGAAAAGAAAAAACACAGGGAAAGTTAACCATCACATGACATCACTTCTGCAGTCGGCTGTAGTCGGCGGACAAAATTCTTGTGCAGTCTTTTGCACTTTTCAACAGACACGACAGCCCTGGGACAAAAGACGGCCGATCGTTCGGCCGACGATCTGCACGTGTGTACGGGGCATTAGTTGAAGACTTAGGTCTCAGGGAGCCGGCCATGCTGCACTCTGTTTGTCCACTAATGAAAGAAACATACACGTCACCATATGAAGTGGTATAATTACCATAAAATTGTGTCACTCGAACAGTCAGCCCTTCACTAATTATATGATTTTCCCTTAGACTTGCTAGAAACAGACATCAAGTTTGTTTGACCAAATACTTCTCAAACAAATGCCTTGGTAACAATTACACAGGCTGTCCTCAAACAATGGGAACTTAGATACCATTGTTGCATTTCAGTTGACAGTTGGATCAGTCTATTGTTCTGTAGCTACGGTAAACTAGTAAACTAGTTTGTAATCATGGTCAACAATAGCTTGGCTTTTCTGATATATATAACCTATGGTATGTATGATACCCTAGTGCCATCTTGAGGTAGAATTTGAGAATGTTTCTCTAATTGAAACATAGTAATGCGAAAGGGGCCATATCCATGTGGGGATGGTACATTTTCCAAATAAAAGGCTGTCAGGCAAAAGCTAAAAACAGGACTCCATGATGATTTAACACCAAGTAAAGTATGTTCCAGCCAGAAGAAACTATACCTGAAGATGCTTTCACCTGATCTGTGGCAACTGTTTTTAGAATCCTGAGATCCTTGTTGCCTACGGAGATCGTAAACCCACTGTAACCTGAGTTTAATAACTTTTAAGTGTACCTTTACTGTGTATAGACCAGAGTTTCTGCTTATTTGCTAGGCATCTTCCTTGTTATAGGTATATCTGTCAGTCTTGTATTGTATTCCTATAATTGTAATAGTTTTGTATGTAAAACATTTTTGTTTAGTAAAAGCACATTATTACACTGCAGAGGTGAGCTTCCTTGCTTATGATGCAAAGTTAACTTAATAGACCAAGGCAAAACAGTTCCTCTTTTCTTCCTAAAAAGTATAATATGCCTGCAGACCATCTTTATGTAGGATTCTGCAGTGCAACCTTACCACATTATTAGTACCTTAAGAATTCTTTTAATAAAAAAAAAAAAAAGGATGGATGGTATGAATTCAGATATTATTTATATTTATTTTAATAATGGAATATTACAACTACATTCTGTAGAGAAGAGGTCTCAGGATGTACCCCCCCTCCCCCCCAGCAAGAAAAATGTAATGTATTGCAGCATACTTGCAGATGTGGTACCAGTATTCATTTTCTTTTTTTCAAGCTTTCTTTTTTCACCTGGGGATTATGCATGTAACACTTTCTTAGTCCTAGCATGACAATACTTATTTTTACTATACAGTATTAAGAAAACAGAAACAAGATAAGACTGTGAAACCTTGCCTATTTCCTATTCTACCTAACATAGCGAGATGTGGGTCTACATTGCTTAGCCCACAATATTTTTGGCAAGACCAATAGGTATTTTTTTGAGCGGAACAAATATAACAGATATATTTAACAGACCAAAATGGCCCAAATTTTATATTTTGTTTTTGGATTTAGATACTGTACACTTTAATACATTAAAGATTATTGTGGATCTCAGTAAGGAAGCACCAGGCTGGCTTTGATGGGAACTTAACAGGAACTTGATTTGCTTCCAGTTTTTTTTTGACAAAAGTCCTATTTCCATCTCTTTGCAAAGCAAAAGTACTTAGTTGTGAGATTATCATCAAGACCCTAACAAAGCGATGTATTGCCTAACTGTCACCTAGATTTTGCATAATATTTTCTAGACATTACCGCTACCTTTTCTACTTTTATCAGCAGGTGTATACATAAAACATTTACCCTTTTCAATCGTTTTGGGGTTTTAACCCCTCTTTCAGATACAATCCCCCAAATGGGAATTAAATCTAGCATTTAAAGTATAGCTACTACAAAACAATCATGCTTTTCTCACAAATACTTACTAGAAAATTATCCATTGTAATTGTATACTAAAATCAATATTAGTATAATGATACAATTACAATTATTATAAATCATTTAACTGTAAGATATTCAGTCATTTTGATACTGACTCATTGGCACCATATTAAATATGAAAATATTTTTGGTTAGCAGGCCAAATTCATGTTTGTGTGTTATGTGCTTGTGTGTTATGAGCGCAATGATACCACTAGCACCGCAGAGCACATTGTATAATGAAAACTTCTAATCTAGAATTCTTTATGCTTTGGAATGCACATAGCTGGAAGCTAGTACAGCACATGAATTAACCATGACCAAGTTGTGGCTATGGTACTCATTTATTTATTTCATTTCCTCTGTTTTGCTGTGGTTGGCAGAATTTCTGCAAATTATAGAAATTGCCTTAGCAAGCCTGAAAACATAATGAATAAAAAGGCAGTTAAAGCAAGCATGGGGTGGGTGCATCACTTTTCTCATGTAAGAGACATTTAAGTGCACCAGGTTCTCTAAGAGACAGCTTCTAAGAGATAACTGGAGAATTAACAATGTGTAGTGGATAACCAGAATATATACAAGCCACCCAACAAAATTGCATAAAAAAGCTTTTTGGCTCGCACTGAAACAATATTGCACCTTTTATTAATAAAACCTCTTGGTACAAGAAAAAAGCCAGATTATATTCAAACAAACTTGCACTTAACTTTATATAGATACTTGCACACGAGACTCTCTGCACTAAATATACCATTCTGACGACTACAATAGTTTTATGGTGTATATTGTTATAAGCAATATGGAATACTAAAGAATTTATAAGACGGTCGAGCCAACAATGTGCTACAATTATTGAAAATGGATGCTTATTTTTTTTTTGTATTGATATACCACTGCATAACAATTGTACCTACGTTATTGTCTTTTTTATATGCTACAAAATTGTTTATATGTATTATTGCTTGAATTTTTACAATAAAAAATGTATTGATCAAAATATAGATACTTGGAAGTAAAAGAAAACCAAGCTACGGTATACTGGTATGCGGTTTCTAATTGCAAACAAATTGTTGCAAATTTGGACATTTCAAATCAAAAAGACTCCTTAAATAAATCTGAAAAAATATTACACCCCTAAAACTAGGTAACGACAGAAAAAGTTACAGTGCCTTGAAAAAGTACTCATACCCCTTGAAAATAGAGTCCACCTGTGTGTAATTTAATCTCAGTATAAATACAGCTGTTCTGTGAAGCCCTCAGAGGTTTGTTAGAGAACCTTAGTGAACAAACAGCATCAGAAAGGCTAAGGGAAATACCAGACAGGTCAGGGATAAAGTTGTGAAGTTTAGAGCCGGGGTAGATTGTAAAAAAATATCTCAAGCTTCAGGGCCATCTTTAATATCGATCTGACCCTGGGCAAACATGTTCTTTGGCCCTCCCAAATCCACTTATAAACTATTTGCGGGCAGTGCGGGCTCATGGGGCAGCTACTTTGAGCCCTGCAACAATGACTAGGCCCGGGGCAGCTGCCCCTTTTGCCCTGTCTTAAAGTGGTTGTAAACCCTAAAAAAAAAAAAAAAAACCTGCAAGACAAAGGCATAATGAGCTAGTATGCATCGCATACTATCCCATTATGTGTAACTTACCTTAGAACGAAGCCCCGACACGGACCCCTGGACATCGCTGCGGGCGCTGCCATGATCCCTCGCCGTCTCTTCCGGGTTGGGCGGCTCCAGGGCGGTGATTGGCCGGAAGAGACGGCTCCGGCACGATGATTGGCTGGAGCCGCGATGACGTCACTCCCGCGCATGCGCGCGGGAGTGATTTTCCGGCAAGCTCCCGGCAAACAAATTGAAGGTCCCCCCCGGACCTTCAGAGCGCATGCGCCGCTCGCGCGATTGGCTGCATGCACTGTAAATATCCATATGCCGGTTTAGGAGATATTATTTGTACCTACAGATAAGCCTTATTAGGCTTACCTGTAGGTAAAAGTGTCAAAAAGCGGGATACTACCACTTTAAAGACAGCCCTGCCAAGCTTTGAACTTCTCACGGAGCACTGTTCAATCCATCATCCAAAAATGGAAAGAATATGGCACGACTGCAAACCTATCAAGACATGGACATCCACCTAAACTGACAGGCCGGGCAAGGAGAGTATTAATCAGAGAAGCAGCCAAGAGGCGCATGATAACTCTGGAGGAGCTGCAGAGATCCACAGCTCAGGTGGGAGAATCTGTCCATAGGACAACTATTAGTCGTGCACTCCACAAAACTGGCCTTTATGGAAGAATGGCAAGAAAAAAAGCCATTGTTGAAAGAAAGCCATAAGAAGTCCCATTTGCAGTTTGCAAGAAGCCATGTGGGGGACACAGCAAACATCTAGAAGAAGGTGCTCTGGTCAGGTGAAGCAAAACGCTATGTGTAGCGGAAAACTAACACTGCACATCACCCTAAACACACCATCCCCATTGTGAAGCATGGTGGTGGCAGCATCATGTTGTGGGGATGCTTTTCTTCAGCAGGGACAAGGAAGCTAGTCAGAGTTGATGGGAAGATGGATGGAGCCAAATACAGGGAAATCTTGGAAGAAAACCTGTTAGAGTCTACAAAATACTGGGGCAAAGGTTTACCTTCCAGCAGAACAATGACCCTAAACATACAGTCAGAGCTACAATGGAATGGTTTAGACCAAAGCATATTCATGTGTTAGAATGGCCCAGTCAAAGTCCAGACCTAAATTAAATTGAGAATCTGTGGCAAGATTTTAAAATGTCTGTTCACAGATGCTCTCCATCCAATCTGACAGAGCTTAAGCTATTTTGAAAAGAAGAATGGACAAACATTTCACTCTCCAGATGTGCAAAGCTGGTGGAGACATACCCAAAAAGACTTGCAGCTGTAATTGCAGCCAAAGGTGGTTCTACAAAGTATTGACACAGGGGGGCTGAATACAAACAAATACACACCACACTTTTCAGATATTAATTTGTAAAACATTTTGAAAAACATTTATCATTTTCCTTCAACTTCACAATTATGTGCCACTTTGTGTTGGTCTATCACATAAAATCACAATAAAATACATTTACGTTTTTGGTTGTAACATGACAAAATGTGGAACATTTCAAAGGGTATGAATACTTTTTTAAGGCACTGTAAGTAAGAAGTTAAGTAATAGTAACTCATTTACAGTAATTACTGTTATCTTAAACCGTAATTTAATCCTTAAAATAAATCCTGATGCATAAACCCTAAGCCCTTTAAATTGTTAAAGTGGTTGTAAAGGCAGAAGGTTTTTACCTTAATGCATTCTTTGAATTAAGGTAAAAAAACCTACTATGTTCAGTCCCCCCCCCCAATCCTTGCCTGAGCAATCTCGATCCAGTGCTATGCCTGAGAGGAGAGCAGCGGCTCTCCCTTGTCACTGGACTGGACAGCAGCAGTGGGAGCCATTGGCTCCTGCTGCTGTCTGTTACAGCCTGTGAAGAGGAAGCTGGGGCCTGAGCCAGGCTGTGTGGGTCAATGAACACATAGAGCACAGCTTGGGATTGAGCCTGCACGAGTGCCCCCATAGAAAGCAGCTTGCTATAGGGGCACTTGAAAGACACGAGGAGCCAGTAGCATCAGTTCTTAAATGTGATAGTTGCATTGGTTTCCTCTTTTCAAGAGCCTTTTTGGCAAGAACCGAAAATATCACTTGATCTTGCCAGAAATGCAATGTACTTATTAAGTCATGTGAGCTGAAAAGATAGACATTATCTCTCTTTTGAAAATCACTAGTCCCATCAACCCACCATGTATTGCAGATGAACAAAAGTAGACATGTTTGATGTGTCGCCTGTGTGAGAACCATGGCTCCTTCCATAGATACCATGGATAAAAAAGGACAGACGTGTTTTATTTGCAGCATTACTGGGTGAGAATAAATGCTAAAAAAGCTTTAAAAAAGTATTGGTAAGATGCAATATATTACATTTTGATTTCTGGTTTTACCAAAACCCTAAATCTTACAGTAGGTCATAAGTTGGTTTCACTTTTTGTCTGTAATTGATCTTTAAAGGGATCCTCTACTATAAAAGAATTATCTCTGTTGATAGTACTCCAATATCGAATAACATCTTTTTGATTTAAAGTTACACAGGCAAGGCAAACACAAGCTGATTAAAAGAAAATATGGCAAAACAATACTTAAAGCGGAGTTCCACCCTATTTTTCCACTTTGCAGTTTCCGTTAGAAAACAACCTGAAACAGAATTGGATAGTTATTATTTTTTTTTTGTTTCACTTACCTGATTTTTTCTGAAAATTAACTTACCTTCTTTCCACTTCCTCCCTCTGCAGCCATGGCCTCCGACATCACTTCCTCCTTTGCATTGATTTCTGGGAGATGAGCGTCATCAATCCCAGGAGTCAATGCGCCTGCACCGGTGTCCCTCGTCACTTCCTGGGCAGGCACGTCATTCCCTGCTGAATGCATTAGAACAGCTTCTGGGCATGCGCAGAACAAGCTGCGGGATGACGCGCCTGCCCCGGAAGTGACGAGCATGGCCGTCTTGGTTACGACTAAGCGGGCGTTTATCTGTGAAACGCGTCAACTACTATGCGTTCATCTCTTGTCTCTGACTGTATTATGGATACACTTTGAATTGATTTTATCTTTTGGATACGAATAAAACAGATTTTATATATTTTTCACCTTCAAGTTGGAGTGCGGCTATTTCTCTCTATACACCACAATTGTCTGGACTGCGGATCCTTGCTGCACCTTATTTTGATGCTTGGGATTACCTTATCACTGGAGCGGTTCTTTTGCCCTTTCTGCTGATCTGATTCTGGGACTCTGACATCCAGGAAGAGGGACGCGATGAGGGACGCTCCGGCTTCAGCTGCCCACACCGGAGATGGCATCGCTGGACAAGAAATTTACAAGGTAAGTATTTCATCCTGCAGGTAAGCTAAACAGGGGACAGTTCAGAGGCTATCGTTGCTTAAATGCTCTAGCGTTGACTGTCCTAGGGGTATTTTTATTTCAAAAATTTTTTTTGCCCCGAACTCCGCTTTCATTTTTTGGGGTCCAGTTAACAATAAATATATAAATAATAATTAATGGATAATTCAGTCAGTAAAATCAACATTTTCAAATGTATCTTTCTGATCTGTGTAGAACCACACAATTCAAAACTCACACAACAGCTTTGTTTAACATTTCTTCCTTTTTGTGCATCAAAGTGAAAAGTGAAAATGTATAGCAATCTCCTCCAAGCCAAGGATTTTTTTGTAAGTTTCATTGAACATCTCTATCTATCTATTTTTGTCCTGTGCACTTGCGCATACGCATGTTAAAGACACCTGTGCTGAGAGAAATATGGGTGGCAGCCATTGCTATCCTCTTCTTCTAAGAAGATCTGACTTCATTCTTAGCATACTTGTTTCAGAACAGTGACTCAAAAAATACTAAATCCAGTTTTTTTTTCTCAGAGAATAGGTGCAGAAACCCATCCTCCCCAGTCAAAAATCAGTAAACAGAGCTTATACATTCAGGCTTAATCAGCTCCCAGAGGATTACCTCTCTCTGTATATAAATACAATGACAGGATATTGAATATAATATATATATATATATATATATATATATATATATATATATATATATATATATATATATATATATATATATATATATATATATATATATATATATGTATATATATATATATATATATATATATATATATATATATATATATATATATATATATATACATATATATATATATGTATATATATATATATATATATATATATATATATATATATATATATATATATATATATATATATATATATATATATACAAACCCAATTCCAAAAAAGTTAGGACACTGTACAAATTGGGAATAAAAACAGAATGTAATGATGTGGAAGTTTCAAATTTCATTACTTTATTCAGAATAAAACATAGATGACATATCAAATGTTTAAACTGAGAAAATGTATCATTTTAAAGGAAAAATAAGTTGATTTTAAATTTCATGGCATCAACACAACTCAAAAAAGTTGGGACAAGGCCATGTTTACCACTGTGTGGCATCCCCTCTTCTTTTTATAACAGTCTGCAAACGTCTGGGGACTGAGAAGACAAGTTGCTCAAGTTTAGGAATAGGAATGTTGTCCCATTCTTGTCTAATACAGGCTTCTAGTTGCTCAACTGGCTTGGTCTTCTTTGTCACATCTTCCTCTTTATAAATGTTTTCTATGGGTGAAAGATCTGGACTGCAGACTGGCCATTTCAGTACCCGGATCCTTCTTCTATGCAGCCATGATGTTGTAATTGATGCAGTATGTGGTCTGGCATTGTCATGTTGGAAAATGCAAGGTCTTCCCTGAAAGAGACGACGTCTGGATGGGAGCGTATGCTGTTCTAGAACTTGGATGTACCTTTCAGCATTGATGGTGCCTTTCCAGATGTGTAAGCTGTCCATGCCACACGCACTTATGCAACCTCATACCATCAGAGATGCAGGCTTCTGAACTGAGCGCTGATAACAACTTGGGTTGTCCTTGTCCTCTTTAGTCCGGATGACAAAACTTAAAATTTTGATTTGTCTGACCACAGAACAGTTTTCCACTTTGCCACAATCTATTTTAAATGAGCCTTGGCCCAGAGAAAACGCCTGCACTTCTGGATCATGTTTAGACATGGCTTCTTTTTTGGCCTATAGAGTTTTAGACCGGCAACGGCGAATGGAACGGTGGATTGTGTTCACTGACAATGTTTTCTGGAAGTACTCCTGAGCCCATGTTGTGATTTCCATTACAGTAGCATTCCTGTATGTGATGCAGTGCCGTCTAAGGGCCCAAAGATCACGGGTATCCAGTATGGTTTTCCGGACTTGACCCTTACGTACAGAGATTGTTCCAGATTCTCTGAATCTTTGAATTATATTATGCACTGTAGATGATGATAACTTCAAACTCTTTGCAATTTTGAACTTTGAAACTCCTTTCTGATATTGCTCCACTATGTTTCGCCAAAGCACTGGGGGAATTGGTGATCCTCGGCCCATCTTGACTTCTGAGAGACACTGCCACTCTGAGAGGCTCTTTATATACCCAATCATGTTGTCAATTGACCTAATAAGTTGTGAATTGGCCCTCAGCTGTTCCTTATATGTACATTTAACTTTTCCGGCCTCTTATTGCTACCTGTCCCAACTTTTTTGGAATGTGTAGCTCTCACGAAATCCAATATTTGGCATGACATTTCAAAATGTCTCACTTTCAACATTTGATATGTTATCTATATTATATTGTGAATAAATATAAGTTTATGAGATTTGTAAATTAGTCCATTCCTTTTTTACTCACAATTTGTACAGTGTCCCAACTCTTCTGGAATTGGGTTTGTATATATATATATATATATATATATATATATATATATACACTATATTGCCTGCCTTTACACACACATAGACTTTAATGCCATCCCAGTCTTAGTCTTGGACATGGATGAGCGAGTTTGGGGAGGAACTTGACTGGCCTGCACAGAGTCCTGACCTCAACCTGACAGAACACCTTTGGGATGAATTAGAGCGGAGACTGCGAGCCAGGCCTTCTTATCCAACATCAGTGCCAAACCTCACAAATGGGCTTCTGGAAGAATGGTCAAACATTCCCATGGACACACTCCTAAACCTTGTGGACAGCCTTCCCAGAAGAGTTGCAGCTGTAATAGCTGCAAAGGGTGTGCCAACTCAACATTGAACCCTATGGACTAAGACTGGGCTGCCATTAAACTTCATGTGCGTGTAAAGGCAGGCATCCCAATACTATAATATATACAGTAAAACCTTGGATTGCGAGCATAATTTGTTCCATAAAACATGCTTGTAATCCAAAGCACTCGTATATCAAATTTTCCCATAATAAATAATGGAAACTCAGATGTTTCATTCCACAACCATTTATTCTTAAGTCCTTCAGTTTATAGTCCATATAAAAAGATTACAGCAATGTGTAACCATAAAATGACCATCTACAAATGGCAGCCACCACAAGGAGATTAGAAGTAAAATCCAGCAGGAGCTACAGACTATAAAAGAGAAGAGAGGCGCCTCTAAAGTGTACCAATATGGTTACATTTAATGAAGGTTTAACATTTAGAATCTAAGTATGCAGGTAAAGCTGTCCACATAGACCATCCTCCTCCACACCGGCTCTCACAGCCGTCAGTCTGCAGTCATGACCGGGAAGAGCGATCTGAAAGCGAGGCTTGAAGTGCTCGTGGAGCGCAGTGTGGAAGAGATGCCGTTGATGGCTGTGTGGAGGATAGTCTATGTGGACAACTTTACCCCCAGATGCCTGCATACTTAGATGTGCTTGTTTTTTCAAATATATGATTTTATTGTAAAGGTTGAACCAGATAAACAGTACAATACAGTGCAATGTAATCGAAACATGTAAATCACCGAGGTAAATAACACATAAGTAGGAGGAAAGCACGCATATACGTGCTGCTAGTGCAAAGGTCAGGACAAATACTGAAGCATCGACAGAGGAAAACAAGTGCGTCATGTAAGCATCTACAAATACAAATAACCAAGTTTCCGGGGCACTAGGCCCATGTGGAGGTACTTAAGGTTGTCATGCGCCAGCACCAAACAAGTGGTAGTGACCAATGCAGGCTCATCGGCTGCGCAGTACAGATCCAGTTCAAGGGTCAGCAAGTAAAACTAAGACCGCAATAGAGAGATAGAAGGAGAACAGGAAAGAGAAAGAGGAGGACAAGCAGAGAGAGGGACAAACACACATCTACAGGGGGGGCGAGGAAATAGGGAGGGAGGGGGGGGAGGGAGGAAGGGGGGGGGGCCGCTCCGCACTGGCTCCCGGGGACCACTCCCTCCGCAGAAGACTTTCTCGTCCGGATTCAGGAACCCAACAGAGATGTTCCCCGTTCCGACAGGACGAAGACCTTCCAGTATCCCCATACCTTTTCATATTTCTCACGTTGGTGGAGCGCCGTGAGGGTCAGATCCTCTAGTCTATTCACCTCGACCAGCCTCCGCATGCAGTCCCTGATGGTGGGCGATCGGGAGGTCTTCCAGTACTGCGGGATGCAGGACTTAGCCGCACAGAGGACATGGGGTACAATAGAGAGTTTATATTTCCTCAGAGGGATGCTGGTGCGCTGCAGGAGGAAAAATTCAGGCGTGTCTGGGATAGTATGTTCGGTCAGATCTCGCAGTAGGGAGCCCACCGCGGTCCAAAAGTCTCGCAGTTTCGGACAGGACCAGAATACATGAAGCAGAGTGCCCCTGTCTTCCTGACAGCGCCAACAGGTGTCTGAGGTCCCCGGGAAGATTTTGCTCAGACGGGAAGGGACCCTGTACCACCTGGTGAGCAACTTATAGTTGGACTCCTGCAGTCTGGTACAGGTCGGCGTCTTTAGAGCTATGGTGCAGATGTTAAGCTTCTGCGTCGGTGAGAGGGAAATCTGGAGGTCTTGCTCCCATTTGGAAAGGAAGGGAGGGGTGAAATCCTCTGGTGGGGAGACCAGAAGGTGATAAGCCTGAGACAACGTGTGCGGGAGCATTCCCTCACCTTCACAAAGTACCTCAAAAGCGGTCAATTCCCTGTTGAAGAGGTCAGGTTCCGGCAGGGAGAGGAGAAAGTGGTGCAATTGCACTGCCGGCCAAAAGGTGAGGGCAAAGCGCCCCGTCGGGTCCGATAGCTCCGCTATGGAGGGCCAACCACCTGGGCACGTAAAGCGAGACGCCACTCTCCTATCACGGTCTACCAGCGGTTGGAATGTTCGACCCATCAGGCCCGGAGAGAACGCCGGATTCCCCAAAATCGGAAATAGCGGAGAAGTCGCAGAAGAAATAGCAGGGTTAAGGAGGACCGGGGCCAACACAGAGAGGGTAGCCCCAATCGTAGGGTGGGATATTAGAGTGGGTGGCCAGTGTCCCTTACACCAGGGGGCGCCTCCTAGGGGTATCGTAGATTGCGCCAATTCCAGGCCAACCCACAACTTGTATGCTGAGTGCCTGCGCCAGTCGAGAAGGCGACCGAGGTGTGTCGCCAAGTAATATTTGTGCACATCCGGCAGGGCCAGGCCGCCACAGTGCTTGGGCAACGTCAAAAGTGCCCGGGACAAGCGTGGGGTGCCCGTGGCCCAGATGAACCGCACAAAAAGAGAGTGCAGCTGTTTGAAAAAGGTAGACGGAAGCTTAATTGGGAGGGCCTGGAGCAGATATAAAACCTTAGGGAGGACCGTCATCTTCAGCAGATTGCACCTCCCGAACCAGGAATGAAGGCCGGTTGACCAGGCCTCGAGGAGGCGGCGGACCGTGACGAGCAATGGGGCGAAATTGAGCTCGTAAAGCTTCGAGATAGTCGGTGCCATGCGGGTGCCCAAGTACGTGAGCGCTCCTCGGGTCCAGCGGAAAGGCAGAGAGGAAGAGATGGCGGCCATCAAGGTCGGGGGGACAGCGACCCCCATCGCCTCAGATTTACCGAAGTTGATTTTCAGGTTAGCATGTGTACCGTATAGCGCCAACTCCCTGAGAAGGTTAGGCGCAGAGACGACAGGGTTTGTCAAGGAAAACATCATGTCGTCTGCGTACGCAGAGACCTTACATTCAATGTCCCCAACGGCTAGACCGGAGATGTCTGAATTAGCTCTCACCCTACACAGAAAAGGCTCCAGGGAGAGGGCGAAGAGAAGGGGAGAGAGAGGGCAGCCCTGGCGAGTGCCATTGGAGATCGAGAAGGAGTCCGAAAGGACTCCATTGCACTTCACTTGAGCGGTCGGGCTCGAGTAAAGATGCCCAATCCAGGACAGCATGGTGGCACCGAGTCCCACAGTACGCAAGGTGGACGTCATAAACCTCCAGCTGACCCGGTCGAAGGCCTTCTCGGCGTCCGTGTTCAGAAAAACGCAAGGGGTATTAGTGGACCGGGCAGTATGAATGAGGTTGAGGACCTTGGTCGTGTTATCACGAGCTTCCCTGGATGGTATAAAGCCGACCTGGTCCAAATGGACCAAACGGGACATATAAGGTCCAAGTCGATTCGCCAAGATTTTTGCGAACACTTTCAGGTCCACATTCAATAATGAAATCGGGCGATAACTGGCGCAGGCAGAGGGGTCCTTTCCCTCCTTCGGGATGAGGGAGATGTGCGCCCGAAGGGAGTCCCTCGGGAAGGCAGATTCCCCAGATCCTAGAAGGTTGAGCCATTTCACCCAGTGGGGGCCGAGGGTGGGCAGAAAAGAGGTAAAGTAGGGTAGCGTGAAGCCGTCAGGCCCAGGGGCCTTCCCCGCCCTACAGGAGCCTAGAGCGCCCTGTAACTCTAGCAGTGTAATCGGGGATTCCAGCGACTCACGGTCTTCCGCCGCAAGGGAGGGCAAGCGTGCTGAGGCGATATATTCCTCCAGGTGAGACGCGGGGGACACGGAGGGAGGAAGATTGTACAAGGCGGAAAAAAAGTCGCGAAAGGTCGCAGCAATCTGCCTCGGGAGGGCAACCCGCTGTCCCGTCGGGGACTGAACGTGTGGGACGTAATTAGCCAACCTCTGCGCCCGAATGGAAGATGCCAGCAACCGGCCGCATTTGTCGCCAGAAAGATAGAACTTCTGACGCGCCCTCTGCAAGTCAGCCTTAGCCTTCATAAAGAGAATGTCATGAACCTTCTGGCGGAGGGCAATCAGTTCCAATTCCAACTCTCTCGAAAAGGATCGCTTATGCCTAGTTTCCAGGGCGTGGATCTCACCCAACAGCTGCTCCAGCAGCTGCTGGCGCTGTTTCTTGAGACGGGAACCGTGCTTAATAAAAAGTCCCCGCACTACCGCCTTGTGGGCCTCCCATATCATGCCCGCGTCACAGTCATCCGGGTCATTTACCCGAAAGAACTCAGAAAGCTCACGTTGAATCTCCGCCTGTACCTCGGCGTTCTGGAGGAGTGAGTCACTCAAACGCCACACCCTGGACCCCATCTCCGATCCCTCAGTCAGGGAGTAGGTCAGGGAGATGGGCGCATGATCCGAGAAGGTCATGGATCCTATCGAGGTGGACCGTACCGCGTGGAGTTGGCGGTGTGGTACCAGAAAGTAGTCGATACGAGAATATGTCTGATGGGGTGGGGAATAGAACGAGTAGTCCCGCTCCCCCCCATGTTGGAGTCTCCAGACATCCACCAGCTGTGCACCATGGAGGGCTTGCAAGAACCTCTTCCGGTGCCCGTGGGGGATTGAGGACGACCCCGAGGAGGTGTCCACATCAGGCACTAGTGGTAGGTTGAAGTCGCCCCCTAGAATGAGTTGCCCCTCCTGAAACGTGTGCAAGTTCTCCAAAACACCCGCCACGAAGGAGGCCTGTCCCTCGTTAGGAGCGTACACGCACGCGAAGGTGAGGCGAGCCGGGCCCAGAGTCCCTTTCAAAAACAGAAAACGGCCCCCAGGGTCCACCAACGTTCCCTCACAATGCCAGGGGGCTTTAGCAGAGAGGAGGATCGAGACTCCCTTAGATTTCGCCACGGTATTAGTGGCGTGGTAGGCAAAGGGATAGAAGCGGTTCTTAAGGAGTGGAAGGCGATCGTCCCGAAAGTGGGTTTCCTGAATGAAAGCTACATCCGCCCTGTTGCGGCGGAGTTCATTGAGTAGGACTTTCCGCTTCTCGGGGACGTTGAGCCCCTTGGCGTTCAAAGAAACAATGTGAATGGCGTCCATGAGCCCGTACGGAGCGGGAGGTACACACAAACAAGAAGGGGGGGGGGAGAGGGGGGGGGGGAAAAAGGGGGGTAAGGGTGAGGAGCAGATAAGAGTGGGAGTAAGAGGGGAGAGAGAGAGTGCAAGGGAAGGAGAGAATAGGAGGAGAGGAGGAGGTAGCAAAACTAAGAAGCAGAAATTACTGCACGAACGCCAGGAGGCCCAGTGCCTACCTGGCGTCAACCTACTGGGGGTCGAGGGTTGGAGAAGGACAGACCAGAAAATACAAAAAACGGGAAAAATGGAACCCAAGTCCGGATGCCCAGCCCACCCAGCACTGTGTATGTGTATAGGAGGGAAGGTAGAGAGCAGAAGGCGAAGGATGTTAGGCACCATCATTAGAGAGAGAGACCTATCAGAGAGTAACGCATGGAGGATAGTAGTCGAAGACAGAAATGAGGAAAGACAGCGTGTTTGGAAGGGGAGGGGGCAGGCCGAGAACCCCGTAGGGCCCAGCCAGCACCCACAGTAGCATCAAGGCACATAATAAAACAGGTAGCGTAACCACGGCTAACTGCGTCTCCGCCAAGAGGCCCACAAAGGACCAGGGGCAAAGGACCCCCCCCGCTCTGGGGCATGCGAGGATCGCAGGACCGAACAATGTAATAAACAAGAACAGCAAAAACACATTAACCCCGGTAACAGATCCCTAGGAGAACAGGTGCAGGTCCCCACAACAGGTCTCCACAAACCCCCCCCCATCCCACACAACCCACGGAGAGTCCACAGGCGCCCCCCCCCAAGCACCCACCCCCGGGACTCCATGAGCATCACTGCAGACGGCAGCGCAGGCCGCAGATGCGGCGGGTACACAAAGTGGGGGCCATATAACGGTCTGCAACAACAGTCTTGGCGGCGCCCAGTCCCAGCATCCCCCGCCTCGGGCAGTGGGGGCAGCGGGTAGAGTAAATGCCAGTCAGTTGGGGGCAGCAAGGCCAGTCCGTGTAGGCGGGTGAAACAGGGGCATCCGCGGGGGGGCACACCCCGGGCAAGAGAGGGGGGGGGAAATGGACAACAATCAAACCTGAGTCAGATGGGCATCCGCAGGGCAGGGTGAAGGAACCAGGGATCAGTTCAGCCAGCTGGTGGGCCACCTCAGGGCATCAAAGAGGGTGCGGGATGGAGGGCAGGCACAGTCAGGGTTCTCTATGTGCTTCAGGTGCCCTGGGTCTGGAATTCCGTCGGGAGCGGTGAGGACGTGGAGATCCCAGGAAGTTCCCGGAGGAAGGCGGTCTGCGATCCGACGGCCTGGGCAACAGGAGGAGCCAGTTAGGTACCTGGATGGGGTCAGCTTCCAAAAAGGCGAAGAGTGCAGGGAGTTCCGCTCGGGAGCGGAGTGTGAAGGAAGAGTTCGGCTTGCGGAAGGTGACAGAAAGCGGGTATCCCCATCTGTAGGTGGCGCCGCTGCGGCGAGCCAAGTCCAGTAAAGGTCTCAGTAAGGCCCTTCGGTACAACGTGGCCCTGGAAAGGTCCGGCATTAGTTTGAGGGCTGCCCCATCAAAGTCCAGGGTGCCCACATCCCATGCTTTTCGGATGATAAGTTCACGGTGGGCAAACCTGTGCAGGCGGCACAGCACGTCACGCGGTCTGTCCGGATCCGAGGAGCGCGGGCCCAGCGCTCTGTGCAGGCGGTCAAAGTCCATGCGGGGGGGTAAAGCTTCCCCTAAGAGTTGTGCAAAGATCGCAGTGACTGTGGCCGGGAGGTCGTCAGCACCAGTGGCCTCGGGCAGTCCCTTAATCCTGACATTGTTCCGCCGACTACGGTCTTCCAAATCCTCCATGTGGATCTGCATGGCCATGGTCACCTCCTCCTGGGACCGCAGAGCAGCCTCCACCGAAGCCAAGCGTCCATCCATAGCCTGTATAGTGGTCTCCCCCGCCGACACCCGATCCGCTACCACCTGTACCTCAGTCCGGACCGCGGCCACTTCCTGTCGGTGTTTCGCCTCCAGGCGGCCCACGATCGCCTCGATATCGGCCTTGGTGGGGAGGGCGCGCAACAGGGCGCGGAGCTCCGAGTCTACTTCCACCCGGGCAGCCGGTTGTGAAGGGCTGGGTCCCAGGACTCCAAAGGCAGCCGGAGTGTCCGACAGGGCTTCCGATGCAGCGGGGGAAGCCGGCGACGCTGGAGGAGGACCCGCATCCTGCAGAAGGGGAGAGCGTGCAGCCGCCATATTGGAGGCGGCGACGGGAGCCGGCGTGGGCGAGAAGAAGTGCTGGATATCTCCACGAACCGGATTCCGGCGGGGGGTATTCGGTAGTCCAGCTGCTCCCCTTGTCCTCCTGCGCCTCGCTGATCTCATCCCGGGCGTCAGCAGTGATCGTCGGCTGGGCTAGGGTCGGGCAGGCACGGAGCTCGGGGAGAACACAACCTCAGCCGTCCATGTCCAGACCACGCCCCCAGATGTGCTTGTTTTAATCAACAACCATGTGAGTTGCTAAATGTTGTACTTTCATTAAATGTAACCATATTCCTACACTTTGAGGCATATTTCTTCTCTTTTATACTCAGTTGTGACATGATGTTACTTGCATATCAAGACATCGCTTGTTTATCAAGTCAAAATTTAAAAAAAAAATATTGCTTGTCTTGCAAAACGCTCTCAAACCAAGTTACTCTCAATTCAAGGTTTTACTATATACATATATATATATATATATATATATATATATATATATATATATATATATATATATATATATATATATTGTTTTTTTATAATAAAAATAATATGAAAAAATATAAATATCAAATAATAAAATAATAATTAGTAGAATATTTAGTGGTAGTCAGCCTCAAAGTGATCTACAGAGCTCTATTAGAAGGTTTGATCTATTAGTTAAACCCTAATGCAATAGATAAACCAATTTATGCTTATATATGCAATTTATAGTCCATAAGCATAGAGCTGAAACAATATACATAACTTCAATTATATATACATTTTGCATAATAACATAGATCAGAATGAATAAATCATTTCTAACTAGTCCACCAAATATAATTAAATGTGTATGAGTATGTAAGAAACACTTTAATTATACTTCATCACAAAATGAGAAAAATATAATCCCCATATGCTCAAATAAAGATTGGTGCAGCCATAAATGCAACTACAAGAAATATGTATCTGAAAGAAGCATAAATATAAGAGAATAAAGGTTTGAAGAAGGTGTGTGGCGCTGCCAATGTGCTCTTAAAAGATTAAATAAATACCTCAAAAAGTGCCACAGTGCAATAGATATACAATAAATAACTTAATGATAATAATAAATAAATGCCTCTAAAAGTGCCACAGTGTAATAAATGTGCAATAAATAAGTTGGTATATAAATCAATATATCTGAAATATTGATATGTGTTATTAAAGTAATGAATCAATAAGGTGCCTATATTAACAATTATATAAATGCGATGAATGATAACGTGTCTCATATAATGAGTCCCAAATGGGTGGAAAAGGTATAAATATAGGAGTGGCGTGTTATAGAAATAGATAAAATGTGCTACAAAAAAATGTTATAATTAATACCGTGATACAAAGGTGTATATTTGTGAATAGTTATATCAGTCCCTAGATATGGCTGAATAAATTACTAAAATTGCAATAGGTAAACCAACAACGCACCATAGACCGACAGAGCAATTATATATAAAAACTTTCCTAAAATAATCCAAAAGATGTATCAAAAAATGTGCAAATTGTACCGACAGCAGACAACCACAGCAGAAAATAGCAGCAATGATCAGAATCTCAAACAAATAAGTAAAAAAGGCAAAAGGAGTAGTCCATAAATAACACTTATAAATAGTTAATGAAAGATAAATATAACGAATTTCCAAAAAAAGTGACTTCAGTGCAGGTGCTTCTAAAAAATCTTCTTAAGGGTGCCAAAACACAGATCATCACTCCGTGCTCCCCGAACCCCCAGGACCGCACTCACCAGAAATAATCACCCCTACAGGGGTATCGGGCCTTGGGTATATTGATCCCTCTGGCAATATCTGGAATGCCCCTCTGGTCTCCCTGGATGGTCCAATGGGAATGAGTGCTGGTCTGTAGCCTCCCCGAGTCCTAATCCCACTTTCCTTTTTGGGGGGTAGTTTTCCACAGGTGTATATGGGGAATAAAAGGGCTCACATAGAGTAGTAACGTCTAGAAATCTGAAATGTGGGAGGCCTTCGAGACAAGGTCAAACAAACATCTTTACTTCTTTGTAAAAATAGAGGGCTGATGTTATAGTGCTAGTTAAGACCCATGTAGAAGGTCAGATGCAGAACATGTTAAAATTACCCTGGAGAGACTGGATCTTTTATTCCACATATAAATCTTAAATGACTGCATCAAGTGTTATAGTAGTAGTATACATGTGTTGTCTCTCAAATCCTGGGTCTGGGTTCTTCACTATATATCTTCGGAATATAGTTATAGAGGTGGGCTGCAGCCGGTGTTTATTAAACTCTAATATATCCTAAGCGTGGATTTCTTTAACATAAATATAAGAGAAACAATAGTTAAAAAAAACAACAGGAGACAAAAGATTATAAGAAAATAATTCAGACTACTTTCATCTTGGAGTGAGAGCAAACAGTGTGGAACAAAGGTATAGAGTATAGTTATAGAGTGATATAGAACATTTCATTTGTTCCATAAACTAACTGTCTACTTTCTATTATTCCATCTTCACTCAAAAAATTCAGGAACATATAACCAGATCTGACCAATTTATGTGCAGACACTACCTAAATTATATATGAAACAGCTGACAATTTCAAAGTGATCCTGTCAAGATCCTGGGAAGAGGGGAAAAGGGAAGGAAAGGGATAGAGGAAGGAAAAAAGAGAAGGGGGGGGGGAGAGGAAGGGGAAGGGAAAAGAGAAAACAAACAAAGGCAAGGGGGGGGGGGGGAAGGGGAAGGGAAAAGAGAAAACAAACAAAGGCAAGGGGGGGGGGGGAGTGGGGGAAGAAGAATAAGGTAAAAATAGGGGGAAGTAAGAGGACAAGGAAGAAAGAAAAGAAAATTAAGAAAAGGGGAGATAAAAGGGAGAGAAGAGAAAACAAGGAACCATCGAAGCATAATACTGAGTAGTGACTTAATTTTTACGAATGAGTGATTTACCATTAATGATTCATCCTTTTTAGAATGTGAGTATCTACCGGTTATGTAATGATCCAACAAACCTCATTTTTACTCAGAAGAGAAAAGAGGTCACCTCCTCTGATGGGTGGTTCTACTCTCCGTATAATTTGTACCTCAATTGATTCTTTGCTAATTTATAATGTTCTGCAAAATGTTTGGTGACACTGGTGTTCTTTTGAGTTCTAATATTGCGCAGATGATCTATCATATAGTTACACAGGTACCTAGCTGCTCTTCCTACATATTGTTTTCTGTATACCGTGCACAAAATTACAAATATTAAATATTTTTTCTTACAATTCGATCGGAAACTCATTCTGATTGATGTATGACAAAATGTTATTGAAATCTCCAAAAAACGCACAACTGGAACACCAAGAAGAACCACATATGAACAGACCTGTAAGTGCTTTGTGCTGGCTCAATAACGTTGCATCAACAGTGACATCATCGGTGTGCGGCCATCTATTTATTTTTATATTACTTCTTCTTTACAAACATTCTCAACATACCTAAGTGCTGGGATGAGTTATCTTTTTTTTTTTTAAAAATAGCATTTTAAAAATTTCATGCATCTGGTAAAATCACCTGATCTGTGCATTAATTTCCTAATTGAGCTTCACTTTTTGTCATGAAAAAGTGTGAACGTGCTGTCCCTGTCAAGTTTTCAGACCATTCAAGTTCACACTACACAGGGGGGTTCTTAAATGTAAATCTCTGAGAGCATCTCAGGGAATGAGTCTCAGTTCAACATTCTGTGACAAGAGGTTATGTCATATGCCTTTAGTTATTCCTTAAGTGCAAATTGGCCTTTTGGCTAAGATCAAGTGTAGTATATGTTTTTAACAGCGATCAGTAGGGGTGTTCCGCTGTCATTCATGCATCTGACTGTGATGGCTGGCCTCATAGTATCCCTGCTGGTATGATGGGGGGTCCTAAGGGTCCTCCTTGTGGGACTGCAACTGAATTAAGCACCCACTGGGTAAGGTGGGGGCTGGGAGTATTTACCTGGTATGGAGGGTTCAGAGGGACCCAGTGCCTGCTGATTCACGTGGTGTTAATTTTGTCTGGCCAAGGGGCTAGGAAAGCAGAGAGCCTGCAGTGTTAAGTGCCCCCTGACAGTGGCAACCCAGGGGTGCTCTGACTATCACTATGATTTTTGGCCCCATTGTGAGAAAGGGACTTGGCTGAAACACCACAACTTTTTTTCTGCATTGTCTAGGCCTTTTGGCTGACACTGGGGCAATTTTCTTTACCAGGCCAGAGAGACTAGCCTTTCTGTAAGCACTGACATCTTTTTATTTTCGACTTCACTTCACTTTCATCTTATATATTTTCTCTTCACATGTGTGTCACCTGTTCTTTTTTACAGTATGTGTGTTTTTCTTTTACTCACAGGTGGTAGGGTGTGGGTCTTTGGGTCTATCATAAAGGTTAGAGGGAGGATATGTGGCCCTTAGGTTTCTTCCTCCACTGCCTTGGGGTTCTTTCTTAGAAAGAGCTCCTTATCCAGTACTTATTGGCAGGCTTCAACTGATCATGAGGAACGGGGTCCAGTAGATTTTGGCTAGGTAGAGCTGGGTGTGCCTTGCCCCCGTCAGGATTGTTGAGCCCCAAGGGTTCTTGGAAGGATCCATCCTCTTCAGGAAGGGACCATATGACACACCATAAGTGCACTTGTTTGTGTGTTTTCACATATACTTTTTTGTATCACTTTAGGTGTTTCACTTTGGTCCAACACACCGCAGGCTTGAAAATAAAAATTAGCGCAACCCCTGACATGCCCACAAGTGTGTGCAATAGGTATGTTTTTTTATATTTGAAATGGTTAGTACATTAAATCACAACACATACAGGAAAAAAAAACTGTTGTTTTTAAGATGGTACTGTAACATTAAGGTAAGATCAAATTGGGTTTGCTCAGACTGAAATTAGTATGATTTACAAACATTTATAGGTTTGTGATTGTTAAAATTCTAAATTACATTTTGCTAATGTTCAAAATAGACTTCTCAGCTGTCACGATACTTCAGGAAAGTTGTTTATTTTCTTGAAGTAAAGCAAAACATACGAAACAGAACAAAACAGAAAGGTTTCACGCGTCAAAAGGAGAGAGAGAGAGAGGAGTTACGTGTCTTCAGAGTGTAGGATGTTCTTTTCTCATCTCTGCTTAATCTGAAGATATAGTTGTCTTGTATACTATATGTAAAGACGATGTCAGCAAAAAGTGTGTCCCAAGAGGGTAGTAATTCTAAATATAAAAGTAAAACCCACTCTTGCATATATGGTTTGAGTCTATAGTAAGGTATATAACTCCACCTAACATACTGACATAGAAACTCAGAATAAAAATACATACATAGCAAAATGGCTTCTCTGTCCTTCACAAAGACATATTGAAGTAACCTTTAAAACTAACATACTAAATTATAATATTTATATGTATTTCAGAGACTTTTATCATTTAAAATTATATTAAACTCTAGGGGGGTTATTTACTAAGACTGGAGAATGCAAAATCTGGTGCAACTCTGCATAGAATCCAATCAGCTTTGAGGTTTTATTACCAAAGTGAAATTAATCAAGCTGAAGTTATAAGATGACTGGCTACCATGCACAGCTGCACCAGATTATGACAGCACCAGTTTTAGTAAATCTCCCCCTATATCTCTAACAGCTAATGCATTTTTTTTTTTAGAATTGATGGGTATTTCTTTCAAACTCAGTGTAATTAATTTCTTGCAATAATTTTTTTTTTTTACCTTTATTTTCTTCATAGGAGTCTTGATCTGGACAATGGAGACCTGACTTCCAACACCACCACCACTACAGCACTGATCTATTGCTGCAAGAAGAACAGAAGGTGTTAGCTCTATCCAGGCCTTCAGACTGGCAGTAGGTGCCATGACGTTACTTGTAAAGTCACAACCTTTTCTCTGTGTAATCACTGTGTATGTAGTGCTTTTTTATTGAGCACTCCTATGAAATGCTCTCTAGTAGGAACTAAATCCCAGGAGTGTAACGCTCCTGCGTTTTATGTATGATGTCGATTTTCAGCTGCAGAAATATTCCACTTCAGTAGTCATGTAGAGAAACGCTGAGACACCATTCCCAACTCTCAATGACTCATCATGTGTGGATGATCTCAATTCAGCAAGTAAATACACACACTCAATAAGATGTTTCCTAGGGTGACTTATGTATATAGTAACACAGTGATGATAGGCTGAAGAGACAGGTTGGGTAGAGATGGTAGATGACAGACACTTAAAGGAAATGTTCTTGAAAGTAAGATAGTAGCAGATGGGATGCAGATAGGTTTAGCAATCATGTATGGTAGCAGATGACAGAGTAGCAGGTTGACATACAAGAGAGATCAACCCAGTGCAAGAACAGGTGGTAGTAGGCTCAAGAGCTAGCAATCTTAGATAATGCAGATGTAGTAATAGTCCTTAGTATGCAGAGCTAGATAGTGTAAGCTTTAGTATGAAAGTTATAGAGGTTTCCCCTGTGGGGTACTTATCACTAATAGCAATGTAGTAGAGGAGAGGTTCGGCAAGAGCGGATGATCCGGTAGCGGGATACAGGGATCAGCGCAGCGTGGTTCCGACAGCGAGGTATGCTTGCAAGCATAAGAGCTTCAAGACAGGTTAGCATCAAGGCACAAAGCAGTTTGAACGAACACATGTGAGTGAGAGCCTGCGATCTAAATAGCCATCCAGTCCGGCACTCAGTGATGACAGCATCAGTCTTAAAGGTGTATGCGCACCTTACCAAAAGAGAATGGTGGGGCGCATACACTTATGAAAGAGTAATTAGGGTACCCAAAGGTACCAGAACATTACAGTACCCCCCCCTTAAGCCTGGCTCCTGAAGGCCTCTGGAGCTGGTTTGTCTGGGTACTTCCCATGAAAATTGCGGATTAATCTAGAGGCATGTATGTCAGAGGTGTTTAGCCAGGTGTCGTCTTGGGGCCCATAGTTCTTCCATCGAACCAAGTACTGAAGTCTTCCTCTGTGGATACGAGAATCCAGAATCTCTTTTATCTCGTATTCTTCTCCACCTTCAACTTGTACAGGAGGAGGAGGTGGGATAGTAGGCCTTATTCCTTGGTCAGGAACATGGGGCTTCAGTAGCGACACATGGAAAATGGGATGTATTTTGAGGTCTATTGGCAATGTAAGCTGTACTGCAGCTTTTCCAATAAGTTTCTTGATTGGGAAAGGTCCCAAGAACAGAGGTCCAAGCTTTTTGCTAGGGATTTTAAGTCTTAAATTTTTTGTTGAGAGCCAAACGAGGTCCCCGATAGGGTACTGAGGAGAATGTCTTCTGCGAAGATCATAGTACTTCTTTTGTTGACTATGAGCGTGTGCAATGGTAGTATTAAGCAAACCCAGAGAGTCCTTTATTTGGGTAAGATAGTCTGAAGCTACTGGGTTATTTGAAGGAAGGATGCGTGGTGGAAGAATAGAGGGATGAAACCCATAGTTCAAGTAGAACGGACTCTGCTTGGTCGTACTGTGGGTTGCGTTGTTGTAGGCAAATTCTGCCAGAGGGAGAAGATCCACCCAATCATCCTGTTGGTAAGAAGTGTAACAACGTAAATATTGCTCGATGCATTGGTTGACTCTTTCAGTCTGTCCGTTGGTCTGCGGATGGTAAGGAGAAGTGAGCTTCCACTCGATCTGTAGTATGTGACATAGTTCTTGCCAGAACTTGGAAATAAATTGTGATCCACGGTCAGACAGAAGAGTTTTTGGGATACCATGTAACTTAAAGACATGTTTCATCAGGAGTTCTGCCGTTTGTTTGGACGAAGGTAGTCTGCGAATAGCAATGAAATGTGCCATTTTTGTCAGATGGTCCACTGACACTAAGATGGTATTAAATCCTTTGGAAGGAGGCAATTCCACTATAAAGTCCAAGGACACAACTTCCCATGGAGTTTGGGGTATTGGTAGACTGCATAGTAGACCGGATGGTCTCGTAGTGTCAATTTTGGACCTGGCACAGACATTGCATGAAGAGATGAATTTTTGTATAGATGTTTTCATGTCAGGCCACCAGAATTGCCTGGTAATCAGATTAAGAGTCTTTGTCATACCCATATGTCCTGCCATAGGCACATCATGCGATAATTCCAAGATCTTGGTGCGTATGGTAGGTGGTATGTAAAGTTTGTCGTTGTAGTAGAGGAAGCCTTCTGCATCAGTATTTAGTTGTGGTGGGGGTGAATCCAAACTTATACCATGCAAAACCTCTTCCTTCAAGGAACGGACAACTCCAATAATGCGTTTGTGAGGTATTATAGGAACGGAAGGGATTTCAAAGTAGTTTTCTTCAGTTAGTCGTGATAGTGCATCCGCCTTTTTGTTCTTATCTGCAGGTGTGTAGGTCACTAGGAAGTTAAACCTTAAAAAGAATAGTGACCATCGTACCTGTCGGTGCGAGAGAGTTTTGTTAGTCTGAAGATATTGGAGATTTTTATGGTCCGTGTATATAAGTATTGGTAATTGGGTGCCTTCGAGTAGCTGTCGCCAATTCTCCAGAGCCAATTTTATAGCAAGCAGTTCCTTTTCACCCACGGGGTAATTTATCTCTGGACTGCTTAGGGATTTAGAAAAAAAGGCGACTGGATGAAGTGGTGAAGTGTGAGTTGGTCGTTGGGAGAGTATTGCTCCTACTGCCATGTTTGACGCATCTACTTCCAGAATGTATTGGAGGGATGGGTCTGGATGGCGTAATATGGGAGCAGAAGTAAACCTTGTCTTTAACAGGTGAAAAGCTTTATTTTCTTCATCTGACCATTTGAATGGTTTTTTAATGCTAGTGAGCTGTGTGAGGGGTCTCACAATGGCAGAGAAGTTTCTAATGAACTTCCTGTAGAAATTAGAAAATCCAAGGAATCGCTGTAGCGCCTTGCGTGTGGTTGGTGTAGGCCAATCCTGAATGCAGGATATCTTACTCATGTCCATCTCGATTCCTGTTTTGGATATGATGTAGCCTAGAAAGAGTACCTCTTCTTTATGAAACAAGCATTTTTTCAGTTTCACATAAAGGTTGTGTGCAAGCAATCTCGATAATACTAGTCTTACATGTCTTATGTGTTCAGACAGGGATCGTGAATATATAAGTATATCGTCCAGATATACCACAACACAGACATCTAGTAAGTCTCTGAAAATATCGTTTATAAATCGTTGAAAAACTGCAGGGGCGTTGCATAGCCCGAATGGCATTACAAGATATTCGAACAATCCGTATCTGGTTCTGAATGCAGTCTTCCACTCGTGTCCATCACGGATTCGAATGAGATTGTATGCTCCTTTCAGGTCCAATTTTGAAAAATAGGTAGCTCCACGCACCTGCTCAATGAGCTCAGGGATAAGCGGTAGAGGATAGCGATCTTTTATTGTAATAGCATTCAATTGCCTATAGTCGATGATAGGCCTGAGACTTGAGTCCTTATTGCGGACAAAAAAGAGTCCTGCTGCTGTGGAAGAAGTGGAAGGTCTAATAAAACCTTTTTCCAAATTCTCATCCAAATAGTCTTTGAGATGGGAAAGTTCATCCTGTGAAAGAGGATAAACTTGACCGAACGGCAATTTGCTATTTGGGAGTAGATCAATGCTACAATCATAGTCTCGATGGGGAGGTAGTACTTGAGCATTTTTCTCAAGAAAAACCTCTTTCATGATAACATAGTGGTGCAATCTCATCTGTCACCACAGACAGGATCTTCCCGAAAGACGGGAGGTTACACGTACCCTCGCAATAGCAAGAGAGGAAGGTCAGGGTCCGTTCCTTCCAATCTATGGTTGGTTGATGTGTGTGCAACCAGGGAAGTCCCAAAACAATAGGAAAGTGGGGTGAAGGTATTAGATCGAAGGTAGTGGTCTCCATATGAGACCCGTTAGTAGTGACTAGGAGTGCCTGTGTCTGATCAGTGATCGGACCAGAGGATAAAGGAACACCGTTATTAAGACTCACTGAGACAGGTTTAAGTTTAGAAATAATAGGAACTTTATTTAAAGCAGCAAAACGTATGTCAATATAATTTCCACAAGATCCTGTGTCAATCATGGCCTTAGTAGTAATCCTGTTCTGGTCCCACTGTAATGTTAAGCAAACAGAAAGATAAGGGTTAGTGATTGAAGTTGTCAATCCCCCTAGGAGGACATGTGAACACTCACCCTTCTTTTTGTAAACTAGGGGACAGACGTTTATCTTATGATCCGGGGATGCACAGTACAAGCAGAGATTACCAGATCGTCTTCTGGCTCTTTCCATAATTGATAGAGGTGGGCGTATGGTTCCTACCTTCATAGGAACGGGGTCAACGGCCGAAATCCGAGAAGAACTGGATAATGGCATTCCCATTTTCTCAGCCTTTCTTTCTCGTAGTCTTCAATCTATGGTGATACTGAGTTGTATCAATGCATCCAGGGTTTTTGGCAGATCCGCTCGGGCGAGCTCGTCTTTAACAGCCTCTGATAGGCCAAGCCTAAATTGGGTTTTCAGAGATGCATCATTCCATTCTGAATCAAGGGTCCATCTCTTGAATTATGCGACAAAGTCTTCTACAGGTCTCCCACCTTGTTTCAAGGATCTTAATTGAAGATCGGCAGTACTCTGCCTATTGGGATCATCATATAGGCTAGTGAGTTCTGCTAGGAACAAGGCATAGGAGTTGAGAAGCTGATCGCTTTTCTCAAAAAGAGAGTCTGCCCAGGCCCGAGGATCGCCTGTTAGGTAAGAAATAATAGTACAAACCTTAATGTGATCAGTAAGGTAGGTACGGGGTTTTAGCAAGAAAAGTAACTCGCATGCGTTTTAAAATTCGCGAAATTTTTTGCGATCGCCTGTAAATACCAAAGGAGGATTTATTTTGGGTTCAGGGGACTGAGCAGTGGTAAGTTGTGTCAGTCTAATTACCTGCTGCGACAGAGCCTGATTGTCTTCTTTTAATTCAGCAAGTGCGTGTATTAACGCAGTTGCTAGCTGTTTTAATTGTGTCATCTGAGTGGTTATTTCTGCTGAATCCATTTGTGGTTCGTTCAATCTGTAACGCTCCTGCGTTTTATGTATGATGTGGATTTTCAGCTGCAGAAATATTCCACTTCAGTAGTCATGTAGAGAAACGCTGAGACACCATTCCCAACTCTCAATGACTCATCATGTGTGGATGATCTCAATTCAGCAAGTAAATACACACACTCAATAAGATGTTTCCTAGAGTGACTTATGTATATAGTAACACAGTGATGATAGGCTGAAGAGACAGGTTGGGTAGAGATGGTAGATGACAGACACTTGAAAGGAAATGTTCTTGAAAGTAAGATAGTAGCAGATGGGATGCAGATAGGTTTAGCAATCATGTATGGTAGCAGATGACAGAGCTCAAGAGCTAGCAATCTTAGATAATGCAGATGTAGTAATAGTCCTTAGTATGCAGAGCTAGATAGTGTAAGCTTTATAATGAAAGTTATAGAGGTTTCCCCTGTGGGGTACTTATCACTAATAGCAATGTAGTAGAGGAGAGGTTCGGCAAGAGCGGATGATCCGGTAGTGGGATACAGGGATCAGCGCAGCGTGGTTCCGACAGCGAGGTATGCTTGCAAGCATGAGAGCTTAAAGACAGGTTAGCATCAAGGCACAAAGCAGTTTGAACGAACACATGTGAGTGAGAGCCGGCGATCTAAATAGCCATCCAGTCCGGCGCTCAGTGATGACAGCATCAGTCTTAAAGGTGTATGCGCACCTTACCAAAAGAGAATGGTGGGGCGCATACACTTATGAAAGAGTAATTAGGGTACCCAAAGGTACCAGAACATTACAAGGAGCTACTTGTAAGGGCCCTGGATTGCACAACTGTTTCTGCCATGCTGGTTTAGGTTCTGTCCCACTTCTTCTCCTGATGGAATAATCGCCTATCTGCTTTTTGAAAAACTCTGCCATATTGTGTCACACTCTACTGGCCTCACGCCCACCTTTCTCTATATTCCCAGCCTAATGCCTGTCATCCAGAATAAAGCATGTTCAGTCCAAAAGCTTTTTTAAGACTTTACTGCATCAGATCAAACACATTAAGTACATCTTCTCCATGGTACACAGTGACAGCGCAAAGCAGTCTAAAGTACACAGTAACATTGTCGTTAGCCATGTTTACGGATGTTACCAGAAACTTTCCACAGATGATTTTAAACATAGGGTGCTCCTCTCTTACACATAGGTTAGGTCCTCACTTGTTAAATGAAAGTCAGGGGTGGCAAGGTTCCTCTATCTATGTATCCTCCTCTAGGCACCCTGGTGCTTCAGCCCGGCAGAGGACTCTCTCTCCTCAAGGCACAGAGCCACATATTGCTGGTCAGGTGTGTCCTGTTCCCATACCCAAACTCCACTAGGCCTCACTCACAGCTGGGCATCAACTTCACCCACTGCATCACCCATGAAAGGGGTTACAAATAAAGGGCACGGCACCTGCCAACATGCCTGACTGCAGCTTTCGCTTACAGACAGCAGTTCCAGTACTCAATTCTGCTGGAACTTCTGGCACTCAATGAAAACAGCAGGGCACATGCTGAGCACTGGTGGGCTGCATGTTTGATATCAATGAGCTAGTGCATTTGTGAGCTGCATCTTTCTGAGTCAGCCACACATAGGTTGGCTCAATGAGACACTGGACCACAGAAGCAGAATGAACTTGTTGGATTACTCTGTTTTAGTCTTTGAAAAAAGGGTTTGAATTATGGGTGGCTGCTGCAAGGTATTGTGTAATGCTATCCACGTAGAGGCTGCTGATTTAACTGGTTCTTTCCCAAATCAGTGCAGAGGCCAACATGCACCCAGACAGCAGCCCATTTACTCTGGCTCCAGTACACAGTCTAGGGGGATGTCCTGTTATTGCTTGTAGAACTTGTAACCGGAGAGGGGTTGGGGTGGTATTGGATACTCCAAAAATGCTTACTTTTAACAACAAGAGGACACTCTTGACTAGGCAAGGATTCTCTGTACAGTCTATCTATCAAGGGTAAAAAGAATGGCTAGAACTGAGACCCTGCAAGAGCTGTCCCAGAAAGGAAAATGGCTATCACTTTTCCTTCACAATAGCACACAGTCACTTGGATCTTAAACTCAGGTCTATTCTCACAGTGTCTTTCTAGGACAGCTGAAATCCCCCAGTTTCCTCCAGATATCTCTATGTCTCAGGACAACTGCTAAGTTCCTAGCTTCCACCAGGCATTCTTCAGTGAGG
Source organism: Pelophylax lessonae (assembly GCF_965119305.1). Taxonomy (NCBI): domain Eukaryota; kingdom Metazoa; phylum Chordata; class Amphibia; order Anura; family Ranidae; genus Pelophylax; species Pelophylax lessonae. Next base: position 425,743,575 of record NC_138768.1, on the reverse strand, counting down.
GAGAGTTAATACTATACCACAGGACAGCTACACACTTTTCAGCTTCCATCCAGCACTCTTCAGTGAGTCCTCCATACCAGATCCTTAGGTAAGACTGCATAGTTTGCTACAAAGATGAGTAGAAATAGACACCCATGCTCTGCCACAGCTGGGACCTTGATGGTTATAAGTAAACTCCAGCAAAACCTGCCTCAGGGGGGCAGAGCCCCTGAGGCTGTGGAATTTCTCCTGCAGGACAAGAACAAGGGCTGCTCCCAAGCATACCTCCCCAGGAATTGGATGAAGCACACTACATATTCAAGCTGGCCATTTACCTGTCTCAGCCCTTAATGTTCTGGAAGCCTCCAGAATGCAGGGGGAGCAATGAAACATGCAGCCTGTGCAATCTAGTACAGCCCAAAGGACTTAGTAGCTGCTCCAATGATTACAGAGGTTCCAAAAAGAACTAAATGTACTTATTATCATAGCAACCTACACAGGAGGGGGCTATATCAGCATAAAAGCATTATTGTCAGGACCTGGGCTCAAACCTGGGACCGCTTCTGTGTGTGGCATTGATTCTTCTTGCTGAGCTATCCTCCTATGAACTTCCTATATAAGCCTTGCCACCAGAATATTGTGGTCTGATCCTGCATACTACTTGACCTACTTCTATTGTTGTTTGGAAAACAACTTTGGCTTGTGACTCTGACTACAAAACTCTCCTCCTGCATCGACCTTGGCTTGACCCTGACTACTAAACTCTCTCCTGTACCGAACTTGGCTTGTGACCCCAACATGGATTATTGATCTAGTAATTCAGATTTTCCTATCTCTCGCAGACCTGAGAACTGACCTTGCCTGACGTTGTCTGTCATTGGTCTCCACTCAGTACAGGTATTTTCCTAACAGAATAATCTGGCCACAACATAGAGACCGTCACAACTCAACGAACCCTGAGTGAACATATTTTTTCACTAACTGAGGTTGTTCAAGGCTTACAAACACGAGTGCAAGAGTTACAAGGAGAAGTAATTAAAATTGCGAACACAACTTGCGCCGCAACGCCAACAAACAGTTAATAACAGTGATTCAAACCGATTTCCTTTGCCTGATAAATTCAATGGGGATCCTAAACTTTATAGAGGCTTCCTGAATCAATGTCGACTGCACTTTCGGCTGCAATCTTACCGATTTGCAACCCCACGCTCCAAGACAGGCTTTATTATATCTCTGTTTGTTGATGAGGCCATGGCATGTGTTTCCCCATACTTGGAGCAAGACCATGAGATTCTAAGAGCTTGTACTAGGAGCCCCAATTCCTTTTGGTCACCTCTACAATCTTTCTGAACCAGAACTGAAGACGTTAAGGGATTTTCTACAAGAGAATCAGGCGAAGGGGTTTATCCATCCCTCAACCTCTCCTGCTTATGCCCCGCTATTCTTTGTAAAAAAAAAAAAGATGTAACCCTGCGCCCATGCATTGATTACAGAGAATTAAGTAAAATGACAGTCAAGAATCGTTACCCGCTTCCATTATTCCAGAACTATTCAAGAGACTAAGAACAGTAAAAATTTTCATGAAGCTTAATCTGCGGGGTGCATATAATCTTGTTCGCATTCGACCTGGAGATGAATGGAAGACGGCCTTTTCGAACAACATTTGGGCATTATGAATCCCTAGCAATACCCTTTGGAATCTGTAATGCACCAGCTACATTTTAACATTTTATAAATGATGTTTTCAGTGATTAAAAATTAGGAAAGGGGAACATGATCTGTGGTGTGAATAATGACTAGACCTCCATCCCTGGTATACGTATGTCCCTTCATTTCCTCTTGTTTTTAGATGTTTTCAGTGACTTGTTAGACCAATTTGTGGTGGATTATTTGTGGTGGATTATCTTTTCAACCAATTTACAGGAACACCGGAATCTAGTCCGTACTGTCTTTGAACGACTACGACAAAATAAATTATAAATTAAATTGGAAAAATGTGATTTCGAACAGACCTGTATACAGGTCTTGGGCTACATCCTCTCTGCTGAAGGGCTAAACATGGATTCCAGGAACATCCAAGCCATCCTAGACTGGCCTACCTCCAAGAACTTAAAGGATCTGTAATGGTTCAATGAGATTTATTAAAACATTTTCAAAAATTGTGGCCCCCATTACTTATGTGACAAGGAAGGAGGCACACTTTCAGTGGTCCACAGAGGCAGAAATGGCTTTCTCACATCTGAAAACCTTGTTCACCACTGCACCTGTACTGGTGCATTCTAACCTAGAACTTCCCTTTATAGTAAAAGTAGATGCCTCCAATACAGCCATTGGAGCAGTAGTTCTTACTGCAGAACAGAACTATGATATCGGCATCAAGGAACTTTGAGCAATAAAGGAAGCCTTCACTGATTGGAGACACCTTCTGGAGGGCACCACACATCTCGTAACTGTCCTGACTGACCAAAAAATTCTTGAATTTATTAAATCCGCAAAGAGGCTTAATGCAAGGCAGGCAAGATGGACTCTTTTTTTTCAAGGTTCAATTTTGTAATTTCTTACAGACCAGAATGTAAAAAGGGAAAAGCAGAGGCTTTATCGAGAATGTCTGGTGACTCTTCTAACGACTTAGAACCAGTAAATTATATCTTACAAGACAGACACTTTTTGGGATTAATGTATTCTGCAGCGCTTCTTTCAAAGATTAAAGAAACTTATGATTGGAGCCCACTCTTAAACAATCCACCAGGAAATTAGCACATGGACTTTCATGAGGGCCGCTGGACCTTTGAAAAAAGAATGTATGTCCATGAAGAGGCACGACTTAAGGTCCTTCAGCTGGTGCATGATTCAAAATCTGCTGGTCACCCTGGAATTAGGAAAATGGTAGACCTCCTAGCTAGTACCTTTTGGTGGCCTTCCTATAGGAAAAATGCAAAGGAGTATGTTCTCTCATGTGAAACCTGTGCCCGACACAAAATACCATGCTCCCTCCCGGTCGGTCTGCTACAGCATCTCCCTAAGCCATCGTGACCATGGGGATCCGTTTCCATAGTTTTGTGGATCTACCCCCTTCTAAGGGATTTACTACTGTCATGGTGGTGGTGGACTGTTTAACTAAGATTACTCATTTTGTGCCTATCACTAGTATTCATACAGCTAAAGACACTGCTGAAATATTAATACAAGACATTTACAGACTGCATGGGCTCCTAGATGAAATAATATCAATCAAGGAGTCCAGTTCACATCACAACTATGGAAAACATTCTGTTCTACTCCTTGGAATCAAAGTTACCCTATCAACTGCCTTTCATCCACAATCAAATGGGCAGACTGAGAGAACAAATCAAACTTTAGAGTAATATCTTGGTTGTTTCATCTGCCATCTTCAGGATGACTGGACTGAATATCTTCCGTTAGCATAATTTGCTAACAATAACTCCTGCCATAGTTCCATCTCTCAAGGCCCATTCTTCGCCAATTATGGGTGTCATCCATCTTTTATCCCTGGAATTCCCATAGAGTCTTCTTTGCCAACTGTAAATGCAAGGGTTTACAAAATAATCAGGAGTTTCTGAAGAAGACTTTACATGAAGTTCAAGAATCCTTTAAGGTAATTGCAAATAGACACAGACGAACCATTCCTCCCTATTCTTTAGGTGATAAGGTCTGGCTATCCACTAAATATTCACAACTTAAACCTTCTCATTAGAAACTTGGACTTAAGTCCATTGGACCCTTAAAAGTAATTGCGTGAATTAATCCTGTGGCTTACAAACTTAAACTACCACCTTCTATGAAGATCCCTCCTGTTTTTCATACGGCTCTTTTAAAGCGTTTCAGAAGTAATCCTTTTTCTGGTCATACACATCCAACACCAGACCCTGTCCAGGTGCAAGGGGAAGAAGAATTCATATTGGATAAAAATTTTGTCTCCTGTATGCATCGTGGTAAACTACAATACTTATTAAGATGGAAAGGCTATGGACCACAGGAGGATTCTTGTGAGCCCGAGGAGCACGTTCATGCTCCTACATTAATAAGATAATTTCTCCATAGATTTCCTCAAAAACCTGGCCCTAAGACATCCAGAGGATGTCCTATGAGGAAGGGAGTATTGTCAGGACCTCTTCTGTGTCTGGCATTGAGTCTTCTTGCTGAGCTATCTGGGATGCTAGACAACTCCCTGCCTGATATATTAGACAATCCTGTCTGATATATTTTACAACCCTGCCTCATGTCTCGATTGCTATTGAACCTTGAACTCCTTGCTCCTTCCATGAACTTCCTATATAAGCCTTGCCTTTGCACTTCCTGTTGCCAGATTATTGTGTTCTGATCCTGCATACTACTTGAGCTACCTCTATTGCTGTTTGGAAACCGACTTTGGCTTGTGACCCTGACTACGAAACCCTCCTCCTGCATCAACTTTGGCTTGTGACCCCGACTATGAAAGTCTCCTCCTGCATCGACTTTGACTTGTGACCCCCGACTACAAAACTCTCCTCCTGCACCGAACTTGGCTTTTGACCCCAACACGGATTATTGGTCTAGTAATTCAGACATTCCTATCTCTCGCAGACCTGAGAACTGAGCTTACCTGATGTTGTTGGCCATTGGTCTCCACTCATTACAGGTATTCTCCTTACAGTTAAAGTGCCAAAATAAATCCATAAATAACTATGTCATATGATAGCCTGCTTTATTAGCAGGAGTGAAGGTATTACAATGCTTTTTGGAACTCAAAATATACATTCATGTTAGGTCTCCAAACAGTTCTGAAAGTAGACTGCAGATATAAATATAACCAAGCAGAGTAACCTCACTGCTACTCTACTCTTAAACAGTTATAAGTAATTCTTGCTCATCTAGAGCATATGTACATATTAGGAATTGGGACATAACATCAAGGACAGGCCATAAATTATTTCCAAACAGAAGGGATAGCCCCTCTTAGACAGCTGATACCAAAACAGGTGTCCTCTTTGGAAGCTATCCCCTCTTGTCCTGTCTCAGGAACAGTCACACATTTTAGACTTTCTATTACTTTCTCTTCTGAATTATGGCTAGAGGAACGCTTTAAGGTGGACCTATTTTACAGACAGCCTGAAAAAAATATAAAGCTTTTAAAAAAAAAAAAAACCTACCTTGGCCCTGGTTTCTGGCACTTCCAGGAGGTAGCTGTTATAGCATTGCACCTAAATGCTGCCTCCGGTGAAAGCTGGGCACTTGAAATATTGTGAGAATTAATTCCAGCACATTGCATATAGCTATTATGCGGATATCCACATGATTCAGTCATTTCTGAGCCACTGATCTAGAACAAATGTGCAGATTAGGAAATGGTGAAACTTTCAATCTGCATACTTATTATGGGTTATTAGCTCAAAGTGTTGTAGCAAGAGGGCTAGCATGAATGCCAGGCAGCTGGAATTTTCAGAACAAGTCAGCAACACGTTATACTGCCTGCTACCAAAAAGTTAAAAAAGGCAAATAAAAGAAAATAGTAATTTACTTGTACAGCAAAATATGTACACAGAGGAAGGGATTTTGTGAGCAAGAAAGTCAGTTTGGTATGCTACCCTTATTAGAAGAAACTGGCAGCCATGTCAGAACCCCAGGGAACCTGGAACTGGCTACAATAATTCACCAACAAGAACCTTCTTCTGCTTCTGCTTGACTGAGATAAGTTTATTTTAGAGCCTAAGCTGATGCAAATTGGATGGATAATGAAAGCATTTTGAACATTTCCATTAATGTTTTCTGTCCTCAAATGCCATTCGTGCACTGATCTCTTTTTCCAGTACACCTGTGGGTTGTGTAATGTGTTTACCTAGCAAATCCATAAATTAATGCAGAAGTTGTCCTTTTGTAAGTGAAATCGGATTTGCATTGTATGCGAATAACTCTGTAACTAAAATATTGCTCTGTCATATTTTAGCCAGTTCTTGTAGTGAAAGAAAACCTGAAATCACAGAATCTGTGATTATCGACCATATGCATCCAAGCTGATTGTTCAGATTACACAGAAAACAATAAAAGCCTTTCATGAGGCATATACCGAAAACAATCTCCTGTAGGGAATCCAATGTGTTATTTCTTGTTTTGAAATTCTTTATTTAGCAATTCCTGCACAGCACACATAGCGGTGTTAGGTTTGTAATGCAGCTTTATTCATTGATATACCTCCTTAGACCCTTTCTATAAAGACAATATGGTCACCTGCTGACTTGCCACCATCCACAGGCAGCTTAGCTCTACAATAAGACACAGAAATTAAATCCAGCACAATTTTACTTCAGCTTAACCTTTTTCTGCCTGCGCTATATAAAGACAGCTACAGCGTGAGCCTAAAGTGCCGGGAGGGTGTCCATGTACGTCCTCCCGTGCATGTGAAGCCTGCGCCCCCTGCCGAGTCCATGAGGCTCGGCCGATCCCGGCCCCTTACCACGTGATCAGCTGTCAGCCAATGACAGCTGATCACAGGATGTAAACAAAGCCGGTAATCAGCTTTTTAAAAAAAAAAGCTGATTACCGTCTGGAGTAACAGCACATCGGTCCCGCATACCCCCAGACCCACTCCTGCTAAACAGTGTCCACCAGTGCCACTTACCAGTGCATCTCAGCACTGCTAATCAGTGCCCACCAGTGTCACCTATCAGTGCCTGGTGCCATCAATAAGTGCTGCCCATCAGTGGCACCTACCAGTGCCCTTTAGTGCAGCCTCATCAGTGCAGCCTCATCAGTGCCGCCTATTAGTGCCACCTATCAGTGCCCATCAGTGCCACCTATCAGTGCAGCCTCATCAGTGCTGCCTCATCAGTGCCAATCAGTGTAGCCTATTAGTGCCCATCAGTGCAGCCTTATCAGCGCACATCAATGAAGGAGAAAATTACCTGTTTACAAAATTTTATAACAAACTATGAAAAATGTTTTTTTTACAAAATTTTCAGTCTTTTTTTATTTGTTTAGCAAAAAATAAAAACTCCAGTAGTGGTTAAATACCCCCAAAAGAAAGCTCTATTTGTGTGAAAAAAAATGATGAAAATTTCATACGGGTACAGTCAGAGTTGCATGATCGCACAATTGTCATTCAAAGTGTGATAGCACTGAAAGCTGAAAATTGTCCTGGGCAGGATTGGGGGTTTAAGTGCCCAGTAAGCAAGTGGTTAAGCCAGCCATAGATGGTTTGAATCTCAACCGGTTCAGCAGGGACTGGCTGAGATTCAAATGCAAATATTGTCAGCGGTTAGCAATAATCACTGTGTTTTCCCTGCAGGTATGGCTCCCTGTGCCCCCCCCCCCCCCCACCGACCGGGAGAACTGCCGTGGTTGTAGGAAAGAGAATTGCATAATTTATGGCCTGCCTAAGTGTGGAGGGGGAGGTGTGTTTGCGTTAAGGTGTGTTTGGTTAGTGGAGGGGAGGTTACTCCCCACTAAATCATTGGTGGTTTTGGTCAGTAAACTCCATCCAGCCAGATTACCAAAAAATTGGTAGCCAGTGACAATAGAACACCTCCACCCACATTACAGGAATGACTATCTCCCGACCCTCAAGTGAAAGTGATAACCCAACTACCAGTACCGTCACATGCAGTGGCGAAGCTAGACAACTGGGGCAAAGACTTAATTCGGTACCCCTCCCCAAGGAGGAAAGTGCCAGTAGGGCAGAAGTATTTGGGGGGCTTTGGTCAAATATCAGGGGTCTAAATAGACCCCTTATGTCTCACTTTTGAGACAAAGAACAGGACAAATTCCTCAGTTTCTTTCTCTGCAGCCTCTCTTGCATCAGACTGTTCATTCATAAACTAAAGCATAGTAAACACAGTTTACAATGGGAGAAGAGGGAGGCACTGTGCTCAATGGGGGGTGGGGCAAAGAGATCACTGATGCTCAGTGAAGAAACAAGGGGGGCACTGGTGCCAAGTGGGGAAAAAGAGGGGCAGTGGTGCTCAGTGGGTGGACAAGAGGGCATTGGTGCTCAGTGGGGAGACGAGAGGGGCACTGGTACTCAGTGGAGAGACTAGGGGGCACTAGTGCTTAATGGAGAGACAATGGGGGCTCTCGTTCTCAGTGAGGGACAAAAGGGGGCACTGGTGCTCAGTGGGGAACCAAGGGGGGCACTGGTGCTCAGTAGGGGAAGAGGTGGAACTGGTGCTGACAAAGTGTGAAGACAAAGAGAGCACTGGTGCTCAGTGGGAGAAAAGGGGGGCACTGGTGCTCAGTGGAGGGACAAGGAGGGTACTGGGGTTCAGTGAAGGGATAAAGGGGGCACTGATGCTCAGTAGGGGAAAGCTCAGTGGGAGGACAAGCAGGGCACTAGTGGTCAGAAGGAGCAGATGTGGGACACTGGTGTTCAGTGGAGGAGAAGGGGGCACTGGTGCTCAGTGGGGGATGGGGCACTGGTGCTCAGTGGGAGACAAGGTGGCACTTGTGCTGAGTGGGGGGACAGGGTGGCACTGGTGCTCAGCAGGGGACAAGGGCGTAACTGGTTCTCAGTGGGGGGACAGGGGGACACTGGTGCTCAGTGGGGACATAAGGGGGTCCTGATGCTCATTAGGGGGAGGGAGCACTGGTGTTCAAAACCTGGCTGCTTGATGCCATCTGGAATCCTGTGGAGGAATCACACCCTCTCTCACTGTTCTTGTCTGCTGACCTTTCTCCGGGGAGATGCAGTGACAGCTCAGCCGATCACTGCTGCCAGGAACAAGCCAGAGCCATGAGAAGAAGATGAGTAAAGGTGTCCATACATGATTCACTTTTTTTCATTCAACCAGCGGTTGAAACCTGGTGGACTGCCAGAATTTCAATCCATGTATAGCCGACTTTAATCACATTCTCTCCACTGTTTTCAGAAAGTATCTAGGATTTCTTTAGTTTCCAGCAAATAAACAGTGCAAAGGAAATATGAGTATGTGGCCATTAGAGCAAACCTGTTAATTTGCCCTGCAATGTATAGGTATACTTTAATCTGTGCTTTCTGAAATTAAAACAATTGCAGTAAACCTTCCTGCTTGCAAAATTGTTATTAAAGTTAAGTTCAGCTTTAAGGGCATTGGGAGACCATGAAGCTAACATGGTGAATACATTTGGTGTGGCAGATGACATTTCAGATGACATTTTATAAAAGTAGCAGTACTAGAGTTGTAGAGCTGAAAATCTTCATTCTCCTTTCAATGGTGCGTCACCCTCTTTTATAGAGTAAATCAGGCAGATGTAAACTACTGGCTTACACAATATATAGTATATTGTGTATAAGGTAAGTGTAAGTAAAAATTTTGTTCAGTTTATACACCTGCTTATACATGTCAGTTTATACACCTGCTTCACCATGATTTCTTTTGTAAAAAAACTGAAAACTTACAGCACACAAAGCTTCAAACCTGTATTATACATCTAATCAGCTTTTGTCTGGCACAAGATGTAATTAATGCATCTTTCTCATCCATCGAGGGATGCAGGAAACCATATACTTTTGGGTTATACTGCTGCATACAGAGGATTGGATGCAAAAATTGTGGGCTATGCCAGAAATAACCCCTACTACAAGCATGCCTTGTTTTTTACTATGTCCCAGAAGGATGGATTTCTTTTTCTTCAACTCTGCTGGGAAAAGTCTAAACATTTTTTTGCTAGTCTTTTTTTGTGTGTGTCTCACACATCTTCTAATCAATCATTATGTCACATATCCACAAAGAGCCAATGTGTAGGTTGGATATTTTTAACACTAATTGGCTTTATCTCAATATGTCAAATTATTGCTGTACAAAGTAGTATGATTTATGACTGTATTACAGACAGAAGAACACATTACTTAGAATAAAATCTACAGTATCACAGAGTCACTGAAAAAAATGTCTTCTATTTTAGTCCTTAAAGAGGAACATGACTCTGGAAGCTGTGCCCCAAAAATGCAAATTGAGGGCAAAGAACTACTCACTAGTATTGTCTGTGGTTTCCCTGCAGATGATCTTTTCCCATTACTGACTTACAATGCCTTGTTCTGCACTATGTCTGTGTGGAGGCAGCCAATTTGATAAAGGCAGGGATTTACTTCCTCATGTCAGATCCTCCAGCAAGGAGAACAGTGAGCAGCACAGCAGTGACTTCACCAAATCTTACTCCAAATCTCCAGAAGCTAGCAGTCAGAACCAGCAAAACCTTAGATTCACACTGCTGATGTACAATTATGAGACAGAAGAGCCCAGGTGCCCTCTCATACCGGGAAATGCACTGTTAGTGTTCAGAAGGAATTCTAGATAAGAGATAGATTTTTCAGGATACTGCTTAGGCACAATTAACAGTTCTTTAAGTTCCCTATAACACAACACCACATTTTCACTTTTTTAGTCACATGTTTGCGGGCTGCGCTTGATGCATTTTTCAGGTGCATTTTGCGGTGCGTTTTTCATTTTTAAACCCTCGTTTTTGCAGGCAGTTTAAATGCATTTTATGTTTTCCATTTCTTTTACTATTTAAACACACTGTAAGCACAGCTGACCGCTGAATAAAAAAAAATAATAATTGCCGGCAAAAAAACGAAATCAGCGAAAAAAACATACCAGCCTGCATACCAGGCTGTATGCCCTCAACATGGGGAGGCTGCTCTGGGGTGGGAGGGCTCTGACCCCCCACCCTAAAGCACCTTGTCCCCATGTTGATACAAGTTGGAAAATTTGAGACCTCTTTGATACAAGCTGAAAGACTTTGACATTAATTGGATTGTTTTGCAACACTTTGATACTGTATATTAAAAAAGAATAGCGCACACATGCAAAAGAAATGACTTTCAAATATGGAGACAATCCATAAATAAAAATGGGGATTTAGTCCCACCATATGGCCATATCGTGCTCAAGCCCACTACTGCGTCAAAGTACCCCATTATCAGTGGGTCCTACACTATCCATAAAAAAGGGGTGAATCCAGCCTCTCTTACCCTTGGAGACAACACTCCTTGCTGGGAAAGATGTGCTAATGCACTACAGGGGACTCCTCCTATATCTACTTGATAGTGACACCAATAGAGTACAGGTGTGTGTGGGGGATGGGATGCTCAACCACAGAAGTCTGGTCAGACCGAATACATAATAAACAAGCAAAAAATTGGGGGAGCAAACCCTGAACATGTATATCTAAAACCAGTGCAGCTATGGACCAAGCAAAATGTATATTAAAAAAGAATAGCGCACACATGCAAAAGAAATGACTTTCAAATATGGAGACAATCCATAAATAAAATTGATACTGGACCTTATTGTTGATTTATTTTAAAGTGCTTTTTAAGAAAAAAAATACCAAACATGTTATACTCACCTGCTCTGTGCAGTGGATTTGCACAGAGTGGTCTGGATCCTCCTCTTCGTAGGTCCCTCTTCGCTGCTCCTAGACCCTGTCTCCTGTTGAGTGATCCCACAACAAGCAGATTGCTATGGGGGCACCATTCAGACACAGAGCTGTGGTTTGGCCCAGTCCCTCTCTTTCCTGATTGGCTAACTGTCTTTGATTGACAGCAGCGGGAGCAAAAGGCGCCGCTGCTGTGTCTTAGCCAATCAGGAGGGAGAGTCCGGGATGGCCGAGGGACTCGTGGATATCGCTGGTTCGAGATGGGGCTCAGGTAAGTTTTTGGGGGGCTGCTACACACAGAAGGCTTTTTATCTTAATGCATAGAATGCATTAAGATAAGAAAAAAAACTCTGCCTTTACAAACCCTTTACATTTTTTATGTTTCACTAATTAAAAGCACCGACCACTTTACTATTACTGGAGAACATTTTGAAGGATATATAATTTTGAAAAGTATTGAATATTGTAGACATAGAGGTGAATATTTGTTATAGGGATCAAGCATAGCACGGTATTATAGTATTTAATAGTTTTAGAGATAGCAGGGGATATATAAAACAGCAGCTGGTATTATCAGTAAAGAGTTCTGCATAGTACAGTGTGATAATATATTCAATAATCAAACACTGGTAGGTGATTCTCATTAAATTCCAGCTTAACTTTCAGTTTAAAGCAGCTAAGTACATTAATGATGCATCAAAACAAGAGGTATGGACCTCTGGTTCCGGCGCCATATGTAGCAGATGAGAGAACAAGCCTGGTCTATTAGTCTGCTTACAAACTCCCGGGGCAGCTTTTCGCCAGATTTCTACCTCACAGGTTCCGCACCTTGCTGAATGGATTGGTATCTCTCTCAGCCCCGCTCCCAATTTCGCTCCCAACATTCGTCTTCTTCACAGGCAGCCTTGGATCTCAAGATGGCTACTTTAGCCAACGCCGCAGGGTTGGAAGACAGCATGGAGCCATGTGAGGTGATGTCTCTGGATCAACAAGATTCACACGGGCTGATTGCACAGGCTGTAGCTGCTTTGTTATCCCCCACTATCACAGCCGCCATTGACAGAGCTGTGGTGGCAGGCATTAGTCAGCTCAAGAAGGAATTAAGAGAACAGTCTCAGAGACAGAGTCAGTCAGAAGTTGAGCAGCGTATATCCTTGCTAGAAGATGAGCTGTATGAGGCTAATGCCACTGTGGAACAATACACTCAGGCGCAACAACTTTAACAAGATAAAATAGAAGATTTAGAGAACCGGCCTAGATGGAATAATTTAAGAATAATTGGCGCTCCAAAATCCGCTAAGGCTGGATCTCTCCTGGATATCTGTGTCAACTGCCGAGGCTCTGGGTCTACCTGACAAATGTGTGGCAGAAAGAGCACACCCCCTCAGCGCTCCCTCATACAGCTGTAGGTCTCCTAGATCTGTGATTATCAAATATCTTAACTATGCAGATCGACTGGCTATCCTGCAATTTTTCAGAAAGGCATGGTCTGTTCAAATTGAAGGCCACAAGCTCCTGAATTTTTCTAATATTTCAGCTGAGGTATCTCAGAAATTAAACAAATTCCAAGTGGTCTGCTCAGTGCTTTTCAAAAAAGGCATTAGATTTACACTAGCTTACCCAGCTACCCTAAGCTTACAATCTCCTGACGGGGAACAACTTACATTCCAAACTCCAACAGAGATGGAATCTTTCCTCCCATATCTATCACCTAGATTGGTAGGAGCAAGCACCACCTAGGATAAGACCACATCTGGGAATAGGGAGCAGCATAAACCTAGAAAGACCCCCTGAAGCGGTTACGTTATGAAAATCCCTCTAATCAATCCCACCATCATTTATACTGTGGTTACTTCAGTAATACCCTTGTGGTGGTATCTCCACGCTTTTATTCCAAGGTACTCATGTTTTCAGCCTGCTGTTATCTTAACCGCTAGTAAGTGGTAATACTGTATATCCATGTTTTCTGTTATGTGAATGTGGTTATGAATAACCCCACCATTAGCTTGTCTCATTGTGGGGAGTGACTGGACCTTGACAGAGAATCTCCCATCTCCAACTGCTTGTTCTCTAAGAGGAGCTGCAGCCCAGTCCCTTCCCTCCGTAGCTGTAAACAGGCTAGCGCTCTCACTCGATAGTGGAAGGCACATGTGGAAAAAAGTCATCACTATACGCTGTTTACAATTTTTGGTATGCTATGCTATCCGTTTTAACAAAAAATTGCGAAAAAGTGTGCTGATATGAGTGAGTAAGCTGCAACCAAAGATCCAATAATTGGATAGGATGGAAGTCCCCTATGGTCTCACACTTGGTTCAATGTCTAAATATTCATTTCACAGCCCTCCGGAATGAAGCCCTCCACCTCCACGCAGTAACCGGGTTTGAGCCTGGAAGACATACTTTCTGCCATCTTGCTTCTTTATCAGACAAACACAAGGCTCAAACTCGGTAACTGCATGGAGGTGGAGGGCTTCATTCCGGAGGGCTGTGAAATATGAATATTTGGACATCGAACTGAGTGTGAGACCATAGGGGACTTCCATCCTATCCAACCTAAAGGGGATCAGGAGAGACAGGAGAAGTACACTCTTACGTTTAAGATTTCTTGTCATCTGGTAAGAGGCCCATTTGCCTATTGTAAGGTGTAGGAAATGATCACTTTATTGTCCTGTCACAAGAGGCCCTTTCCCTAAAGGTGGCTGCCTTTTCTCGCCCTTATCTCTGCATTTGCTGGTAAGAAGCAAACCTGTGAGGTGGTGGGAAACTGTCACATCCACGTTGGAGAACTGTTTGTTTTTTCCAGCACCAGTTTTTTCACCGTTTCTCACGTCAACTGTTACCCAAGAAATCTGGACTTTGAGTTGATTATTTTTGGGACTATTCACTTTACCCCTATTTTGGGGTTTTGTTTCATCACCACCACACCCATGTAGAACATGTTTTTTATTTTCACTGTGGTGTAAATATTTGTTTAAGGAATATACTGTATGTTATATTCATTACAGAATTTAATAATTGTGTTTGAACATCACCTATTCTGTTTATAGCCCTTCACATTTAGCGCACCAGACTATTTTCATTTATCCCTTTTAATAGTTTCTTCTTTTCTTACCTTTCTTCTCAGGGAATACTTTGTGCCAATTTGTACAGATAAACATTTTATAGTCTATGGGTAGAACTGCTGGACTAATCCCCAATTATCGAGGACGCCTGTTATGGAGCCATATTACTATATACTATCTCACAAATAGTATGTGGGTAGTCTACCGGAATGTTAACGATTTACGATTTCCTGGCCAAAAGGGTGAAAATACCAAGACACTTGAAATTACTTGCTGCAGGAGACTTACTTTCAGAGGATGATTTTTACCGCCTGCAGAAACTGTGGGTGGGTCGAGTTCTAGGTTAAGCAGCCAAGGGACAGAAAGCTGGAGTGCTGATCCTGTTCCACAAAAACTTGTCCTATGAATTTGTTTCTGTGTACAGGAATGATACAGGACAAATAATTACAGCTCGCCCTAAATTCCCTACTAATGATCTTTTGTTTTTTAATGTATATGTCCCAAATCCCTCGATAAGATGTACTTCTGCTCATTATCAGAATGGCTTCTACATACACCTCAGATCCAACACTTAGTAGAAGTAGACTTCAACATGTCTATGTGTAATAGCGAAGATAGATCTATGAGGCAGGCAAGGGTTTTAAACTGCCCAAGGCCATTCTACCCCTTTTTATCAGATGTCCTCTGCCCTCCAATTTATTGACCCTTGGCGGTTATCACACCCATTATCCAGAAACAGTGCCCTATCAGCAATTAGTAAAGTAAACCTTTCAAATGCATGTTTAGTGACGCTTGGTCAGAATATGCTAATGCCAATGCTTCTCACAGGGAAAATCCTAACCTCTTTTGGGAAGCTGGTAAAGCTTTGCTACGAGACAAAGCCATTTCTTGGCCATTTCTGTCCTCCTATAAGAAACAATACCAGGCGGCCAGTGGAAGACTTTGAATGGCCCAAACTCTTTTGAACGACAGAATGCCTCAGACCATAGGAAACTTTTTGGCGCAAAGCCAAGTAACTATTGACTTATAAGTAGACAACCAAGAACACATTACACTTTCCCTCGCAGTCCTTCAGTTCCATAAACATGGAAATAAAGTGAGTAAATTATTAACAAAGTTATGTAAGGGACCTTATCACCTGACTCATATTACCACATTGAAGGATTCTCGAGGCATTCTTTCCTGTTCCGCCAAAGACATTAATAAAATCTTAGAAACATACTACTCCACTCTTTATGTGACTGAACCTATTCACCTAGACAAAGCTTCTAAATTTTTATATTCCATTCATCTGCCAAAGATAGATTTGGAGCATTTAGAAATAATAAATCCTTCAATAACTCCGGAGGAAGTTTCTGTGGCTATAAAAAGCTGGAGAAAGGAAAGGCTCTAGACCCAGATGGCTACACCATCAATTTATAAATTGACTACAGACCTGATTTCTACTACCCTATTAGGGGTTTATAATTGGATCTGGGAAGGTGGCCCTGTCAGCAACCATGAATCAGACAATGAGTGCTGACAGTTATCCGACAGCTGAGGAACCTGAGCACAGAGAAGAGCTGCTGTGAGCCCAGCCCTGACAGTACTCCCTCCTCAATGACCTCTCCCCCTCGGAGGGGCACCAGGTTTGAGGGGAAAACATCTATGGAAAGCAAGGAGGAGGACAGGAGCATGTACGTCCGAAGATGAGACCCGAAAGCATTCCTTCAGACCGTATCCTCTCCAATGAACAAGGTATTTTGTGCGCCCACTGAACCTATAGGAGTCAATGATCGATTGTATCTCATATTCCTCATGGTTTTCTATATGAACTGGGCAAGGATGTGGTACTGGGATGGTGAAGTGGTTTCACACCAAAAGTTTTAATAAGGAAACATGAAATACATTCGAAATACGCATGTTAGAAGGAAGGTCTAATGCATAGCCATAGGGTTAATCCTACGGAGAATACGGAAAGGCCCAATATACCATGGTGCCAATTTCAGTGAGGGAACATGGAGTAGGAGGTTACAAGTTGACAGCCAGATTCTCTCCCCTCCCACTTTAGTTGTCAGCCTACAAGAGGAGAGCGATGAGCAGTCACGTGAGCGCTGGGAGACGCTCTGAAATAAGGTAGAAATTGGCATATTTTTTATACAGCACAGACACTGGGACACATATCGTTATTTAACAGATGGGATGGTATGATCATAATATAGCAGCTTTACAACCACTTTAAGTTATAATAAATCTTTTCCTTCTTGGCTGCATTCTTTCCCCTTCCCTGTAAACAACAAATATATCACCTATCTAGGAATCAAAATAGGAAAGGAACCTTAGTCTCTTTACTACTTCAATTACTCCCCTTTGGTTTCTAAAATTGTGGGTGAATTGGAAGCATTTATGGGCGCCCTCTGAGGAAGTCACATGACGATACGCGTTAGGGTTGGACTACACGGCTTGCCACACTACACTTCTGCCGGGACTGAGCTGCAGGCTGTCCTCACTGATCACTGCTGGACGGAGAGCGGTGAGATCACGCTGCTAGCCGGTATATCGGCTTTGAAGTGTCTGCATGTATTGCTATCTTTACATCTTACATTGTAAGTGCATATTGTTTGGGGAACTTTTATTTTATTTAATAAACAGTTTAAACGGGCTTCACTATCAGTCTGTACTTTTTCTCCTGGTATGCTGATTGGTCTCTACTCCTGTGATCTACTCTTGAGGAGAGGTGATGAGAGGATCGATCCAAGGTGTGGAGTTTATCCAAGAACAATGAGTGTGCTTTTTGGCCCCATACATTTATGTTTTTTGTGAGTGCAATATTTGAGGGGGGTGATCATCCACGAGGTGCGGTGACGGCTTTGATGGGCTTTTGACCACACTGAACTCTCCTTCTACATTTATGAGCACTGGGAACGATTTTGCAAAGACTCTGTTTTCTTTTTCAGAGGACTCTAATATAGAGATGTACTGTATATCCATTTATGATTTTATCAATTATGTGTTTTTAGAAGCGCTGCTAATGTGTGGTTAATTGCATCATACATATTGTTTCTAAAGAAAAAATAATGTAGCGTATGCACTTGCTACACAAGTCATATTGTAATTGAATGTTATTAAAAATTAACTTTCCTTTCCAATCTGCAGCCTCTGTGATTTTCTGAAAATTCAATGCAATATGGCTACCTGGAGTTATGAATGTGTACTGAACCCACCCCAGAAATATAATTTCCTGCTTGTGGGATTGGCTCATCATTTTCCTCAGAAGTCTGCCTAAGATACAAGTCAGGATTCAGGTAGCATCTGCAACATAAAATTCATTTTGGTGAGATACTTCAAATAGTGTCAGGAAAGGACTCAGCTGCTGGTGGCACTGTGGCTCCCAGATCCATAGGCTACAGTTCCGGTGTCCACCAGCAGGTGTCTCTCAGCAGCCAGGAGATCATTTCATGTAATCAGTCATCACCTTGTTGCAGGATGTGTATATAAACCCTGTCCATGCTCTTTATTCTTACCTCCGTGTTGCTTCCATGTGCCCCTGACCTGCGATCCTGTATCTGGACCCTGATCCCGATTCCCGACCCTGCAGCCTGATCCTTTTCCACCTGCTCTCTGTTTCCCTTTACCCTCTCCCTGTCCTGTCTTGCTCCCAGCTCCCTCTGCTTGATCTCCTGTGTATAACCTTGGCTCTGTTTAGATTACGATTGGCATTCCCCATTTGCTGTATATATTTGGTTTACGCAGTTGTTCATTGGGTGCCCCTATTTGTTTGTTTTTTTGGTTTGTTTTACTCAGTTTGGTATTTTGGAGGTGCGTCTACGTTTATGTTGTTCACTGATCTTTTAAATAAATTATATTTTTTACACTGTATTTGTGCCTGACATTCTCTGTGGCAGTCCATGCATTTCTGGTCACACCAGCAGCTGACAAATAGGAACGCATCTAAAGGAAAGCAGGCCCAGCATATTTCCTCATTATGCTCTGCGGCTGCACAGCTGATTGATAATTATGAAACCACTCCCATTAGACCCACTCAGCACAGACGAACAAACAGTGATTTCTTTCTGCTCTAGGTACAGTGGTGGATCAAGATCAGTCCCAGGTAATTATTTTGGGGGGGCTAAGACAATCTTGGAAGTTTTTTACCTTAACCGATTGCCGACCGCCGCACGACGATTTACGTTGGCAGTCAGCCCCTTACAGGCAAAGCGACGTAGGGCTACGTCGCTAGCCTGTGAGGGTCTAGGGAGCGAGCGCTCGCCGCCGGAGGCGCGCTCCCGCACGGTCACTGACCCCCCCCATGCGTGTGACCGGCGGACCCGATGTCCGCCGGTCACTCGCAATCGTCCATTACAGCAGGAGAAAGGCAGGCGGCTAATGTAAACAAGCCGCCTGTCATTCTCCCCTGTATATGAATAGTGATCATACGGTTCTACTATGTAGGACCGTTGATCACTGTTCATACACCTCAAGCCACAGCCAATCACAGTTAGAATCACGCCCCTAGGGACACACATAACCCCTCCCTCTCAAAAAAAGTTAACCCCTTCACTGCCAGTGTCATTTTACAGTAAGAGTGCATATGTATAGCACTGATTACTGTAGTGATGTCACTGGTAACCCCAAAAGTGTAAAAAATGTCAGTCAAGGGTCCAATCTGTCCGTCGCAATGTCGCAGTACCGCAAAAAAAATCGCAGATTGCCGCCATTACGCGTTAAAAAGAAACCAACAAAAATTACAAAAATCTTTCCCTTAGGTAGTAAACGCAATAACTTTTGCGCAAACCAATCAAAATACGCTTTTTGCGATTTTTTTTTTACCAAACATATGTAGCAGAAAACAAATTGGCCTAAAATGTTAAAAAATTTAGATTTTTACATTTTTTTTTGGGAATTTCATATAAAAAAATGTGAAAAATATTGTTATTTTTGCAAAATTGACGCTCTTTTTTTGTTTATAGCGCAAAAGGTAAAAATTGCACAGGTGATCAAATACCACCAAAAGAAAGCTCTGTTTGTGGGAAAAAAAGGACGTCAAATTCGTTTAGGTACAGCGTCGCACGACCGCGCAATTGTCCGTTAGTCACGCAGTGCCGAATCGCAAAATAGGCCCTGGTCAGGAAGGGGGTAAAATCTTGCGGGGCTTAAGTGGTTAATGCAGAGAATAAACTAAGGTTAAAAAAAACCTTTTATACCTTACAACCATATTACATCCCATTACATAGACCTTCAGTCTTCTGGCTGGCTTAGTGATGTCATGGGCCCTCTCTTTTCCTGGCAGAATTGGTGGGCAGTCCTTCCTCTGGAAAAGAATAGTGCTCACATATTCTTGGTATGTGAGCCCAGTCTTACATGATGGTTTGCCTCCAAGAGGCATGTACACAATAGCACATCAGCAGCTCTGAATTAAGGAGTGGTAAGCCTCTGAGGGAAAGCACGCGAGAATAGAAATGAATATTGTAGCTAGTGTTGTGTTCAATTTTTCAACACTCTGGGCCACTGACTGTTTTATTTTTTATAAACGTGGATTTGGGCTTTAAGTAAAGTTGATATTTAGAAAAGACTCTGCTTTTATTGAACAGGGCTGAAAGTCTCCAATGTGTAAATGTCTGCTGCTAGTAAAAAAGGAAGAAATGAAGCCAAGAGCAATTACTGTGCTGTTGTTGCTGTTAGGAAAGAAATAACAATCTTGTTTTTGCACATTTCTTCCAAAATGATTTGCTACTAACAAAGTTATATTATGTATCACCACCATACATCTGCAGTGGGAAAGATTACTTTTGTACTGTCTTAGTTGAATTTTCGATGAATATATGTATATTGGTAAAGAAAATAAAAAGTAACAATATACAGAATTTTATTATTACTGTTGTATAGGACAAGATTACACTCACATTTGGTCATCATGACATGATGATCTGTGCATTCGACTAAATGGCCAGCCTCTCTCATCTTTCCTTTAGTGCCCCCTATTAGTGGCCAGGAGCAGTTGCTGCAGGAAGAGAAAATGTAGATACATTCAGAGGCTTAACTAGAACCTTCAGGGCCCCAGTGCGAGAAACCATGAAGGGCCCCCCGGACCCCTGCCACGGCCCTTCCCTTCAAGCCTGGGGCTCTTCCCACTGATCCTGGAGCCCTTTATTACGGTCCTGCAGCGGGACCCTTTCACATGTTCTGCAGTGGGCCCCCTTCTTGCCATCTTGGGGCCTCCCCACAGTGGTGGAATGCCAGGGCCTGGTCGCAAGTGTGACCTTTGCCATCCTGGAAGTTCACCCACTGGTGTCAGTACTTTTTATTTTTTGGTATTTTAATTTAATTTTTTTTATCATTTTATTTTATTTTTTTACAATGTCACTGACTATCACTCTGTCCATTCAGAAAAAGAAGGAGCTGGTAAATTACATATTTACGGATCCCTTCCTGGTTCTCTATTGTGACACATCTCCCCTGCAGCTGCTGGCAGGAGAGGGAAGGGAGCACAGGGGTGGGGGGGGGGGGGACCAGGGAAGCACACAGGGGCCCAGGGACAGCAGAACACAAGTGAACTGAATAGGAGGAGTGGCGGGGGCAGCGTACAGAGGAACCAATCTCCTCCATTTTCCTCCTGCAGCTACAGGAGGAAAAGGGAGGACAGTGATTTCTCTACATGCTACCCTCGCCGCCCCTCCTATCCAGGTGTACAGGGGAGCCGCACAGGCCCCCTGGAGCATGGGGCCCAGTTGCATTTGCAACCCCTGCAACCCCTGTAGTTACGGCCCTGGACACAGTTTCCAGGCTGCAGGTCTATGTGTCTGAAACTCCTGTTTAGTCCCAGTTCACATTTGTGCAATGCAGGAACGCTGCGAATATACAGCGTGTTCCCGCATCACATCCACACCCCTGGCAGTTCACACTGCCATATGCGATACGCAGGGGCTGTCAATTAAAAGTTAACAACACCCCCAGTTGAGATCGCATATCGCAGTGCGATCTGCAAGTTTGCACAGAATCGGATGGCAATAGTGTGAACCACAATGCGATCTGATTCTGCTGCGGATTAAAAAAAGGGTCATGTGCGTGTTTAGTTTGATTGCGGTGCAAATTCAGCCATACAAACTGTATGGCTGAAATTTGCACCGCACAGAGATCGCATGTAATTAGTAATCCGAATTACATGCGATCTCTGTGATCGCACAAATGTGCACCGGCACTTAACAGCAACACAGATACCCATTGTAACTGATTTTAAAGCAGGTGTCAGAGACCTTTTCACACCTGCTCTTAAAATTGTGCATTTTCTATGCACTGCAGGTAAATTCAAAGTGGTTACAAAGTTTCAAAGTTTTTTTTTTTTTTTTTTTGCATACTTTCATTAACATAAAAACTCTACTATCTTTCCTAGCACCCTTTTTCCCTAAACACTTACCTGGCTTCTGTCAGCACTCCAGTACTGTATCTCCTCACAGCCTGCTTTCACAGGAGTAACTAAGAGTGGCAGAGTCATAGGCTACTGTTAGTCAATTTCCAGTGGGGAGGGAGGAGGATGTGACTTACCAATGCTGTATGTGTCTACGGCTGCACACAGCCCAGCTCAGGAGTGCAAATGCACAGGTGGCTCAATTAACACTTGTTAAGACCCTGTCAGTAACACGCTGACCATAGTCAAGGCCCTGCATGTGCCCATCTTACAGTGCACAGGCGCACGCATATGCACATGCACACACGTATTCATCATTGAAACTTGCGCCAAGTGCCCTATATAAGTGCAGCAGCTGAACTAGTTCATTACTTTCTGATCCACAGCTGTACCCGTGTTCCTTTATCTGATTCTGCTGACTCCCGTGTTTGACCTGTCTTGCCCCTGACCTCGCTTGAATGCTACCTGCCCCACACTTGGCTTGTCTCTGGACTTTGTTCTCCCTTCAGCTCATCTGCCTGATCTTGTATTGCCAACCTCTGTCTGTATACTGACAATTCCCTGCCTGCCGTCTATGCCTGTACCTGACCATCTGTTGCTGACCTGGCTTGTCTGACCTCGCATCCAGTTGTTCATCTGTCCTGTTTACACCCTGCCTAGTTCCTGCTGGTGCTCCTTTTGCTGTGGACTGTCAGTCTTCCTGCACCTGCAATCAGCCGCTGTCTACTGCTGCCTGCTGTCTACCAGCCCAGGGTCTGCTCATCCTGTTGTCATTTGCCATTCCAGCACCTGCTATCCACTACTGCAACCGGCAGAAGACTACACAGGCACTCATACCTCACCATGCTCTCGCAGCCACTGTTGCAACATTAGTGGTCCCCGAGCACATGACTGTTTCGATCAGGCCAGCTTTTCAGTTATACCCACCTACCTCCAAATGTGATTGAGTCCACTGAAAAAACAGAAGTGGATCCATTCTCCTCTGTGAAGGCAGATTGGATCAGAGGTAGTTGGGTGGAGTCCATTTTTAGACAGCCACCCATAGAGTAGAGCAGGCTGTGCTCTCGTACCCTCTGCAAAAACTGAGCTGACACAGAACTGTCAATGGCCCGCTCTGCTCTGATCAGAGGGGATCTTTGACCGGATCCCCCGTTGATCGGAATAAAATCCACCCCATGTGAAAGGGGCCTAAGGAGGCATCCGGAACAGGAGAAGGTGACTGTGCTGATTGGGGAATTTTGAAATGTAATTTTAGTTTCACTTTAAGACAACACAATCTTCATTCTATACATGTTTAATGTGCATTTTTCTCCCTTTTCTTCCATTTTTTCCATGCAAACTATGAAATCATGCACATATGACTCAAAGAACACAAAATAAAAGGATTATTACACTTTTAGTGCATTTTAAAAGCATTTCCATATAAGGCCGTGTGTGTTTTTTTTAACAACCGTACAAAAGATGCACCAAGCAGACTTTTCAGAATCACACCACACTGTACCTCAAAGTATATATAAAGGCAAAACTTTATTTTTAGTTGTGAATAGAGTGGAGAGGATTTAGAACACTTATCAGTTTTTTATGCTATCTGTATCCACCCTCTCTATATGTTCTGTTTCTTATTGAGAGTGAAAGTAAAAGAAAATCCTAAATTTTGGGTTGTCCCCAGAAAAGTAATAAAGGGGAAATGTTCCAATAGGGACACTAGTTCTGGTGACTTGGGGGTCCCCAAGGAACTATTTTAGTTTGCAGTGATTTCTCTCACTTCCTGTTAGACTATGGAATAGGAAGTGAAGGAAAATCTCCCCAATGGGACACAGATGGTGAAAAAAAAATTGACAAGGGTTATAACTCTCCTTTACTCTATCCAAAATTAAAAAAAAAGCTGAAAGCGCTGATTGGGAGTTGGTCAGATGCTAGTTTTCCTGTATGCATGTCCAACAGAAGCCGTCCAAATGGCTGGCTTCTGTCAAAAAGACCGACATACTGTACATATGGGCCGAATGTCAACTGTTTTTTTTTAACTGCCCTTTGTGTCCTGACATTCGGCCTGTGTGTACCCAGTTTTAGACTATACAATTATTCACAGTGGGGAAGGGGAGTCACAATTTACAACTTTTTTTATTGCTGGTTTCAGATTAGTTTTAAAGTGTTACTAAACCCAGGACCCTGCATTCACTACATCTGGTCTCCCACAGAACAAGGAAATGCTTGTGACTTCTACCAGTGGCATACTGCACTGAGCTGTCCTATCAGGATGCAGGGCCCCTGGCTTTCTGTCTGGACAGTTCTGATTGGCCCTATGCTGATAACATGCACCCTCCCAGGAAAAGAAAAAACTCTCTAGCAATACACCAAACTGAGCATGTGCAGCCTGACTCCAAAGGCTCTGTCTTATCTGGAGATGTTCTGGAGTCAATGGAAGAAGGGAGGATCTGTGCATACATGATCAAACAGCCTTTTTACACAATGCAGAGGATTAACTCTGATTAACTCTAATGCAGAGGATTAACCACAGTGAGTATAACAAGCATGCTTTACTGCATATGCAGACTGAATTTACTGTTGCGGGTTTAGTAGCACTTTAAAGAATGACTCACTTTTGTTGAAAAAAAAACTAAAAAAAAAAAAACAATCCCTTCAGGGTGATCAATGTACATTGCAAGCATTTTAACAAATTTGTTTCAGGATCCTACCTTTTTCTGCTGTGAATAAAAATATGTTTATCCACTGTGTCCTTTGGATACTGATTCTGAATGGGAGGGACTGGTTCATTATAAACAGCTGGTGCACTACCAATGTTCTGAGGAGACGTTGCAGTTTCAGCATCTCTTTAGAAGTATTTAAACCATTGGGGAGTATTTCACCAAAACTAAAGTTTCTATTACGGGAATTCTTAAAATCTATTTTTTATCTTAGTGCAGGCTTCTGGAAACATCAGTGAGCCAATGACACAAGCAGGAAATTACATTTCTGGGGAAGTTCTGTACACCAACCATGCACAGAACACCTCCTGGTTGCCATATTGCACACATTTTACAGAAAATTACAGTGGCTGCAGGCTGAAAAGTAAAAATATTTTCTAAAAACATTAAATTACTATATGGATTGTGTAGCATTGTATATGGTGTATTATTATTATTAATATTGTATTGCTATATTTTATTTCACATAAGCGGAGTTACCCTTTAAAGCAATGGGGCAGAGAGCACAAAGATTACAAGTTCAATACCTCACAGCACAATCAGCTATAGCTATGGCCTACAGTGGCTTGAAAGAATTTTATCTTTCCCTGGCACTCAAAAGATAAGCTGTGCATTCTGTGAAAAAAAATGTCTTCATTTCTTTGTCATCCTGCTTGTTACATGGGTCAAAAAGGTCTCTTAGCTTGCAGTCATCATTAACAAAATCCAAGGTTGGAAGTTGCAGAACCATAGTAATGAATAAAATAGAGTGTGATTACTAAACACAAAAAAAAATTATTACCATTGCAGAATAAAGTAATGTATAGAAAAAGCATCTCCTTATTTCTTTTCATGCTAAGCTATTGACATGTTTGAACAAAATCCTGTGTTTGTATTTTTTGTATGTTTTATGATTTACACATTCTTAGTTTCTAAAGTAGAACGTTTTTTTTTCTCTACAAGAATGATCTTTATTGTTAGGTGGCCTTCAAGGATGAAAACTCTATTATTATTTTTTTTCAAGAATTTCTTCTTTTCAAAAATAAGTCCTTTAGTCATGCCTTCAAAGTTGGAGCACTTTGTTTAAAGAAACTGAATTTTTTGCTTGCTTGTCCAAGTTGTTAATTCTTTATATCTGGAAAGCCATGGTTTGGTATTGTCTCATTTTTATTTTTTTTAACTAGTGTAAATCTCTTCTATTTTATTAGCCTTCCTTCCCTGTAAAATTTATAATCGTTAATATTTGGAAGGTCAAATGATTTACATCTTGTCAAAATTAGAAGTCAGAATCTTTCTCATTGTTGTCCTCCGATTTTGTTTAAATATTGAAGGACATGAAGCTTTACTGTATACCTGATTATAAATCAAAACACGTTTTTAAAAGGCAGAAGAATTTGAGTGAAGGAGATCAGGGGATGTATCCCCCCCCCCCCCCATACTCTCGGCACCTCACAAGGAGGTGATGGAAGAAATGTGGAAGCAGAGGCAAGTACTTCAAGGCAGAGGGGAGATGAAAGGATGATGGGAAACCTCCGATTGAATGCCCCACATACCATTAATTTTGGTCAATACCCTAGACCTCAATAACATATTGATTATACTCCCTCTCACTCGAAGGACGGGTGAGGTGTAGGATTTCATCAAGGAAAATCCAAAGGGAGGGGTAGAAATGTATATTGTTCTTCCTCGTACAAGAGAGTATCGGGTAACCACTAACCCCCCCCCCTCCCCAGCAGAAATAATCAGACGGATTATATGGGGGGATATAGGGGACCATCTGAATATTATGAAGTGCAACATGTCCCTGTGTGTAACCTTTTTGAACCATTATTTAACTATCAGGACGAAGAAGATGATGATGATATTAATAATCATAACCCAATGGATTATCAATCTCCAGGGGTGGTTATCAACAAATAGCCCCACTAAGGGGTAAATTCAAGCATTTTTTAGGCTGAAGATTTGGGAGAGGCAGCGGCGGAAAAATAAAAAGGGTGTAGGGAGGAAGTGTCCCTGAGAAAAGAAAACGATAAGCTGTGAGGGCATTTTTAATTTGAGTGGTGCGGAGCTTACTGAGTCTGACAAGTTACTTTAAAATAAACAACTGAAAGTTGCAGCAGGTCAATCTTTGACCAAGTTCCAAACTTTTATTGATATACAGAAATATATTAGGAAATTGAGTCTGCAACAACATTTTTGTCTAAACCCGGGAGAAAATCTTTTTATTTAAAAAAAAGAAGGTGAAGCTGTACACACAGGCCTTAGAGATGCATCATTATTTACCCCCCCCCCTCCCCCCGAAAGAGCAGGGCCTAATATTTCTATTTTTAAGAGTTTGATCTAAAGGATCTTGAAACCTGATAAGAATCTACAGGCAGGAATTAGATCTCTTTGTGATTGTAAAGATTTGATCATAAGGCCCGCAGCAAAAGTGGAGGTATAGTCCTCTTAAAGAAAGGGGACTACTTGGAAGAAATTAAGAATTTTTTATTGAACAGGGACACATATGAAGCGCTTAACCCTTTCGGTGCCAGGCACTGTGCTCAACTTTGAGGCTAAGCTGACCAGGCCATTTTTTGCAATTTTTCCTCTGCTTTTTTATTTTTCCCTTACAGCTTTTAGAGTTTGTTAACCGGTTGCTGCCCGCCGCACGACTATATACTGCGGCGGTCAGTCCCGGCCAGGCAGAGTGACGTATCGGTACGTCACTTGCCTGTCACTTCCTTGTGAGCCAATAGCGGGCGGGCTCGTTCACAGGGAAGTTAGTGCGTGTGACCGGCGGACCCGATGTCCGCCGGTCACTCGCCGATCGTCGGTACAGAGGGAGAAAGTCAGGCGGCTGATGTAAACAACCCGCCTGTCATTCTCCCCTGTGTAGAAACAGTGTTCAGACGGTTCTACTATGTAGGACCGTTGATCACTGTTCCTACACTAGTAGCCACAGCCAATCACAGTAGAA
Organism: Pelophylax lessonae; assembly: GCF_965119305.1. Taxonomy (NCBI): domain Eukaryota; kingdom Metazoa; phylum Chordata; class Amphibia; order Anura; family Ranidae; genus Pelophylax; species Pelophylax lessonae. Next base: position 425,716,158 of record NC_138768.1, on the reverse strand, counting down.
ATCACGGCCCTAGGGACACACTTAACCCCTCCCTCCCCAATAAAGTTCACCCCTTCCCTGCCAGTGTCATTTTGCAGTAACAGTGCATATGTATAGCACTGATTACTGCAGTAATGTCACTGGTAACCCCAAAAGTGTCAAAAATGTCAGTCAAGGGTCTGATCTGTCCGCCGCAATGTCGCAGTACCGCAAAAAAAATCGCAGATCGCCGCCATTACGCATTAAAAAAAAAAACACCAAAAATTACAGAAATCTTTCCCTTAGTTAGTAAACGCAATAACTTTTGCGCAGACCAATCAAAATACGCTTTTTGCAATTTTTTTTTACCAAACATAGGTAGCAGAAAACAAATTGGCCAAAAATGTTAAAACATTTTGATTTTTACATTTTTTTGGGGGGAAATTTCAAATAAAAAAATGTGAAAAATATTTTTATTTTGCAAAATTTACGCTCTTTTTTTGTTTATAGCGCAAAAAGTAAAAATCGCACAGGTGATCAAATACCACCAAAAGAAAGCTCTGTTTGTGGGAAAATAGGACGTCAAATTCGTTTAGGTACAGCATTGCACGACCGCGCAATTGTCCGTTAAAGTCACGCAGTAAAAAATCCCCTGGTCTTTAAGCAGCCAAATCCTCCGGGGTTTAAGTGGTTAAAGACCCCCCAAGTCATATATTTTCTGGAAGAACATGACCAGTAGAATACAAATAAGGTACTACTGATTTTTAGGGCACAATGATATTTGGGCAAATGTTTATCAAAACAATATTTTTGCTAAAAATACACTAAAATCATTATTAGCAGATAAAAACACAGCACATTTTACAAAACTCCAGCTCCATTTTTGCAAAATGATGAAAATCGAACATACGCAAATATCGAAATATCCAAATTTCTCAAAACATCTAGAGGTTTTCTTTGTTCCCTTACAGCTTTCAGAGTTTGCTAAAGACCCCCCCCCCCCCCAAACCATATATTTTCTGAAAGCATAGGACCAGTAGAATAAAAGGAAGGTACTACTGATTTTTTAGGGCCCATGATATTTGCACAGATGTTTACCAAATCAATATTTTCGCTTAAAATACACTAACATCATTTATAGCAGATACAAACACTGCAAATTTTACAAAGGTCCTGCTAAATTCCTACTAAATATAAAAGCTTAACCCATATTGAGTTAATAAATAACAAATATTTGTACATTTTTAATTGCACCTTTTTGCAAAATGGTGAAAACTGAAGGTACACAAAACTGTAAAAAAAAACAAATTTCTCTAAAAATATTGAGGTTTTCATTTTTCACATTCAGGTTTCAGAGTTTTTAAAAGACTCCCAAACTAAACATTTTCTGAAAGCCAAAGTCCAGTAAAATAAAAGGAAGGTGCTACTGATTTTTTACGCCCCGCGATATTTGCGCAAATGTTTGCCAAAACAATATTTTTGTTAAAAATGCACTAAAAGCATTATTAGGGGATACAAACACCGCAAATATTACAAAACCCTTGCTAAGTTTCTTCTAAGGTCCTTCTAAATATAAAAGCTTTACCTGTATTGAGTTAATAAATAACAATTATTTTTACTTTTTAAATTGCGCCTTTTTGAGAAATAGAGAAAATCTGACTTTTTCACCTATAGCTTTCAGAGTTTATAAAAGACCCTATAAACCATATATTTTATGAAAGGCCAGTAGAATAAAAAGAAGGTGCTACTGATTTTTAAGGCACTGGGATATTTGTGCAAATGTTTATCAAACCAATATTTTCGCTAAAAATACACTAAAATCATTAATAGTGGATTAATACATGGCAAAATGTACAGAATTCCTACTAAATATAAAAGTAAAACTGTATTGAGTTAATAAATAACAAATACTTGAACAATTTAAAATGTAAAATTGTACCTTTTTGTGAAATGGTGAAAACTGAATGTACGCAAAACTGTAAATAAAAACAATGTACTTTAAAATCCAGAGGTTACCATTTTTCACTTACAGCTTTCAGAATTTGAAAAGTCCATACAGACACGTTTCACACTGGTGCAATGCGGATAACCCTGCAAATCCAGTGCAGGGTCCCGCATTGCACCTGAATCGGGTGCAATACAAAGGTAATGACACACCCAGATCGGTTTGCAGATCGCAGTGCGAACTGTGATTTCGGACAGGAATCAAATTGCATGGGTTTAAACACCCATGCAATTCGATTCTGGTGCAGACAAAAAAAAGGGTCCTGCGCGAGTTTGGTCCAAATGCGATGCAAATTCAGCTATACAGTTTGTATGGCTGAATTTGCATCGCACAGACATTGCATGTGATCTGCACAGCAATGCGGTGCGAATCACATGCAAAGTCTGGCATCGCACCAGTGTGAACCGGCCCTCAAACCAGACATTTTCTGAAAGCACATGACCTGAAGAATAAAAAAAAAAGGGCTACTGATTTTTTGGACCGCGCAATAATTGCGCAAATGTTCATTATATTTACATAGTAGTTGAGTTTATGTTTTTTGCCCTGAAGTGTAATACCTTACACTTCTCTACGTTAAATCTAATTTGCCACGTAGTTGCCCACTCTGTTAATTTGTTCAGGTCATTCTTTAAGATTTCTATATCTTGATGAGAAGTTATTGCCCTACATATCTTTGTGTCATCCGCGAAAACTGAGATTGAGCTACTGATTCTGTCCGCTATGTTATTGATGAATAAATTAAACAAAATTGGTCCCAGGACTGAGCCCTGGGGGACCCCACTTACCACTCTAGACCAGTCTGAGTATGCGTTATTTATCACCACCTTTTGGCCCATGTAACCAGTTTTCTATCCAAGAACAAACCTTGAGGTCGATGCCTGCAGACCTTAGCTTGTATATTAAGCATTTGTGGGGAACGGTGTTGAATGTCTTAGCGAAATCCAGATACACCACATCCACAGGTCTCCCCCTATCTAGCTCACAGCTGATTTCCTCGTAAAATGCTAGCAGATTGGTTTGGCAAGAATGTCCTTTTTGTGAACCCGTGCTGATTATTGCTGATGATACTGTTGTCCTTAGCAAATTCTTGGATGTAGTCCTTTATCAACCCTTCCAATAATTTACATACAATTGATGTCAGGTTGACTGGTCTATAGTTTCCCGGAATATCCCTCTTTCCCTTTTTTGAATACTGGTATCACATTAGCTTTCCTCCAGTCACCCGGTACAGTTCCTGCCAATATCATGTCTGTAAAGATTAGGAACAACGGTCTTGATATAACCCTACTGAGTTCCTTGAGTACTCTCGGGTGCAAGCCATCCGGTCCATTGATTGCATCCATTGATTGCCATTGCGGCAAGTCTTGTGGTGTTGTGCTAACCAGACAGTCCTGGTCTGTATACCCCTCCTTTTCGTGTGTAAAAACCGAAGAGAAGAAAGCATTTAGCACAGTTACCTTCTCTGTGTTATCTGTAACCATCTTCCCATATCATATCGCTGTTTTCACTAAAAATACACTAAAATCGTTAATAGTGCACATAAACACAACATAACTTGCAAAATTCCTGCTAAATTACTAGTAAAGCATAGTTCACATGTGACATACTAAAGTGTATGCCCATGGAGGGCCATGTTTACCCGCACAGGGATGCACAGGTGTTCTGTGCATCCCTGTACAGGCAGTCCCATGTATGTCAATTGGGATGCAACTGCTGCACAGGCATAGCTGCTGTTCCCAATCCAACATCCGTGTGGTTCTGGGTGCACGACCCCGAACGCAGACAGTATGAGCTCAGTAAAATGCACACAGACCTACATGGATGTAGTTTGCTACATCCCAAATGACATCAATAGGACTGCCTGCATAGGGATGCACGGAACACCTGTGCATCCCTGTAAAGGTACGCTGTGTATGCCCGGTGTAAACAAGGCCTTAGGCCCCTTTCACACAAGCAGACCAATCGGGTCTGCCTGTCCGTTTTTCAAGCAGGCCAATGGGACCACCCATTGTTTTCTATGGAGAGGCTGATGTAAATGGACATGTGTCCATTTACACCCGCCTGTGTCCGATCCGATCCAGTCCACTAAAACCAGACAGATGGGGATCCCATTCCACATCCATCTAGCAGATTGGAAGAAAATTGACAGGTAGCCCATTTCCATCCGACCGTCCCATAGAGAACAGCGGGCTGTGTTCGTATCCCTGCTGCATTAGTAGAGCGGACGTGGACCCTGCTCATCGAGGATCAGCAGAGAGATCCCTCGTTGAGCAGGGGGATCTGCTTGACAGAGTCCGCTCCATTTTTTTTTTTTTTTTACTTTTTACATTTTCTTTATAATTATATATATATATATATATATTATACATTATATATTCCTTGGGGGGGGGGTCTTTGGTGAGATATCAGAGGTCTAAAAAGACCCCATCTCTTTTTTTGAGAAAGAGAAAGAGACGTAAGAAAGTCCCTTTCTCTGCAGCACTTTACATGAATGAGTAAGGAGCCTGTATAGAGACTCCTTATCCATTCATAAACTGTCAGTCTGACACTTAGTAAACTCTCAGTTTACTATGTGATGACATCATGATCTGAGCTGTCAGTGGACACAGGAGCCATCGTTAGCGATGACTACCTCAGTCCACTGCACTTCAGGGAGGAAACTGGTAAACACCAAGCCCCCCCAAGCCCCAGATTCACCAGCACCCCCCCCTCCCCGCTCAGCATGACAGCTGGCTGGACACAGTGCCGGTCAGCAGCTGCAGGTGGCAGAAGGGATGCAGCCGGGGGGATGGATGGATGAGGGTCCAGGGGCCGGTAGGGGGGGTCAGCCTGCTGGGGAGGGGGGCAGTCTGTGATCCCCCCAAGCCCCAGGAGCACCTGAAGCCTGGCGGGAGCGGCTAAGGATGGATGGGGGGGAATAAGTGCTGGGGGGCAGGAAGGGGGTTGAAGGGGATAGGAAAGAAGGGTGGGGGGAGTCATTTTAGGTGACAGGGGTCGACTAGAGGTGAGGAGGCTGGAGAAGGGGAAGCAGCGGCATGGGGGGGCAGTCACATTTTAGGTTAATAACTCTGATCAGCTGGTTGTAATCCGCTGAATAGCTATTGAATTGTTCAGCAGAGTCTGCTGAACAATTCTGTTAAAAGTCCATGGTCATTTAAGTGACCATGAACTTATAGCAGGGGGAGAAATGAGGTCCGTACGGCGTACAGACCTGGCCAGCTGCAGGCAGTACTGTAGATACGTGTGCAGTACGGACCTGGCAGTGAAAGGGTTAAAAGAGATCCTAGTTTTATGTATAAGAAAAAAATGGAAAAGATCATGCAAGGTGGGTATAAGGAGGGTATAATAGGGGGCATATGTGTGGAGTCCTCCAGGCAAGACATGCTTGCTTAGAGCTCCGTGACTCTGGAGACCACACAGTCCTATAGTCACGCAACCCCTCCCGCAACTGGGTCACAACTACCTCCGCCAGCTCCTGTGAACACCTGGAATTGGGTCAGATGGTACACAGCGTTTCCAAACAAAAATCAAAGCTAAAACCATCCTAGACGTGCTCTCAAGGCCTCCTCCAAAATGGCACCGGCCCCTTCCTCCCATCCAGGGACACCGCGGACGCCACACACCTCCATACAAGCCCGGCCTGGGACTTCTCAAGAGGGTAAGTCAGACTCTGAATTTGGAATAACCCCCTTAGCCTTACAATTTGACAACTCACAACCAGAGCATCTAAAACAGTTTAAACATTTTCTCACAAGACTCTGAAGCATACTTCAGACACTGTAACTGAATGGCCAAAATCCGAGATTAGAGACCTATACCGCCTCACCTTAGAACTTGAACAGAGGGCAGACGAAGTTGACATCCTCACTCACAACCACTCTGAGTAGCTGCAAGTCCTACATGAGCAAAACCTCTCGCTCCAGTCTCGTCTGGAGGACTTTAAAAATAGAGCCAGACACTCCAACCTACGCACATAAGGCATCCCTGAGTCAGTCATTGACCTGCAAACCACCATCACAGCGATTTTCCAAGAGCTAGCACCCTCAATACCCATAGAGCGCCTAGAGATGGATAGGATTCAGCGCACACTGGCACTGCGTCCTGAAGAAGGCCCCCCTAGTGACATTGTTGTCAAGCGCCGCTTCTTCCGAACTAAGGAACAACTGCTGACAACATCACGCCACAAAGATTTACTTGAGTTCCACTGCCACCGCTACCAGATCTTTCTTGACCTTTCCCAGGTGACTTTGGCTAAACGGAAAGCAGTGAAACCTCTCCTACAGATCCTCCAAAAGCACCACATTATTTGTGCTAGTACATATTGGTGGAGGTTTGCCTTCTATATTCGCTTCTCTTACAAAGGAACATCATATCAGTGCAAGTTGGCTGAAGTCCTTCAATCAATGCTTCAGGAAATACACCTGGCACCCCAAGATCCGTTTTCTATGGGCTCCCGTTGGTGATCTGCTTCTCGTTACCCTAGGAAACTCCAAGCCTCCCATGGGCCGAAACCTTCCTCAAGCATCCTCAAACGCGGACGCTATATATTGCCTATGCTTGCTCGTGAAGAATCCATTGACTGACTACTCATCACTCTGCAGAAGACAAAAGACACCTCAACCTTTGCTCTCCTGTGCACCCTCATAGGACTTCCACCCTACCGTAACTATTCCTTGAGATCCTAGGTCTAATTGCAATATACAGTTATATATAGCCGTATACCCTAGACTCTATTTGTAGGCAGTAATTCACCTATAAATTGAATAGCACAGCTATCACCTTTTTGGACCTTGTTATTTATCTTGATCATAACAAACTCCTTACCTATTTCAAGAACACTGATTTGAATGGGTTTATACCCCTTGAAAGTTGCCACAACCCTACATGGCTCAAGGCTATCCCCAATGGACAATTCCAGCAGCTTCACCGGAAATTGTTCCGGGCAGGAGGACTATCTTGCACAAGCCAATATTTTGAAAGAGAGATTCCTCCAGAAGGAATACCGACAAGAGGGGCTAGATCAGGAAACATGGTTAGTTTCTGAGTTAGATCGGGGCCATCTTCTTACACATAACGTTAGAACCACCAGAGCTCACAATACCATTGAGTGGGCTTTCTTGACCACTTTTTCAGTTCAGCACCACTGGGTCAATAAATTGTTAAGGAAGCATTGGAGAATTCTTAAGGAGGATAAAATATTAGGACCTGTGCTCCCCAGTAAATCACAGGGGACTTTTAGAAAAACACATTCCCTGTGAGATGTTATTGCTCCCAATTTAGTGGATAAAACCTCCAAAAATGTTCGGTAACCCAGCGTGTTTTTATCCATGTAGAATATGCAATGATAAAGGAAAAGGAATTGGCAGCACTCCAGGTTGAGTCAAAATCCAGATTTATTGACTGGACATCCAAATATGACAATCGTGACAAGGTAGACGCGTTTCACACACTGACTGTGTGCTTAATCATTAATGATCGTAATGATTAAGCACACAGTCAGTGTGTGAAACGCGTCTACCTTGTCACGATTGTCATATTTGGATGTCCAGTCAATAAATCTGGATTTTGACTCAACCTGGAGTGCTGTCAATTCCTTTTCCTTAATCAAGTTTTCACGGAGGCGAGCCGGGGCATGCACCGGTGTGAGTGATCAGGCAATTACACCACCTTGAGCAGTGAGTTCTTGTCTCTTCAATTAGAATATGCAATGTCTGTAGAAGCTCTAAAACAATATGCACCAATTCTTTTAACTCCAGTGCACCATCAAACCAATTTACCATCAGGTATTTTAGTACATGTAGTACCAGGGGAGTAGTGTATGTCCTTCGGTGCTCATGTTTTTTTTTCAATACGTTGGCAGGACTACACGAGCATTCAATGTCCGTATTACCGAACATTTAGCTAACATAAGGAAGAGGTTTCGGGAACACAGTCTTTCCAAACATTTTTCCCATTGGCATAATAGGGATCCATCTTCCCTACAAGTTATAGAAATTGAGAAGTACACTCCACACTGGCAGGATAGTGATTTAACGAGACAGATATCCAGATAGGAGGCCTGCTGCATTTTTTATTTAAAGACATATTGCCCTTGAGGTCTCAATGTTGAGTGGCATGTCAATTCTTTTACCAACAATAGTTGAAAGAGTGGGTATCTTCTTTTCCCATTTCTTGGTTTTTCTTTTTCTGTTACATTTTTATAATTTTAAAATAATATATTTTTTGATTGTGCAATGCACTGCTCAAAAAAATTAAAGTAACACTTTGAAACCACATCACATCTCCATGGAGAAAAACATCATGCTTGATATCTATACTGATATGGACTGGCTAATGTGTTAGGAATAAAAGGATGCCACATCGTTTGATGAAAATTAAAAGTATCAATCTACAGACAACTGAATTCAAAGACACCCCAACAATCAAAGTGAAAAAATGCAGCAGGCTAGTCCATTTTGCTGAAATTTCATTGCGGCAACTTAAAATGGTACTCAGTAGTTTGTATGACACCCGTGTGCTTGTATGCATGCCTGACAATGTCATGCCATGCTCCTAAGGAGATAATGGATGGTGTCCTGGGGTTTTTCTTCCCAGATCTGGACCAGGGCATCACTGAGCTCCTGAACAGACTGAGGTGCAACCTGGCAGCGTCGGATGGATGGAAACATAATGTCCCAGAGGTGTTCTATTGGATTTAGGTCAGAAGACCATGGGGGCCATCCAACAGTTTCAATTCCTTCATCCTCCAGGAACTGGCTGCATACCCTTGCCACATGAGGCCGGGCATTGTCGTGCACCAGGAGGAACCCAGGACCCACTACACCAGCGTAGGGTACAAGGATTTCATCCTGATACCTAATGGCAGTCAGGGTACCATTGTCTAGCCTGTAGAGGTCTGTGCGTCCCTCCATGGATATGCTTCCCCAGACCATCACTGTCCCACCACCAAACCGGTCATGCTGAACAATGTTACAGGCAGCATAATATTCTCTTCAGCTTCTCCGGACCTTTTCACGTCTGTCACATGTGCTCAGGGTGAACCTGCTCTCATCTATGAAAAGCACAGGGCCCCAGTGGCAGACCTGCCAATTCTGGTGTTCAATCGCAAATGCCAATCAAGCTCCACGGTGCTGGGTAGCGAGCACAGGGCACACTAGAGGACGTTGGGACCTCAGACCACCCTCATAAAGTCTCTTTCTGATTGTTTGGTTAGAGACATTCACTCCAGTGGCCTGCTTGAGGTCATTTTGTAGGGCTTTGGCAGTGCTCATCCTGTTCCTCCTTGCACAAAGGAGCAGATATCAGTCCTGCTGATGGGTTAAGGACCTTCTATGGCCCTGTCCAGCTCTCCTAGTGTAACTGCCACCTCCTGGAGTCTCCTCCATGCTCTCTAAACTGTGCTGGGAGACACAGCAAACCAATAGCGACACTGACCCTCAGGGCCACTGATAAGGGGGACCACCAGCCCTCTTGTAGGGGGCCCGAGCACAAAGGGGGGCCCACACAGAGAGGGGGATTAGTGATGGACAACAAATACAGAAATCTTCCTCCAGCACCTGAATCTGATCTGTCCCTCTCCCTGCTATCAGCTTTTATCTGCTGAGAAAGAGACAGTCGTCCCTCACTAATCCCTCTCCCTGTGTGGGCCCCCCTCCCAGCACTGGCTCTAATGTTATCTCTGCTCAGGAGTTTATTTGTAACTTTTTTTCTCTCTCTCTCTCTATCTCTCTGATCACTGAGCTCCAACTGCCTAGCCTGTATATTTTTCTCATCTCATCTTCATTTTTATTTAACATAGTTTTTTTTTTTTTTTTAGATTTAGCAGGAATTATGTGAGTTATGTTATATTTGTGTCTGCTAATAGTGATTTTGTTGTAATTTTAGATAATTATATCTTTAATATTTTCTTGGGGGGGGCCCTGCCAGGTAGTCTGTACGGGGCCCCGCGATTTCTAACAGCAGCCCTGCTGACCCTAGCCAAATGCAAAACTAGTCAAAAACAGTCAGAAAAGATAAGTAGGGGAAAAAAAAAATGTCAGCGGCCTCCACCTGTAAAACTACTCCTTTTTGGAGGTCGTCTCATTGTTGCCCATCTAATGCACCTGTTGTTAATTTCATTAACACCAAAGCAGCTAAATCTGATTAACAACCCTCAATGCTACTTAACCACTTTAAGACTTTTCAGCAAAGTGGCAGCCCTGGGTCCAGCCAAAGTAGACCTACGTCGCTGGATTCCTGCCTGTCTCACAGGCATGAAGCGACACAGCGGGAGTCGGGCCGCAGGAGGAGAGACGGCGATCACGTCTCTCTTCCCCGATCATCGGGGAAAGAGTGAGAAAATTTCTCTGTGACAGACAGGGACAGATCACAGGAATCAGCATAGCTGAACCTCCGATCTCTGTCTCTGTCCCAGAACCCCCTCCCCCCACACACGTCAGTAAGCATGAGGCACACATTTAACCCCTTGATCACCAACAGTGTTAACCCCTTCCCTGCCAGTGTCATTATTAAAGTAACAGTACATATTTTTAGCACTGATTACTGTAGTAATGTCACTGGTCCCCCCAAAAGTGTCAATGTGACAAAATTGAAGTTTTGCCTGTAAGGGAGAGGGATAGTTATCAACAATGTCTCTCAAGAGGTGTGAAGATTTGGTCCCAAGTTGCCATGCTTAGATGTGTACTTCTTGTGACAAATGCTGATGTCATCAGCTCAACCCTCTGTGTTCCAGACACCATTGAATATGCTGATTTACCCCTCTGTTTTATAATGTGTATTGTATATCATGAGCTAGAGGATGGCCGTCTTCTAGTGAATTGGCTCAAGTTGATTGAGTCATTGTCATCTGTTAAGAATACTGTTTGTGGTCGTTATTCCCTAGAAATGTTTATGAACTCACATTGATCTATTCAGATGGCTAGATAATTAGTTCGGTTCCTGTATACAATTTCATCTACATATGATAATGTAATCATTTAACCCCTGACCTCTATGTAGTAATTTGATGAGGAGGGGGATGTGTCCATGTGTGTATAAATTGACTGTGTGTCTGTTCAATAAAGCGTTCGTTTTTACCCCTTCATGAAGTCTCGACTCATGTTTGCGGGATTGGGAGCTATTTTTACTTCTTGAGGCTACTTCAGCTGGGATTTCGGGAGAAGCTGCATGGATCTCTCTCATAGAGACTATAGGATCCGTTACAGTCAAAAATGTCAGTTAGGGGTCCGATCTGCCCACCGCAATGTCGCAGCCCCGCAAAAAATTGCAGATCGCCGCCATTACTAGTAAAAAAAAGAAAAACAATAAAAATGACAAATCTTTCCCGTAGTTAGTAACCTTTGCGCAAACCAATCAAAATACGCTTATTGCGATTTTTTTTACCAAAAATATGTAGCAGAAAATGATTTGGCCTAAAATTTTGAAAAATTTTGATTTTTAATTTTTTGGGGGGGAATGTTATATATCAGAATGTGAAAAATATTGTTTTTTTTTCAAAATTTTCGCTCTTTTTTTCAAAAATTAAAAATCGCAGAGGAGATCAAATACCACCAAAAGAAAGCTCTATTTGTGGGGAAAAAAGTATGTAAATTTAATTTGGGTACAGTGTCGCACTGAGAAATTATTTGTCAACGACATGTAGCTAAATACATTTTGGGCTAAATATATGACAAAAATTGAATATATTGGATATTTTTTAACTGTCAAAGTAGAAAATGTCAATTTTTTGCAAAATTTTCGCACTTTTTTTATTAATAATGCAAAAAATAAAAAGCGCAGAGGTGATCAAATACCACCAAAAGAAAGCTCTATTTTTGGGGAAAAAAAGGATGTAAATTTCATTTGGGTACAGCATCGCACGACTGCGCTATTGTCCGTTAAATTAACGCAGTGCTGAATCGCAAAATATGGCCTGGTCAGGAAGGGGGTGTGAAATCTTCCGATCTTAAAGTGGTTAAAAATACGCTCATTGAGAATTTTTTTGTTAAAGACATGTAGCTAAATACATTTTGGGCTAAATATATGACAAAAATGTAATTATATTGGATATTTTTTAACTGAAAGTAGAAAATGTAAATTTTTCGCAAAATTTTCGATATTCTTTTATTAATATCGCAAAAAATAAAAAGCGCAGAGGTGAACAAATACTTTGTTTAGGTACAGCATTGCATGACCGAGCAATTGTCAGTTAAAGTCGCATAGTGCCAAGTTGAAAAAAGTGGTCTGGTCATTAAGCAAAAAAATCTTCCGGGGGTAAAGTGGTTAACTAACCAGATAAATATCCCAGGAGTCTAACTGACTTGATGCTATACTCTGGTTAAAAAGTGTTCCTTTCATTTTTTTGAGCAGTGTATAATATTTTGTATAATTTTGTTTTTATTAAACGGAAGGGATGCAATGTATACATGGAACCATCAGGTGGTGCAGCTTTTTAATAGTCAGCTGAGGCATATATAGTTGGGCTTGTGCAAATTCCTTTATGTTCATCCTGACCCCAGGTTCGCATTGCCTGTATGGTTTCCTTTCGGTGTCATGTCCGCTTTAAGAGGAAATTTTGACATCCTAGCTCTAATTTTCAATCCCATAGAATGCTTATTACGGAAAAATGCATCAGATGTAGTCATCACGCTCAGGTCAGCTGGAGTGTCCAGCGGCCGTGTTGAGGCTTTGTTTTTTAGCTGTATATGCCTTGAAGACTGTAAGTGCAATTTTTACATTATTGCGCTATAAGCCTTCGTCTCTTTTAATATCCAAATTCATACTGTTGCCTGAAAGAGTCTAATGATTAGCCATGAGACGAAATGATTTCTTTGGTGCGGGGATATGGCTGCTGATTCTTACAGAGGTGGTTACTTAAAATTAAAACCATCTGGTGGTGAGAGCATCGGCTGAGGAATTTGCCAAACATAAAGCTTTATTGATATCTTATGATTTTGAGATCATTTGAGTCTGGTAAAGGCTGTGTCATTTGAGAAGCACTTAGGAGCACTGGAGCACTTTGGGTGATTTGAACACTCTGCACTTTTAGAAGAGCACCACTGATTTTTTTTTTTTTGTAATCAAATTTTTTATGAACTTTATTTGATGATTTTTATTTGTTATTTGAGCACTTGGTATTTCCAGAAGAGCATTAGTAATTGTTTTTTATAAAATAATTTTGTATGAACTTTCTTTGATGGCATGTTTTTCATTTTTTTTTGCACATATTTGATGAATTGAGTTTGCTTTAATTATACTTTTATATAAGGTGTAACATACACCTAATTTTCTCACATAGTTGAGAGTATGCACTATATGAATATAGCATGTTTAATAGGTTAATATTGCTTCATAATCACTTGGGTTTTCTATGAGACAGCATATTTTTGTTATTTGCTATTTATGAGATCCAGTGTTCAAGATTTATATAGGTGTAGCAGTCTGAATTTTTTCCTGTTTTCTATTTTGCAGGTTCCTAGTACCTCTGATATTGCTAGAGTGCTTTTAGCATTGGATACACTTAGGGCGTTTGATCATGTAGTTTCATGATGTTATTTGTTGGCCTGTGCACGCAGCCTGGTTTCTATGCCTATGCAAAAAATGTCATACATCCCAGGAGTCTTCAGGAGGGAAGGAAGGGTGGAGGGGTTTTCTCAGCTAAGCACACTCTCCTGCCTGCATGCCTTAACTAAGGGCAGATGAATTCCAGAAAGTAAATGCTACATGAATCGTCTGCCCTTACTCAAGAAGGCCATGGCCAGAAATGATAGTGGATGTTTTTGAATGTGATTTCTCAGCAAAACAAAGCATGGAGACATGGATGGATGGGGGAGTTTGCTTTATTATTATTAAATTATTATTATTATTATTAAATCGATTAACTCAATCAAATAAATTGATTATTAAAAATGATTTAAATAGCTTTAAATAGTTTTTGGTTTGTGGTGGTCAGATACATTGTAGTTCCACTTAAAGCACCTTCATTTTCAGCAGTATGCTCCCCTTCCGCCCACATTGCTCCTTTCAGCATCGGGAGCCAAAAGAAATATCTATTGACAGCACTGGGCCAATCAACTCCAGTGGCTTTTAGTTCATACAGGGTTTTGCTTTCATTAGCAGCTAAATGGATGGGAGGGAAAGTGAAAGGATATTTAAGTGATTGTAAACATATATTTTTTTTAAATAAAAAAAGTATACTTACCTGCTCTGTGCAATAGGTTTTGCACAGAGCAGCCCTGATTCTCCACTTGTGCAAAAGGAAAAAGTGACCAACTGCGCTAGCTAAACACAACTAAAGCCGGTAGCACAAAAACCAGACTAATGGTCAGAAAAATATAAACAAAGTAAATAAAGTGCAGCACTAAATAATAATGACTGAACAAACTAGTCCATGTGCATTAGGATTCACCAAAGATGGTGAATACATAAATAAAAAGGATATTGCCCTTTAAGAAAGTTATCTCTAACGAAACTCTTCAGGACGATGCCAAGGATAGCCTGATTTGCTTGCTTATTTCAGTGGTGATCGAAAGTTTGGGCACCCCAGGTAAACATTTTTATTAATGTGCATAAAGAAGCCAAGGAAAGATGGAAAAATCTCCAAAAGGCATCAAATTATAGATTAGAGATTCTTATAATATGTCAACAAAAGTTAGATTTTGTTTCCATCATTGGCACTTTCAAAATGACAGAAAACAAAAAAAATGACGTCTGCAAAAGTTTGGGCACCCTGCAGAATTTATAGCATGCACTGCCTCCTTTGCAAGTCTGAGACCTGCCAGTGTCATGCATTGTTCTCAATCATCATCTGGGAAGACCAGGTGATGTCAATCTCAAAGGTTTTAAATGCCCAGACTCATCTGACCTTGCCCGAACAATCAGCACCATGGGATCTTCTAAGCAGTTGCCTAGAAAAAACAAAGCTGGAGAAGGCTATAAGAAGATAGCAAAGCGTTTTCAGATGTCAATATCCTCAGTTTGGAATGTAATTAAGAACAGTGGCAACTGGTGAAGTTTTAAGATGGTGGGGCACAAGACCCCACCCTTCCATTTTGACCCCTCCCATTTTTAGAAGCCACACCCCTTATATACTCCACCCATTTTGTCCCCTGTATTTTGCTTGCGTGAACAAATTCTCCCAATATATCACATATTAAGGGGTCCATCAGTACTAGTATATCCCATAATAGGGAACAGGGGCCCTATTATGGGATATACTGTGAGAGACACCCTATTATGGGATACACTGACTGAGAGTGGCACAAACCCCACAGTACAGACCCCCCCAGCACAAACCCCTCAAACACAAACCCCACACAAATCCCTCAATACAGGCCCCCTAGCACTAATCCCACAGTACAGGCCCCCTAGCACAAACTCCACATTACAGGCCCCCTAGCACAAACCCCCCAGTACAGACCCCCTAGCACAAACCCCACAGTACAAGCCCCCTAGCACTAATCCCACAGTACAGGCCCCCAGCACAAACCCCACAATACAGGCCCCCTAGCACAAACCCCACAGTACAGGCCCCCTAGCACAAACCCCAAAGTACAGGCCCCCTAGCACAAACCCCACAGTACAGGCCCCCTAGCACAAATCCCACAGTACAGGCCCCCTAGCACAATTCCCACAGTACAGGCCCCCTAGCACAAACCCCAAAGTACAGGCCCCCTAGCACAAACCCCACAGTACAGGCCCCCTAGCCCAAACCCCACAGTACAGGCCCCCTAGCACTAATCCCACAGTACAGACCCCCTAGCACTAATCCAACAGTACAGGCCCCCTAGCACAAACCCCACAGTAAAGACCCCCTAGCACTAATCCCACAGTACAGACCCCCTAGCACAAACCCCACAGTACAGGCCCCCTTTCAATGCAGTGACTAGCGTACATGCCCCCTTTCAATGCAGTGACCAGCATACATGCCCCCTTTCAATGCAGTGACCAGCGTACATGCCCCCTTCAATGTAGTGACCAGTGTACATGTCCCCTTTCAATGTAGTGACCAGTATACATGCCCCCTTTCAATGTAGTGACCAGTATACATGCCCCCTTTCAATGTAGTGACCAGTATACATGCCCCCTTTCAATGTAGTGACCAGCATACATGCCCCCTTTCAATGTAGTGACCAGCGTACATGCCCCCTTTCAATGTAGTGACCAGCGTACATGCCCCCTTTCAATGTAGTGACCAGCGTACATGCCCCCTTTCAATGTAGTGACCAGTATACATGCCCCTTTCAATGTAGTGACCAGTATACATGCCCCCTTTCAATGTAGTGACCAATATACATGCCCCCTTTCAATGTAGTGACCAGTATACATGCCCCCTTTCAATATAGTGACCAGCATACATGCCCCCAATGCAGAGATCAGCATACATGCCCCCAATGTAGTGACCAGCGTACATGCCCCCAATGCAGAGATCAGCGTGCGTGCCCCCAATGCAGTGACCAGCATACATGCCCCCAATGCAGTGACCAGCGTACATGCCCCCAATGCAGAGGTCAGCGTGCGTGCCCCCATGTAGTGAGCAGCATACATGCCCCCATTGCAGTGACCAGCATACATGCCCCCAATGTAGTGACCAGCATACCTGCCCCAATGCAGAGATCAACGTGCGTGCCCCCAATGCAGTGACCAGCATACATGCCCCCAATGCAGTGACCAGCGTACATGCCCCCAATGCAGTGACCTGCATACATGCCCCCAATGCAGAGATCAGCGTGCCTGCCCTCAAGGTAGTGACCAGCATACATGCCCCCAATGTACAGTGTGTGGGCTGGGCCCCCCTGAGGCATCACATTCACTTGTATTGAACTGTACACTTACCTCACTGTACACTTACCTCACGGACGGTGACCTCAGTGGCGTGGCGTGCTGCTGCTCTGAGAGTAGTAGGCCCGGGGCGGCGGCGGGAGTCGCGGGACTGTCACACAACACTGTCTGGCTGCCTGGCTGCGGACTGGAGTGCGGAGTTGTGGATGCGTTGCGGACTCTGCGTGCGTGGCCGGCGTGCGAAGATCTGGAGAAGCAGGCGGTGGTCACCTCACTGGAGTGGAGACGAACAACTGTGTCTCTTCTTCAGATCTTCTGACTTCCGATGCGCCGCGTGGCTGAGCGGCTCTCCTCTCTGACGGCGGGAAGGTGTCGGACTGTCGGTGATCACGTGACGTGAGTGACGCCGGGACGCAGTGCCCCCACGCGCCAACGTCCCAATTACAGGCAGGACATCACAAAAGTGGGGAGTGTCGGGCGCATTGCTCTGCGCCCCGATGACCCCCAGGAGGCCGCAAATCGGCGCCGCTGCCCGCCGTGCGTGGGGTGGAAAACCCCACCCTCCCCCATACCCACCACTAGGTCCGGCGCCCCTAGTGGGCTAAAAATGGAAATTTCTTTTTTTTTTAATCTTTTTTTTTCTTCTTTTTTTTTTTGGGGGGGGGGGCGGCGCCTGCGCCCCCCATACACAGGCCACCACTGATCAGGAACAGTGGAAGTTAAAGCAAGATCTGGAAGACCAAGAAAAATATCAGACAGAACAGCTCGCAGGATTGTAAGAAAAACAATTCAAGACCCACGTTTGACTGCACGATCCCTCCAGAAAGATCTGGCAGACACTGGAGTTGTGGTACACTATTCCACTCAGGCCTGGACTGGGACAAAAATTGGGCATTTTGGACTGAGCAGCCCGCGAGGGGGGAGGCGTGACTGGGGCGTGGCGGGGCGTGGCATTCGTCGGGATGGTTGATGACATGATTTAATGTTCCAGGATGTGTGGATTCGATTACGGTACCTTTTTTAGTTTAATCTTCAATTTAGATCAGAGCTGCCATATGATGCTGTTTTTTTTGTTTTACTTTAAATCCTGTTTTGATGGTTGAGTCCTCAAAATAGTATGAAGCAGATCAGTCCCAATTCCTGCACTATCACACCTCAGATCACCCCAATTCCTGCACCTTCGCACCTCAGATCAGCCCCAATTCCTGCACCTTCACACCACAGATCAGCCCAATTCCTACACCTTCACACCTCAGATCACCCCAATTCCTGCACCTTCACACCTCAGATCAGCCCCTGGTAGGCTGGCACTGGCAGCAACAATTTTATTCAAATCCGGATTTCTTCTGCAAATAGGCTGACCTGGCACTGGCAGGCATAGTACTAGACTAGTACTATGCCTGGCTGCCAGTGCCAGGCCAGCCTATTTGCAGAAGAAATCCTGATTTGAATTAAATTGTTGCTGCCAGTGCCAGCCTATTTGCAGAAGAAATCCTGATTTCTTTGAATAAAATTGTTGCTGCCAGTGCCAGCCCAGCCTATCTGCAAAAGAAATCCCTAAGTAGAAGTCACTCCTCTCTCCAGTCCTCCACTTACCTTGGGTGTGCTGTGCGGTGTGGCTGCAGAGTGTTCCCGCTGGACATAGTACAGGAGATGGTCAGAGACTCCAAACATGATACAAGAGATGGTCAGAGACAACGTACCTGATACAAGAGATGGTCAGAGACTGAGGACATGATACAGAAGATGGTCAGAGACTGAGGACATAATACAGGAGATGGTCAGAAGTAAGGGGGGGTTTGGAAAGCATTGCAGAGGGGTTGGAAGGCACAGGGTGTGGATAGCACTGGGGGGGCAGGGAAAACCAGGGGGATGGATAGCATGGGGGGGGGGGTGAGGGGAACTGCCAGAGAGCATAGGGGGAGATGAAAAGCACTGTGGGGACTTGAAGAGCTCGGGGGGGGGGGTAAGGAGCACAGGGGGGTAAAGAGCACTGGGGGGAGGGGGGTTAAGAGCACTGGGGGAGGGTTAAGATCACTGGGGGGGGGTTAAGAGCACTGGGGGGGCAGTAAAAGAAGTTGTATAGAGTTGTATAGGAGGGGGATGGGACAGCTGCATATAGAGAAATTGATATTTCCATATTTCTCCTGCAGCTGCAGAATGCCTGCAGAGGGGAGGAGGAGAATCAGGCATCCATCCAGCGGCAGCAGGAGCCGGAATAGGGAAACATCAAATCCTCTATATGAAGCCGCCCCATCCCCCTCCTATTCAGTACACACGGCCGGTGACACCGGGGCTGCACAGCACTGCAGGCACTGGAGTGAGGAGTTGCACTTACCTTCTCTCCCCGGCCCGCCACCGCCCCACGCGAGCAGCCCGGAGTCAGAGTGAAGGAGCTGCCATCTGCAGCTGCTTGCTTGGATGGCCGATGCTGCGAGTGCGGGCTGTGTTGCTGGCCGCGCCGGGCAGGACACCGGCGCGGCGGGAAGGAACACACACTGACATACTTCAGGAACATACTTCTCTTGACTTCTGGCTCGGTGGCCAATCAGCCTTCTGCTCAGGGGGGTGTGACTCACACCCCCCTGAGCAGAAGGGAGCCAGTGTAGCTGGCAAGTACACCGGCCGCGGCCGCCGCAGTGAGGGAATCAGGGAAATTAACGTTTGACTTCTACCTTCTACTGTGAGGAGTCGGACTGAGTGAGAGCCAGCGCCGCGGCCCACCGGGAATATGCCCGGTCTGCCCGATGGCCAGTCCGGGCCTGATTCCACTATAAAGAGATACTTGTACAAATATGGTCTTCATGGAAGAGTCATCAGAAGAAAACCTCTTCTACGTCCTCACCACAAAAATCAGTGTTTGAACTTTGCAAATGAACATATAGACAAGCTTGATGCATTTTGGAAACAAGTTCTGTGGACCGATGAGGTTAAAATTTAACTTTTTGGCTGGAATAAGCAAAGGTACGTTTGGAGAAGAAGGGGCACAGAATTTAATGAAAAGAACCTCTGTCCAACTGTTAAGCATGGGGGTGGATCAATCATGCTTTGGGGTTGTATTGCAGCCAGTGGCACAGGGAACATCTCACGAGTAGAAGGAAAAATGGATTCAATAAAATTTCTGCAAATTTTGGATGGTAACTTGATGCCATCTGTGAAAAAGCTGAAGTTAAAGAGAGGATGGCTTCTACAAATGGATAATGATCCTAAACACACCTCGAAATCCACAGGGGTTTACATCAAGAGGCGTAAACTGAAGGTTTTGCCATGGCCTTCACAATCTCCTGACCTCAACATAATTGAAAGTCTATGGATAGACCTTAAGAGCAGTGCGTGACAGACAGCCCAGAAATCTCAAAGAACTGGAAGACTTTTTTAAGGAAGAATGGGCAAAGATACCTCAAACAAGAATTGAAAGACTCTCGGCTGACTACAAAAAGTGTTTACAAGCTGTGATACTTGCCAAAGGGGGCAGTACAAGATATTACCTCTGCAGGGTGCCCAAACTTTTGCAGTTGCCATTTGTTTGTTTTCTGTTATTTTGAAAGTGTAAATGATGGAAATAAAATCTAACTTTTGTTGACATATTATAAGAATGTCTAATCTGTAATTTGATGCCTTTTGGAGATTTTTCCATCTTTCCTTGGTTTCTTTATGCACATTAATACAAATTTTTACCTGGGGTGCCCAAACTTTCGATCCCCACTGTATATGCTTGTGCCTCTGGATGTCTGTAAGTGTACTTCCCCTTTTTTAATAGATTTGTTTTGCGGATTTACACTTTGTTTTTTCCCTCTGGTTTATTCCTCATGTCATCTGTGGGTTGAGACTTCCTCTCCTCTGAATCCATCTTATGACCACTGTTTGGAACATCCGAGGGTACAGCGGGCATTTGGCGATACCAAGAATCCCATGATACCAGCTTATTTGACCCTTTTGTCATATGGTAGTTTGGGTCCAAAGTTTCCGGTGAGCCAATGGCTCTTGCTGCTTTCATGACCAGTGAGGAGAGAGAGAGCAGAGAGAGCCGCTGTTCTCAGGCACAGTGCTGGATCGAGATTGAGCTCAGGTAAGTATAGGGGGCTAAGGGAGCTGCACACAGGTTTTTTTACATTAATACTGAGAATGCATGACGGTAAAAAAAACTTTCCACCTTTACAACTACTGTAAGTTTGTACTGCAGGGAAGCTCTGCATTTAAGTCAACCTCTTGTTTAATCTGGATGGCCAAAGAACAGATTTACTAGTTCTGAATACGTGTCTATCCAAATACAACATACTTTTAATTTAATCAGTAATGCTTAAACAGTATTATCAGTACTTTTTAATAAGGAAATTAAATATTATTATACATGATTTGGCGGTTTTAGTATTACAATATTATCCACCTTGTGTTTACTGAAAACCAGCTTGATAAATGAACAAACTTCAACTATCACAAACAAAGTTAATGTAATTTCTGGTACAGGCAGACAAGATTCCCTTGGACCAAATAAGTAAGTCCTGCATGTATATACATATTTTTGAAAATGAACAGAACATTTTCACAATATGCATTCAAATGTAAAAAATGTCTCCCTGAAGAGGCATGAAAACTTAGCATTTACACTGAACTTGGTCCCTCACTGCAGGCTTTTTATGATCCTGTCAGTTACCAGTGCTGTGCAGAAGGCATTTTTTTCAGACAGAGACAGATCTGTCGCTTGTTAAAAATGATTAAGGGGACTGGTTATACCGAGATTTATAACCACAGTGATTTCAAGATGATTCCCAGGCAGGCACCTGCTGCTTTACTTAGCATTGTGTCATATTCAAACAAGCCTCAATCCACAGCCTTCTCCTTGAGGCTCTTTCCATATTTTTTTTATTGAGTTTTCTTGTTTAAAAAAAAAAAAACCTGTTCGCAACTTACTCAGCTTGTCTGCTATGTATTCCCTCATGCTTAACAATGGCATTTATTGGAAATGCCAGCAGAGTTGAAATACATCTCGGCGCCTCCTTCAATCCCCCCAAAAATGAAATGTTGTATGTTAACCTTTCAAGAATTGTCAAGAAAAAGCACCTAGTCCTTGTATTTTATTCTGCCACTGCTAGGAATTTATTTTTAAAGTCACCGAAGTACAACATTTTCTGCACTTTCAAATGTAAGAAAAACATTTTTTTTTTTTCAAAATGAAAACTGCACTTAAAAGTTTACCTAAATTGTTACCTTACTGTTTGAGGGATTCAGCACACAAGTGTCTCTTCCAATATCTTTGCCTCAGCATGTCTTTAAATAATTATAAAAAAAGCGCAAAACTACGAGGTGCAGAACACACATATTAAAAGGTTTATTGATTCAAATGACAAATTAAAAATTCACTGGTCTGCACCAAGCAATTGGAAAAGTTAGGCAAGGGACTCGTTGTCTCCAAAGTATTAAAGGGAGAAGGAAGAGACAAGCTAAAAATGGGGTATATATGGAAATAGGCACCACGTCCCTATGTATCCAAAGTATTAAAACTTAACTCCTGCAGATAAAAGAAGATACAAAAATAATGCAACTCTGTAATCATTAGAGATAACCAAACTGGGCAAAGTTCAGTTTGCTGGAAACTTGGGAAATCTGGTGAAAAGTACATGAACCCCTACCACAGCAATGAACCCCATTGAAGTCTAATCGTATAATTACAAAAAACAGGGAAAAAAATCTCAATGATGATTTTCCCAAGGAAGGCAGGGGAGAGGGGATGTTTGAGACGCCTTAGAAATAGAAATTCATATGGAATTTATAGGATATCCCAAACTGAAAGAAAATATACTGTATATATATATAATTTATATATATATATATGTGTATATATATATATATATATATATATATATATATATATATATATATATATATATATATATATACACAGTATACAGTATATATATATATATATATATATATATTTTTTTTTTTTCTGTTTGGGATCATCTCATAAGTTTCTTCCCTTTGCTGCATTTCCTTCTTTTCTTCTTCTTCTCCCTTCTTGCCTCCGCCAGGTTGCTCTTGTCCGTTTTTTTTCTCCTGCCCCTTGTGGTTCCTAGGTGAGAACCGCCATCCTGGTATGTCCCCGGGCTATTTGGATCACACAACCTATACAGTACACAGTTGGTAAATTCAGGATGTAAATGTGGGTGGACCACATATTCATGTAAGTTTTGTACCCATCTGTATCTGTATTTTGGATATATCTTCTGTATGATGTAGATTACTTATTTGTTCATTGTACTGTACATGCAGATGTGCGCTAAAGGAGCTGCGGACCAGTATACCCCCTGAGGAAGACTTTATTAGGTTGATACTCGTAGGTGTTTTGGGGTCCTATACCATTTCACTCCGTGCTATCACACATATGTATCTTGTGATATCTGCCATTTGTGTCTATTTTTGACCATGTACTGAAGGTTTTTTTTATAAACATGTGTTGCTTTTTCAATAATTGTGTTTGCAAGTCTGTTTAAGACTGCTTTTGTAATTATGTAATAAAATTTTTTTGCTTTTATATATATATCTTTTGCTTCATATATCCTATAAATTCCATATGAATTTCTATTTCTAAGGCATCTCAAACATCCCCTCTCCCCCACCTTGCTTGGGAAAATCCTCATTAGGATTTTTTCCCCTGTTTTTTGTAATTAATCTGGGATGGATGCCACCAGTAATTAATCCTATACATATCTGTGAGTGTAACTGAGCAGTTTTGCATTTCTAATCTTATAATTGTTATATGGCCATTTTCAAGGCTAATTTGAAACCTTTCTTTTAATAAAAAGGATATGTGTAGCTGCGCACTGCTATACCAAAACATACCAAAAAAAAAAAAAAAAAAAAAAGACCATTCAGTGGGCAGAGAGTCTTTTAATGCAGCTTAAAGGGCAACATTGAAAATACACAAATCCCATAAATGATTTGCTTAGGAAATGTCTTTAAGCTGCATGTCAAGTTACAGAACAGTTACATTTAAGTCTCGGTTCACACTTGTGCGACGCGGGAAGGCTGTGAATTCGCAGCCTGTTCCCGCATTGCACCCGCACATCTGGCAGTTCACACTGCCATATGCGATACGCAGGGGGTGTCAATTAAATGTTAATGACACCCCCAGTTCGATCGCATATCGCAGTGCAATCTGACAGTTCGCACAGGATCGGATCGCACAAGTGTGAACCACTGTGCGATCCGATCCTGATGCGGCTGAAAAAAAGGGTCATGTGCGAGTTTGGTGCAGATACAGTGTGAATTCAGCAATACAAAGTGTATGGCTGAATTTGCATCCGCACATCCGATCGCATGTAATGAAGGAGCAGTGCGCTCCGAAATACATGCGATCGCCGCACTCGCAATAATGTGAACCAGCACTTAACCTTTAAATATGACATTAAGAAAAAAAAAAATGGGAAAAAAAAACAGCATGGGGGTTCCCCTTATGAGTCAAACCAGACTCTTATTCAGGCATGCTGCTTGGGTGGTCAGGAAAAGTGTACCCCCCTCCCTGAATCCTACCAGGCCACATGCCTTTCAACACTGGGAGAGTACCTTGTAAGGGGGAACTTATCAGGATCTGCGAGCCCCTTTATAGTAAGGGGGCTCCCAGATATCCCCCTCCCCAAGGTAATGGGTACAAATTCCATAAGTAACAATAAGTACAATAAGTAACCCATTTTTATTTATTACCAAAAAATGTATTCCAAATAAAGTAAAAAAATGTGTACTTCCTTTTTAGACCCCGTTCACACTGGGGCGACGCTACTTGCCGGGGCGACCTCACAGGTCGCGGTGCGCAGCTCGCACCGCGACCTCGGAGCGGCCGGCACGGACTTCATAACATTGAAGTCAATGCAGGTTGCTCAGGGTCACCCCAAAGAAGCTCCGGACCCTTTTTCTAAGTCGGAGCGACTTGTGTCGCTCCTATTAGAACGGGTCCACAGCTTCTCTATGGCAGGCGACCTACGGTGACCTGTCAGGCGACCAGGTCGCCTGACAGGTCGCCCCAGTGTGAACGGGGTCTTACTGGTTTGTTTACAAACAGAAGCCAGCTGGGGATCTGTCATTTAGGGTGCATACCCACTGGTGTAAAAAAGTAACTTACAATGTATGCAATGAATCTAAAATTTCTCACTACATCCAGGGCTGTCTTTATTATTGATTGGACCCTGGACAAACATTTTCCTGCCCCCTCCATGCAATGTTTCTCTCCACCTACTCATACATACAATTATACAGTTAACATACAATGAGACATGCAATTAATAACAGCTAAACTCAAAATCAGTTTACTGCAGCAGATCAGGCAGCAATTGTGATTGGTTGCCAGAGGTTACAGAATATCATTACTGCTCACTGACTGGTTGATAGAGGATACAGCACACATTACGGCTCACTGATTAGTTGCTAGAGGTTACTGCACATCATTACTGCTTGCTGATTGGTGGTTAGAGGTTACTGCACATCATTACTACTCACTGATTGCTTGCTAGAAGTTACTGCACATCATTAATACTCACTGATTAGTTGCTAGAGGTTACTGCACATCATTTATCGCCACTGATTGGTAGCTAGCGGTTACTGCACATCATTACCGCTCACTAATTGGTTGCTAGAGGCTAATGCACATTATTACCGCTTACTGATTGGTTGCTATAGGTTACTGCACATCATTACCACTAAATTATTAGTTTCTGGGGCTGGGGGGAGGGGGGTGCGATCAATTGCAGTGATGGTGGAGGTAATGAGAACTGTGGCAGTGCTTGGTGGTCCCAAGTCCCAACCAGAGCAAAACTAGTTCTTCTCTTCAGTGGCGGAACACCATGTCCCAGATGCAAGTGCAACCTTTGTGACCCTGGTAGATCTGCCACTGGAGC
Source organism: Pelophylax lessonae (assembly GCF_965119305.1). Lineage (NCBI taxonomy): Eukaryota > Metazoa > Chordata > Amphibia > Anura > Ranidae > Pelophylax > Pelophylax lessonae. Next base: position 425,690,550 of record NC_138768.1, on the reverse strand, counting down.
GAGTCAATGTTGCTAACCTCCAACAACTTGTTTACTGACAGATCATAAAACATTTACTGACAGAGCATATTTTTTTTTACTAAAAACCAGAAATATGAATGAAATTCCTATTAAAATAAATATAATCAATATTTAAATGGTATAAACAACATGTGGACATTGACAACACCCATAACTAGTAACTGGCTTTACAATTAAAAACAGATTGAGAAAATGTGAGCATGACTAGAATAATGAAAGGCCTAAAGAACCCTGGGATACAGCAGGAAAGCAAGTTCAGTGGCATGCATAGCATGCCATGATGTATCATGGGCTTAGAAAGATTTTGCCTAAAGCTAGGTACACTTGGGCCAAAATTGGCTGTTTTAGCAGAAACTGGTCGACTTTCTGTGTGTACCTCTGTCTGTTCAACAGAAGCTGGTCTAACGACTGGCTTCTGTGGAACGGTCATGCTGGAAAACCAGCATTTGATCTGTGCTTTCAGCCAGTGGCTACAAGCACTGATCAGTGTATTCTGGAAATACACTGATAGGGGGAGTCCCCCTGTCAGAATACAATGTATCAGTGTCAGAGATCCCTGCATCAGGATTGTTTGTTATGTGTTGGGATCTCTGTTTTTTTTTTTGTTTCATCCTGCTGGTTGAATGAAAAAATATTTAAGTGTGCACACAGCTAACAGTGGAAAGGTTTAAGGGGGGAGGGGGGTGTGATTAACGACTTCTGCACCAGAAGGTTTTACCCCCTTAATGACCAGGCCATTTTTTGCGATACGGCACTGCGTTACTTTAACTGACAATTGCGTGGCCGTGTGACACTGTACCTGAATAAAATTGAGATCGTTTTTTTCCCCACAAATATAGCTTTCCTTTTGTGGTATTTGATCACCTCTGTGATTTTTATTTTTTTCGCTATAAACAAAAAGAGAGAGACAGTTCTGAAAAAAAAACAAAAAAAAAAACAATATTTTTTATTTTCTGCTATAAAACAAAGCCAATAAAAAAAAAGGAAAAAATAAAATATTTTCATCATTTTAGGCCAATATGTATTCTGCTACATATTTTTGGTAAAAAAAAATCCCAATAAATGTATAAGAATTGGTTTGCGCAAAAGTTATCATGTCTACACACTAGGGGATAAATTTATGACATCTTTATTTATTTTATATTTTTTTTACTAGTAATGGCGGCGTTTAGCGATTTTTAGTGGAACTGTAACATTGGGGTGGACAAATCGGATACCTGAAACTTTTGAGGGGACCAGTGACATTACTACAGTAATCAGTGCTAAAAATATGCACTGTTACTGTACTAATGACACTGGCAGGGAAGGGGTTAACACCAGGGGCGATCAAAGGGGGTAAATGTGTTGCTAGGGGGTGCTTTCTAACTGTGTGGGGGATGGACTCACTATATGAACACAGAGATCCGTGTTCCTAAATAGCAGGCACATGAGATCCCTGTGTTTATCTCTGACAGAACGGCGGTCTGCCTTGCTTACATAGGCAGACCGCTGTTCTGTCTCTATGGGGAACGATCATGGTTGGCTAGCGGACATTGCGTCCGCCAAGCCCGCTGATTGGCTCCCCCTCTTGCCTATCAGCGCACGCATCCCCACTGGCTATTGCATGAAACGATGTACAGGTACATAGTTTCTTGCAATAGAGCCGACCTGCCGCAGTATATGTACTGCTGGTGGTCGGAAAGGGGTTAAACAGAATCTGTGCCTAGTCACTGCACACATACCACTGTCCTTGTACCACAAAATACTCCTAATCACTGTGACACAAGTAACAATTTCACAGACACACATAAACTTCAGAATGAATGATCATTTAAAATAAAATTAAACGTCTCCATCACATATGCTTTTCTTCGCAGAGAAACTGATCACTATGGGTTTGCTTTACTAAAACTGGAGAGTGCAAAATCTGGTGCAGCTCTGCATAAAACTCAATCAGCTTCCAGGTTTTTTGGCAAAGCTTAATTGAACAAGCTGAAGTTAGATGCTGATTGGCTACCATGCACAGCTGTGCCAGATTTTGTACTTTACAGTTTTAGTAAATCAACCCTTATGGCTGACTGAGCGCACCTTAATGATGATCTTCATTAAAACCAGCAACTTTTGGGGCAACGAACACTTTGGTCAGGACTATGTAAAGTAAAACATAATGTATAGAGTGCAGGGGTCAGGAGGAGTAAGTAACATACAAAACAACATAATGTTTAGGGTACAGGGGCCATTTCCCTGGCTTGGAGCGCTGAGGGTTCGGGATGGCAAGATAGTTACCTCGCAAGAGCGGATTATGGATGAACTGGTCAGGTTTTACTCTACCCTGTATCAGTCTAAACAAACTTATTCTGAAGACCAGTTGTTACACTATGTAAATAATATCCCTTTGCCATCTCTCTCCTCTTCGTCATGAAAAATGCTAGATACACTATTGACACTGGAGGAGCTGCGGGTGGCGACCAGTCTGTTCCCTAATTTAAAGGCACCGGGGGAGGACAGGTTGCCAATTGAAGTGTACAAAACATATGGGGCTGAGATACTACCCCAGCTGCTCCAGGTGTTCAGTGATGCAAGGACAAATCAATATCTTCCCCAGACTATGTCTAAAGCTACCATTATCCTTTTGCTGAAGCCTGGGAAGGACCCATCGGATCCAGGATCCTATAGACTCATTTCGATTTTACAAAGTGACATTAAAATACTTGCAAAAACCCTGGCTCTTAGGCTAAACAAGGTTATAGCACCCATTATACACGCCAATCAAACCGGCTTCATTTACCAAATGTCTACAGCTATCAACATACGTAGAGTTATTCCTTAATTTACAATCTCCAGGGGATAATGTTGGAGATAGGGCGATATTTGGAGATGCCCACAAAGCTTTTGATAGCATTGAATGGACATACTTGTCGACAGTAATGAGTACATTTGGCTTTGGAGAGGATTTCATCTCATGGGTCCAACTACTATATCAAGCCCCAAAGGCGGTCATTAGGGAAGCAGGTAGGAACTCATCCAGTTTTGATCTACACAGGGGAAGCAGACTGGGCTGCCCCTTATGCCCACTCCTATTCGCCCTTGCTTTTGAGCCCATGCCAGCACTTATTCAATCCAATGTGAATATTTGTGGGCTTCAATATGGGAATCTACAAGAGAAAATAATGTTATATGCAGAGGATACCATGCTCATCTTGGGTGATACTGCATCTCCCCTTACAGAGGTATTGACTGTAATAACTGAATTTGGCACATACTCGGGCCTACTTATAAACTGGTCTAAGTCCTCCCTGATGCCTCTGGATGTGAGGCCAGACTTACTTTCCCGGGTTACGGCCAATATACCTATCTCCTCTACATTCAAATACCTGGGTATTCAGGTGACACCTTGCCCATTAGACTATATAGACCTAAACTTAACACCCGTACTATCTAGGTTCAGAGACAGAACTAAAGTATGGATAAAACTCAAAATGTCTCTGGTTGGTCGCACCAACCTTATAAAAATGGTGCTTATGCCCCAACTGTTATATGTCCTCCACAATTCCCCTGTGGTCACTCCCTGAAAATATTTTGCAATATAAATGCCATCTTTAGATCCCTTATATGGCTGTCCCAAAACCCAAGGGTGAAGTTGGAGCAATTTCAGAGACTTCTGCCTTCTGCAAATCAAATAAGTTGTACTCCACTTATGCCCTAATGCAAAAAACCTGGAATAAGATTAGACAATTGCAACAGATTGTGGGGTTCACGAGATTTAGCCCCATCTGGAGCAATGCGTACTACCCAGAACTGGTGAAGCTGGGTAATGGCACGAGATGGACAATCTTCAGGGTCACCCATCTGTGACATAGAAACATAGAAACATAGAATGTGTCGGCAGATAAGAACCATTTGGCCCATCTAGTCTGCCCAATATATCTGAATCCTATGAATAGTCCCTGGCCCTATCTTATATGAAGGATAGCCTTATGCCTATCCCATGCATGCTTAAACTCCTTCACTGTATTTGCAGCTACCACTTCTGCAGGAAGGTTATTCCATGCATCCACTACTCTCTCAGTAAAGTAATACTTCCTCATATTACTTTTAAACCTTTGCCCCTCTAATTTAAAACTGTGTCCTCTTGTGGTAGTTTTTTTTTCTTTTAAATATGCTCTCCTCCTTTACCGAGTTGATTCCCTTTATGTATTTAAAAGTTTCTATCATATCCCCTCTGTCTCTTCTTTCTTCCAAGCTATACATGTTAAGGTCCTTTAACCTTTCCTGGTAAGTTTTTTCCTACAATCCATGTACTAGTTTAGTAGCTCTTCTCTGAACTCTCTCTAGAGTATCTATATCCTTCTGGAGATATGGCCTCCAGTACTGCGCACAATACTCCAAGTGCGGTCTCACCAGTGTTCTGTACAGCGGCATAAGCACTTCTCTCTTTCTACTGCTTATACCTCTCCCTATACATCCAAGCATTCTGCTGGCATTTTGTGCTGCTCTATTACATTGTCTTCCCACCTTTAAGTCTTCTGAAATAATTACTCCTAAATCCCTTTCCTCAGATACTGAGGTCAGGACTGTGTCAAATATTCTATATTCTGCCCTTGGGTTTTTACGCCCCAGGTGCATTATCTTGCACTTATCCACATTAAATTTCAGTTGCCAGAGTTCTGACCATTCTTCTAGTTTTCCTAAATCCTTTTCCATTTGGCGTTTCCCTCCAGGAACATCAACCCTGTTACATATCTTTGTGTCATCAGCAAAAAGACAAACCTTACCATCGAGGCATTTTCCAATATCACTTATGAAGATATTAAACAAAATTGGTCCCAGTACAGATCCCTGAGGTACCCCACTGGTAACATGACCTTGTTCTGAATGTTCTCCATTGACTACAACCCTCTGTTGTCTGTCACTCAGCCACTGCCTAATCCACTCAACAATATGGGAGTCCATGTTCAATGACTGCAGTTTATTGATAAGTCTTCTATGTGGGACAGTGTCAAAAGCCTTACATATCTTTGCTAATGGCAGATTGTGCTCCTTCCCGGATTTACAGGAAAGGTTTTAGACTCCCTGATTTAATGCTATTCTATTATATGCAGCTTCACCATGTGAAAAAAACACAAGGTGGGCCTGATACGTGGGTACAATCACATGCTCCAATATTCAATAACATGTCCAAGGTGGACCCCTATAAAGGACTCATATCCCAATGTTACTTAATGCTGTTAAACAGTTTCCTACGGGAGCATCCCATGAGCGTGGTATCTAAGTGGGAAAAAGATGTAGGAGCATTTGAGGAGGAACAAAGGGAAGAGGCTCTCTTGGGGGTCAAACAATGTTCCCTGAATGTGGCACAACACCTCTCACAGCTGTATGTACTCCTGCGGGTTCACTGCATGCCAGTAAGGCTGTTCCACATGGGCAGGAGGGAAACCCCCACATGTACTACATGAAGCAGGGACCGGGGAGACTTGATCCACCTTATGTGGCACTGCCCTAAGCTGCATAGATATTGGAAGGGTGTTATCAGCGTCATTAACTAGGTGTTTCAAGTACAAATACCCAAGGAACCAAAACAATGCCTATTGGGAATTCTGAGCGATCTCCCGATGGATGAAGTTCCTAAACAGGCAGTAGCGAGGACACTGCTCCAAACTCAAAGTTAATACTTCGGCACTGCATCTCCACTGACTCACCCACTCTGAAGGAATGGATAGCCCAAATGGGAGATATTCTCCGACTTTAAAAATATATTTTTCAACACAGGGGCAGTTTTGGAAAATTTGATAAGCTCTGGGCTCCTTGGTTGGACATACCAGGCCTGGTGCCTGTTGACCTTATTACAGACAGCTTGATAATTGGCAGAGGGTGATAATAATCCTGATATGATGGTATCCTTGGGCAAAGAAGGAGTTAAATGTATTCATGATTTTTTTCTATTTTTTCACTTACGTTTTAAGCTCATTACCAGTTGACTGTTGTACCATAACATTTACTGCTGAGATGCATTTATGCTTTTAAAATTGTATATTCAACTGTAATGTATTTGATATGGATTCTATACTGCTGGCATGATCTGTTTAATAAAACTTTATCTGAGGAAAAAAAAAAAAGAAAAAAAGAGTACAGGGGTCTTGAGTAAAGCTTGCCATACATGGTTCAGTATTTTTCATTCAGCCAGATTCTGTGTTCACCAGTTTTAGTAAATCCCCCCTATGTTGCACATATGCTATACCTTAAACCATAAATATTTGGCAAAGTTAGCAAAACTTATCTCAAAGAAGATGCTATTTCCAGAGCAATGTACCTATCAAAAGAAAGTACACAATATGTGTGCTCATATGGCAAAAATATATTTACTGGTTCCATAGTTATTCATTAAAAATATTTATGTAGATCACTACATAAGAAATACTGAAGCTTACTTTGATCACCTTCCTCAAAGCCTATCTGCCTTTTAAAGCATATAACCTCTTTTAATGTGTGATATCAAACAGCTTTGCCACTATAGATTCTTAGGCAGCTCATAGATGATTAATTTTTATTCACACAACCAGCAGGTTGAACAAAGAACAAAAAAAAAAAAATGACTCGATTCCCCCATCCACACATTTTGAGTTGGAGGGGGGAATCCTCCCCATCGAGCCTTTGTATTCTGACAGTGGCAAGACTTCCCTGTCACCAGAATACACTAATCAGCATTGCCTGCTATAGCCGGCTGTGCAGATCGAGTGGAAATTTTCAAGTAGGGTGGTTGTACAGAAGTTGATTGGTAGATAGACTTCTGTACAAGCACCTTGCCCAAACAAGAATCAAAATTCAGCCAGCCCCTGCTGAACCCTGTACTTTGAGATCTTTATTGCAGGTTTAAGCCAGTGAAAACAATATATTGTAAACATTCAGCTAGACTGAAGTTTGCACTATAAGGCCCCTTTCACATGGGGTGGACTCCATCAAACGAATCCACCTGCTTAGCGGGGGATCTGCTTGCTGATCCCGGCTGAGCAGGCGAATGACAGGTCCGTATCTGCTCCACTGATGCAGAGGGGACATGGATACAGCCAGCTGTTCTCTATGGGGCGGTCAGATGGAAATGAACTGCCCGTCTGTTTGCATCTGACTGTCATCCAATGTGATTCCCTAGACAGATGAAGAATGGATCACCATCTGTTTTTTATTGGATGCAGGCAGGTGTAATCGAGTATGTTTTCATCCGCTTCCCCAAAAAGAACAATGGGTGATCAGATTTTCCATTTTTCAGGCGGACCCGATCGGTCCGCTGGTGTAGAAGGGGCCTAAGTGCAATGTCTTTAATATCTTCAGGGCCAGATGCCATAAATGATGAATTTTAGGAATATTGCATGTGGCTGCAAGGGACCATACAATATGCAAGAATGTACAGAACCTGTCTAAAGTCACCCCTAAAATCCCCAGCTGCTACATACAGAGAAAGAATGTCTGAGTCCGGGGTTGTATGTTCAGGTGTGGCTTTATGCAAGTATTGGCATATGCCCTTGTACAGCTGTATTCTGCCCATACCCCTGATACAGGCAGGCAGTTACTGAAGACTAGGAAGATCACTGTGCTATGAAATATGAACAAAGCATATCCTTCTATAGTGCATATTTGTCTCATAAAGTGTCATTTTGGTCTGCTGCTTTGTTTCTCTACTATCAGCATGGGTCACTTATGACATGTTTTCCTGACACCAAGAGAAAAATTAAGTAGATTAACAGCCTTAGCTGTGTTTTTGTGAGATGTATGGAGCCCAATCAACTCTCAGAGCTCTCCTCACTGAGCTCTGCAGAGTGTAACTTCAGCTCTCTGACCCTTTTTTTCTGAACTCTCAGACAAGCTTTATAAATTCTGCACCTAGAATGAATGTAGAGATGAGATAGACAGGTAAAACTTATGTAGGAGGGTTGTTTTTATCTCTGTGTATCACCCGAGGCCAGTCACTTCACTGGGTATATTCGTGGGTTTACAACCACTTTAAAGTCACAGGCTGAAAGCATTTTTAAGCTGAACTTTGCAACATCCTCTTGGATAATGTGGAAGACAGCGAAAGTTATTCCTCTAAAAGTAAAGGCCCATTACATTTCAGCTCATAGTATAACAAGGCTATACACATATCTCAACAGGTCTCCGTTATGCCTGAAGTTTCTGAATAAAATTGTCTGTGCTGCATAATAACCATTTAGCATCTTCTGCCATGTTGCTGGAGAAGATTAGAAACGGAAAGGGATAATTCTTACTAATAGCTGCTGGCAATGCGGACAGTTCATCTTTTTTTGACACACTATGCCCAAGAAAGGAATTCTTCTGAAAATGAAAACATATTAACATTTACAGCTAGAAAATCAAATTCAGGGGTTCCCAAATTTTCTTATATTAGGAACAGGTCACTCGCTGTTGTTTTAAAGGGAAATTGTGCTTTGCCTAAGCAGGGAAAATCAACAAGTTGTCATTTATGCTGGCCCCACCTGCTGCATTTATTTACTTTCCCTCTGCTCTCCAGAGACTCTTTTTTGACTGCTGGAGTGAGGAAGAGTTAGATTTAGAGTTAGCCTCGTACACACGCAACGATTACCGGCCGACCGATCGGCCGTCTTTTGTCCAAGTTGTGTTTTGTTGGTTGGAAGGTGCCTAGACTGCACACTAATTTTCTCGGCCAACAAAAATCAACTTCAGAAGTGATGTCATGTGCTCGTTTACTTTCCGTGTGTTTTTTCTTCTATGAGCATGCCCAGTCTTGCTCATCAGATTTTTGTCTGCCGAAATCTGTACTGACTGACCAAAAATCGGCCGTTGTGTTAACGGCCAACAAACATTTTATAGTCTGCACACCAGATTTTATTCGGCCGAAAAGTCCTTTGTCGGTTGTCGAAAGCATCATACTAACAAGCCAAAAATCGGCCGATCGGACGTTGGCCGAAAATTCACGGCCAGCTATCGAGGCGTGTGTACGAGGCATAAGTGACCCGGAGCTTACACAGGGCTGAGGGCCCTCTCCTTACCCCCATGGGCCAGAGCTGCTTGTCTCAGCAACCAACTTCCATGCACCAGTAGAGGAGATGGAAGGGAGTGGGCCATATGCTCTCCTATATACATAAGGATCTGCTCCTTATTGTAACAACACAGAAGTGAGGGAATTTTGAGTTTGAGCAAAGCAAAGGCTTGCTTTAAGAAGTATTTGTTAAAATAAAAGTATAGAGCAAAAACCACAAACCAGACTTTAATAATTCACAGTCTTTTTTTATTCTGCTGTGAGAGCCAAATGCTTACATTGGTTGCTTATATTTTAATGATTAAAAATATGTAATTGCAACATGAAAATTCCATGTTGCCTAAAACAAGGATTTTCACTGCATGGCAGAGAATCAGAGTTTAAAAGCTAAGCTCAGCTTTAAAAATAAAATAAATGCACTTTTTTTTTTTGCAGGTAAAAAAATGTGCATTTATTTATTTTTTTCTTAGTATCCTATAAACAGTGTTGGTCATCTTACTTTAAAAAAGTAATTAGTTACAGTTACAAATTACTTTTCCCAAAAAGTAATTGAGTTACTGACTCAGTTACCACATTGAAAAAGTAATTAGTTACTCAGCAAAGTAACTGCAACTTTTTTTTACTATTCTATAATGCAATTACGTTCTATGAGATCTTTAATAGTGGTGGCGGTGTGGCACACTGTAGGGGTCTGAGTCCTGAGTCCTCCTGACTGTGAGTAACTGTATTTTGTTTTGATTTTTGGTACCTGCTGCCTGGAGTGGCTGGCTGTTGGTGGTGTGGCACATGAGTGGTGGCAGTGTGGCACACTGGTGGTGGTGGCGGTGTGGAACACTGGTGGTGGTGGCGGTGTGGAACACTGGTGGTGGTGGCGGTGTGGCACGCTGCTGGTGGTGGTGTGGTGGCCGGTGGGTGGTAGCTGGTGGGGGTCTGAGACCTGAATCCTGACTGTCTGTGACTGACTGAGTTTTTTTTTTTTTTTGGTACCTGCTGTGCTGGGCTTGCTGGTGGTGGTGTGGCCTCTGGCCTGGCAGGCACACTGTTGTCCGGGTCCCTCTGGCTCCGTCCTCCTGCAGGCCTCAGGCCTGCCTGTCTGTGCCTCTCTCCTCTTCTGGGCTGGCTGTGTGCGTTGGACCATTGGTGGACTGGTGGTGGTGGACTTCCTGCTGCCCAGTGCCCTGTGGTGGTGGGGGAGTCTCCTGGACTATATCGTTTTGTAAGTAACTGCCACTGGTTGTTTTATATATATTTTGCCAGTCTGGCAAAAGTAAGGTCCCCCATAGATCCCCCTTCAGTGCAGGCCAGGGCAGGTCTCCCGTAGATCCCCTTTAGTGCAGACCAGGGCAGGTCCCCCATAGATCCCCATTTAGTGCAGGCCAGGGCAGGTCCCCCCATAAATCCCCACTTTAGCGCAGGCAGGTCCCCCATAGATCCCCCTTTAGTGCAGGCCAGGGCAGGTCCCCCCATAAATCCCCACTTTAGCACAGGCAGGTCCCCCATAGATCCCCTTTAGTGCAGGCCAGGGCAGGTCTCCCGTAGATCCCCCTTTAGAGCAGGCAGGTCCCCATAGATCCCGCTGTAATGCAGGTAGGTCCCCCATAGATTCCCCTTTAGAGCAGGCCTGACCAGGGTGAGGGTCCTCCATATTTATGCATCCCCCTTTAGAGCAGGCAAGGGAGGCAGGTCCCCCATAGATCTCCCTTTAGAGCAGGCCAGGGCGAGGGTGCCCTATAATTATACATCACCCTTTAGAGCAGGCAAGGGCAGGCAGGTCCCCCATAGATCCCCTTTTAGAACAGACAAGGGCAGGCAGGTCAACCATCCCCCACAGATCCCCCTTTAGTGCAGGCAGGTCCCCCATAGGACTCCCTTGCCTGCTCTAAAGGGGGATGTATAAATATGGGGGACCCTTACCCTGGCCTGCTCTAAAGGGGGATCTGTGGGGAACCTGGGATGGCTGACCTGCCTGCTCTAAAGGGGTATTTATAAATATGGGGGTCCCTCACCCTGGCCTAGGCCTGCTCTAAAGGGGGATCTAGGGGGGACCTGGGATGGCTGACCTGCCTGCCATTGTCTGCTCTAAAGGGGTATTTATAAATATGGGGGACCCTCACCCTGGTCTAGGCCTGCTCTAAAGGGGGATCTAGGGGGGACCCCCTAGATCCCCCTTTAGAGCAGGCCTAGGCCAGGGTGAAGGTCCCCCATATTTGTAAATACCCCTTTAGAGCAGGCAACCCCCTAGATCCCCAATTAGAGCAGGCTTAGGACAGGGTGAGGGTCCCCCATATTTATAAATACCCCTTTAGAACCCCCTAGATCCCCCTTTAGAGCAGGCCTAGGACAGGGTGAGGGTCCCCCATATTTATAAATACCCCTTTGTTAGAGCAGGCAAGAGCAGACAGGTCAGCCATCCCAGGTCCCCCCTAGATCCCCCTTACAGCAGGTCAGGGTGACATTCCCCCTTAAAGCAGTCCAAGCAGGGTTCCCAGGCCTCCAGTCCAGTGAGTCCACCACAACATTACCTACCGTTACAATCTTCCTGTTCTTCTCCCGCGCTGGACAGTCAAACAGTCACAGAGAGATCACTGCGCAGCCGTGCACGCAGGTCTCTCTCCAGTCTCCACTTTGTGGGCGGTGCCACTGCCAAGAGCTAGAGCCGAACAGGAGCCGGGAGCGGACAACCCGAGGGAGGCCTGAGGCTCCACCCCCGAGCGATCGCATCAGCAGACGGGCAGAGTGAGTCTACTAGCTTCGGCGCGGCGGACATTGCAAGGACCGCTCACGGACACCAGTGTCCGTGTGCAGACACCTTGCCGACCCTGAATACAATTACATCTACTGCCATCTAGTGGCGGTAGATGTAATTGCAGTAACGCAGCCGAAAGTAGCGGCAGCGGCGTTACAGGGACAAAATGAGTAATCTGATAGATTACTCGTTACCCTCAAAAGTAACTGCGTTAAGTAACCCCGTTTACTTAAACGCAGTTACTACCAACACTGCCTATAAAGCAGGGGTTTTCAAACTATGGCCCTCCAGTTGTTCAGAAACTACAATTCCCATCATGCCTAGTCATGTCTGTAAATGTCAGAGTTTTACAATGCTTCATGGGACATGTAGTTCAGGAATAGCTGGAGGGCCGTAGTTTGAGGATCCCTGCTGTAAAGCATTGCACATATAATCAGCAGATACTGTAACAGTTGCAATCCCATAGTGTCAATAGGGCTATCTACCCATAAGTTTGATACGGGCAGGCAGTTACTGAAGGCCAAGAAGATCAATGAACACTCCCCAGCACCCTCATAGTTCATTGAGAACTACAAGCCATCTGCTGCAATGGCTAACGGTAGTTGTAGCTAATTTATTCACAGAACTCTGTGAATGAAGGACACACATGCTGTCACAATGGAGGATGGGGTAAGGGTGGGGGCCGATAATTAAAAAAAAAATTTATATGTTACACTCTAAATATCGGTGTAACATATTACTCAAGGTAAACTTATCCTTGAACCCTGTTTTTTTTTTTTTTTTTTTACCTTACACTGGATTTGAATACAGTGTGCGGCAGTAACTGCATGACAAATTATATTTTGAAGCAAGATGTGCTCCGTTTCTTCCAGCACCTGAATACAGAGTGTAAACCTAGGAGACAGATGCTGCAGGCTTGGAGTGGCACCGATCTGTTATGATATTAAAGATTTTTATTAGTTGTTACATTAAGTTTCCATTCACACTACCGCGACTTGTCAGGCGACTTGTCAGCCTGACAAGTCGCAGTCCATCGCGGTTCATGCAGTGCTACAGGACCCTTTCTAATAGGAGCGACACAAGTCGCTCCGACTTAGAAAAAGGGTCCTGTACTACTTCAGGGCGACCTGGAGGCGACTTGCATAGACTTCCATTAAATGAAGTCCGTGCAAGTTGCGTGCAAGTCGCGGCGAAGTCGCGGTGCACGCGACTTCACAGGTCGCCCCCGAAGTTGTGCCGCTTCAGTGTGAATGCGGTCTTAGAAAAATACACGTTAGTACAATTTTTATATGTAACCCCACACTGTTTTGGTGGCCACACACTTCTAATATTCCTCTGAATGCTAACAAATACAAAAATGTAGCGTGATTTCCCACTCCTTCTCTACATTTAACCGCAACAGCTAAAATCCCACATCTCTTAATTCTCTAGAGATGTCAATCTTAACTTCAGCCACTTTTTTGGCGCAGTGCATAAAGAAAGTATATAAATTGCAGCACCAACTGGAAAAAAACACAATATCAAGATTCTGTGTTTGCCTGAACTTAAAAAACACCTGACATGCTGAGAACTATTTTTGTTCTGGTTGTCAGATTCGCTAGGGTAGCTATTGTGCATATTAGGGAACTTAGGTCTCAACGGTACAAAAAAGGGAACAAAGTGTTGCTACAATAGATAGTATCTGCAGCACGGCCATGCAAAGTATATTGTTATATTATTTATTTTTTAACTGAATTTGAAATTCATCTTTAACTTGGACCAAATTGAACCCTAGAAATTCTAGCTGTAATCGTTATTGTTATTTCACATACCTACTAAGCTCATTACATTGCTGTAACCATTGACTCAGCTGTCAACTTCATTTCTCATGTGCATCTCTAAATCCCGATACTATAATTTCTCAGCTTTGCAGTATACTGTATGTTCCTTTCTAGCCAAAACACCACTACAAAACTCTCACGTCTATATTCTATTAGAAATGCTGCTGCTAGACCCATTGTGTTTCCAAGCAATACTCATCTGCTACATTTTGCTGCCAATTTCTATCGCTGACTTGTGATCAGTCTAAAAAAAATGAAACTCAAGTTACTATGATTTACTTTCAGATCATTTTACGGCTAATCCCCAGTGCTTACTCATATTTCTGATATTTTCTGTGAAAAAAACCCAAAACGGCTCTTCTCTATATGGCACTATGGCACAACAACCAAATTGGCCCTGTCTACCAGTTTACGTTAAAAACAGAGGGTTTTGTTTGCACACATTTGCAAATATATGTGCAAGCCTTAGTGCTCACATCAAGTGACCACTGTATAAACCAAAGCCCTAATACCAGGTCAATTCAGTTGTTGTGCAGGCTGGCTGGTAAATGTGCTGGGAAATTGTTTGTTTGTGATGTGCGTTTCCCTTCTATCTGCACCTTGCTGTAAAGGCCAGTTATAGGTTGGGGTGGTTGCCCTTTTTTTGTACAGTGGGATGAATTAGGAGCAGGGATGCACTGGATGCTTTCACTGCCATTGTACTTTTGCTGGGCATCACGTGCGTCCCTGTTCCTTTACAGAGGGCTGGGCTCCCTCCAGGCATACCTACTCCTAATCTATCAATTCTTATATGTGCTCCTACTATGGAGGCTCTGGAAATTTAGAGTTAGGACCATATACAGAGGTCCCTTGACATGGGCAGTGTGGGTTATGCATATTCAGTATTTGCAAATATGTGAAAACAGAACATTCTGTTTTAAATGTAAACTCTTTGACAGGGCCAATTTGATTGTTTGCAGTCTGGCTAATAAACATATAATACTTACCTGCTCTGTGCAATGGTTTTGTACAGAGCAGCCCCGATCCTCCTCTTCTCTAGCTGGCACATCCCCTCCCTCTCCCCCTTGCCAAGTGCCCACCATAGGAAGCTGCTTGCTATAGGGGCAATCATGCTGCTCTCTCCTGAACCAGCTCTGTGTGTCCATAAGAAACAAAGAGTGTGGCTCGGCCTTTCCCCCCACTCTCTTCTCACTGGCTGTGATTGACAGCTGCAGGAGCCAATGGCTCCCACTTCTGTGCCTGAGCCAATGAGGAGAGAGAGAGAGCTGAAAGAGTTGCTGCTCTCATGCACATTGCTGGATCGAGATCAGGCTCAGGTAAATATTTAGGTGGGGCTGAGGGAAGTGCTGTTTGCAGAGGCTTTTTACCCTAATGCATTTCATAAAAAACATTTTGCCTTTAGAACCACTATGAAGATGAGCAACAGGGTCACTACTCCAAAAACAATCAAAAGTTGTTAGTTTTTTTTTAACTCATCTCACTTGTAATTAGTATTAGTAGTAGCATAGAATGTTAAAAAATAACATATTACCTTGCCCTAATGGGCAAAAGTGAACAGTTAACTTGTGATTTCAGTGTTGACAAGCAAATGGTATTCAATAGGGAAACATTTCCTGCGCAAGCAGCAAACATCTTTACGTAACATGACAAAACCACAGATACTCTTGTAATTTATTTTTATTTTTATGTTCACAACATGTAATTCATAATGTCCTCTGAACTTTACCTTATTCAAGCATGCACTTAATCAGCAGCCTAATACCCTGTAGTTCCTTGAAGTGGCAGCCTTTGGCATAAAACAGCATGATGGGAAAATATTTTGTGTTATTATGTTTAAGTAATTTTCGATGTCATGTAGACAAATTCCAATTACAGTAACCTAAGCTTTATACTCAGTTCTTCCATAACCAATACAATGAAAGAAATTCACAGTTGTTCTAGTCCCAGAGGGCTTCTTAACAAGGATAAAATGATTTCAGGTTTCCCTGTTCATCCACAATTGCTACTAAAGGAATTACTTAGTTCTTTCTTGCTTGACCATGTGGTCTAGTTATTTGAAGTAGAAAAAGCAATCAAAGAAAACCACAATTGCTACTAAAGGAATTACTTCATTCTTTCTTGCTTGGCCATGTGATCTATTTATTTGAAGTAGAAAAGCAGTCAGGGAGAACCCAAAGTGTAGTAATGTATAAAATACAGTAATACTGTATCTGTGTTTTATTTTCCAATACAGTCTATAGTAGAGGCTTCCAGGTTACAGAAACTGAAAAAGCCTACTTGAAATGAACTTCTCAATTTGGTCAGTAGGTGTTAAAGTGGTTGTAAAGCCTCAAGGTTTTTCACCTTAATGTATAGAATGCATTAAGGTGAAAAACCTACTGTGCTGCATCTTCCCCCCAGGCCCCCATTTTTCTTGTGCAGAAAAAAGAAGAAACACTGCGCTATAGTAAAAAAAAGCTGCCAGCACTAAGAGTCAAGAATACACACTCCAAAAATATATTAATAAAAAAAGTGCAGCACTAATAAAATGATGACTGATCACACACTAAGATAAGAAAGAAATTACCATGCGATGACCTCACCACTACTCATACAAATTAGCCACTTAAGCCCCGGAAGATTTTACCCCCTTCCTGACCAGGGGGTATTTTGCGATTCGGCACTGCATGAATTTAGCAGACAATTGCGCGGTCGTGCGACGCTGTACCCAAATTAAACTGACATCCTTTTTTTCCCACAAACAGAGCTTTCTTTTGGTGGTATTTGATCACCTGTGCGATTTTTTGATCATGCGCTATAAACAAAAAAAGAGCGACAATTTTGCAAAAATAACAATATTTTTCACATTTTTTCACATGAGATTCCCAAAAAAAATGTAAAAATCAATTTTTTTTAACATTTTAGGCCAATTTGTTTTCTGCTACATATGTTTGGTAAAAAAATTGCAATAAGCGTATTTTGATTGGTTTGCGCAAAAGTTATTGCGTTTACTAACTAAGGGAAAGATTTTTGTAATCTTTATTTATTTATTTTTTAACGAGTAATTGCGGCGATCTGCAATTTTTTTGCGGGACTGCAACATTGCGGCAGACACATCGGACCCTTGACTGACATTTTTTTACACTTTTGGGGGTACTGGTGACATTACTACAGTAATCAGTGCTATACATATGCACTGTTACTGTAAAAAGGGCACTGGCAGGGAAGGGGTTAACTTTATTGGAGAAGGAGGGGTTAAGTGTGTCCCTAGGGGCATGCTTCTAACTGTAAAGAGGCGTGGCTTTTCATGTAACAGCAGAGATCTACGGTCCTATATAGCAGGACCGTATGATCTGTGCTGTTATACAAGGGAGAACGACAGGCGGCTTTGTTTACATTAGCCGCCTGCCTTTCTCCCTCTCCACCCAACGATCGCGAGTGAGCGAGCAGGGGCGGGATCGCGTACATCACTTTGCCTGCACGGGGCTGACCGCCGCAGTAGATATACTTGCGGCGGTCGGCGAGTGGTTAAAACATAACTAGATGGATAAAATAGATATGAATGAAAAAAAATGGTTAAAAGTAATGTCCGTATGAACCAAGTCCACACTATTCACAATACAGTTCTCCTTGGTGCTCCATGAGAGGTAAACAAGTGAAGGAATCTATGATGTTAGACCAAGTCCACAGCCAAAAAGGTCATGCTCCACACCCCACACAGATAACACCAGATGCTTACCAGATAAAATTGACCACTGAATCACAGGTGGTCAAACAGAGCATTAGGGAAATAGGTCTCTCAGAGGTAAAAAGAAGGCGCTTCCATAGTGCAGTACGATAAAAACATTTATTTGCCAAAAGCTAAAAAGATGCACTTACAAAATTACATTGGCTTCAACCCCACTTGGACATCCTACTTATACCTCCTCCCTGATGGTCGCACTCATTGCCTGAGGAAAAAGCATGCATGCTTCGAACGCGCGCACCTCCCACTCCACCTTCTACCCGGAAGTGAAGTCAGCGGCTCTTCTCTGAGGGACACCTCGTGCCCGGAAGTGCTGGGAGCCACCAGCACAGCCAGAACCAGCGAAGATTCCCCGGATCCCCGCTGCTCGTCCTCCCACTGGAGTGGATGACCCCTTTACATGCCTGTTTACCATGCCCATCCTGTGAGTTTGCATTTGTCTTTTGTTATTAAACATATCTTTTATACTGCACTTAGATGACGCTGCTCTCCTTTCTCTTTTGTTGCACAAGAAAATTAAAAATACTACAGAACATGTGGAATTTTGCTGCTGTTTTCGGTTTCCTATATCCTTAACCCATTTCTACCTTGGACACTAAGCTATTACACTTTGCAAAAGATGATTGATGTCTGTTATTTGGTCACTGTTGGTAGGTCGTGAGTATTTGAGGCACCTGTAGGCCAGATCACCAGTAGAAAGGGCCTGTGACATTAACCGCTTGCCGACCACCTCAAGTACATATACTGTGGCGGTCAGCCCCATGCAGGCAAAGTGACGTATGGGTACGTCACTCGCCTGTGAGCCAATAGGGGGCGAGCGCACGCCGTCGGAGGCGCGCTCCCACCCTGCTCGCTCACTGTGATCCCCGCGCATGTGACCGACGGACCCGTTGTCCGCCGGTCACTCGCGATCGTCTGTTACAGAGGGAGAAAGGCAGGCGGATAATGTAAACAAAGCCGCCTGTCATTCTCCCTTGTGTAAGTGCAGAGATCATACGGTTCTGCTATGCAGGATCATATATCTCTGTATTTACACAAACAGCCACATCCCATAACAGATAGAAGCATGCCCCTAGGGAAACACTTAACCCCTCCTTCTCCAATAAAGTTAACCCCTTCCCTGCCAGTGTCATTTTTACAGTAACAGTGCATATGTATAGCACTGATTACTGTAGTAATGTCACTGGTACCCCCAAAAGTGCCAAAAATGTCAGTCAAGGGTCCGATCTGTCCACCGCAATGTCGCAGTCCCACAAAAAAAATCGCAGATCACCGCCATTACTCGTAAAAAAAAAAACCAATAAAAATGACAAAAATCTTTCCCTTAGTTAGTAAACGCAATAACTTTTGCGCAAACCAATTAAAATACGCTTATTGTGATTTTTTTTACCAAACATATGTAGCAGAAAACAAATTGGCCTAAAATGTTAAAACATTTTGATTTTTACATTTTTTTTAGGGAATTTCATATAAAAAAATGTGAAAAATATTGTTATTTTTGCAAAATTGTCGCTCTTTTTTGGTTTATAACGCATGATCAAAAAATCGCACAGGTGATCAAATACCACCAAAAGAAAGCTCTGTTTGTGGGAAAAAAAGGACGTAAATTTCATTTGGGTACAGCGTCGCATGACCGCGCAATTGTCCGTTAAAGTCACGCTGTGCCGAATCGCAAAATACCCCCTGGTCAGGAAGGGGGTAAAATCTTCCGGGGCTTAAGTGGTTAAGCAGCTACATAACTCAGCTATAATTTATGGGCACACTGAAGAGCAGTTAGAACTTCTGTATGGTTATTACTGCCTGCATTTTTACTGGGGGATTTTCCCTCACTTCCTTTCCCAGCATCCAGAAAGGAAGTGAATTCCTATACAGAATACTAACAGCAATAAAAGAAAAATTCAAAGATTTAACATTTTCCTTTAAAAATAAAAACTTCTGTATCCAAGGGTGCCTAAATAGAAAATCACTGACCTTTTGTCAAGTTTTTACTTGTGCCCCTGCTGATAGTTTTCCTCTTTTTTTTGTCCTGTGGGTCATTGTCACCAAGAAAAAAGTGAGAAGAAATCATATTGTCACCAGAACAAGAGGTGAGGGAAAAACCCTTCATCAGAGATATCGGTTCTTATGACAACTCTTCTAGGTGGGCGTTTGTTCAGTTGGAGAAAGTTTTTTCTCATTTCCTGTTGTGTTTAGGACTGGAAATAAAATGACATCTCCCCAGTGGAACACAGACAGCCAAAAATAATAGACGATTAAACTCTTCCTAACTTCCTAACTCTGTCTAAAACATGTTTTACGTTACATACACTTAAATCACCTGCTTACTACTTACTTCTATGCCAATGACATATCTTTGTTGGCCCATTTTTGTCAGCTAAATCACATTTCAGTATGTGTATAAGCCTGAATTATATCTATCCTGGGTTATAAGAAATACAGCATGTGAATCTAAATTTTTAGACTTTGGCAAATATATTGATAGTATGTTCCATTGAGGTTCTGCTCTTCATCAAAATTCATAGAGATGTTATTAAATGAAATGTAAATATATTATTTTTTTTTTGCACTGGGATCAATGCAAGCACAACCTTAATGAATAGAACATGAGTTGTTTCTTCTGTTTTTACTGTAGTTCTAAATGGATGTAACATAATATGCAGTAATGAAAACAATGGTTTGCCGGCGTTATGTCCCAAGTTTCATTCTAATATCCAAACAACACAGATGTTTGCAACAAATTATTCGGCTGATTGGCTGTAAGAATGTGGCATGCTAATCATAATTTTCTCAGTAAGAACATTTATATTTTTAAACAGCAATGCCTGTTATAAAAAAGATTTTTCTATTTTACTTATGTTTGCATCTATTCTCTTCTTAACCTCTTAACACTTGTTATATTGCCTTTTTTTTTTTCAAAGGTTTAGGCAATATGCTATGGCTCACCATTAATGAGCTCTCATCCCTAGCTCATACACTAAGCTCCTGTTTTCTGTTGGTAGCTTAAGCCATATATGTCAAGGATCAGGGCTGTGCTGCCTATCCAAGTTTCCCAAGAGTCTGGATAGCTGCAAGGTGGCAGGCATTATTGCCTTTGCTTTCTTACACACCAGTAATTGTTCAAAAAGCTTGTGAGGAATTATTGTTTTTAGCTTTACAACATCTTTTTTGCTGCACAGGGGATGTCACAGAAGTTAATTCTATCTGGTGTAGGTTGTAAGGCTGCCGATAGCAGAAGACATTCAAACTGCCTAATTTCTTTTATAGTACATTGAAGCTTCATATAGCTATCAACAAAAACAACAGACTTATGTATTTTCTCAAAATAAGTGTGCCATGTGATCTTCTAGGTTCTTAGCTAACTTCTAAATACCAGATTTTCAGTTTGGGGTATGGAACATCAAAGCCTTAATTGGGACATTCTCTCTCTCTCCCTCTCTCTCGCCCCCTCTCTCCCTCTCTCTGTCTCTCACTCTCTACCCCTCTCCCTCTTTCTCACCCTCTCTCGCTCTCCCTCTCTATCGCTGTCTCTCTCTCCCCCTCTCCCTCTCTTTCTCTCTCTCTCTCTCTCTCTCTCTGTCGCTGTCTCTGTCTCTATCTCTCTCTGTCTGTTTCTTTTACTCTCTCCCCCTCCCTCTCCCTTTCTCTCTCCTTCTCTATCTCTGTCTCTCCATCTCCCTCTCTTTCTCCCTCTCTCTCCCCCTTGTTCTCCCTTTCTCCCCCTCTCTCTCCCTCTAAGTGTGCCATGTGATCTTCTAGGTTCTTAGCTAATTTCTAAATACCAGATTTCAGTTTGAGAAATGGAAAATCAAAGCCATAATTGGGACATTCTCTCTCTCGCCCTCTCTATAACTGTCTCTCCCCCCTCTCCCTCTCTCTCTCCCTTTCTCTTCCTCTCCCTCTCTGTCTATCTCTCTCCCTCTCCCTCTTCCCCTCTCCCTCTCTCTTGCCCCCCCCAACTTTCTCTCTCTCTCTTTCTCTCTCCCCCCCTCTCTCTCCTCTATCTCTGTGTGTGTCTCTCTCTCTCTCTCTCTCTCTTTGTCCCTCCATCTCCCTCTCCCTCTCTCCCCCTCTCCCTCCCCTCCCCTCCCCCTCCCTCTCTATTTCTCCCTCCACCTCTCCCTCCCTCTCTATCTCTGTCTGTCTCTCTCCTCTTTCTCTCTCTTACTCACTTTCTCCCCATCTCCCTCTTTCTCACCCTCTCTCTCTCCCTCTCGATCTCTGTCTTTCTCTCTCTCTCCCCCCTCTCTCTCTCCCTCTACCCCCCCCTCTCTCCCTCTCTGTGTGTCTCTCTCCCTCTCTCTTTCTCTCTTCCTCACTTTCTCTTTCTCCCCCTTTTCGCCCCTCTCTCTCTCTCCCTTGCTATCTTTGTCTTTCTCTGTCTGTCTCTCTTTCTCTCTCTCCCTCTGTCTCTCACCCTTTCTCTCCCCCATCTCTCTATCCCTCTAACTGAGCCATATGATCTTCTAGGTTCCTAGCTAATTTCTAAATACCAGATTTTCAGTTTGGGATATGGAAAATCAAAGCCTTAATTTGGACATTCTCTCTCTCTCTCTCTCTCCCTCTTCCCCTCCCTCTCCCTCTCTATCATTGTCTCTCTCTCTCTCTCTCCCCCCTCTCTCTTTGTCTCTCTCTCTCTGTCTCTCCCTCCTTCCCCCTCTCTCCCTCACTCTCTCCCCTCTCTCTTCCCCTCTCCCTCTCTTTCCCTCTCCCTCTTTATCTCAGTCTCTTTCTTTCTCTCCCTCCCTCTCCCTCTCTCTTCTTCTCTTTCTCTGTCTCTCTCTCTCTGTCTCTCCATCTCCCTCTCCCTCCCCCTCCCCTCTCTCTCTCCCTCTCTTCCTCTCCCTCTCCCCCTCCTCTCTCTCTCTTCCTCTTACCCTCTCTGTCTCCCCCTCTCTCCTCCTCTCTTTCTCTCTCTCCCTATCCCCCTCTCTCCCCCCTACCCCCCCTACCCCCCTCCCTCTCTCCCTCTCTCTCCCTCTCCCTTTCCCTCCCTCTCCCCTCTCTCTCTCTCCTCCTCCCTTTCCCTTTCCCTCTCCTCCTCTCCCTCTCTCTCCCTCCCTCTCCCCCTCTCCCTCTCTCTCCCTCCCTCTCCCCCTCCCTCTCTCTCTTTGTCTCTCTCTCTCTCTCCCCTCCTCTCCCTTGTGTTTGTTTTTTTGTTTTCATTTAGCCTGGTTAAACCAAAAAAGAAAAGAAAAAATGTCTGTCTATGCCCATTTTTAGGCTATCCTCTGTGGTAAAATGTAGCATTTTACTGTACAGGCTGGTGTCAGTGTCGGCTCCAACAGGGAGTAACATTCTCAGTGTCTTAGCACATCCAACTGTTTACTTTTTTTTTTTTTCTTTTAAACTATATTTGAAGTGTAGTGTAGTTTCAATTGGACGTAGTGTGACAATGGTTTATATGTTGCCAAACATAATGAGAAATATATTTTGGGTTTACATACAGTTAAAAACCAAACATGAGGCAAGAAAATCAGGAGTCTCAGTGCATATATTGTATTTCAGCCCTGGCAGACAGAACAGCCAGGTAGGCAACCTAACTTTTCACTAGTGTAGCTGAGCAATGCAACTTCACCTCCCATCTTCATCGTGTGTTTGGACACTGAAGGATTTAAATCAGGCTGATGATATGCTCAGTTTTCTCCTCCCTGCTTTTTAGCATATTCCTTGTCAACATATTTTCCTGAAGCACACCTGATTCGGTGCTATTCTTCCTTCTCTCCGACTTTTGGTGGCGATATATCTGGTGCAATAAAACTAAAGATCAATGTTCGATTCGACAAAACAATGAAACTGGACATCAGTCGAAAAAGACAAAAAATGTGATTGTACAGGATGGCTCGATGGTGCATTTGTCACGCCCAGTAAATTACACTAAACAAATTCCTTGGGAATGAAAAACACCATTGTACAATTGATTTTTTCCATGACAACCGTGCAATGTATCAATTAAAATCATCACTGTCTGTCACTCATCAATCGGCCATATCAATTTTGTCTCGCTCTATCAATGTCCAACTTAATCCTTTTGTCAAATTGGAAATTGACTGTTCAACTTTTTAGCACCATGTATGACCACCAATAATTTTATAGTGCATTAGAAGAGGTTGATATCAAGTCAAATACTTATACCTATTTAATTTAAAGTATATTTAAAACCATCACTAAAATCTTGTAATCATAAAGCAGAGTTCCGTCCAAAAGTGGAACCTCTGCTTTATGTCCTCTTCCCCGGCTCCTGTTTGTGAAATAGAGCTTATGGGGAGGGGGGGGCAGGTACACGATTTTGACAAGTATCTGCTCCCACTCCTGCTTCGGTCACCTTAGGCAATCGAAAGCTGAAGTTCTCCTTCCCAAAGTCTTCTGAGACACATGACAGGTCCTAGAAGACTTCTGGACAAATCATAGAGCACAGCGTTGCCCGCGCATGTGCAGTGGGCACCTGGCTGTGAAGCCTAAAGCTGTGACAGCCGGGTGCCCATAGTAGAGATGCCAGCACCCACCAGGGAGGACACAGGGAGGACATGGCTGGGGTGAGTGCACCACTGAATCTTGGGACAGGTGAGTGTGTGTTTAATAAAAGTCCGCAGCTACAGTTTTTGTTGCTGCTGACCTTTAATAAACAAAAAAAAAAATGACTGGAACTTGGCTTTAACCACTTTACCACCGGAGGATTTTGCTGTCTTACGTCCAGGCCATTTTTTGTGATTCGGCACTGTGCGACTTTAACTGACAATTGCGCATTCGTGCGACACCGTATCCAAACGAAATTTACGTCCTTTTTTCCCCACAAACAGAGCTTTCTTTTGGAGGTATTTGATCACCTGTGCGATTTTTACTTTTTGCGCTATAAACAAAAAAATAGCGTTTATTTTGAAAAAATAACATTATTTTTAACATTTTTTTTATATGAAATTCCCCCCCCCCCAAAAAAAAATGTAAAAATCAAATTTTTTTTAAATTTTTGGCCAATTTGTAAAAATCAAATTTTTTTTAAATTTTTGGCCAATTTGTTTCCTGCTACCTATGTTTGGTAAAAAAAAAATCACAATAAGCGTATTTTGATTGGTTTGCGCAAAAGTTATTGCGTTTACTAACTAAGGGAAAGATTTCTGTCATTTTTTTTTTTTTTTAACGAGTAATGGCGGCGATCTGCGATTTTTTTTTGCGGGACTGCGACATTGCGGCGGACAGATCGGACCCTTGACTGACATTTTTGACACTTTTGGGGGTACCAGTGACATTACTACAGTAATCAGTGCTATAAATATGCACTGTTACTGTAAAAATGACACTGGCAGGGAAGGGGTTAATTTTATTGGAGAGGGAGGGGTTAATGTCTGCCTGGTGCTTACTAACGTGTGTGGGGGGAGGTGACTGAGTGACACAGGGACAGATCGCAGGTTCAGCTATGATGAACCCTGCAATCTGTCACTGTTTGTCACTTAGGAGATCCGCCCGCTCTGTTTACACAAGCGGGCGGATCTCCAAACTCGATTCCGCGACGATCGGGTAAGAGCAGCGGCGATCGCCGCCGCTCCTCCCCTGGCCCGACTCCCGCTGTGACTGAAAACAGCGGGAGCACCGCCTACAGGGGGAGTAGGTCTACGTCGCTGGACGGAATCGAGCCACTTTGCCGCAGTACAGTCCCAGTGACTGGTCGGCAAGTGGTTAAGCTTGTTAATGTCATTTCTAAAGTCATTTTCTATCTTTTTAGATCTGTTGCTTTTATTTGAAAAATACTAGGTAATCCCACCATAAAGATCCTTGTTAGACACTTCCTGGTATAGGGCGACAAGGCTCTGTCTTTTCTCCCAGTTGCTCTCCTGTATTGCTATTAAAGGTGCTCGTGATGGAGACTTCAATCACACTGCCCACAAACATTGCCCTGGCGTAGTTTACAGTTATCACCATGCCATGTAAAAAAACTGGAGTGAGTGACTATCGACAGGAAGTAACTGAAAAAGCTGGAGGTGATCAGTAGCACCGAGATACAAAAAAAAAAAAAAAGAGAAAAAATGTAAAAACATTATTTTATTAAAAAAAAAAAAAAAAAGGTACTTTGTGTGATACACAGTGCCTTAGTAAACCAATCAGCAACTATTTTATATCTTCTTTGATGATTGTAAATGAATACACAACTGCAATAATTGGTGTTGTTTTAATTACTGCTTTAATAAAGGTACCAGTGGTCAGTATGTGGCATTGACAAGCACAAACACTTGCCATGTAGGATAACAGCCCTTTATTGCAATAAACTCTTCTATTCTTTTGCTGTCCTCTGTCTAATAATAACCTTATCATCCATGGTTTAGCAATACATTTGTTCTGAGCAGTGAGAGTCTGCTGCTTGTAGTTTTGTTTCCTCTTTGATCAGAAGTATTATTTTATCATAACTCAATACTTCAACAATGTCCCTGGATGCAGCCTTCTCTGGGCTTATTCCAGTAAAGGGCATTTACAATGCAGGTTGGTAACAACATTTTTCTTTTTTTTTTAACCTGTACATTTTGCTTTCAAACCTTTAAATGCTTATTTCATTGAGTGTCAGTTTGACATTTTTATGCAGCTAACAGTGTGTAGCTTTTCCCAGATTGCAACATTTTGAGTCTGTAGTCTTAGATCTTGTCCATTGGGTTATCTAAGGATAGGATTAAACTGCATTTTTTATGTATCCACGGTCATGCCGTCGACGTTTGCCATTCTACCACTAGATGGCAATAAAGCATGTGTTAGCTCTCAGACATTATTTTTTTTTATTTTAGCTGGAAGCAGTTATGACTTTCGGCTTTAAATGGTTATTTTTTACTTGTACTGTATTTAAAAAGTGAAAAACAAATCATAGGATTACTAAAACTAATTTCTAACATCTGTGGCTAATTATCAGATAAGGTCTTCTAAGTTTTTACTAGGACACTATTTTGAAAAATACTAATGTGGTCTTAGGTGTCCTCAAATGCTTTACAAATGCCCCTAGCAAGACAGATTTTCTTGCTGTTTTAGATGCTGCGATTAGAAAAACTCTTTATGAGTGATCTTAAATTGGAACTTCACTCTCCCAATCAGCATTGCTTATGTTTAACCACTTTAATACAGGGCACTTCCCTCCCTTCCTGCCCAGGCCAATTTTCCCCTTTTAGCGCTGTTGCATTTTGAATGACAATTGCGCGGTCATGCAACACTGTACCTACACCAAATTTATGTCATTTTCCCCCCACAAATAGAGCTTTCTTTTGGTGGTATTTGATCACCTGTGCGATTTTTACTTTTTGCTAAACAAATAAAAAAAGACCGAAAAGTTTGAAAAAAAAAAAAAAATTTTTTTTGTGTATGTTATACAATTTTGTAAATAAATAAGTTTTTTCCTGCACTGATGAGCACTGATGAGACTGCACTGACAGGCACTGATGAGGAGGCACTGATGAGGAGGCACTGATGGGGTGGCACTGATGGGGTGGCACTGATAGGCGGCACTGTTAGGCGGCACTGATATGCGGCACTGATAGGCACTGATATGTGGCACTGATAGGTAGCACAGATATGCAGCATTGGTGGGCACTGATAGGCGGCACTGCTGGGCTCTGATAGGCGGCATTGATGGACACTGATAGGTGGCACTGACGGGCACTGATAGGTGGCACTGACGGGCACTAATGGGCACTGATAGGCGGTACTGGTGGGCACTGATGGGCGGCACTGACGGGCGGCACTGATGGGCTCTAATGGGCAATGATAGGCGGCACTGGTGGGCAATAATGGGCACTGGTGGGCGACACTAAAGGATGGCAATGATGGGCACTTGTGGGCAGCACTGATAGGGAGGACACTGGTGGGCATCACTGATGGGGAGGGCAATGGGGGGCTCCCTGAGCCCTGGTTGCCATCCCTGGTGGCCATAGTGGGCATCCCTGGGGTCATAGTGGGCATCCCTGGGGTCATAGTGGGCATCCCTGGTGGATCTAGTGGCATCCCCCCCCCCCCGAGGGTCTGCACTGGTAATCAATGATCTGATTACCAGTGCCGACCCCCCCCCCCCTGTCAGGGGAGCCGCCGATCGGCGCTCCTTTACTCGTGCCTGTCAGGCACGAACTAAGGAAAGCCGATCAACGGCTGTTCCTATTTACTATGTGACCAGCCGTGATTGGACACGGCTGATCACATGGTAAAGACCCTCCGTCAGAGGCTCTTTACCGAGATCGGAGATGCAGGGTGTCAGACTGACACCTCACATCACCGATCGCCGCTCTGCGCGCCCCCGGGGGGCGCCCAGAGCTGTGTTATCCTGCCGCCGTCATATGACGTCCGGTCAGGATAACACAACCACATTCCCGCCGTCAATTTGTAATAGGGCGGGCGGGAAGTGGTTAATCCTCATACTGTTAGCACTAGTAAAAAGATAGGAAGATACGTATATTATATTTACTTGTTTTAACTTTTTTTCACATTTCTTCAGTTACTTCCTGGTTTCTTGCCTAGGCAAATTATGTCATACATCCCAGGAGTCTTTAGGATGGGAGGAGAGGAGGAGGGGCTTACTCAGCTAAGCACATTCTCATGCCTGCATGCTTGAGCTAAGAGCAGATGGATTCCAGGAAGTAAATTCATTAAATTCATGAATCATTTGTCATTACCTAAAATGGCCCTTGCCAGAAATGCTAGGGGGGTGTTTTTCAAAGTGATTTATCAACAAAATAAAGCTTGGAGACATGGATGGATGGGGAGTTTGCTTTGAATATTAAAAATTAATTTAATAGCGTTTTTGTTTTGTGTTGCTCAGATACAGAGAAGATCCACTTTAACAAGTTTTAGGTTTAGTTTCAGTGGCGTCCCTAGCGGGTACAGCCAACGCCGCATACCACCATTCAAAGGGGTGCACAAATGTTTTATTTGTTTTCTGCGTAGCACTGTCCCCGTAGGGCTTGCTGTGTGTTGACTTCTTAGTCCTCCCTCTGATTACCTGCCGACAGTTGCTGGGGGTTTTCGCATATCCCTCCTCACTCCCGTTTTGCTCCTTACTTAATAAACAGTTCAGGGTATGTATTGTGAAACTTGGATGGGAGAAGGGAATAGTGGCATATTCCAACTGAACTATTCACAGTTGATAAGGACAACTCTCACTTGGCCTCATTAGATTATTTTCAGGAAGCAGACACACTGCTTTTATCATACTGCCACTTGTATGGAAGAATTAACTCTTCTTGTTCTCTCTACAGCACACTTTATGCAACTACTTTATCTTCAGGATTCTCTCTGGCATTCCCTTGACTGACACCCGTCCACTGACTCTTCCACTTGAAGGGATGGCCCTCACAGGACAGGCCCCATGACACAGATCTGTACTCACTGTAGGCAAAATAATATCCTTTCCAGTGTCTCCCTTTTAGTCAGCTCTGCAGTACATCTGGGTTCAGTGACTATCTGACTTTCAGGCCCCGAGGTCGACTACCCAAGGCCGCATGGCAGCTTCTACAGAGGAGGGGCAGCCGCCCCTTCCCTGCGGGACCCCGCTTTCCAGCCGAAGACCTTGAGCATATGTGCCCTTGGCATTTGTACAGTGAACCAGCATGCATTGAGGCACTTTCCTCTGCCAATCACCAGGGCTGTAACAATGCCTGTGCCCTCACTTGTCAGGTTTACTCCCACTGTCCAATATGCCTCCCTATTGGACCAGTGTGAAACATTTCAGACAAGCTGAGCTGCACCTGAGCACCATGAGCAGACCTCACTTGCAGACCTGGTAGGCAGAGAACACTCTAAATTTACCTGTCAATCTTCCTGGTAAGCAGAAAGACCCAAAAACGATACTCTCTTCTAGCACCTACCTAGGAGGGTGCTACATCTGTGTCTGTAAATATGTCACCCTTCTCTAAGGAACACTAGGCAGCTGTAGCGCTGACCTAGTCAGGCAGCATTCAGTGATCTGGCTAACATCACCCTCCTCCTGCTTAAATCAGAGCTAAACATACCTTTTCTTCAATGGTCTAGATCCCTCACCAGCAATGACTTCTTCTTCTTGATGCCAGTTTTCGGCTGTCTTCATGGGATGCACAGGATGACATCACTCCTGCACAAATGCAGGAGTCAGTCATTTGAGCACACAGGGACTGTGACAGCGATGTAAGTTAAGCTGCGCATGGACAGCTCGGTTTACATGTTGCAGAACCCTGTAACCATATTGTGCACTGCATCGCTCTACACAACAGCCCAATGTGTTGCAGGACTCACGGTGAGCCTAGCATGAGGAGCCTTTGGGGCCAGAGCCAAATTTAGAATTCTGGGTGTTAAACAGCCTAAGATGATTTGTACTCTGTTCTCGTTTGTTCTTCCCCCAAACTCAGTGTCGCCATTGTTTTTGTCAGTAGGTGTTACTGGTATTGGCATTAGAGGGAGTGGTCATAGTAATGATGGGTTATGAATATTTAGGTTCCCTCTGGCCAACCACTATTTATTGCCAGAGGGGCATTGTCAAGGGGAGCATACATTTTCGGGTCTCATACATTTTTGGGTCTGACATTGTGAGACTCTTTTTTTCCCTTGGATTTCAACCAGGCCATAAGCTGTCCTGCCTGATAGAAGAAGGCATTTGCTCAGGATTGATAACCAGAAGGAGAGACTCTGTTGGAGGAAGGAGCTGGATGGAGCAGGGTCCTTGCAGGCGGCCTGGTGACTCTCCTGAGACAAAGCATAGGGAATGTTTGTTTGCTATTCAGTTGGAGATGCTGTTTTATAGAGTTGCCAGTGCAGGCTTGAATGTCCACAAACTGTAAAAGTTGGATGCAGATCTGGAGACTGTAAATGTTCTCATGGTTATCTGCAGCCCTTAACCCAATCTCCTTTCTGGTTAATGGTTTGAAGCAATACCATCTTCGTAAACTCTTGTCCTGGGGCAAATGTCAGCTCACTCTGCCAATGAGGGTAACTCACATGCCTTCTGGGGTCAGAGGGTGTTATATGTGGAAATGTTTTTGGCTGTGTCAGTATGGTAATAACTGTCCAATAGAAAAAAAATTAAAAAAAAAATCAAATAGCTTCATAAATTTAGGCCATTATGTATTCTGCTACATATTTCTGTTTAAAAAAAATCTCAATAAGTGTAAAATGATTGTCTACAAATTATGGGATTTTTTTAATCTATTGATTTTATTTTATTTTTTTCACTAGTAATGGCGGCGATCAGTGACTTAAAGCTGAACTGGGATATTGTGACAGACAGTTGGACACTAACTGACACTTTTGACACTTTTTGGGGACCAGTGACACTAATACAGTGATCAGTGCTAATATTTTGCACTGTCACTGTACTAACGACACTGACTGGGAATCGGTTAAACATCAGGGGCAATCAAAGGGTAACTGTGTGCCTAGCTAGTGTGCTTGTGTACTGTGGAAGATACTTTTACTAGGTAAGGCATAGATCCTGCTTTGCAGAAACACAGGATCCATGCTTTCCCTACTGACAGAACGGTTATCTGCCTTGTTTTCATAGACAGATCGTCATTCTGCCTCTGTGCTGAATGATTGGCAGGTGCTGGCGGACATCGAGTCTGCAGTACCCACAGCTCAGCTCCCGCTGTGTATAATCAGATGTGCCCCAGACTCAGCAGTGTCAGATCATGTACTAGGTATGTGACCCGGCACAGCAGTGCCACCTTGATGCTTTAGAAGTAATTTATAATTCTGTGCCTTTAGGGCCTATGTAAATTGGCTTTGGACTTGTGTCGATGGCATCAGTTTGACATCAGTTTTAGGCACTTTTGAGATCATTAGAAATTTGACAGGTGCATTTTATCTGCAGTTGACCTTCTTTTGACCTGCTTCAAACAGGTTTGGATTCCTATAAATTTGCATGGAAATGCAAAACCCGCTTGAAGTGAACAAAGGCCCATCACCAAATGCCAATCAACTGAACCAAGGAATACCAACTTTTTTTTTTAAAAAAAAACTGCTCTGTTCCTGTGGCCTAAACATGATTTCTAAATATCTCCTAAAAATGTTTTCTCTATTTATGTATGATGTTTTATTTCTCTGACTACTGCTAATACTTTGCTGCTAAGATCTGGCACGTTCGGAAAATGATCTCAATTTCTGTGACTTAAAAAAACGAATGCTCCCCTCTAATATTTATCTAACACCCTGCCTACCCAATGAGTCAAAGTTCATTACAGATGATGTCATGGTGGTACTTTACTCCAGGAAACTCACTTTTCATGAAAGATCTATTCTATAATTTTTCTTTTTATTCCTAGCCCTGCTAGCTCCATTAATCAAAGTCTGTGTCTTGCTGTGCAGTAAGAATGTATTATTTTGGCTTTCTTTTTAAATATCTCCTTTTTAGGAATTTGTACTAATACACACAATAAAACAAATTAGAAAGGAACAATGCTCTGTGTATTGTCATTTGTCATTGAAGTATACAAAATAGACAAGTTTAAAACATTTTTTTTTGCTGTCTTTTCCCATTAATGAGATATCCCTTCACTTGTCCCTGAAAAACAACAATGAGCAATGGTCACCAGGACAAATAGGAGGATACATTTCCCCTGTAGGGACAGAGAGAGCAATAAAGAAAGACCCACTGTATAGGCTGGCATGCCTGGCACTCAGGTCTACAACCTTTGCTGATGGAATCAGTGACACATATTAAATGTCAGTGTGTGATTTAAAGTGGTTGTAAAGGCAGACGTTTTTTTTTTATCTTATCTTATCTCATCTTATCATTCTATGCATTAGGATAAATAACCTTCATTATGTAGCAACCCCCCTCAGCCCCCCTAATACTTACCCGATACAGCATAGTTGCACAAGAGCCTCGGCTGTCTGGGACTCTCCCTCCTGACTGGCAAGTCAGTGAGCCAATGAGGAGAGAGAGAGAGCGGGCGGAGTCGCGGCTCCATGTCTGCGGCTCGGCTCAGGTGCCCCTATAGCAAGCTGCTTGCTGTGGGGGCACTCGGCAGGAGGGAGGGGCCAGGGGCGTCAGTGAGGGACCCAAGAAGAGGAGGATCTGGGCTGCTCTGTGTAAAACCCTGCACAGTGCAGGTAAGTATAACATGTTTGTTATTTTTGAACAACAAGACTTTAATATCACTTTAAAAGGTTAGTTTACCTTTACCAAAAAGATAATGGTTAAAAATGCAGTTAAGGCGTGCCTGTAGATAAAAGCAAACTGTGTAACTTTTACCACAAGTTAAATAATTCCCTTGCTAAAGGTGTAGACAATTTATGTACCTCTTGAAGCCAAGCCAAATAACTACCTGAGATGACATCATCCCATCCTGCTTGTTGGTAGGATGTTGCTTAGAATAGGAATGTACAGGTACAAATCCTTGATGTTCACTGAAGCCAAAAAAATCCCCCAGATGAAGGATGGCAATCACAGAGTGCGCAGATTCCATATGGAACTTCTACACTTCTTAACTGTAAAAAGGTTGGAGTCTCGTTAACTCCCTTGACAATGAAGCTTCAGTCAAAGGTCTGCCTTCCTATGGGGAGAAGAGGGAACAATGGAGGCCATGAAGCATGGAAGAGGCAAGGTGCGAAGCGCTACCTCAGTCTTTCTCAACCTTTTCAACACAGAGGAACCCTTGAAATAAATTTCTGGTCTCAGGGAACCCCTGCTAAAAATGTAAAATCTACAACTCATGACACATTAGTGTGACAGTCAGTGGGAAGAATACTCCTTACTCTTGTCATCATTGGGAAGATATACCCCCTTACAGATAACTAAAAGGAACAATGGTGTCCTTTGAAACTTATCTGAGAGGCAGAAATTGCCCATTGCTTAAGAAACCCCTAGCAACCTCAGGAGGAACCCTGGTTGAGAAACCCTGCTCTATCTTATAGTCTCTAGGCACAATAGGTATGGTTTACTAAAGGCAAATAGATTGTTCACTTTGGAATGGAATTTGCTCTTTGCAAGTGCACTTCCCCCAGAGCTAATCCAATCATACACAAGCAAAAATGCAGGTTTTTTTTTTATTTTCCTTGCATACAAATGGGTATTCTTTGCTATGTGAAATTTCACTGCATTCACTAAGCTCTGGGCAAAATTCCTTTGCAACGTGTAATTTTCCTTGCAAAGTGAACAGTCCATTTCCCTTTAGTACATCAACCCCAATATGTTAAACACACTGATCTGTAACCTGGATTCAAACTGCCGCAAATGTTGATAAATGCCCTCCCACTTGAAGAAGTGGAGATGTCTCTTCACTAGGAAAAGGACTTGTTTCCAGTTTTGGTGAAGTTAGAAGTCCATTGGTTTTTTATGGATTTGGTTCCCAGATTTTATCTTGGAGCCTAGGGCCTGAAAGAGAGATGCTTTGACCCCATGGTCTTCTTTTTTCTTCCTTAAGGGCATTAGAGTTTTGTGGATAAAGATTTCCAAAGACTAACACTTAAACCACAGGCAACATTTCATGGTGGTTTCTACCTATATCAGTGGCCTCACTTCCAGGCCATATCTACTCCTTTGTGTTTGCCCCAGGATAGACATCTCTGATGTGGGCCCCATGATACTGGGATAATTTTGCCATCATCTTTGTTTTACAAGCTATTTTTAATAAGCTGCCTCTCCTACCCACCCCCTCCCTTTTTTAACTTCTTAATATATTACAAATTATGGGCCCCCTGATGACAAAATCAAAACTCTTGATAAAGTTAACTGTGCTCGGAGTGCAGGCAGGGCGAGTTATTAGGGCATTTTAGGGCGAGGCTGGAGAATAGGCAGGGTCAGTGTTCTACATCGATTTTGCTGTGTGGGGGGGTTTGCAGTGCCAGTGACCGATCGTATCGATCATTTTAGGGCGAGGCTGGAGAATAGGCAGGGTCAGTGTTCTACATCGATTTTGCTGTGTGTGGGGTGGTGCAGTGAACACAATCTTTTTGCCCACCGAGGAGGAGGGAGAAAAAAATATTTTTTATCAGTCAGTTGTGTGCAGCGTTTTTCCTTCAGTGCTGCTGACTGTGATAATACACTGCTGTGTTCACATGTGCTATTATTGAGTGATTTTAAAATGTATACACTTTCTTCTATTCCACTATTCAATATACACCCTTTTGGGTTA
Source organism: Pelophylax lessonae (assembly GCF_965119305.1). Taxonomy (NCBI): domain Eukaryota; kingdom Metazoa; phylum Chordata; class Amphibia; order Anura; family Ranidae; genus Pelophylax; species Pelophylax lessonae. The sequence continues at coordinate 425,656,190 of NC_138768.1, read as the reverse complement.
AAAAAATTAAATTGTGGCATAGTCTGTACTAATCTATTTAAAAATTACAAACTTAAAGGGGAATTCTCTTTTTTTTTTCCCTTCATAGCCTGCAGCAGAGCTGACTGATATAAGACACTGCTGTGTTCACATGTGCTAGTGATTTTAAAATTTATACACTTTTTTCTATTCCACTATTCAATATATACACCCTTTTGGGTTAAAAAAATTAAATTGTGGCATAGTCTGTACTAATCTATTTAAAAATTACAAACTTAAAGGGGAATTTTCTTTTTTTTTTTCCCTTCATAGCCTGCAGCAGAGCTGACTCATATAAGACACTCCTGTGTTCACATGTGCTAGTGATTTTAAAATGTATACACTTTTTTCTATTCCACTATTCAATATACACCCTTTTGGGTTAAAAAAATTAAATTGTGGCATAGTCTGTACTAATCTATTTAAAAATTACAAACTTAAAGGGGAATTTTCTTTTTTTTTTCCCTTCATAGCCTGCAGCAGAGCTGACTGATATAAGACACTGCTGTGTTCACATGTGCTATTGAAAAATCACCAATTTTATATCATATTTTCTATTCCGCTATTCAATCTACACCCTTGGGGTAAAAACAATTAAATTGCGGGATAGTCTGTATCGGTACGTGTGAGATACACCTTTACAATTTTTGGGGCGCATCTCATACCGCCAAGGATTGCAGGGTGCTTCAGTTTGCCTCCTGCCTGTTCCGAACTCCTCCTACTCCTCATCCTGCCTTTGGGGTGCAAAAAATAGTAATTGGGGCCTAGTCTGGGTCTGTACGTGTGAGATACCTACACCTTTTGATATCATATTTTCTATTACGCTATTCAATCTACACCCTTGGGGTAAAAAGAATTAAATTGCGGGATAGTCTGTATCGGTACGTGTGAGATACACCTTTCCAATTTTTTGGGGCGCATCTCATACCGCCGAGGATTGCAGGGTGCTTTAGTTTGCCTCCTGCCTGTTCCGAGCTCCTCCTACTCCTCATCCTGCCTTTGGGGTACAAAAAATAGTAATCGGGGCCTAGTCTGGGTCTGTACGTGTGAGATAGATACACCTTTTGATATCATATTTTCTATTCCGCTATTCAATCTACACCCTTGGGGTAAAAACAATTAAATTGCGGGATAGTCTTTATCGGTACGTGTGAGATACACCTTTACAATTTTTGGGGCGCATCTCATACCGCAGAGGATTGCAGGGTGCTTCAGTTTGCCTCCTGTTCGGACCTCCTCCTACTCCTCATCCTCATCCTGCCTTTAGGGTACAAAAAATTGTAATTGGGGCCTAGTCTGTGTTTGTACATGTGAGATACACCGTTTTGTAAAATGTTTTCTATTCCGCTATTCAATATACACCCTGTTTGAGTCTAAAAAAAAAATTACGGCATAGTCTGTATCGGTACATGTGAGATACACCTTTTTAAATTTGTTTGGCGCATCTCCTTCCATCGCCGAGGATTGCAGGGCACTTCAGTTTGCCTCCTGTTCCGAACTCCTCCTACTCCTCTTCCTCATCCTGCCTTTAGGGTACAAAAAATTGTAATCGGGGCCTAGTCTGTGTTTGTACGTGTGAGATACACCGTTTTGTAAAATTTTTCCTATTCCGCTATTCAATATACACCCTGTTTGAGTGTAAAAAATTAAATTACGGCATAGTCTGTATCGGTACGTGTGAGATACACCTTTTAAATTTATTTGGCGCATCTCCTTCCACCGCCAAGGATTGCAGGGCGCTTCAGTTAGCCTCCTGTTCCGAACTCCTCCTACTCCTCTTCCTCATCCTCCCTTTAGGGTACAAAAAATTGTAATCGGGGCCTAGTCTGTGTTTGTACGTGTGAGATACACCGTTTTATATCCTTTTTTATATTCCGCTATTCAATATACACCCTTTTGGGGTGAAAAAAAATTAATTTGCGTCATACTTTGCATATTTGACTGTGAGATACACCCGTTGTATTTGTATACTGTTTTTCTATTCTGCTATTTAATAAACACCCTTTTGGGGTAAAAAAATATTAAATTGCGGCATAGTTTGCATATTTGACTGTGAGATACACCCGTGCGATACTGTTGTTGTTTTGTTCCGCTATTCAATAAACACCTTTCTAGGGCAAGATCATAAATTACAGAAATATGAGGAGACCGTCAAATAGGGGCCATGGCCTGGGTCGTGGTGCTGCTGGTAGAGCTCCTGTTGCAAGGAGAGGACGTGGTCGATCTGTGCCAGCTACACGCACAAGTTAAACACCTTCCTCAAGTGTGAGTAGGCGACAGAACCTGCAGCAGTATTTGGTAGGGCATCATGCGCCTCTACAAGTGTTGAGGCAAGAACAAGTAGATTCGATAGTAGATTGGTTTGCTGCTGACAGTGCCTCCAGTTCCTTCGCATTGTCTCTCACCCAGTCTACTGCAGAAAGGTCAGAGTTGGCACCTGCAGCCGATGTCCAACCATCTTTCACCTCACCCCCTTGCAAATCAGGCAAGCAGTCTGAGCCCCAAGTCATGCAGCAGTCTCTTCTTCTTTTTGATGACTCTGTCAGCAGGGTTTCCCAGGGCCATCCACCTAGCCCTGCCCCAGAAGTGGAAGAGATTGAGTGCAGCGATGCCCAACCACTTATTTCTCAAGATGAGTACATGGAAGGACCATCGCAGCACGTCTCCGATGATGTCGAAATGCAGGTGCCAACTGGTGCCGCACTCAGAATTGTGGAGACCGACAAGGAGGGCAGGGGTGAAGACTGGGTGGAAGATGATGTGGAGGACGATGAGGTCCTCGACCCCACATGGAATGAAGGACATGCAGGTGACCTGAGTAGTTTGGAGGAAGAGGCGGTGGTCGCACAGAGCCACCAGCACAGCAGAAGAGGGAGCAGGGTGCAGAAGCGGAGCGGCCGTGCCCTAGACACTACGCCTGCTACTGCCCAACGCAGCAAGGGAACGAGCACACCAAAGCCAGCTCAAAGGAGTTCTCTAGCATGGAAGTTCTTCAGAAAATGTGCTGATGACAGGACACTAGTGGTTTGCACCCTGTGCAATCAGAGCCCGAAGCGAGGCATAAACTTTCTCAACCTGAGCACAACCTGCATGATCAGGCATCTAAGTGCAAAGCACAAGCTGCAGTGGAGTAGACACCTTCAAAATCAAGAAAGGTCTCTGGCTCCTCCTGCTTCCTCTTCTGCTGCAGTCTCGGCCTCTCCATCCACCTCCGTAGTGATACCGGCACCTGCCACCCCGCAAACAGACGATCTGTCAGCAACACCACCACCTGGGTCACCAACCATCTCCACAATGTCCCGTGGAAGCATTCAGCTTTCCATCTCCCAAACACTTCAGAGGAAGAGGAAGTACCCCCCTACCTACCCGCGATCCCTGGCCCTGAATGCCAGCATTTCAAAATTCTTGGCCTTTGAAATGCTGTCATTCCATCTGGTGGAGACGCACAGTTTTAAAAGCCTTATGTCGGTGGCTGTCCCACAGTACGTCGTGCCCAGCCACCACTACTTTTCCAGGCAAGCCATCCCTTCCCTGCACAACCAAGTGGGGGAAAAAATCAGGTGTGCACTGCGCAACGCCATCTGTGCCAAGGACCAGCTAACTACCGATACGTGGACCAGTAAGCACGGTCAGGGGCGTTATATCTCCCTAACAGCACACTGGGTAAATGCAGTGGCGGATGGGCCTGAGGCGGATAGCAATTTGGCGCATGTCCTTCCACCACCGAGGATTGCAGGGCGCTTCAGTTTGCCTCCTGTTCCTAACTCCTCCTACTCCGCTTCCTCATCCTCTACCGCCTCCTCATCCGGTCAGCGTAACACCTTCACCACCAACTTCAGCACAGCCAGGGGTAAACGACAGCAGGCAGTTTTAAAACTTGCCTGTTTGGGGGAAAAACCACACACCGCGCAGGAGTTGTGGAGGAGCATGGAACAGCAGACAAATGAGTGGTTGCTGCCAGCGAGCCTCAAGCCCGGCCTGGTGGTGTGCGATAACGGGCGAAATCTCATAGCAGCTCTGGGCCTAGCCGGTTTGACGCACATCCCTTGCCTGGCGCATGTGCTGAATTTGGTGGTGCAGAGTTTCCTTAAAAATTACCCTGATATGCCAGAGCTGCTGCAGAAAGTGCGGGCCGTCTGTGCGCACTTTCGGCGTTCTCACCCTGCTGCTGCTTGCCTGTTAGCGCTGCAGCGTAACTTCGGCCTTCCCGCTCACCGCCTCATATGTGACGTGCCCACAAGGTGGAACTCCACCTTGCACATGCTGGAAAGACTGTGCGAGCAGCAGCAGGCCATAGTTGAGTTTCAGCTGCAGCACGCACGCGTGAGTCGCTCTGCGGAACAGCACCACTTCACCACCAATAACTGGGCCTCCATGCGAGACCTGTGTGCCTTGTTGCGCTGTTTTGAGTACTCCACCAACATGGCCAGTGCCGATGACGCCGTTGTCAGCCAAACTATTCCACTTCTATGCCTCCTTCAAGAAACAATTCGGGCAATGATGGAAGAGGATGTGGCACAGGATGAGGAGGAGGAGGATGAAGAGGTAACATTTCCAAGGCTTTCAGGGCAGTCATTCGCAAGTGGCTCCGAGGGTGGGTTCCTGCTCCCACAAACTCCAGGGACACAATTGTCCAGCAGGGGCACAGTTCTGGAGGATGAGGAGGATGAGGAGGAGGAGATGGAGTAGGAGATGGAACCATGTTCACAGCAGGGTGGCACCCAGGCCAGCTCATGGCCATCACTGGTGCATGGCTGGGGGGATACAGAGGACACAGACGATACACCTCCCACAGAGGACAGCCTTTCGTTGCCTCTGGGCCGCCTGGCACACATGAGCGATTACATGCTGCAGTGTCTCCACAACGACCGCCGAGTTGCCCACATTCTAACTTGTGCTGATTACTGGGTGGCCACGCTGCTGGATCCCCATTACGAGGACAACGTACCGTCCTTAATTCACTCACTGGACCGCGATCACAAGATGCGCGAGTACAAGTGCACGCTGGTAGACGCGATGCTGCTGGCATTCCCACCTGACAGCGGGGCCACAGTGGAAGCACAAGGTCAAGGCAGAGGAGGAGGAGGAGGAAGAGGTCGCCAACACAACCAGGGCACCGCCAGCACCTCAGAAGGCAGGGTTAGCATGGCTGATATGTGGAAAAGCTTTGTCAGCACGCCACAACAAACAGCAGCACCAGCAGCTCATATGGAACGTCTTAGCAGGAGGCAGCATTTCACCAACATGGTGGAGCAGTATGTGTGCACACGCCTACATGTAGTGAATGAGGGGTCTGCCCCCTTCAACTTCTGGGTCTCCAAATTGGGCACATGGCCTGAGCTTGCCCTTTACGCCTTGGAGGTGCTGGCGTGCCCTGCAGCCAGTGTAGTATCTGAACGTGTATTTAGCACGGCTGGGGGCGTTATCACAGACAAGCGCAGCCGCCTGTCCAGAGACAATGTGGACAAGCTCATGTTCATTAAAATTAACCAGGCATGGATCCCACAGGACTTTTCTGTACCTTGTGCAGAATAGAGATGGATATCGACCTTACCCAGCCATTGTTCTATTTTTGATCTTTCTCACTCTTTTGGGGTGTACCCTCATTTAAAATGACTGAAAAAAAGCAGTGTTGGCTACCTCGTCCTCCTCCACCGCCGCTTCCACCTACACCGCCCATAGGGGTGCGCAGCCTATTGCATTAGGGTGTGCACCCCAAAGTTTAAATACACATGCATGTGTTTGCCTACATGTATCTGGCCCCAGTACATTTATCTCCCTGCTGGCAAAGTGAAATAGAAGTGTGTGGCACTTCTCTTATGGCAGAGCAGGTCCGAGGGAGATCTTTCCCATCTCCTCACTGGCAAACAGAGCGATAATGCTAATGTGCCCTGTGCGCACGCCTATGACACCACCACATCCACCACCACCTCAACCTCCCTCCTACTCCATATGGGCCTCGTCCTTCACAGATGAAGAACATTGTTTTATTTTTCTGTTTTTTTTTGTTGTTTTAAGTTATTTCCCTATCCACATTTGCTTGCAGAGCACTTGCCATGCTCTTAACTACGTTTTTCTGATATTTGCAGCACTCTAGCCCTTTCCATTGGTGTTTTAGAGCCATTTTAGTGCCTGAAAGTTCGGTTCCCCATTGACTTCAATGGGGTTCGGTGTCCGGGTAAAGTTCGGAAAAAGTCCGGGACACGGACCCAGACTTTTTTTTCAAGTTCGGCCGAACCCTCCGAACATGGACATCCAGGTGTCCGCTCAACTCTAATTGTATATTATTTGTTGAAGTATTGTTATACGTTTTAAGATGTAACTAGTCACATGTATTCATCTTTTGTTTCCAGGTGCAGTTTTCTATGTTTAAACTTTTATCTTGTGATTTGTAATAAAGTACGGATTTTGTAGATTTTTTTTAAACTTTGGTGTATTGTGCCCTTCTTAATTCCTGGGGCAATTATTTTTTATTTTTTTTAAATGCTAATAAATAGCACTGTCCCACTACAGTTGTCATGCACTTGCAAAGTGGATAATGTAAGGGACAGGATCCCCGCTGGCTAGGGACAGTACACTTAGTGTTAGGTTGAGGTTCTGATTGAGTTTGGCTCAGCTATGTAGGAAATCTAGAGAGTTAGAACTTGCCTACCTGGTTACTAAAGAGGCCTGCACCGCCGTACTACCTGTCAGCCACCCCCTTCATCAGATGCTGTTTGGGTAACATGGCCTACCAAAGTTCCCTCTCAAGTACAAATATTGTGTTAAACTACCACCATCATTGTTAAACGCTGTTCTACCTGGGTGTCTTTAATTCTGAGACCCTCTTGTCATAGAGTTTGGAACTGTAAATGAGCTCCATGCCTCTGTCTTTTACATGTTTATTGTTATTTCTGCTTTACCAAATAATAATTGTGCCATCCATTACCAGTCAAATGACCCTGTCTACACTGTGATGTATGATAATGAAAACTAGGTTACAGGAGATGCATTAAAACAAGCAAGAAAAAAATAAAGAAAATTCCCAGCTCAACTCACCAACCAAATTACCTGTCCAACATTATGTGTCAAAAACAGGGGTTTAGTTAGCACACATTTGCAAATGCATGCATAAGAAACTAGACCACTTCACGTCGCCCTGTATTACCTGCAGTCCTAACTCCTGTAAATTTTTGAGAGTCTCCACAGTGGAAGCACATGCAATCTAATGGATAGATAGAGGGCAGGTGGGCCTGGAGGTAGCTCAATCCTTCTTAACCACTTAAGCCCCGGAAGATTTTACCCCCTTCCTGACCAGGGGGTATTTTGCGATTCGGCACTGCGTGACTTTAACGGACAATTGCGCGGTTGTGCGATGCTGTACCTAAACGAATTTGACGTCCTTTTTTTTCCCACAAACAGAGCTTTCTTTTGGTGGTATTTGATCACCTGTGCGATTTTTTGATCATGCGCTATAAACAAAAAAAGAGCGTCAATTTTGCAAAAATAACAATATTTTTCACATTTTTTATATGAAATTCCCCCCAAAAAAATGTAAAAATCAAAATTTTTTAACATTTTCTGCCAATTTGTTTTATGCTACATATGTTTGGTAAAAAAAATCGCAAAAAGCGTATTTTGATTGGTTTGCGCAAAAGTTATCGCGTTTACTAACAAAGGTAAAGATTTTTGTCATTTTTGTTGTTTTTTTTTTAACGCGTAATGGCGGCGATCTGCGATTTTTGTGCGGTACTGCGACATTGCGGCGGACAGATCGGACCCTTGACTGACATTTTTGACACTTTTGGGGTTACCAGTGACATTACTGCAGTAATCAGTGCTATACATATGCACTGTTACTGCAAAATTACACTGGTAGTGAAGGGGTTAACTTTATTTGAGAGGGAGGTGCTGTGTGTGTCCCTAGGGGCGTGATTCTAACTGTGATTGGCTGTCTGTTTAGCTGTAGAAACAGTGATCAACGGTTCTACATAGTAGAACCGTTGGGGAGAATGACAGGCGGCTTGTTTACACAAGCCGCCTGACTTTCTCCTTCTGCAGCGGCGATCGCAGAGTGACCGGCGGACATCGGGTCCGCCGATCACGCACGCGGGGGGGTCCGTGACCACGCGGGAGCGCGCCTCCGGCGGCGCGCGCTCGCTCCCTAGACCCTCACAGGCTAGCGACGTAGACCTACATCGCTTTGCCTGTGAGGGGCTGACTGCCGACGTAGATAGTCGTGCGGCAGTCGGCAAGTGGTTAAGTGCACAGGGGCACACTGGACACCCACCCACAATGGCAGAAAAGGTGTCCAATGGGTCCCCTCACTAATATTACATCAGTAACAAAGAAAATAGCCCCTGCCCCCACCTATAACTGGCCTTCACAGCAAGAAACACATGGAAGGGCAACGCATGCAAGACAAAACCAGAGAAATTCTCAGCTCGTACATTGTTAATGCTAGTGACAGGCGGCATCAAATATGTTGTTTTAAAATTTTCCCATTATTTCACTTTGCATAACTTTCAGAGAAGCGTGTGGCATTGGATGAACCAACTGAATCTGGACAGACAAATAGAGTTACTAGCACTGCTATCATTTAGCTATTCCTATGTCCTTCTAAAAAACTATTGTAGATCGTTTACACGGCAATAAAGACTGGTGAGATGATTAGACAGTGATGTTTTTTTATAATTTACCAACTAACTGCTAAGTACTTAACTAACAGTACTTTTTTTAATTAATGCCATTCTATTTATTAAGCACAGCAGAAGATAGTCCATGTAATGCTTTAAAAGTAACCCCAGATGTTTATCAACCCACACTCATGCTTCTTATTAAATTGGCAAAGGTCAAAATACATTCATCTTACCTCCTTAGATCATTAGTTGCTTTATTTTTTAAACATAGAAAGAATTAACTGGTCAGTTCATGAGCTTTAAGAGATTTGCCTATATTCTCTTGTGTATTCCCGGTTATCTCACGGGCGCCCTAAATAATTATGCAAAATGTGATGGGAGCACACCTTTGTAATTAGCAAAAAATAATTAACAACTTTCACTGAAGTGTCGGGAGCAGGAATAAGATTGTATTCTCTGACTCTGTCGATAGCTAATGAAGTTGTTAGTGGAAAAGAAAATGTTATTTATGATCTTAGCACTTCAGTAAATGTTCTTAATTATTCTTTTGCTTATCTAAAGCACGTTCTCCTTCTACAACCTGCTCTTTTATATTAGGGCAATGCTGGAAAGGTCCTTGCCGTCATAATTCTCAATGATAATTCCTAAAGTTCATGTTGTTGTTATTGACCTAAATAATCCCTTTTAAATAACTTTAATTTATTGCAGCCACTAAAATCTGATTACTGTAGAAGTGTTGACTTTAAAGAAAACACGTTTCCCTATACATCTTTCCTTTTACACCCTAACCTTCTTACCTTTTAACCTCTTTAATTTACTAAGAATAATTATGTGTAAGAAATCCAAGCAATAAAGGCACTTCTAATGGCATAGTTTAATTTCTAATCATAACCTGTTTCCCTATGCAGGCTGATTTTTTTTTTTTTTTACAAGGACAGTGTAGTGTATAATTATGAGTGCATATTGTCAGATATGATTGTAGTGCTTACCTTAAAGTGACCCCATCACTATGTCCATTTAGGTCAAAGTATAATGGTCTGTTTTAAGACTACACTTTAACCATTTTATAATTAACCACTTACCGCAATATGTTTATATACATTGCAATTTGCAAGTGGTTTACTGGGGTTATGGCTGAAGCCATAGCCAAAGCCATAACCCCAATATTGCTTTTTTCAGCTGGCGGCTGGCTTTCTAAAGAAAGCAGTCTGAGTGGTTCATCAGCCGCTGGATCTCTTTCCAATTTCCGGCGTTTCTTGGACTTACAGTTTTTACTGGCACACCTGAGAAATGATCTGACGGTGCTGCTGGCTGGTCACAGAGGCTACCAGAGACGAGGTAATCTCTGATCGCATCTATGGCCTTGGAGAACCGGAGCATAGTCATTGCGTCATTAACGGTCTAGGGCGAAAGTAAACACATTTTTTTTTTTTAAAGCAAAAGATCGAAAAACATTTTTTTTTATCTTTTGTTTTGAAAGGTAAAGAAGATATTTGGGGTCTTTTTGACCCCAGATCTTTCCAAAAAGAGACCTATCATCCTTATTTCTATTACAGGGGATGCTTACATTCCTTGTAATAGGAATAAAAGTGATGAAAAAAAATTTAAGGGACAGTGTAAAAATAAAATAAATAAGAAAAAACGTTTTTAAAGCGCCCCCTTCCCTCTGCGCAGAAATGCACGCATATGTATACTGTTTGCACCACATATGTGAGGTTTTGCCGCAAATGTTAGAGCAAGAACAATAATTCTAGTGCTAGGCCTCCTCTGTAACTCAAAACAGGTCACCAGTAGTAAACAATTTGTAAGTGTCGCCTATGGAGATAGGTACTGTATTTTGGCACCATTCCATGAGCGTGCGCAATTTTAAAGCGTGACATGTTAGGCATCTATTTACTTGGTATAATATCATCTTTCATATTTTACATAAAAATGGGTATATATTGTGTTTTTTTTTTTAAATTCATTAAAGTGTATTTTCTCCAAAATAATTGCGTTTGAAAAACTGCTGCACAAATAAAGTAAAATGGGCAGGTGCACCGAGCCCATTAGGAAAAGAACAGTGCTTACTGACTAAGCAACCTGATGGCTTTTCATTCTAAAAACAGCTCATGTCTAAGATTTCTGGCGATCCAGAATTACAAATTATCCCTCATTTTAAGGATGATGGCCTTATTTTCTATGTGGATATTGCCAAGAGACTACATACTGTATATGGGACTTTACATAGAATAAACATAATTTGCTCTTACCCTGCGTTTGTAGCAAAAAAGTAAATAGCACCCGGTATCTCATCAAGCAATTATTTTCTTCCCTGTTTGGCTTGCCAGGGGCCAAAGTAATATTTATGTGTTGCTACGGTCTGCTTATTCATTTAATTTCTGCTCATGTAACAGCCTAGCGATACGTTCTACCATAGAGAATAGTTCAGTTCCTGTCTTTGCCTTGGCACATGTCAAGTTCCTCTGAACAGAAAAAGTCTAAATGCCAATTGGTTGGCAGATAGCAATGCAAATAACACTTCTATAAAATAGTTAAGCCTTTGATGCTATAATAGATTCCTGGTAGAGTGCCATACAGTGCCTATTACCAGCTGTGAGCAAAAGAACAGACTATACATCATCAATTCTTAAATTTTTCATTAGATATTTTAAGAGCTGCTATTTTCCTTTATTCAACTCGTTTAAAAAAAAAAAAAAAAAGAAGAAGAAGAATATTGTTTGTGATTCTTTAACGCCTTTTTTTTGTTGTTGTAACAATTCCATTCTTCAAAACGTTTTCACGCTATTCAGACATTTGTTAAGCAGTTTTATTAAATCATATTAGTACACAAATATCGAACAGTGATGATTCAATGTATTAAATAAACTAGAAGAGCAAAAGATTAACACTCTGTACATGTTATAGATTAACCAAGAAAACGAAAAGGGCATGAATTTTATCACTGTGAAAGATGTGAGACTGATTGAGCTACAGTACTTCTGTAAGTGAAAGGTCACTGCCTCAGAACTCATCAAGCTGGAAAGGTCAACTCCTCATTCTTGCCAGTCGATCGGGAATGGGAAAAAAAAATATCCATACAATGTTTGATGTTTGTGTTTAAAGGTAAATGATACATCCAAGCCTATACCACTTAAATCTGAAAAGCCTTGCAATAAAATAAAGAGCTATTGTTAAACATCTAACAATATCTTGAAAGACGAGATGTCATTAAAATTTCCAGGACAAGAACCTGCCCTGATGGTATCTGTTAGGGCACACATTGTGCTATAGACCTTGTGATAGTATCTGTTTGTGCTGTGTTACTTTGTTTTTATTTACTTATTTTTATTTTAAGATAAAATTGTTTTGGTTGACAACATTATTGATAGCCTATAGTATCTTTACAGATCTTCCGATATAACCTACTATAAAATGTACAAAAAAAAAAAGAAAATATCATCTTGGCTTAGTCAGTGAACCTTTTTAAAGAGGAAGTAGACCAATGTTTTTTTTTTTAGGACCTGCAAAGTAGAGGCATAATGTGCTAGTGCACATTGCATACTAGCACAATATGTGAAACTTACCTGCAAACGAAGCCCTCGTTCTCACCACTGGAGGCTGCATACATCTTCACTCATCTACCTTTCGGGTTTGCGGACCCCGGCTCTGTGACTGGCCGGAGCCGTGTGACGTCACTGTCAAGGCACAGGGTTCTGAAGATGAAGTGATCGACTGCATATGTAGTAAATATCTCCTAAACGGTACCCGTTTAGGAGATACTTACAGTATCTATAGGTAAGCCTTATTATAGGTTTACCTATAGGTATAAAAAATCCATGGAAGTTTACTTCCTCTTTAACCAAATAACAACCGCCCACCGCAGTTTTACTGCGGCAGACAGCCACTCCTGGGCAAAGCTATGTTATACTACATCGCTCGCTCAGGAGACCCTAGGGGGCAAGTGCACGCCACGGGCGGCGCGCTCACGCCCCCACTCGTTAGCTGGGGAGCCAGTGCGTGTGAACAGCGGCTCCGATGGCCACTGGTCACTTGCGATCTCCCGCAGCTGAGAGAGAAGGACAGATGGCTGACGTAAACACAGCCGTCTGTCATTCTCCCTGAAGTAATCACAGATTCTATGTGATCCTGCTATATAGGATCGCATGTCTCTGTGATTACTTCACAAGCCACGCCCCCTGACAGTTAGAATCACACCCCTAGGGACACATTTAACCCCTTGATCACCAGTACAGTTAACCCCTTCCCTGCCAGTGTCATTATTACAGTAACAGTTCATATTTTTAGGACTGATTACTGTAGTAATGTCACTGGTACCCCCAAAAGTGTCAAAAATGGCAGTTAAGGGTCTGATCTGTCCGCCGCAATGTCGCAGTCCCGCAAAAGAAAATTGCAGATCGCCGCCATTACTAGTAAAAAAAAAAAAAACAATAAAAATGACAAATCTTTCCCGTAGTTAGTATAAAAGAATGTGAAAAATATTGTAATTTTTTCAAAATTGTCGCTATTTTTTTGTTTATAGCGCTAAAAATAAAAATCACACAGGTGATCAAATACCACCAAAAGAAAGCTCTATTTGTGGGAAAAAAAAAGGACATCAATTTCGTTTTGGTACAACGTCGCACGACCGCGCAATTGTCCGTTAAAATAACGCAGTGCCGAATCGCAAAATAGGGCCTGGTCTTTGAGCAGCCAAATCCTCCAGGGCTAAAGTGGTTAATGTTATTTTTATTGGAACAATAGATTTATTGGAAGTTTGAAAGCAGAGAATTTAAGGGCTGGTTCACACCAGATGCACCCTGAAGCATTTTTAACCTGCATCAAAAACACGTGCACAGTGATTTACATGTATTGCAATGGCCCTAGTTCATGCCAGTGCTGACAGTTCCAGTGCAGTCAACAAAAATAGCACCTGCATCTGGAAGGCAGCAAAGTGCATGCAAATGCTCCAGAAACCACATTGTTCTAAATTAAGATAAAGATTTTTCAAGTGTTGAAACAAGTAAAACAAATGCATCAAAACTGTGTGTAAATGTGTATGCAAAAACACATCCGGAACGCAGAAATTGTGTGAACCAACCCTAATGTGGTGGCCAATGATGCATGGTCTGCTTTAGCAGGGATTGCATCTACTTTAAGCTGATACAATAACTTTCAGCACTAATAGTTTTCCATGCAATGCCCTAAGGCTCCATTCACACCTGGGCAATTTGAATTCAGAATTGCGACAAAACGCAGGAAGCGTTTGCAATGCAATTATTTTTCAATGGCACCCTAAATGTAGTGTGATTTTGCCGCGATTTGTCTTGCAAAATCGTGCAAACATATTCACGGGGCGTGTGTCGCGTTTGAGGTGCCATTAAGAAATAATGGCACTGCAAACACGTCCTGCGAATTCAAATAGCCCAGGTGTGAATGGAGCCTTAGTCTACCACTCATTAAGCGACCTCATAACCCTTGTCATCTGCACGTTAACAAGCCTGGCTACATGCCCCCTAACTTTGGAACTGACAGAACCTTATTTAAAAATCACAAGCACAGGACTCCGGGCTTTGGATAGTTCTTTCTATACCCACCTGCTGTGCAAACCTAACCCTGTTTCTAGTACTTTGTCCTTATATCCAATGTCTTATCTTGATCTTGTTGCCATGTACTTTATTTCTGCTCCTCTGAATTCTGTCCACAGTCCCTGAAACTTTGTCTCTGTCTGCCACTTGCCTTATGCCTCGTACACACGCAACGATTATCGGCCGACTGATCGGCCGACTTTTGTCCAGAGTTGTGTTTTGTTGGTTGGAATGTGCCTAGACTGCACACAAATTTTCTCAGCCAACAAAAATCAACTTCAGAAGTGATGTCATGTGCTGGTTTACTTTCCGTGTGTTTTTGCCCAGTCTTGCTCATCAGATTTTTGTCTGCCGAAATCTGTACTGACTGACAGAAAATCGGCCGTTGTGTTGACGGCCAACAAAAATTTTATAGCCTGCACACCAGATTTTATTCGGCCGAAAAGTTGGAGTCGGTTGTCGAAAAGCATCATACTAACAAGCCGAAAATCGGCCGATCGGACGTTGGCCGAAAATTCCCGGCCAATAATCGATGCGTGTGTACGAGGCATTAGGTCGGTGCAAATTGTAGTGGCAGGTTTTGGAGATACTGTTTTGGCTCTGCACAGCATGGTGCACCTACTGGCCCCATTCACTATAATGACAGGTCACCAGTGGCCACAGCTACTTGCGGCTCTCTGCACAGCCATCGATTACCTACAGTGATTGCTGCTGAATGCTCGTTTGTGTCCATCCAGCAGCAATCACTGAAGCTAATGACCAAATCCAGTATTTGTGATATGCATTGCCCTTCCATGTGCACCTTACTGCAAAAGCTAGTTATAAATTGAGGTGGTTGCCTACTTTTTCTATAGCTTGTTCGCTGGATTTGGCATGGGGACACATTGGATGCCTTCAGCTGCCAATGTGCTCTTGCTGGGTGTCCCTGTGCCTTTAAGGAGAAGTGTGCTCCTTCCAGGAAAAGCTGCTCTTAATTTATCCAGAGCTATACTGTATGTGCTCCAACTTGGAGATTCTCAAAAATATAAAACAAAATTTTTTATTTTTAACATGAATTGTTAGACAGGGTCAATTGTTTTTTTTGCACGCTAGCTGGTAAGTGTGCTTGAAATTTCCTGTTTGTTTGTGATAAATGTGAGATAGCCACTTCTGAATGTGAGTCAGACTCTTCTAAATGTATGATTGTCTCTTCTGCTATAGAAGCAATCCATTCTGTTCAAAAATTTGTGATGCCTGAATGTGAGACTGATTTCCCTCTGATTTTTCCAGCATCCCACCCAGAGACTTTGCCAGTGCCTCGCTCTTCCAAGACCCTCTTAGCTTTCAAGGATAAGTTCACCTTTGGAAAAATGTTACATGTTCCACCCTTTTTAGGGTGTTCCCACTCCTGCAGTTGCCGCCCAATCCCCCTCTCCCTGTGACAGTTGCTCGGAGATGTTCTACATTTGCCTGAGTATGTCTAGATACTGCTATGACTAGACTTGCACGGCAGTTGCCTCTATTCAGCCAAGCCCTAGTTCTTCCCATATTAATGAGAGCCCTGATGTCACCAGTGCTTTTGTTTGCCCTCATTACTTGTGACTTCTTTGGCAACCTAGGTTTTGAGGGATTCTTAGGTGCTACCTTGGTCTTTGATATGATTTTGGGCACATCTGGAAAAGTTCCTCAGCCCCTTAGGTATCTTGGAGACTCTTATAGTGTTTTTAAAATCTTGAACAGACTTGGTTTCAGCCTCTTAGGCTTGGTTTCCAATGGGCATTGCTCCGACAATGTTAAGCTTCACTCAGTGGGTTTTGATCTTGCTGGGCTTTGACTGTAGCTTACAGTTTCATGAAACCTTCGGTTCTGTGTCCTCTGGTGATACTGGTACTCCTGGACTTTTCTAATGACATGATGGAATTGGGAGCCTTGTCTTTCTGGTTCAGTTTTTAACCGGGAGGTTCCATATTGCCAAGTTTTAGTGGTTGACTCTCCAATTCACCAGTTGAATTGCCATGAGAGTTTTCAGAGGCCCCTTCTTGGGGGTGGGGGTGGGGGTGTAATGTTGAAAGTACAAAATATACTTCTATGTCTGTCACAGCCTCCCAGTAGCTCCTGGTAGTTACTTACTAATAGGGTTGAGCGGACACCTAGATGTCCGTGTTCGACGGGTTCGGCCGAACTTTAAAAAAAAGTCCGGGTCCGTGTCCCGGACTTTTACCGAACTTTTCCCGGACACCGAACCCCATTGAAGTCAATGGGGACCCGAACTTTAAGGCACTAAAATGGCTCTAAAACACCAAAGGAAAGGGCTAGAGTGCTGCAAATGGCAGCAAAACGTAATTAAGAGCATGGCAAGTGCTCTGCAAACAAATGTGGATAGGGAAATAACTTAAAACAACAAAAAAAAACAGAAAAATAAAACAATGTTCTTCTTCATCTCTGAAGGACGAGGCCCATATGGAGTAGGAGGGAGGTTGAGGTGGTGGTGGATGTGGCGGTGACATAGGCGTGCGCACAGGGTGTGCTGGGTGTGCCTGGGCACACCCTAATCACCTAGGGCACATAGCATTGCCAGTGAGGAGATGGGAAAGATCTCCCTGGGACCTGCTCTGCTCTATTTCTCCTTGCCTACAGGTACATGGCCCCGATACATTACTCTCCCTGCTGGCAAACACATGCATGTGTATTTCAACTTTGGGGTGCACACCTTAATGCAATAGGCTGCGCACACCTATGGGCGGTGTAGGTGGAAGCGGCGGTGGAGGAGGACCAGGGCCGGATTAACAGCATCATGGGCTTGGTGCTGAGGATTTTGAAGGGCCTTAGGGCCGTGCCTTGCCATGCACCCAGAGGAGGAAGGGTGCAGCCATGCATGCCTAATTCAACATGGGATGCTGTCTCTGAAGCCCATAAACACATCCATGCATCGCCAACTGTCCCTCCTTGTCCGGCCTTCACGCTGTGTGGGGAGGTTCTGAGGGTGCTGCCTGGGGAAGCGAGCATAGAAGCCAGACTTCTGTGTTTACAAGTGACAGAAGAGCGGTAACAGTGAATATGGCCAACCCGGGGCCTATATAAAAGGTAGGGGCCTGGAGCTGCAGCTCCAATAGCCCCTACATTAATCTGGCCCTGAGGAGGAGGACGAGGTAGCCAACACTGCTTCTTTTCACAAATTTTAAATGAGGGTACACCCCAAAAGAGTGAGAAAGAGCAAAAATGGAACAATGGGTGGGTAAGGTCGGTATCCATTGCTATTCTGCACAAGGTACGGAAAAGTCCCGTGGGATCCATGCCTGGTTCATTTTAATGAACGTGAGCTTGTCCACATTGTCTCTGGACAGGCGGCTGCGCTTGTCTGTTATAACGCCCCCAGCCGTGCTAAATACCCGTTCAGATAATACACTGGCTGCAGGGCACGCCAGCACCTCCAAGGCGTAAAGGGCAAGCTCAGGCCATGTGCCCAATTTGGAGACCCAGAAGTTGAAGGGGGCAGACCCGTCATTCACTACATGTAGGCGTGTGCACACATACTGCTCCACCATGTTGGTAAAATGCTGCCTCCTGCTAAGACGTTCCATCTGAGCTGCTGGTGCTGCTGTTTGTTGTGGCGTGCTGACAAAGCTTTTCCACATTTCGGCCATGCTAACCCTGCCTTCTGAGGTGCTGGCGGTGCCCTGGTTGCGTTGGCGACCTCCTCCTCCTCCTCCTCTGCCTTGTGCTTCCACTGTGGCCCCGCTGTCAGATGGGAATGCCAGCAGCATGGCGTCTACCAGCGTGCGCTTGTACTCGCGCATCTTGCGATCGCGCTCCAGTGAGTGAATTAAGGACGGTACGTTGTCCTTGTAACGGGGATCCAGCAGCGTGGCCACCCAGTAATCAGCACAAGTTAGAATGTGGGCAACTCGGCGGTCGTTGTGGAGACACTGCAGCATGTAATCGCTCATGTGTGCCAGGCTGCCCAGAGGCAACGAAAGGCTGTCCTCTGTGGGAGGTGTATGGTCCGTGTCCTCTGTATCCCCCCAGCCACGCACCAGTGATGGCCATGAGCTGGCCTGGGTGCCACCCTGCTGTGAACATGGTTCCATCTCCTCCTCCAGCTCCTCCTCCTCCTCCTCATCCTCCTCATCCTCCAGAACTGTGCCCCTGCTGGACAATTGCGTCCCTGGCGTTTGCGTGTGCAGGAACCCACCCTCGGAGCCCCTTGCGAATGACTGCCCTGAAAGCCTTGGAAATGTTACCTCTTCATCCTCCTCCTCCTCCTCATCCTGTGCCACATCCTCTTCCATCATCGCCCGAATTGTTTTTTCAAGGAGGCATAGAAGTGGGATAGTTAAGCTGAGAACGGCGTCATTGCCACTGGCCATGTTGGTGGAGTACTCAAAACAGCGCAACAAGGCACACAGGTCTCGCATGGAGGCCCAGTTATTGGTGGTGAAGTGGTGCTGTTCCGCAGAGCGACTCACGCGTGCGTGCTGCAGCTGAAACTCCACTATGGCCTGCTGCTGCTCGCACAGTCTTTCCAGCATGTGCAAGGTGGAGTTCCACCTTGTGGGCACGTCACATATGAGGCGGTGAGCGGGAAGGCCGAAGTTACGCTGCAGCGCTGCCAGGCGAGCAGCAGCAGGGTGAGAACGCCGAAAGTGCGCACAAACGGCCCGCACTTTCTGCAGCAGCTCTGACATATCGGGGTAGTTTTTAAGGAACCTCTGCACCACCAAATTCAGCACATGCGCCAGGCAAGGGATGTGCGTCAAACCGGCTAGGCCCAGAGCTGCTATGAGATTTCGCCCGTTATCGCACACCACCAGGCCGGGCTTGAGGCTCGCTGGCAGCAACCACTCATTTGTCTGCTGTTCCATGCTCCTCCACAACTCCTGCGCGGTGTGTGGTTTGTCCCCCAAACAGGCAAGTTGTAAAACTGCCTGCTGTCGTTTACCCCTGGCCGTGCTGAAGTTGGTGGTGAAGGTGTTACGCTGTCCGGATGAGGAGGCGGTAGAGGATGAGGAAGCGGAGTAGGAGGAGTTAGGAACAGGAGGCAAACTGAAGCGCCCTGCAATCCTCGGTGGTGGAAGGACATGCGCCAAATTGCTATCCGCCTCAGGCCCATCCGCCACTGCATTTACCCAGTGTGCCGTTAGGGAGATATAACGCCCCTGACCGTGCTTACTGGTCCACGTATCCGTAGTTAGGTGGACCTTGGCACAGATGGCGTTGCGCAGTGCACACCTGATTTTTTCCCCCACTTGGTTGTGCAGGGAAGGGATGGCTTGCCTGGAAAAGTAGTGGCGGCTGGGCACGACGTACTGTGGGACAGCCACCGACATAAGGTTTTTAAAACTGTGCGTCTCCACCAGACGGAATGACAGCATTTCAAAGGCCAATAATTTTGAAATGCTGGCATTCAGGGCCAGGGATCGCGGGTGGGTAGGGGGGTACTTCCTCTTCCTCTCAAGTGTTTGGGAGATGGAAAGCTGAACGCTTCCACGGGACATTGTGGAGATGGTTGTTGGTGACCCAGGTGGTGGTGTTGCTGACAGATCGTCTGTTTGCGGGGTGGCAGGTGCCGGTATCACTACAGATGTGGCTGGAGCGGCCGAGACTGCAGCAGAAGAGGAAGCAGGATGAGCCAGAGACGTTTCTTGGTTTTGAAGGTGTGTACTCCACTGCAGCTCGTGCTTTGCACTTAGATGCCTGATCATGCAGGTTGTGCTCAGGTTGAGAAGGTTCATGCCTCGCTTCAAGCTCTGATTGCACAGGGTGCAAACCACTCGTGTCCTGTCATCAGCACATTTTCTAAAGAACTTCCACGCTAGAGAACTCCTTTGAGCTGACTTTGGTGCGCTCGTTCCCTTGCTGCGTTGGGCAGTAGCGGGCGTAGTGTCTAGGGCACGGCCGCTCCGCTTCTGCACCCTGCTCCCTCTTCTGCTGTGCTGGTGGCTCTGTGCGACCACCGCCTCTTCCTCCAAACTACTCAGTTCACCTGCATGACGTTCATTCCATGTGGGGTCGAGGACCTCATCGTCCTCCACATCATCTTCCACCCAGTCTTCACCCCTGCCCTCCTTGTCGGTCTCCACAATGCTGAACGCCTCAGCAGTTGGCACCTGCGTTTCGTCATCATCGGAGACGTGCTGCGATGATCCTTGCATGTACTCATCTTGAGAAATAAGTGGTTGGGCATCGCTGCACTCAATCTCTTCCACTTCTGGGGCAGGGCTAGGTGGATGGCCCTGGGAAACCCTGCTGACAGAGTCCTCAAAAAGAATAAGAGACTGCTGTATGGCTTGGGGCTCAGACTGCTGGCCTGATTTGCAAGGGGGTGAGGTGAAAGACGGTTGGACATTGGCTGCAGGTGCCAACTCTGACCTTTCTGCAGTAGACTGGGTGGGAGACAATGTGAAGGAACTGGAGGCACTGTCAGCAGCAAACCAATCTACTATCGCCTCAACTTGTTCTGGCCTCATCACTTCTAGGGGCGTTTGATGCCCTACCAAATACTGATGCAGGTTCTGTCGCCTACTCACACTTGAGGAAGGTGTTTCACTTGTGCGTGTAGCTGGCACAGATCGACCATGTCCTCTCCTTGCAACAGGAGCTCTACCAGCAGCACCACGACCCAGGCCACGGCCCTTATTTGACGGTCTCCTCATATTTCTGTAATTTAAGATCTTGCCCTAGAAAGGTTTTTATTGAATAGCGGAATAGAAAATATGATCCAAAAAAAGTGTATGTATATCACACGTACACAACCACACTAGGCCCCAATTACTATTGTTTGTACCCCTAAAAGGCTAGATGAGGAGTAGGGGGGGTATGGAACAGGCAGCACCCTCAAACCTTCAGAAGTATGAGATGAACCCCAACAACTTGGAAAGGTGGATCTCTCTCACACGTACCGACACAGACTATCCCGCAATTCAATTGATCCTCAAAGGTTTTTATTGAATAGCGGAATAGGAAATATGATCAAAAAAAGTGTATGTATCTCGCACGTACACAACCACACTAGGCCCCAATTACTATTGTTTGTACCCCTAAAAGGCTAGATGAGGAGTAGGGGGGGTATGGAACAGGCAGCACCCTCAAACCTTCAGAAGTATGAGATGAACCCCAACAACTTGGAAAGGTGGATCTCTCTCACACGTACCGACACAGACTATCCCGCAATTCAATTGATCCTCAAAGGTTTTTATTGAATAGCGGAATAGGAAATATGATCAAAAAAAGTGTATGTATCTCGCACGTACACAACCACACTAGGCCCCAATTACTATTGTTTGTACCCCTAAAAGGCTAGATGAGGAGTAGGGGGGGTATGGAACAGGCAGCACCCTCAAACCTTCAGAAGTATGAGATGAACCCCAACAACTTGGAAAGGTGGATCTCTCTCACACGTACCGACACAGACTATCCCGCAATTCAATTGATCCTCAAAGGTTTTTATTGAATAGCGGAATAGGAAATATGATCAAAAAAAGTGTATGTATCTCGCACGTACACAACCACACTAGGCCCCAATTACTATTGTTTGTACCCCTAAAAGGCTAGGAGTAGGGGGAGTATGGAACAGGCAGCACCCTCAAACCTTCAGAAGTATGAGATGAACCCCAACAACTTGGAAAGGTGGATCTCTCTCACACGTACCAACACAGACTATCCCCCAATTTAACTGATCCCCAAAGGTTTTTGATTAAATAGCGGAATAGAAAATATGATCCCAAAAAAGTGTATGTATATCACACGTACACAACCACACTAGGCCCCAATTACTATTGTTTGTACCCCTAAAAGGCTAGGAGTAGGGGGAGTATGGAACAGGCAGCACCCTCAAACCTTCAGAAGTATGAGATGAACCCCAACAACTTGGAAAGGTGGATCTCTCTCACACGTACCAACACAGACTAT
This sequence comes from Pelophylax lessonae, assembly GCF_965119305.1. Taxonomy (NCBI): domain Eukaryota; kingdom Metazoa; phylum Chordata; class Amphibia; order Anura; family Ranidae; genus Pelophylax; species Pelophylax lessonae. Next base: position 425,634,100 of record NC_138768.1, on the reverse strand, counting down.
CCCCCAATTTAACTGATCCCCAAAGGTTTTTGATTAAATAGCGGAATAGAAAATATGATCCCAAAAAAGTGTATGTATATCACACGTACACAACCACACTAGGCCCCAATTACTATTGTTTGTACCCCTAAAAGGCTAGGAGTAGGGGGAGTATGGAACAGGCAGCACCCTCAAACCTTCAGAAGTATGAGATGAACCTCAACAACTTGGAAAGGTGGATCTCTCTCACACGTACCAACACAGACTATCCCCCAATTTAACTGATCCCCAAAGGTTTTTGATTAAATAGCGGAATAGAAAATATGATCCCAAAAAAGTGTATGTATATCACACGTACACAACCACACTAGGCCCCAATTACTATTGTTTGTACCCCTAAAAGGCTAGGAGTAGGGGGAGTATGGAACAGGCAGCACCCTCAAACCTTCAGAAGTATGAGATGAACCCCAACAACTTGGAAAGGTGGATCTCTCTCACACGTACCAACACAGACTATCCCCCAATTTAACTGATCCCCAAAGGTTTTTGATTAAATAGCGGAATAGAAAATATGATCCCAAAAAAGTGTATGTATATCACACGTACACAACCACACTAGGCCCCAATTACTATTGTTTGTACCCCTAAAAGGCTAGGAGTAGGGGGAGTATGGAACAGGCAGCACCCTCAAACCTTCAGAAGTATGAGATGAACCCCAACAACTTGGAAAGGTGGATCTCTCTCACACGTACCAACACAGACTATCCCCCAATTTAACTGATCCCCAAAGGTTTTTGATTAAATAGCGGAATAGAAAATATGATCCCAAAAAAGTGTATGTATATCACACGTACACAACCACACTAGGCCCCAATTACTATTGTTTGTACCCCTAAAAGGCTAGGAGTATGGGGAGTATGGAACAGGCAGCACCCTCAAACCTTCAGAAGTATGAGATGAACCCCAACAACTTGGAAAGGTGGATCTCTCTCACACGTACCAACACAGACTATCCCCCAATTTAACTGATCCCCAAAGGTTTTTGATTAAATAGCGGAATAGAAAATATGATCCCAAAAAAGTGTATGTATATCACACGTACACAACCACACTAGGCCCCAATTACTATTGTTTGTACCCCTAAAAGGCTAGGAGTAGGGGGAGTATGGAACAGGCAGCACCCTCAAACCTTCAGAAGTATGAGATGAACCCCAACAACTTGGAAAGGTGGATCTCTCTCACACGTACCAACACAGACTATCCCCCAATTTAACTGATCCCCAAAGGTTTTTGATTAAATAGCGGAATAGAAAATATGATCCCAAAAAAGTGTATGTATATCACACGTACACAACCACACTAGGCCCCAATTACTATTGTTTGTACCCCTAAAAGGCTAGGAGTAGGGGGAGTATGGAACAGGCAGCACCCTCAAACCTTCAGAAGTATGAGATGAACCCCAACAACTTGGAAAGGTGGATCTCTCTCACACGTACCAACACAGACTATCCCCCAATTTAACTGATCCCCAAAGGTTTTTGATTAAATAGCGGAATAGAAAATATGATCCCAAAAAAGTGTATGTATATCACACGTACACAACCACACTAGGCCCCAATTACTATTGTTTGTACCCCTAAAAGGCTAGGAGTAGGGGGAGTATGGAACAGGCAGCACCCTCAAACCTTCAGAAGTATGAGATGAACCCCAACAACTTGGAAAGGTGGATCTCTCTCACACGTACCAACACAGACTATCCCCCAATTTAACTGATCCCCAAAGGTTTTTGATTAAATAGCGGAATAGAAAATATGATCCCAAAAAAGTGTATGTATATCACACGTACACAACCACACTAGGCCCCAATTACTATTGTTTGTACCCCTAAAAGGCTAGGAGTAGGGGGAGTATGGAACAGGCAGCACCCTCAAACCTTCAGAAGTATGAGATGAACCCCAACAACTTGGAAAGGTGGATCTCTCTCACACGTACCAACACAGACTATCCCCCAATTTAACTGATCCCCAAAGGTTTTTGATTAAATAGCGGAATAGAAAATATGATCCCAAAAAAGTGTATGTATATCACACGTACACAACCACACTAGGCCCCAATTACTATTGTTTGTACCCCTAAAAGGCTAGGAGTAGGGGGAGTATGGAACAGGCAGCACCCTCAAACCTTCAGAAGTATGAGATGAACCCCAACAACTTGGAAAGGTGGATCTCTCTCACAAGTACCAACACAGACTATCCCCCAATTTAACTGATCCCCAAAGGTTTTTGATTAAATAGCGGAATAGAAAATATGATCCCAAAAAAGTGTATGTATATCACACGTACACAACCACACTAGGCCCCAATTACTATTGTTTGTACCCCTAAAAGGCTAGGAGTAGGGGGAGTATGGAACAGGCAGCACCCTCAAACCTTCAGAAGTATGAGATGAACCCCAACAACTTGGAAAGGTGGATCTCTCTCACACGTACCAACACAGACTATCCCCCAATTTAACTGATCCCCAAAGGTTTTTGATTAAATAGCGGAATAGAAAATATGATCCCAAAAAAGTGTATGTATATCACACGTACACAACCACACTAGGCCCCAATTACTATTGTTTGTACCCCTAAAAGGCTAGGAGTAGGGGGAGTATGGAACAGGCAGCACCCTCAAACCTTCAGAAGTATGAGATGAACCCCAACAACTTGGAAAGGTGGATCTCTCTCACACGTACCAACACAGACTATCCCCCAATTTAACTGATCCCCAAAGGTTTTTGATTAAATAGCGGAATAGAAAATATGATCCCAAAAAAGTGTATGTATATCACACGTACACAACCACACTAGGCCCCAATTACTATTGTTTGTACCCCTAAAAGGCTAGGAGTAGGGGGAGTATGGAACAGGCAGCACCCTCAAACCTTCAGAAGTATGAGATGAACCCCAACAACTTGGAAAGGTGGATCTCTCTCACACGTACCAACACAGACTATCCCCCAATTTAACTGATCCCCAAAGGTTTTTGATTAAATAGCGGAATAGAAAATATGATCCCAAAAAAGTGTATGTATATCACACGTACACAACCACACTAGGCCCCAATTACTATTGTTTGTACCCCTAAAAGGCTAGATGAGGAGTAGGGGGAGTATGGAACAGGCAGCACCCTCAAACCTTCAGTATGAGATTGTGTTCACTGTACCCCACAAAGATTGAGTTCACTGCACCCCACAATGATTGTGTTCACTGCACCCCACAAAGATTGTGTTCACTGCACCTCACAAAGATTGTGTTCACTGTACCCCCCAAAGATTGTGTTCACTGCACCCCACAAAGATTCTGTTCACTGTACCCCACAAAGATTGTGTTCACTGCACCCCAAAAAGATTGTGTTCACTGCACCCCAAAAAGGATGTTGTTCACTGCACCCCAAAAAGGATGTTGTTCACTCCACCCCAAAAAGATTGTGTTCACTGCACCCCACAAAGATTGTGTTCACTGCACCCCAAAAAGATTGTGTTCACTGCACCCCAAAAATGATTTTGTTCACTGCACCCCAAAAAGGATTTTGTTCACTGCACCCCAAAAAGGATGTTGTTCACTCCACCCCAAAAAGATTGTGTTCACTGCACCCCAAAAAGATTGTGTTCACTGCACCCCACAAAGGATTTTGTTCACTGCACCCCAAAAAGATTGTGTTCACTGCACCCCAAAAAGGATGTTGTTCACTGCACCCCAAAAAGGATTTTGTTCACTGCACCCCAAAAAGATTGTGTTCACTGCACCCCACAAAGGATTTTGTTCACTGCACCCCACAAAGATTGTGTTCACTGCACACCAAAAAGGATTGTGTTCACTGCACCCCAAAAAGATTTTGTTCACTGCACCCCAAAAAGATTGTGTTCACTGCAGCCCAAAAAGATTGTGTTCACTGCAGCCCAAAAAGATTGTGTTCACTGCAGCCCAAAAAGATTGTGTTCACTGCAGCTCACACACAGAAAAATGGATGTGGATCACTGACACCTGCCTATCTCCAATCCCACACCACACAGCAATATCGATTGTAGTTTGTAGAACACAGTTTCCCTAAAATTCAGCAGACTCTGTCCCTAACAGGATTGAGAAGAGATCGTAGATCAGGATTGAGTGCAGACCCCACCCCCCACACAGCAATATCGATTGTAGTTTGTAGAAGACACTGACCCTATATAATTCAGCAGACTCTATCCCTAAAATGCCTACAACTCGCCCTGCCTAAACACTCCGACCTGTCCCTCAATTCTATCCGGACACAAATGGTTTTTTCCTGCCTATCTTTCCCTAATCAGCAGCCAGCACGTTGATGTGTGCTCTGTCCCTGAATCTAAGCAGCATAATGACGCCGCTGCGGCTGCCTCGAACTTATAAAGACTTGGTCACATGCTTCAGACGGCCAATCACAGCTACTGAGACATTTGCAGGCATGGCTGGGATGGCTTAAGGCACACCAGTTAAACGATTGTTGATTGGCTGTTGAAAGCCCGCCATGAAAAGAGCGCCAAAGCATGCAAAACCCGGAAATAAAACGACCGAACACGGATTTTTACCCGAACATACAGTAAAGTGTCCGTGTCCGTGTTCGGGTACAAAAAATCCAATTATTCGGTACGAACACGAATAATACAGTCCGTGTTCGCTCAACACTACTTACTAACACTACACCTTTCCCAGATCTGTCATAGCCTCAAAAATGGGTACCCGCTCCCACTTCCGTGTAAGGACGCCCCTGCCACCTACATCCTTTGCGGCCCCTCCTCCTTCCCCCCGCTGCCTTCTGGGAGTCACACACAGGTCCCAGAAGACAGCAGGACCATTCAGAAAGCGCGGTGCAACTCGCACATGCGCATTAGGAAACAGGCTGTGAAGCCGCAAGGCTTGACTTCCTGTTTTCCTTGGTAAGGATACCGGCGCCTGCACCGGGAGCCAATTAATGGGTCGGCTTCAGGTGCTGAAATCCTGGACAGGTAAGTGTCCTTATATTAAAAATCAACAGCTACAGTATTTGTAGCTGCTAAATTTTAATTTTTTTTTTTTAATACATGCTGGAACTCTGGTTTAATGGTAAATAGGCCTAGGCTATCTGGATGGAGGTATCCTTTAACTACTTACCGACCACCTAACGTACTTTTACTGCGGCAAGGTGACTCCTCTGAGTGAAATTACGTATCTGTATGTCATTTTGTGCAGGGGCTCCAGGGGGTGCGTGTGTGCCGCTGGAGGCACAATTGCTCGCTGATTGGCTAGAGGGGAAGCTAATCAGTGCGTCCAGCGAACCAGATGTCCGCCGGCCACCCACAATAGTTCCCTAATGGCAGTATACCTATGTACACAAGGCCAATCACTGTTCTGACAGGGTGAAAGACAGAGATCTTGTGTTTTTGCTAAGCAGAACACCGATATCTGTCTTCCCCCCGTCAGTGCACCTCCCCCCCCACAGTTAGCAAGCACTCCCAGGGAATACATTTAACCCTTTGATCACTCCTGATGTTAACCCCTTCCCTGCCAGTGTCATTAGTACAGTAACAGTGCATTTTTTTTCAGCGCTGATCCCTGTAATATTGTCACTGGTCCCCAAATAAAATGTCAAAAGTATCAGTTAAGTGTCCAATTTGTCTGCCGCAATGTCGCAGTGCCTCTATAATTCGCTTATCACTGCCATTACTAGTAAAAAATAAATAAAAAAAGATTCCATAAAACATCCCATCGTTTGTAGACGCTAAACCTTTTGCACAAACCAATCTATATAGGCTTACTGGGATTTTTTTTTAACCAAAAATATGTAGCAGAATACGTATTGGCCTGAACTTTTTAAAGAAATTAGATGTTTTACATTTTTTTTTCTTAAAAAATATTGTTTTTTTTAAATCAAAATTGGCGCTCCTTTTTTGTTTATAGCGCAAAAAAAAAAAAAAAAAAAACACAGAGGTGGTCCAATAACACCAACAGAAAGCTATATTTGTGGGGAAAAAAAGGACATACATTTTTTTTGGGTACAGCGTCGCACGCCCGCACAATTGTCAGTTAAAATAACGCAGTCCCATATTGCAAAAAATGGACTGGTCATTAGGGGGTAAAACCTTCCAGGGCGGAAGTGGTAAATGGATAGGGGCTAGTAGAGGGGCTTTGTAGGGGACAGTCTTTTATTCTGTTCTTCTGGCGGTTATCTTTGGGACCCTAAAGTGTTACTAAACCCACAACAGTAAAATCAGTCTGTATATGCAGTAAAGCATGCTTGTTATACTCACTGTGGAACCTAAGGGGTTATCCCTCTGCATTGTGTAAAAATGCTGTTTGATCCTGTCTTCTCTGATCCTCCTCTTCTTCCACAGTCCCCAAACCATCTTCTTATAGAACAGAGTCTTGGGGCAAGCTGCACATGCTCAATTTTGTGTGCATTGCTAGTTTTTTTTTTTTCTTGGGAGAGTGCATGTGATCAGCAAAGGGCCAATCAGCACCATACAGGCAGAGGGTCAGGGGTCCTGCTGCCTCATAGAATAATCAGGGGAGAATAAAACTCCTCCTACTAGCTTTAACTAGGCACGGATAGAAGTCATAAGACTGCTCTAACTGCTGATGACAAAAGGTATTTAGCAGTTAATATTTACTAAACTAATTACATTTCCATGTTCTGTGTACTGTGGGAGACCAGATATAGTGAATGCAGGATTCTGGGTTTAGGAACACTTTAGGCAGCGTTGGTGCACCTATCAACAGTCTTTGAGATCCGGCATGCAGGGTAGGTGTTATGTAGAAAGTATGTTGCTTTAAATAACTCAGTCCCTTCTATCAGTGTGTGGGAATGGAGCACTTTCACCAGTCCCTGTAGTGTTGCTGTAGACTCCTGCTGTAGGAAAGAAGCCCCTTTGTATTTTAAAATCGTTGGTCCGACTCTTTCTACTGTATACTTTGGGTGCTGTGTAGGTCTGTAAAGGAGAGGTTATTTTTACCCCTCCATGACCAGAAGCCAACCCTCCTCCTTATCTGTTAAAATACCGACAGTGTATATTTTCTTTTCTTTGTTTTAAGGCACCGCATTATATGGGGTCATTTCAACCTTACACCCCATGGCCCTACTGGGATTAAGGGCTCATTCATCATGCTTGGTGCGGATTGGCATTTGGCTTTTCCCTCCTTTTCCCTCTACTGATATGGCTATGAGATTGGATAATAATATTCTTTTGGAAGAAAATATGGACGAATTATACTACCTATTTTAATGGTCAAGACAAGAAATGTGGTGGGTAATTGTTCATGTGCTCCTCTGTGGAGGATTCACGCTTGAAACCATTTTATCTCAATCAGTGATGTATTTTTTTCTTTTTTTGTTTGTTTGTTTGTCTTTTTGTTTTTCTCTTTATAGAAAGGGGATTACAACACACACGTATCCCTGATGAAGATTTGAACTAAAAGTTTGCAAGTTATTCGAAAGGCGTTGGATTTACTACTCTCTCCCCCCTTGGGGGTTTATTCCCCATAGTGGGAGTTATGTATTCCCCTTTTTCCCTTTGGTTGTCACAATTTGGTTTTTGATCAAGCATTTGTATGTGTCTTTCATGTTTATATGATTAGAAATGTTTTAACCAGAGTTCTGCTATATGACCAGTATAGTTGATGTGGTTATTCAATGTTTGCACCAATTATTTTTCTTTTTTCTTTTTAACCAGTTCTAAATAAATACTTGAATTTTATTATATACTTTTTTGCTTCTTTTTTCTCTTGATTGCCTCAAAAATCACACTTAAGAGGAGAAAAACAATGTTTATTTTCGAAGCCCCTTGCATCTGCCCAGATGACTCCAGGGATCAGAAGTGACGGAGAGGAGAGTGAGAAGACCTGCAGCTAGGGTGAGATGGATGGGATCGCCGAAGTCCATGCAGCGTTGCCTCTGTGTTATCGCTTTTAGGCCTCAAGCTCCAGTCCCCACTGGTCTGGTCTCCTCAGAGATGTGGACACACAGGCTGATGTGCTCCCATGGACTCCAATACTGCCAAGAAGAAGAAGTCTCCAGAGCTGCCCAGCTGACAAACCACAAGCCCAGATGTTGGAATTTCTTTGAGGGAACGTGTCCTGCTGTGAGAAGATTCACCCCTAAAGGCTGATTTATGTGTGTTTACAATTACATGCTAGTTTTCACCATGTGTATCGTGTAGTTGCCAATTGTCAATGTTTTTAATGACCACTACACTCAGTTGTGCCCTCTGCTGTCCATTAGGGATGATCGAACTTTTCAAAAGTTCGGTTCGACCAGAACACCCGAACTTCCCGAAAGTTCGGTCGGGATTTCAGAACCCCATTGAAATCAATGGGACCCGAACTTCGGTAATCAAAAAACACCATTTTGAAGCCCTAAAACCCAATAAATGCCCCTAAAAAGTGCTTAGGGTTCTGGGTCATGCCCCAGGGACTATTAATCACACAAAAAAAAAGTTCTTAAAAATTGTCATTTTTGATATAGAGCCAATTATTGAAAAAATTATTGGAAAAAAAATTAGATTTCTTTGGATTTAGTGTCTGGGAGGTCTAAAAAGTGTACCTGTGAAGTTTCAGCTCTGTAGCATGTCCAGAACCAGAAAAAAAAAGTTTGTTTATATTAGAATTAATATAGAACAGGGATATGGCACCGCTATTTTCACACCTTGCCGGTTTTGTAGCAAGCGTTTTTTTGGGCATTTTTGGGGGGTTATTGGAGGCAGGCATAACATAAGAACTTCTGTGTAGGGGTGTATATACACACACACTTATATGTATATATACACATACACATATATAGGTGTATAAAGTAGCAGAACACTATGCTTGCGCTAATGAAATAATTAACACCCATATGGCTTCTCTGCTATAACATATGTGTGTATGTGTATAAATACATATAAGTGTGTGTGTATATATACCCCTATACAGAAGTTCAAATGTTTTGCCTGCCTCCAAAGACCCCAAAAAAATGCCCAAAAAAAACGCCTGCTGCAAAAACACACCTGGGCGTTTTTGTAGCTGGCGTTTTTTGGGCATTTTTTGGGCGTCTTTGGAGGCAGGCATAACATAAGAACTTCTGTGTAGGGGTGTATATACACACACACTTATATGTATATATACACATACACATATATAGGTGTATAAAGTAGCAGAACACTATGCTTGCGCTAATGAAATAATTAACACCCATATGGCTTCTCTGCTATAACATATGTGTGTATGTGTATAAATACATATAAGTGTGTGTGTATATATACCCCTATACAGAAGTTCAAATGTTTTGCCTGCCTCCAAAGACCCCAAAAAAATGCCCAAAAAAAACGCCTGCTGCAAAAACACACCTGGGCGTTTTTGTAGCTGGCGTTTTTTGGGCATTTTTTGGGCGTCTTTGGAGGCAGGCATAACATCTGAACTTCTGTGTAGGGGTATATATACACACACACTTATATGTATTTATACACATACACACATATAGGTGTGAAAGTAGCAGAACACTATGCTTGCGCTAATGAAATAATTAACACCCATATGGCTTCTCTGCTATAACATATGTGTGTATGTGTATAAATACATATAAGTGTGTGTGTATATATACCCCTATACAGAAGTTCAGATGTTTTGCCTGCCTCCAAAGACCCCAAAAAAGTGCCCAAAAAAAACGCCTGCAATTACACACCTGGGCGTTTTTTTTGGCGCAGGCGTTTTTTTGGGCATTTTTTGTGGGTCTTTGTAAACAGGCAAAACATCTGAACTTCTGTATAGGGGGTATATATACACACACACACACTTATATGTATTTATACACATACACACATATAGGTGTGAAAGTAGCAGAAACCTATGCTTGCGCTAATTAAATAATTAACACCCATATGGCTTCTCTGCTATAACACCTATATGTGTGTATGTGTATAAATACATATAAGCGTGTGTGTATATATACCCCTATACAGAAGTTCAGATGTTTTGCCTGCCTCCAAAAACCTCCAAAAAATGCCCAAAAAAACGCCTGCAATAATACACCTGGGCGTTTTTTTTTGGCGCATTCATTTTTTTGGGCATTTTTTGTGGGTCTTTGGAGGCAGGCAAAACATCTGAACTTCTGTATAGGGGTATATATATATATACACACACACACTTATATGTATTTATACACATACACACATATACTGTAGGTGTGAAAGTAGCAGTAACCTATGCTTGCGCTCATGAAATAATTAACACCCATATGGCTTCTCTGCTATAACACCTATTTGTGTGTATGTGTATAAATACATATAAGCGTGTGTGTATATACTGTATACCCCTATACAGAAGTTCAGATGTTTTGCCTGCCTCCAAAGACCCCAAAAAATGCCCAAAAAAAACGCCTGCTGCAAAAACACACCTGGGCGTTTTTGTAGCTGGGGTTTTTTTGGGTATTTTTTTGGGCGTCTTTGGAGGCAGGCATAACATCAGAACTTCTGTGTAGGGGTATATACACACACACACATGTATGTATATATACACATATATAGGTGTGAAAGTAGCAGAACACTATGCTTGCGCTAATGAAATAATTAACACCCATATGGCTTCTCTGCTATCACACCTATATATGTGTATGTGTATATATACATATAAGTGTGTGTGTATATATACCCCTACACAGAAGTTCTGATGTTATGCCTGCCTCCAATAACCCCCAAAAAATGCCCAAAAAAACGTTTGCTACAAAACGGGCAAGGTGTGAAAATAGCGGAGCCATATCCCTGTTCTATAAGTGTTCTAGGAGAAACGATCTTTTCTCTATAGCGGTCACCCTGACATGGAAGGGTTTGGTCACCCTGCCATAGCAGTCAGAGTCAGTTAACCCTACACTACACTACGGTCGCCCTGGCACTTAACACTTTCCCTACAGAAACTAGATTTTTGAATCTAACTAAAGTGGAAAATAGCACCCTAACTACACTAGATATCCCTTTCCTCACACTAATAATTGCTAAATGACACTTTGAGAGCAGAAGTAACAGAACTGCTTCCACTCTCTTCCACATCCCTGTATTACAATGCTAGGAATTTGGCTGGGCTACCTTATATACTGGGAGGCGTATTCACTAATGATTGGCCTCTGGACCCCCTAGTCACTCCAATCACATTCCTAGCATTCTCCTGCCCCCTCAATTGACTTTTACTGATGGTTCTGGTCCAATCACGGGCTTTTATAGCCCATTTCCTGTCCCATTGCATTTGTGTTGGTTCTGGTTGCAGAATTCTGAACTTTTTCAGCAAAAAGTTCGGAATTCGGCCGAACCTCGAACAGTCAATGTTCGGGTCGAACCGATGGTCGACCCGAACTGTTCGATCATCCCTACTGTCCATAAGTGTTGCTCTAAAATTTTCAGCTTCTCAAGCCAATCCATAATCTTCCACGGCCACTTGCTTTGGGACATAGATCTGTTTGCACCCCTGCATCTTAATCTCTACTCCTATATATGTCTATTAAAGTGGTAATAAAGGCAGAAGTTTTTTTTTTTTTTACCTTAGCATTAAGGTAAAAAAGCTTTAAAAAGCTGCTCCCCCTCTCAAACTCTTACCTGAGCGTGATCTCAGTACAGCGCTGTGCCCAACTGCAAAAGCATTTCTTCCCTCTCTCCCTTCTCACAGCAGACACAGCAGCAGTGGGAGTCATTGGCTACTGCTGCTGTCAGTCAAATGCTGTAAGGAGGGAGCAAGAGATGCAGAAGAGCCACGCTGTGTGTGTCTATAGATGCACACAGGCAGGCTCGAGATCGAGCCTGCATAAGTGCGCCAATAGCAAATGGCTTGCTATGGGGGCATTTAGAGAATTGGAGGAGCCAATCACCATCGGGGGACCCCAGAAGAGAAAGTTCGAAGCTGCTCTGTGCAATGGTTTTATACAGTGCAGGTAAATATACCATGTTTATTATTTACAGAAAAAAAAAATGTTACAACCGCATGTGAGACCGCACTCAGGGTTTTTGATGAAACCAATAATATTCTTTATTCCTCAAGTGAAACAGACAGACAGTGTACAGAACAGACGTGTCAGGTTGACGCGTTTCACGACATATCCAGTCGTTTACTCATAACCACCCTGAGTGCGGTCTCACACTTTTGCATACTCCTGGACGGCGGATCTGACCTGCACCGGGTTCCGATACTCACACTTGAGCGGCTTTCCCTCCTACTCTTCAAAGGCAGAAACTGCACTGTCCAGTCAATGATCATTAATGCTGGAGTAAGCATAACAGTCCCAAACTGCGTACAGAAGTTAACATTGAGAAATAGGATATAACAGCATTATTGTTATGTAGAAATCCTCTTTTGATGCCTCTCCACTGTCCCACTGGCAGCCCTACAACAGCTGCCACAGTTGCAAGCTTGCTCTGTGCCGTCAGCTCCCACAAACCAGTAGAAAACAATAACGTTGAGCTGCACACCATAATGCTTCCACAACATTATGAAGCACAAGTGGACAGAGGTACTCCACAGGTATTCTTGCTCTCATACAGTGCATTTCGCCTCTACTGGGGTTAAAGCGTTAATAAACCCATAAGCAAACATATTGCAGCCAGTTCTTAGATGTGATGGCTGCATTTGTTTTCTTTTTTTATGCTTTCTTTCTTTTATTTCCATCGGGTGATTGAGCCAGTAAGTTTTTTCTTTTTCAACAGAACACGATTTCCAAAAAATGTAGCATTGAGTGTTAAGACAAACCATTTACCAAGTGCTTACAATGATCAGCTTTTATTTATTCATTTAAAACCTTTATTCCAAAATGAACAAAACTGTTTGCTGTAACTGCAGTGTTAGCTGAAGTTTGGCTTCAATTGGTTAGTGTATCTAAATCTGCTAATATATCTAACACTCCCCTCCCCCTAGACTGAAAATGCTGCAGTCAAAAGGTGCCCCGGTGCTCATTTGTCTAGAGTGGGGGCACCCTACCCCATGAGATGTTTTACTGGCCAGATCACAAGGTGAAAACTGAAGGAAAAAAGCCTTAAAAAAGAAAAATAATGCAGCCACCACATCTAATGTCCGATAAGCTGAAAATGTTTACATTTTTGGTTTTAGGTTTAATCCCATTTTAAAGATTATATAAAAAATTAAATATGTTTTAAAAGGCAATATCACAAAGAATTATATATGTGTTGCTTTGTTATCTTGATTGATGTCAAAGTTATAACTATATCAATAGGCCCGAAGCAGGAATAAAAAATTGCTTTGGTTTTAAGGAGTGTACAGGTGCAGGAGATACAGTGGTATCGAGGGAAGTAAATCAAGGAATCAATCACCCCCAACAAGCAAGCCTATGTCATTTAACCTGATGTTCCTCAACACAGTTAGCTTTGATTTCACCAAATAAAAATTGTGTCCTCCAGGTTCCCAAAAATTAAAGTAAAATTATCTTAAACAAGGTAGAGTCACTGGATTAATACATATAATAAACCTCCAATAAAAAAAAATCCTAGAATTTTTATTGGGGGTTTATAGCTTTAATCTCAGGGTTTTTTTTTTTTTTTTTGAAAGCAGAATAGTCACTGCCACTAGTTAGTGAGACAGGTTATACAATTATACAATGATTGTATGAAGATTTACAGTATCTCACAAAAGTACACCCCTCACATTTTTGTAAATATTTTATTATATCTTTTCATGTGACAACACTGAAGAAATGACACTTTGCTACAATGTAAAGTAGTGAGTGTACAGCTTGTATAACAGTGTAAATTTGCTGTCCCCTCAAAATAACTCAACACACAGCCATTATTGTCTAAACCGCTGGAAACAAAAGTCAGTACACCCATAAATTAAAATGTCCAAATTGGGCCAAATTAGCCATTTTTCCTCCCCGGTGTCATGTGACTCGTTAGTGTTACAAGGTGTCAGGGGTGAATGGGGAGCAGGTGTGTTAAATTTGGTGTTATCGCTTTCATGGTGGCCAAGACCATACAGCGGTTTAACAGGACAGGTTTTACTCAGAACAGGCCTAATCATTGTCGACCAAAGAGGTTGAGTGCACGTGCCCAGCGTTATATCCAGAGGTTGTCTTTGGGAAATAGACATATGAGTGCTGCCAGCATTGCTGCAGAGGTTTAAGGGGTGAGGGGGTCAGCCTGTCAGTGCTCAGACCATACACCGCACACTGCATCAAATTTGTCTGCATGGCTGTTGTCCCAGGAGGAATCCTCTTCTAAAGATGATGCACAAGAAAGCCCGCAAACAGTTTGCTGAAGACAAGCAGACACAGGACATGGATTACTGGAACCATGTCCTGTAGTCTGATGAGATCAAGATAAACGTATTTGGTTCAGATGGTGTCAAGTGTGTTTGGCGGCAACCAGGTGAGGAGTACAAAGACAAGTGTGTCTTGCCTACAGTCAAGCATGGTGGTGGGGGTGTCATCTTCTGGGGTTGCATGAGTGCTGCCGGCACTGGGGAGCTACAGTTCATTGAGGGAACTATGAATGCCAACATGTACTGTGACATACTGAAGCAGAGCACAATCCCCTCCCTTCAGAGACTGGGCCGCAGGGCAGCATTCCAACATGTTAACGACCTTAAACACACCTCCAAGACGACCACTGCCTTGCTAAAGAAGCTGAGGGTAAAGGTGATGGACTGGCCAAGCATTTTTCCAGACCTGAACCCAATTGAGCATCTGTGGGGCATCCTCAAATGGAAGGTGGAGGAGCACAAGGTCTCTAACATCCACCAGCTCCACGTTGTCATTATGGAGGAGTGGAAGAGGACTACAGTGGCAACCTGTGAAGCTCTGGTGAACTCCATGCCCAAGAGGGTTAAGGCAGTGCTGAAAAATAATGGTGGCCACACAAAATATTGACACTTTGGGCCCAATTTGCACATTGCCACTTAGGGGTCTACTCACTTTTGTTGCTAGCGGTTTAGACATTAATGGCTGTGTGTTGAGTTATTTTGAGGGGACAGCAAATTTACACTGTTATACAAGCTGTACACTCACTACTTTACATTGTAGCAAAGTGTCATTTCTTCAGTGTTGTCACATGAAAAGATAGAATGAAATATTTACAAAAATGTGAGGGATGTACTCCCTTTTTGAGATACTGTAGCTATTGTTGTAAAAGAAAGTCTAAAAATGCATTGCTAAGATAAGAAGCAGTAACAGTGTATTGTAATAGCTATATGAAAAAAAAAATTCTGCTTTGACGTCTTTTACTATAGGAACTAAGTTGCATGTATTATGGGAAAAATCAATCTTTTTTATAATCTGACATGTGTGTAGGGGGTATTTACGTGTGGACCATTTTCTCCAATCATAGTGTATAACTCTAGGTCTCTTTTATGTTTGGAGGAAATCTTTCTCTAGTTACAGTAGAAGAAAATGTACTAGTAAAGCTAGGTATACGCAGGTAGTTTATTTCATTCAACCAGTGGGATGAACGAAAAAAAAAAAAAAAACCCGACAGATCTTTGTATCAACACAACGATGTGTGATGAAGGGATCTCTCCCACTGAGTTATTGTATTCTAACAGTGGGACTCCCCTCCCCCCCCCCCCCCACCAGAATACACTGATCAGCACTGGCAGCCATTGCCTGCAAGTGCTGATTAAATGCTAGTTTTCCAGCATAACGGTTCTTCAGAAACTGGTCGTTAGACCAGCTTCTGTTGAGCAGACAGCGGACAAGAAATATGTCATCTACTTACAAAAAACAAAATTGGAGTTCAGTAAAAGTTTCACAGTAAGAAGAGAATGGTTTGTTAGTCACATCAGTTCAGTGGCACCATAAAAGGGTATGAGGTAAAGTGCGTGTGTTTGGGAGAATTAAAAATGCCATAATATAGTGTCAGATTGTCACCAAAAATAGGGAGGTGGCTACACCAAGGGAGAGGCAAGTGACTTTATCACCTCTAGTACTTCTGTAGAGAGACACAGTTATTCCTGATAGCTCTTATATAAGAGACCTCCAAAATAGGTATGACAATACCGGCAAACTCCACTCTAGTAGCCCATTGGACACTTCTAATAAAGATGGGACAAGTTGTGTATCCTCACTTACCAAGTTGTGTATCCTCACTTACCAAGTTGTGTATCCTCACTTACCAAGTTGTGTATCCTCACTTATCAAGTTGTGTATCCTCACTTACTCCACACTTCATCTATGCTTTCTGAGCTGTCCATGGGTGGTCTGCCACCATTGTAAAAGGGTGTGGTCCTCCACTGTCAAACACCTCTCAGTCACCTACTACAGTGATCCTCAGCTCCGGTCCTCGGGGCCCACTAACAAGCCAGGTTTGCAAGATAACTAAATTATATCCCAGGTGATCTCATTTTCTGCTCAGTGATTGAATTATTCTAGTCTGCATCTCCCCAAGGTAATACTTAAAATCCGGCCTGTTAGCGGGCCCCGAGGACAGGAGTTGAGGACCACTGACCAACTACATTTAGGTATAACCGGAAGTAACCTATAGTAAAGTAAAATGATTTTAAAGCTTACATAAATAATCCATTTATTTTTATGCAGTCAGACAGACCCTTGTATTACATAATTGTTGATAGATCTAAAGGTAATCATACAATTGTATAATGTGTATACCCAGTATTAGGCCTTCAGCAAACAGCAGCAGACATGCCTGGCTGACTCACTTTGAGGAAACCTATTAAGCCATATTAGATATGTTTTTCTCTGCACAAACAATTACATTTTCAATTTTCTACAAATGGACTGCTTTAACAATTCTTAGGCAAGTATTACTGAATAGTCTGAAACATTAGTACTGTTTCCATAATTCTGTATAACTAGCGTGATTAGGAAAGTAAAAATTATGTTAAAGATCGCTGCATGCTCCCATTGGTTTTATGCATATTAACATTTTTTTCACCCCGTGAATAATTCTTCATTTTGTGAGAGTAGTTGTATTTTTTATTATCTTATTGTATTTTTACATAGTGATCCACTGCTGAGAATATTGAACATGTTTTGCTACTCCACGGGCATCTAAAACAATAATTCTGATGCATTCTGGGAACAGATATAGCAATAATGTTTTAAAAATGCCTGACAACTCATGAATAACAAAAATGTTTTTATTCTGTGGAAAGACAGCATGCAATCTCATGTATCATATTTTTATGGACTGCAGCCTTGTCTCTTGTTGGATTTTGAAGTAGCTCAAGCTACCCAGGCTGGGGAAATATAATAGCGCTATTGAATTTGTAGTGCAGACTTGAAAATTCCCCATTGTACAGGCTATGCAATTATATTCTCACCAGCCACATGCTTACTGTACTTTGTCATTTTGGTTAATCTTCTGTGACTTTTATAGACCAAGTTATGATTTTAAAGTTCTACCCACTATTTTCAAAATCTATTCACTTTTTCTGGTTGAATAGATGTCATGTGGGTACTATTGTAATCCACATAGATCCAATATTTCTTCTTTGTTAAACTCATCTTAGATCTTTATTTTTACACTGCATCTGAAAATCTTAACTCCTTAGTGCTACACTATTACCTTCCTATACTCAACCTTAAAAAAATATAATTCTGATATCTACTTGCTTGAAATGTTTATACATCCCATATATAAATAAATAAATTGAATAAAATAGAATCTCCACAAGCCAAGACAGAAACTGCGGCTCCAGGTGATTCTCATAGACTGAATTGAACAAAATCCTGCTGGGGTGCACACCCTGCCACTGCTGAAGATTCCAATTGTAAGAAGAGTAGAGGAATGGTCACACTTCCAATAGGATGCAATCAGAATTTATTAATAAAGTAAAAAAAAGGCACAGGATGTAACAGGCATCATGCAGGGGACTAAGTGTGCTTCATCAAACCATTTGGTGGTGGTCTTGTATCCCATTCCAGCCTTGTGAAAGTCTACAATCTTGTCCCGGACATCCTTGGACAGCTCTTTGGTGTTGGCCATGGTGGAGAGATTGGAATATGATTGATTGATTGCTTATGTGGACAGGTGTCCTTCATACAGGTAACAAGCTGAGATTAAGAGCACTCCCTTTGAGAGAGTGCTCCTAATCTCAGTTCTTTACCTTACCTGTATAAAAGACACCTGGTAGCCAGAAATCTTGCTGATTGATAAGGGATCAAATACTTATTTTACTCACTAAAGTGTAAATCAATTTATAACTTTTTTGAAATGCATTTTACTGGGGTTTTTTTTTCTGTCTCTTACTGTTAAAATAAACCTACCATTAAAATTGTAGACTGATCATTTGTTTGTCAGTGGGCAAACATACAAAATCAGCAGAGGATCAAATATTTTTTCTATCTATCTATCTATCTATCTATCTATCTATCTATCTATCTATCTATCTATCTATCTATCTATCTATCTATCTATCTATCTATCTATCTATCTATCTATCTATCTATCTATCTATCTATCTATCTATCTATCTATCTATCTATCTATCTATCTATCTATCTATCTATCTATCTATCTATCTATCTATCTCCAGGACTGCATTAGTAAGGACAAAAAGGCAGCTGCCCTGAGCGTGCTAATCCAATGGGGCATTTGGGTTTCATTGGCTACTTCTAGATGTTCCATTGCTATTGCCACATCTCTGAAAAGCAATCTATGGTGGACCACTTTTCACAGGCATTTTAACATGCAGTGAGGAGGCAATATGTCACCTTCTCACAACAAGTTTAAACCCTACAAATGCAGGGCTTCCATGCCATAACTGCATGCATTGCAGGCAAGGCAGGAAAGTTGTGGCACATCTCTAATTATTCAAACTGGTGGTGTTCACCGGCAGTAGTGCCCACCAACTACAAGAGGGGGATAGCATTTTGCAGCAGTTAAAAACAAAGTATTCTGATGTTTTATGTGATTGATTAAACGTCTTGAAACAAAATGTATATAAACATATAACGACATAAATAAATATTAAAATCACTCCATCATAACATTCTGGAGAATAGTCAGCGTAGTCGACAGTTGGTGATAATTCTAGAGTGACAATGTTTCGCCGACGACTTCGGCTTCCTCGGCGGATGTTTTTCCCCTGAGGGTACCTGGAGGACATATCTTTTCATGTGACAGCACTGAAAAAATGACACTTTGCTACAATGTAAAGTAGTGAGTGTACAGCTTGTATAACAGTGTAAATTTGCTGCCCCCTCAAAATAACTCAACAAACAGCCATTAATTGCCACATCCCATAACCAACTGATGTGTCCTTGTCTGAATTAGTTTGAATGGGGATTATCGCATTTCACTTCTAATACAAACTGCAGTTTGGATGTTTATTCACTTTTTTGGTGCACAACGGTAAGAAGCCCCTCATCATTCTTCAGCTTGTACTGTTGTTATGTAGTATTGTAATTTATTATTATATATTTAACCATTAGCATTTTGAATATTTACAGTACATACTTGAACATCTATGTTCTGTATATCTCAATATTTGATTAGGTACACATATTGATTTATCTATAGGTGTGATAGTAAACATCCCCCGAGGAAGCCGAAGTTGTTGGTGAAACAAGTCAGGATTGTCACTCTAGAATTATCACCAACTGTCGACCACACTGATTATTCTCCAGAATGTTATGATGGAGTGATTTTAATATGCATTTTTGTCTTTATATGTTTATAAACATTTTGTTTCAAGACTTTTTAATCAATCAAATAAAACATGTTGAATATTAATGTTTTTTTGTAAACATTTAGTTATTGCACCTCAAAAATCCCAGGTCCTGAGGGAGCGATTCTTTTGTGTCCTATGCCTAACTAAAGGGATGCAGTGTCAGTGAGCTTTCCTCTGACAACACTTTTTCTTGTAAAGCATTCTGATGAAGTCCTGATGAAGAGTGAGCAGGGTATCTGCCTTTATCCATTAGGAAATACTGAATTATAAAGCCTGAAGCTCCTATTTTTGAATTGTTCTCATTTTATCATGTACATATGACCTTATATGTCTTTAATTATTTGTTTTTTAACTGCCTTCCATCCACCCACAGCCTATAAATGGCAGAACAGGGAGCAGTGCCGATGCAGGTTAACAAACCTGTATGTCATCCCACATCGGTTGCTCCTGTGCAGCTCACAGAGCACGCATCCACGAGCATGGTAATCGGTGTGTGTCCCGGACACAGTGGATCACATTACTGCTGTGTCCAGGTGATCACATGGCCATGTACCATGTGATTGCTGTGTCCAATCACAGCAATCATATAGTACTCAATTGAAACGGAAAGTAAACATTGGTTCTCTACAGTATGCCCTCACATACTGTTGATCAGCCGTGAGAGCAGAGAGAACATTGGCTGCAGCCTGTCAGACTGCATGTACACCTATAGACTGCAATGTCAGCCTGCTCCAGTGTCTCTGATCACTGCCCCCAGCATAATACAAATAAAGAGTGCAACCAGCTACTGTCACCTGTCCCAGTGCTCATAGTAACACCGCTGTACACCATACCAATGTCCTAATCACCACCATATGCCGTATCAGCACTCTGATCACCACCATTCACCATTTCAGCGCCTTGGTCACCTCCATACACCAAATCAGCATCCTGATCACTATCAAGTCATACCAGCATCCTAATCACCACCACGTCATACCAGCGTCCTGATCACCACCATACACCATGCCAGCGTCCTAATCACCAACATACCCCATAACAGCGTCTTGTTCACCGACATACCCCATACCAGCATCCTGATCATTGCCATATGCTATACCAGAGTTCTGATCACCACTATATGCCATACTATCGTAATGATCACTGCCATAACCATTTCCAGCATCCTGATCACCACCATAGGGCATACTATAGTGTGTAGACTCAATAACTTTTGCACAGACAAACAAATAAATTGTTATTTTAACTAAAAAATGTAGCAGAATACATTTTGTCCTCAGGATATTTATTTGCAAAATGTTATTACAAAAACTAAGAAAAATGTGTTTTGTTTTTTTTCCAAGTTTTCAGTATTTTGTCGTTTATATAGCAAAATAAAAAAAAATCCAGTGGTGACACTATTTTAATATTAATATTATAATAATAATATTAATAATATTATTATTTTAGAGTGTATGAATAAAGGTATGTATATGGAGACCACTGTCTAAGGAAGTTCATATGATGAAATACGCCAACCGTATCCACATACATTGACCTGCGGCAATAAGCAAAATACTGGTACCAATATGGCCGCCGCTTGACCTCAATTGAGTTACCAATATGGCGGAGGTAAACATTATGGTCACTAGGATACGGAGGCCTATATAAATGCCGGGAGTAACGTAGAATGGCACCGCCCCAGATGACATCGCAGTGACAAAACGCGTGGAGCGGCAACAGAACGTCATTCGGTGGTTTCGGACCGTGAAACGTGGAAAGCGCCAGACGGCCGAACACCTGAGGAGCTGATCGTGAACTTCCCAACAGTGAGTTGATATTACATCTCCCCATTATACAGTTTTACTACGCCATGGAAGTCCTTTTGTCTTTTTTGACTCTTTAGCGGGAGCACAACTGAGAGATTGTTAATAGCCGAGCCTCACAAGCAGCTTAAAGCACACAGCACACAACTAAGAGACAGAGTGAATCAGTGGGACTATTACCAACCGAGCCCTACTTGGAACAGAGGAATCAGTCTGGTAAGTGCTTTTACCCCGGGTACTAGCACTTGCACTCCCAGCACATGCCCAGTGGGTGCTATCCACGCACAGATTGATATCTAATCACTCTAACGGCTATAATTTCACAGTTTTTCACCCCCAAATTTGGGGACATCACAATAAATATACATTTGATTTACAGCACGGTTTCACTAATTTATTTTTTTGCACTATCTGAGCACTTTGGCACCTTATATAAGCAATACTAGCTGTCTTCTTTACACTTTATATTGATTTTAGAAAGCTGGCACAATATCGTTATGAATTCATAGCACAGTGCACTTTATTCACCAGTCATCCGTTTACCTCTGGAATTGTTGTTCAGCAAGTAGATACAACAATATCCTGCAGCACAGTGCACGCTTTCTTTTTCATTTCAGCACAAGTTGGCTTATTGGCCAATTTTTTCCAGCACAGTGCACTTTTTCATGAAAGTTAAAATTTTACATTAAATAGTATTTCTTGCACAAATTGGTTTGTGCACAGTGGTAGCGCCATATACCAACATTTTTAACCCCAATTAATCACCACCATACCCCATAACAGCGTCTTGTTCACCGGCATACCCCATACCAGCATCCTGATCATTGCCATATGCTATACCAGAGTTCTGATCCCCACTATATGCCATACTATCGTAATGATCACTGCCATAACCATTTCAGCATCCTGATCACCACCATATGGCATACCATAGTTTGTAGACTCTATAACATTTGCACAGACAAAAAAATAAATTGTTATTCTAACTAAAAAATGTAGCAGAATACATTTTGGCCTTTATTTGCAAAATTTTATTACAAAAACTAAGAAAAAAAGTGTTTTGTTTTTTTTTCTTCCAAATTTTCAGTATTTTGTTGTTTATATAGCAAAAAAAAAAATAAATAAAAACCCAGTGGTGATTCAATGCCAACAAAAATAAATCTCTATCTGTTTAAAAAAATGATAAAAATATAATTTGGGTACAGTGTTGCATGCCCGAGAATTTTTCACTCAAAGTGTGACAGCGCTGAAAACTGAAAATTACCCTGGACTGGAAGGGGTTGAACGTGTTCGGACTCTAAGTGGTTAATACAAATATAGAAAAAGGCATTTTTATGAATTTAAAAGATTTAAAAGATTTTTATGTTTTTTTTTCTATGCTTTCCTAAACCTGCAGTAACTTGAGAAGCCCAGCTCTCAAACTTGAAAAAGGGAAAGCACATAAGAAGTGTTCTCAAGGAATAACTCCTGAGGGAAATATGCTTTCCCCTCAGGGAAACCCTCTGTTAGGGCCACAAAAATTACAAAGTGGCTGCACTGGATTGTGAATCTCGGGCACCCCATTTTTTATCTATCCTAAGTTAATTAAGGCTGTTGTTAAGGATTTTTGTATTTGGCCGTTAGTGGCTCCCCCTTTTGTCTGTTTCAGGTTGCTGCTTTGTTAGGTTTCTCCAGTTTTTGTTATCAGATGTCACCCAGCAGATCTGCTAGTTTACCATCAACCCTTGATTGGCCCTGGACTTTAAATAATTTCACTCCTAGAGTTTCTGTCAGCAGATCAATCTTCAATCAAACTGAACTTTCCCACCTTCCCTCAACTAGTTGCGGCCAACCCTTGCTGGAGGTATTGTCGCCCACATTTGTGGGTGGACAGTGTGATTAAGTTCTTTAAAAGAGATGTATGGGTTTTTTTTTTTTATCATACTTACCTAGGTGGATGCAGCATCAGTCTGATGCTACATCTGTCCCACGGTGCCTCTAACACTAAGAACCGAGTGATCAAACACCACCGATCACTCGGTTCTCACAGCTTCCTGAGCAGAGAACTGGTGATTGTCAGTCAGCAGCTCTCTGCTCTGCCCCCCACCCCTTTACTCACTGGAGCGCAAGGCTGTGGAGGGTGCGGGAGTGATCAGCTTAGGCTCTCAGCTGCTGAGGTGCCGTTCCAGGCCTGTGGGTGGATCCCAACCTCATTGTCGCAATTTTGCTTGAGCCTGGACCGGCTCTGTGACGCCAGCCAACAGCGGGCTTCAGCTTAAATGTCTGCTAAAAATGCTTCACAGAAGTGCAAAACTAACTGCACTCCTGTGGTCCACAAGAGAAGTACAGCTAAATGAGCTTTGGCTATACTTTTCCTTTAATGGACTGTTTAAATATAGCTTGAGTCTTCGTGACTGAGCTTTGGTGTTTGATATTTATTTAAAAGTTTGGACTACAGGAAGCTGATGCCTGGCCAAACACAGGATCAGCAGACACCCACTGTAACGGATCAGGGCACCCCTGAGCGGGTACCTCCGTTGACAGATGCTCCTAGTGCTTCCCGAGGGGCTCCAAGCACTCCACCAGACACCGTAGGCACTTCAGACTCCACGAACCGCCGCAGCTTGGTTAGGGTCTCGCAATCTCCTACCCACCCTGGACCTACGACAAGGCTCCAGGTTCCTGTGGGTGAACCTCTCTTTCCCCAGAGAGTGCAGCAGAACAAGCTCTTACACAAGCTCTTACAAGAGCTCAGTGATTATCCAAGGAAGTATGGAGGACATAGCAATCCCTTGCAGCAGATTCCCCCAATAAGAGACAGAACTCTAGATTGAGGTGAAGGAACTCTAGAACAACTTTATTGAACAAGACTTATATACAGAATTTGGAACATCCCGCCCCCAACAACCGCTTTGCTATTGGTCAATTGTAAAGTACCTGTGGTCCTCCTTCAGGTCCTCCTTAGCCATGCCAATGAGGACTTGAAAATGATTCAGCAGGGATTGGTCCAATAGCTTGACCAGAAGGACTGCCATGTGCAATGAGACAGAAGCCCCCAGTGTACACAATAGCCAGACACAGAACAATGGGAGGTCATTAGCACTTAGCAATGCAAAAGGGCAATCCACATTCCCTCCCAATACACAACAAAAGGAATACCTGTCTGGCATTGAAAGATATGTAATATACACAGCATTTAGGAATTACAGATTTCATGGCATATGGGAATAAATCTTAATATTTCTATATGGGGATATTGCTGGCAAATATGAAGCAATCCAAACCATTACTTATCTGTCTTTAAATTCCAGTGACTGTGAATACTGTCACACCCACCCATAGTAGAACCTTCCCCAATGCATTTCACCCATATGGGGCTTAATCGTAGAGGCCTCTATGATTTATAGTCTGCTGATCCAATGTACGGCTGGGTGCCATTTTCCTGTAGTGTCAGCTGAGCCTGATGAGTCCTACATACATCCCAACCTGCACCACCATACAGTGTCACCAGCCACAGGAATCACCTTCTCTTGGTACTGTTCTTTAGTTTAGTCCACATTATTTCAATGTTTGGTGTGTTAATATTTTAAATAGAGTTTTTTGGTTTTAATTGGTTTTGAATGATACGTTTTTAACCCCAATACAAAGTCTGTGACTTATTATTTTCCAATATACTTGTGCTATTGTTTATTTTCTTAACTTTTTTTTTTCTTTCAAATGAATCAGTGAAGCTCCAGATGAGCAGAGACAAGAAAAAGAGGTATAAAAATCTAAGTTTCAGGGTTTTTTTTTTTGTTATTTATGTGGTTAAGGGTGTTTAAGAATTTTTTGCTGTGGTTAGGGGTCTGCAATCCCATGTAATTTAAGAGGTCCAGCTCTTAAAGTGGTAGTAAACTCTCTTTTTTAAAAACCTGCTGACATGTAAGGTTTTTATAACCCTAGAGGTCTCTTCTGTAGTAAATGTTCCCCTTGCCTGTCAGCAGGTAATGGGCTGCGCATGCACAGTTCAGACCGCATTTACGGCCCACTCTGTGATGTGACTGCCATGCGCATGTGCAGGAGTGAAATCATTGCAGCTTGGTAATTCAAGCGACTGAAGATTCGGAACCCGTAAGGAAGACCGGTTTAACATGAAGCACCAGGAACCAACAGGAGCTGTGACAGCCCAGCACTGGAGGGCTCAGTTTGTAGGTAAGTCTCTCATACTGTACTAGTATGTGATGTATAATAGTACATTATGGCTTAAACTTGCAGGGGGGTATTTTATTTTTTTCGTTTTTTATAGAGACTTTACTTAAGTGAGTGCACATTCATTTACACATAAGGTGGATTACCACTGTGATGGACTTCTGTGAATATTAATTATCGGTGAAGCTTATCATAGAGGATTGTGTGCTGCACAGGGACTTGTATTACTAGACACACATTGGAAATGTATAGATTTTTTTTTTTACATTGATAGAATCACTGTTTCTTTTACCAATCCTATCACTTTTGTGTGGATTATCATCACCTATTTTGATATTTTTCTCACTTTAATAGGGTTGTACTGTATATAATTAGCATTTTATGATTGTATACACATGTAAGGATTAGGCATCTTTCTATTAGTTAAGGTTGTGTTTGATCTTCAAGGGGTGTGATAGGTAGGACTACACAACTTATTTGTACTAAATTTATACAGGATATGTTTGATGTGTGAATCACATTTTGTGCTGGCAAGCTCTGAATAGGGAGGTGGAATTGCTCTATACACTGTATATGGTAGCTGCGCGGGGATATTCATATTGAAATATATATTTTTTCTGTACTTATAGCTTTGAACATTAGCTGCATGAAAATATTCTGCACCGGCTTTAGATATACATGTTCATGGTTTGCTCCCCCAATTTTTTGCTTGTTTATTATGTATTAGGTCTGACCAGACTTATGAGGTTGAGCATCCCATCCCCCACACACACCTGTACTCTATTGGTGTCCTCTATCAAGTAGATATAGGAGGAGTCCCCTGCAGTGCATTAGCACACCTTCCCAGCAAGGAGTGTTGTCTCCAAGGGTAAGAGAGGCTGGATTCACCCCTTTTTTATGGATAGTGTAGGACCCACTGATAATGGGGTACTTTGACGCAGTGGTGGGCTTGAGCACGATATGGCCATA
This sequence comes from Pelophylax lessonae, assembly GCF_965119305.1. Taxonomy (NCBI): domain Eukaryota; kingdom Metazoa; phylum Chordata; class Amphibia; order Anura; family Ranidae; genus Pelophylax; species Pelophylax lessonae. The sequence goes on along the minus strand of NC_138768.1, from coordinate 425,607,556 downwards.
TGGTGGGACTAAACCCCCATTTTTATTTATGGATTGTCTCCATATTTAATAGTCATTTCTTTTGCATGGTTGCGCTATTCTTTTTTAATATACATGTTGCTTGGTCCATAGCTGCACCGGCTTTAGATATACATGTTCATGGTTTGCGCCCCCAATTTTTTGCTTGTTTATTATGAAAATATTCTAGTTCTTTTAAATTTCATTAGTAATTTTGCCATTATTTCATCTCTTAGCAAAATATGCCACTGCTCTTACTGTACAAAAAATGCAAATCTTTTTTTTTTTTTTTGGATAGAGTGCATAGGGATTGGAACACTTGTCAGTTTTTATTGCTGCCTGTGCTCCCATTAAAGAGATTCACCCTCTCTATTTTTCCTGTTTATCATTATCATTGAAAGTGAAAGTAACAGAAAAAAATCCCAAATTTTGGGTTGCCCCCAGAAAAGTAATAGAGTGGAAATCTTCCAATGGGGACACTAGTTCTGGTGACCTGGGGGTCCCCTAGAAATTCCGTTAACTTGCAGGGATTTCCTTTCCCTTCCTGTTTGGCTCTGGGACAGAAAGTGAAGGAAAATCTCTGCAATGGGACAAAGATGGAGAAAACAAACCTGACAGAGGTTATAACTATGACGGAACCGACCCACAGTCCGCTTGAGTGCTTCCGTCTGTATACCGCTTCCTCCAGTCTTGAACATAGATATCAGATATTATAGCCGCTTAGTGCAACCAAGAACTAGGCAGAACTCGTTTTAGCTCTTTATTGAACAAACTCACACAGAATATATACCCCACAGGAGGACATCTCCCTCCTGATCATAATACACTAACAATACAAACTGCACACAGAAACAAAATTAACCTGAGCTAATTAACTAGCCATCAGTACAGAAACAAAAGGTGAATGGGAATCCACACCTAGACAATCCTTTGAATAATCAGGATCTTAGTCCAGGTCAGACTGCTGGCATCAAGCTCATAACATACAATATACATTATTACAAGTATAAACATATCCCCACAGTGGACAATAGGTGAGTTAATTAGCACAATTAACAATACAGTGATCTCCCCCCTCAAGCAACTACTAGCTGACTGTGATACAACATCTAAGATAATGTGTAATGTACTTTGTTTTAGCCTTGTTGCTGGCAGTTGGATCACCCAGGCTGGTTTAAGTGCTGAGGTAATTAGCACAATTAACAATACAGTGATCTCCACCCCCCTAGCATCTACTAGCTGACTATGATATAATTAAAATGCTAATTAACTCAGCATTTAAACCAGCCTTGGTGACCCAACTGCCGGCAACAGAGCTAAAACAAAGTACATTACACATTATCCTAAGTGTAAACACATCCCCTCCTCAGACTAGTGGGCAACAGACTATAGCAGGAGACCTTCTTACAATAAACACATTATGGCAGGGGACCCTAGTGGCCTGAGCGGATTACATTAACACCTACAGTCATTGCTGGTTTGAGGCATACAGGCCCCAGATGTGGATATGAAACCTCCAGTCCCCAGAGTCTGCGTGTCCTGGGGAGCTATGGACTTGAATCCAAAGTAACATTACCACTCCAAGGGTCCCCCCAGCATACACCTCACAAAGAGTAGCGTTCCCTTAAAAGCCAGGGCCCATAGTCAGTAGTCAAAAAACAAACACAAGGGCGCACCGGCCTAGCGCATTATCCTCCAAAAAGGTTTTATTAAATAAAGAAATAAAAATACTCACAAACGAGTTCATAGTATGTGCATATCGAAATAATAAGTTGCTGTCAGCATCAGAAAGGCTCTGAGGAAGAGGCACATCTTTGGTTTCTGATGCTGACAGCAACTTATTATTTCGATATGCACATACTATGAACTCGTTTGTGAGTATTTTTATTTCTTTTTTTTTTTTAATAAAAACTTTTTGGAGGATAATGTGCTAGACCAGTGCACCCTTGCGTTTGTATTTTGATTGCAGTGGTCCCAGACTACCCTGGTCTTGTAGGGGCTGCAAGGCTGAAGCATCCAGGAGAAGCCAAGCATAAGGTCTCTGATAGCCACATGTGTGTGGCTCGAGTTGGTCAGGACAGAGATCACCTTCTCAGAGCACAGGAGATAGGTGCATTGCACTATTTTTGTTTTGGTCTACCCCATAGTCAGTAGGCAAGAGGCTAGCCTGCAGTCTCCTCCAAAAGCCTCTGTCCTGGGTGAGTCTATCACAATAACCCTCCCACACTCTATCCAAAATGGAAAGAAAATTGCCTATAGTTCTACTAAAGTTTGAAAATTTGACTTGGATATATTTAAACATTGTGTTAAGTCATCTTTAAGATATCTTTTTCCTAAACTGATCAAACCAACAGCTGAACTTCCATGTCCTTTTGTAAAATACGGTACCAAAACTGGACCATATATTCCAGGTGTGAACCTATAAGAAGTAATACTTTATTAGCATAACCTGCATTTTATTACACCCCTGGATTTAGTTTTATTTTACAGCAGCTGCTTGGGTTAAGTGCCAGTGCTAAGCTTACTGTTAACTCATATTCCCAAGTCATTCTCCTGCTCTATATTCCTTTTAAAGAATAAGGGGCATTGCTATTCCTACAGTCTAGGTGCATAACTCATACATTTTTCATCATTAAATGTAATTTGCCATTTAACTGACCATATTGCCATTGTGTCAAGATCTTTCTGTAATATGTCACTATACTGCTGAGTTTTATTAACTCTACATAAAATTGAGCAAAACTGGCAACATACTTATAGACTAAAATGAACTGGTCCTTGCACCAATCCCTAGTGTATACCACTGCTAACTGTAGCCCAATCTGAACATGTTAGGTTGATAACTTCTCATTGTCTTTTACAATTTAACCAATTTTTTTACTAACGTGCAAACATTCTTTTTTTTTCTGCCCCAGGCTAACATGAGCATTAAGTGCTTCAGCAAAATCCATACACATCATTGTATACTGATAGCAAAACTAATTTTTACGCACCTTTTTTTTCTATAAAAAATAATCATTAGTAACATTTCAACTGACTTTCAAAAAATCATGCTGATTCTCTGCTACATGTTTGTATATATTTCCCCAAAATACTTTCTATTTTTCTAATTATTTATCTATATTTACACAAAAAAGTCAGGCTTAGGATGCATTTGCACTTCTGCAGTTGCCTGCAGTTTCATTTTTTTTCTTTTTACAGTCCAGGGGTATTGGTTTTTAGTGTTTAATTTGGAACTTGGATGGGAGAAGGGAATAGTGAGATACTCCAACAGCAACTATTCACAATGGTTAAGGACAACTCTCACTTGGCATCACCAGGTTGCACTGCTTAATCCACACTGCCGCATGTATGGAAAGGGTTAAGTCTCCTTGCTCTTTTCTCTCCAGCAATAGACTTGGTGAATTTACATTATCTTCGGGACACTCACTAGCATCCCCTTTACTGACACACATCCACTGACTCTTCTAGCTGCAGTGGTGCCCCCCCCCCCAAGGTCAGGCCCCTTGACACAGATCTGTGCTCACTGTACTGCAGAATCAGATCCTCCAGTGTCTCCCCTTTCAGTCAGCTTCACCGGACCTCTGGGTTCAGTTCCTCTCTAGCTCTCTCCAGGCCCTCATGTCAACTACCTGAGGCCGCATGGCACCTCTACAGAGAGGAGGTAGCCGCACCCTCCCTCTGGGACTCCGCTCTCCAGATAAAAGACCCCGAACACATGTGCTCGTGGCTTTTATACAGTATCCCAGCATGCACCGAGGCACTTTTCCTCTGCCAAATCACCAGGGCTGTATCAAACGCTTGTGCACTCATTTGTCAGGTTTCCTCCCACTGTCCAACATCCTTCCCTTTTGGACCAGGGTGAAACACTCTGCAGACAGAACAAGTTGCACCTGAGCACAATGAGCAGACCTCACTAACAGATCCTGCTCTCTGGTAGGAAGAGAACAATATACTGTAGATTTACTTGCAGTCCTTCTGGTAAGCAGGTCTTTGCTCTGCTTCCAGAGGCATGTGGGCGGATCGCTACTCTATGTCGTGATGATGCCCGAGCCTGGACTAACTTTGTGACCTCAGCAGAGAGTGGACTTCATCCTGCTGTGTGCTGAAAATGGTTCACAGGAGTGTAAAACTAAAGTGTGTTCCATAGGAGAAGTACAGTCAAACGATTTTTGGCTGTACTTCTCCTTGAATTTGTATTCACCACTATGTACTCCAATCATCAACAAGCATTAGTGATAATCCCCTCATCCGATGTGCACTCACTTTATACTGTATCCCTTTGAGGAAGCCACGTGACTCTGTGGCATTACCTGTAGGGGAGGAGCCAATCTGTCATCACGCTAAGACGTGCAGTGTAAACATACCGTGGTAATACAGTAACCTTGCATTGCAAGCATAATTCGTTCCGGAAACATGCTTGTAATCCAAAGCACTCCTATATCAAAGCAAATTCGCCCATAAGAAATAATGGTAACTCAGATGATTCGTTCCACAACCATTTATTTATAATGATGCCGGCCGCTAGAAGGTTGTAATAGTGCACAATGAAAACCTGTGACTTAGTGTAACTAAAAGGCAGCCTTCATCCACATGCCATCTTGTATACAATCTTTGGGCAATTTTTTGGCATTTCGCCAAGGCACCCCCTGAAGAGACTTCAAGGCACCCCAGGGTGCCTGGGCACCCTGGTTGAAAAAGGCTGCTCTATACTGCTCCACTCAATTAAATATACCACAGCTAGTGGACCCAATACATTCCGTGGTTCATTTAATGTGCCTCACTACTACAATGTACTAAACATGATAGACTTTAAACTGCTTATCTCTGAAAAAGATACTCTGTGTTTTAATTTTTACTAAATGCTGATAGGACAATGGTCTATACAATTTTCTGTGGATTTGGTGCCTAGGTGCATAACCTGCTAGCCTCTCTTTTTTTTTTATTTTTCTCTATGTTATATTATCCACACTGCTTCACTATAGTAATACTCTTCTCTGTACATGGTTTTTTACATTCTGCACTCCATACCACTGCACTATGCACTGTGCTTAACCAGTAGACGACCGCCCGCCACAGATTTAGTGCGGCAGGGCGGCCCTCCTGTGCGAACCGACGTAGCTCTACATCGGTCGCGCGCCTGCAGCTTTTCAGCGTGGAAGCCGATGCGGGTGGCAGGTGGCTCAGATTGACACTCTGGATCGTTCCCAGCAGAGAGAGAAGGACGGTCGGCTGTTGTAAACACTTCTCCCTGGGATGATCACAGAGCTCATGTGATCCTTCTATATAGTATCACAGGTCTCTATGGTCATCTCAGAAGCCCAACCCCCATACAGTTAGAATCACTCCCCTAGGGTCACATTTAACCCCTTGATCACCTATACTTTTAACCCCTTCCCTGCCAATGGCATTAGCACAGTAACAGTGCATATTTTTAGCACTGATTACTGTAGTAATGGTCCTCCAAAAGTGTCAAAAAATCGCAGATCGCCGCCATTAGTAGTAAAAAAACGAAACAATAAAAATTACACAAATCTTTACCGCAGTTAGTAGACGCAATAACTTCTGCGCAAACCAATCAAAATACACTTATTGCAATTTATTTTACCAAAAATATGTAGCAGAAAACAAATTGGCCTAAAATGTTAAAATTTTTTGATTTTTAATTTTTTTTTTTTTGTTGAGGAATGTTATATAGCAGAATGTGAAAATTTTTTTTTTTTTTTTTCAAAATTGTAGCTCTTTTTTGTTTATAGCACAAAAAATAAAAATCGCACAGGTGACCAAATACCACCAAAAGAAAGCTCTATTTGTGGGGAAAAAATTATGTCAATTTTATTCGGGTACATCATCGCACGACCGTTAAAGTAACGCAGTGCGAATCACAAAATAGGGCCTGGTCAGGAAAGTGGTTAAACTTCACTCTTACTCATGGATGGTTATACCCTGACATAGCCTGTTGATAAACACATTGAATTTTCATTATTCTCCTAATTTCTCCTGTGTCCAGGATTGATCATTTATTTTTAAGCAGCTCGGTGACATAGCAGCATTGGTCTATCAGTCACCTTATTTCACCCTTTCTTGAACAGGTGGTTGAGAGAGGCTGAATGCAGAGCTTGAATATTCACTTCAGGGCTTGGTTTATTAGTGTAAGCCTTCAGGTGTGTTGGTTTTTTTATTATATGCTGCAAATTTCCTTCTTCTCAGCTTTCTAGAGTTGACCACAATATATACTGTAGTTAGACAGAGTTACGCTGTACCTGCAAAGAATTACTGTTCACATACAATTGTGATTTAATGATATGAGAGCTGCAAGAACTGATAAAGTTTATGTAACATTTACCACTACAGCATAGATAACAATATGAACAAAGGCGACCCGTAAACATAAGATATTACATGACAGAATTGTGGCCAGTTCTTTGTGCAGAGTAGTAATTTGAGTATAACATACACCATACCTCCCAATAGTCTGGGATTTATATAATCCCAGTGCTCTGTGGACCTGGCCGTCAGCTGGGGGGGCCCAACCATTCCAGCACTGTGACCCTCACCCTGCTTGAAGAGGAGGCTGCTGTTGGAAATGGAGGAAGCCAGGAAGGGGCAGGGACAGAGCCCTAGGTACGAGGCAACTTTCAGGTGCTGCAATGCCCCTTTAGCTGAATAGTTGTACAGCAGCCTGCCTGACTACCGTACCACCCAGATCAATAGATGACTATAGCCCCGTACACACAATCAGATTATCGAACGATCTGTCGTCCCTTTTTTGTGGCATGCTAGTCTGATGTGGAAAGTGAAGAGGTTATTTTCATACGACAGAATTCTACTTCAGAAGTGATGTCATGTGTTGGATTGTTTTGTATGTGTTCTTTCGTCTCTGAGCATGCCTAGTCTTGCTCTTAAGATTTTTTTCCGTGTAGCGGCGGTTCTTCCTCCTGATCCTCTCCGTGCCCCGGCTTCCGTCTCCTGCGACGTGACGTTCGCAGGGGGGTGGAACCGGCGGCAAATTTAAATGTAAAAACACACCAAACACACTGATACCATTCAAAATAAAATAAAATCACATTACATTGCCCCCCAGTGCCCTTTCCTGCAGTTTTACTGTACTTTTTATGTAAATATAATATATATATATATATATACACACACAGTATATATATATATATATATATATATATATATATATATATATATATATACGTAATTCTTGTGAATGAGCAGCCCAAACCAACTGAATACATTATATATATATATATATATATATATATATATATATATAATATATGTATACATAATATATGTATACATATATATATATATATATATATATATATATATATATACATATATAATGTATACAGTTGGTTTGGACTGCTCATTCACAAGAATTACATGCAAAATAATGGTACCGCTTTCAGCACCTAAAATCCAAAAGAATCATACCGCCAGGGAGGTTAAAGAGGTTGAAGGGGTGGGAGGTCAGCCTGTCAGTGCTCAGACCATACGCCGCACACTGCATCAAATTAGTCTGCATGGCTGTCGTCCCAGAAGGAAGCCTCTTCTAAAGATGATGCACAAGAAAACCCACAAACAGTTTGCTGAAGACAAGCAGACTAAGGAAATGGATTACTGGAACCATGTCCTGTGGTCTCATGAGACCAAGATAAACTTATATGGTTCAGATGGTGTCAAGTGTGTGTGACAGCAACCAGGTGAGAAGTACAAAGACAAGTGTGTCTTGCCTACAGTCAAGCATGGTGGTGGGAGTGACATGGTCTGGGGCTGCATGAGTGCTGCTGGCACTGGGGATCAACAATCATTGTTTTTTAATTTATTGGGAGGTATGCATACACTGAGCATGTACTAGTAGGCAAGATATAAATGAAAACACAGCAGAAAGCATTGGTATTTTTGATTAAATAATAATTTATTGAACATTTCTAACTTGAGCTTTCTTTTGGGAAGCAGCTAAATCTGTGATTTTAGTTCCACTTAATGGCCAAATTCTGAAGCTCAACATTCCCTGTTTTGCACCTTCTCATTCTATAAGCCATGCTGTACGTTCCTTATTTAACACTGATTTATACCATACCATATTGTATTTTCTCGATTCTTTGTTTAATAGGTCATGCTATGCATTCCCTATACAGCAAATATTCCATATTCCATGCTGTACACTCCTTATTCTGCACCCCCTTATTCCTTGTGCCAGTCTGTATATTTCCTGTTCCATGTCACCTCATTCCATAGCTCATTATATACATTCCCTATTCTGCACCCTCTCATATGTCATACTGTACATTTTCTATTTTACACTTCCTCATTGCATAGGTCATGCAGTATTCCTATTCCATTCCCTATTCCTATTCCCTATTCCATTCCTATTCTGGACCGCCTCTTTTCAAATGCCATACTGTACATACCCTATTCTGTACATACCCTATACTGTACATACCCTATTCTGTACATACTCTATAAGGTACATACCCTATGCTGTACCTCTTTACTGCATATGCCATTGTGTATATAACCTATTTTGCACAACGTAATTGATTATGCCATGTTGTGCATTCCCTATTCTACGCCTCTACCTCTTTATTCCAAATGCCATACCACATTAACCTCTTGGCGTCGAATGCATGCAAATATGCGGCCTCTCGATGGGCAGACCTCGGCGCCGAGTGGCCGCATATTTACGTGCATTAGCGCCAACAGTGCTATGCCGAAAGCGTGCCTGCCTTGCGCGCTGCCAGCATAGTGACCAGCAGCTCGCGGAAAGTTCCCAATCACCATGTGCAATCTGGACTTTTCGGATCATGTGACAGCCAACCATGGCGGTCACGTGGCCATAAGCCCACCTCCCAGCATAGCAAACCCCTTAAAGGGCTGGCGGCAGCCAGAGCCAAGGAAATAACTATTATGTGTATATTTTTTATTATTATTATGAATATTATTAATAATAATTCTTATTCTTTTCATTTGTCTTTGTCTTCTTTTTATTATTATTATTTTAACTATTGTTATTATTAATAACTTTATTAAAAGTAACATACTGTTTGAAGAAACAAAATCCTGCTCAAAAGCATTTGACATTTTTTTTCTAAATAGAACTCTGTTTTTCTCATCTCCCATTTATACAGTGGATGCCTAATATTTGGAATGCACACAATATGTAAAACCATTACCCATAACTTCGCTCTTCTGGATGTTTACAGTGATAGGCAAAGTAATTTTATTTTACTTTGTAATCCATCACAGTCCTGCTTCTTACTCTAGGCTGTCTTTAACCACAGACACGGACCCTTTTGTATGCTTGTTGCTGTTTTGTCAGTTCCCAGGTTCCACCATAAACCCCGCTGATATACAAAGATAAATATTTATACTCACGTCATCAGTTTAGTTTACCGTAGAGAGAAGGCTTATGATGTGGAAGGTCGCAGCCCACATGAATCTGCCACGACAGCTCGATATGTCTCAGTCAGATTCTGATAATGCCAGTGCTCAAAGCACACCAATTGTCATATATATCTGACAGTTCATTTGCTGCTTTATAAAGAATGATATGTGCTACTGTCATGTATCCTATATACTCAAAGCCTCTGCTGAGGTTCAGTGTACAAAGCTTTATTAAATCTAAAATTCAGTTGCTGTAAAACAAACCATTTTTCTTTTAAGAATCTCATATTCACCGCAGTGTACTTTAGCTTTCAAGTATGATTTCGGGCTCTACGTTTGTGAAAAATACATATCCAAACAGTGCTCATCATAATCTGAGATGTGGTTGAATTCCCTATGTGCATTGCACATTTTGATCACATATTCTCTGTAATATACACAGGAACAATCGCTTGCCGCACAGGATTTTGTACTTGCATTAAATCAGACTGACTTTAGCATTAGAATGAAAGTTTTATTTTTAAAAAGTAGGTATTGTAAACTTAATATGTCGAGATAATTGATTGCTTAATTTGCAGCTTAATTAAATTAAACTTTTCAAAGTGTCAACCAAACTTCACAGACCACTAACGCATTTCCATGCAGTAATGAGATCTGCAAATCTTTGCCGCTCTGTTAAAGACAGTGTAAACTCAACCTGCCACAAACCTATCCAATTCAAATTGAGTGTATTGTTAACAAAATGCTTAGGCTGTATTTAACTTTACTTTTCACACATCTGCGACTTGAGATCCGACTTCTGAGACCACAAGTTGCAGGACAAGTGAAGTTCAATATATGCTTAAGGCCCCTTTTACACAGGCGTACCGTTCAGATCCGCCTGTCTGTTTTTTTGGCGGATCTGAACGGATGCCCCATGCATCTCTATGGGGCATCGGATGTCAGCGGAGACATGTCCGCTGACATCTGATCCATCAAATCCAGATGGATGGAAACCCTATGGGTCCTTTCACACGAACGATCTGATCAGATCTGCATGTCATGTTTTTAGGTGGATCTGATCGGAAACCTCCATGCATCCCTATGGGGCAGCGTATGTCAGAGGAGACATGTCCGCTTACATCTGCTGCTGATCCTGTCCGTTAAATCTGAACGGATGGAAACCCTATTTTCCATCTGTCCAGGGGATCAGATCGGATGAGAGCGGACAGGCGGTCCGCTCTCATCCGATTACCCATAGAGAGCAGCGGGGCTCTGACACCTCTGTGTGCGGAGAGGGAGCTGTCATCTGCCTGCTCAGCGGGGATCAGTGTATCGATCCCCCACTGAGCAGCACGGAGTCCGCCAATGGAGCGGACCGTGTGAAAGGAGCCTATTTTTCATCCATCTGGTGGATCAGATCGGATGAGAACGGACAGACGGTCCTTTCTCATCCGATTCCCCCATAGAGAAGAATAGAGACCTGACAGCTCTGTCTCCACACATAGCGTGGAGACATAGCTGCCATCCACCTGCTCGGCAGGGGATCAGCAGTAGGGATGATCGAACGGTTCGGGTCGACCATCGGTTCGGCCCGAACATTGGGTGTTCGAGGTTCGGCCGAATTTAGAACTTTTTGCCCAAAAAGTTCAGAATTCGGCAACCAGAACCGCCCAAAATGCAATGCTTCAGGAAATGGACTTTAAAAGCCCGTGATTGGACCAGAACCATTAGCAAAAGCCAATTGAGGGGGCAGGAGAATGCTAGGAATGTGATTGGAGTGACTAGGGGGTCCCTAGACCAATCATTAGTGAATACGCCCCCCAGTATATAAGATCGCCCCCGCCATATTCCTAGCATTGTTATACTGGACATGGAAGAGAGTGGAAGCAGTTCTGTTAATTTTACTTTAAAAGTGTCATTTAGCTATTTATTAGTGTGAGGAAAGGGATATCTAGTGTAGTTAGAGTGCTCCTTTACACTTAAGTTAGCTTCAAAAATTTAGTTTCTGTAGGTAAAGTGTTAAGTGTAATGGGACCATAGTGTAGTGTAGGGTTAACTGGCAGTGACTGCTAGGGCAGGGTGACAAAACCCTTCCATAGCAGGGTGACCGCTATAGAGAAATGATCATTTCTCTGAATTGCTTCGGCACACCCATATGGCTTCTCACCAGCCAAGCATTTTTTATGCTGCAGGGGCTGCCACTGCCAGTGCTTTTTTGAGGACATGTTTGATGTCAGACATGACATCTGAACAGGTGTATAGGGGGTATATATACACATATATGTCTGTATATATACCCCTAGACATATATAGGTTTGATAGTAGCAGAAATAAATGCTTGCGCTAATGAAATCATTTACAGTAATATATTTCTGCTACTATCACACCTATATATGGCTAGGTGTCTATATACATATAATTATGTGTGTGTATATATACCACTATACACAAGTTCAGATGTTTTGCCTGCCTCAAAAGAACCCAAAAAAATGCCAAAAAAACGCTAGCGTCAAAAAAAAAAAATGCCCAGGTGTGTTTTTGCTGGCATTTTTTGGGGGGTTTTGGAGGCAGGCAAAACATCTGAACTTGTGTATAGTGGTGTATATACACACATCCATATATTTATATACACACCTAGACATATGTAGGTGTGATAGTAGCAAAAATATATGCTTGCGCTAATGAAATCATTTACAGTAATATATTTCTGCTACTATCACACCTATATATGGCTAGGTGTCTATATATATATATATATATAATTATGTGTGTATATATACCACTATACAAAAGTTCAGATGTTTTGCCTGCCTCAAAAGAACCCATAAAAAAAGGCCAAAAAAACGCTAGCGTCAAAAAAAAATGCCCAGGTGTGTTTTTGCTGGCATTTTTTGGGGGGTTTTGGAGGCAGGCAAAACATCTGAACTTGTGCACAGTACCACTATACACAAGTTCAGATGTTTTTCCTGACTGCAAAGAACCCAAAAAAACGCCTGCTTTGAAACCGGCAAGGTGTGAAAACCGAGGAGAGAAGCTAACCCCCTGAGCTGAAAGTTTTCTAATACATACAATCCTTTTTTTTTCTGGTTCTGGAAATGCTACAGAGCTGAAACTTCACAGGTACACCTTTTAGACCCCCCAGACACAAAATCACACAAAAAAAAGTTCTTAAAAATTGTCATTTTTGATAAAAAAGCCAATTATTGAAAAATAAAAAAGAGAGATTTTTTTGATTTTTACTTTGGATTTAGTATCTGGTGGGTCTAAAAAGTGTACATGTGAAGTTTCAGCTCTGTAGCATGTCCAGAACCATAAAAAAAGATTGTTTGTATTAGAAAACTTTCAGCTCAGGGGGTTGGCTTCGCTGCTGTAACACCTTGCCCGTTTAATAGAAGGCATTTTTTTGGGTTCTTTGCAGTCAGGAAAAACATCTTGCCTCCAAAAACCCCCAAAAAATGCCAGCAAAAACACACCTGGGCATTTTTTTTTTGACGTTAGCGTTTTTTTAGGCATTTTTTGGGGTTCTTTTAGCAGGTCCTGGCTTGAATCATTGGCTGACAGGCTCCCGCCCTAAACCTGGGAGTAGACAGCAACGTACAGGTAAGTTATTTTTTAAATGTTTTTCTGTTTGTGTGCACGGTAAACCATGTATTCCCCTATCTACATGTGAAGACAAAAGAAAAAAAAAACGATCAAGGCTTGATCTAGGTCAGTGACAGGTTCAGTGTCAAAGGTCTTTGTCAAAGGTCACTCATTACCATTATATTTTTAGTAGTATTTTGTTTTTTTTCATTACCACATCCTTCATCCCATCCCATCATAATGTAGCCTGCTGTTGCTCTCCCCACCATAAATTCATAAAGGCAGAAACTTTGCTAGGTACCTGAAAGGAAAAACATATTTTATTTTGTATGTTTTTTAATCATTTGCAGTAAAAGTGTTGCAAATCAGATGGAAGAGCCGAAGGGACTGCTTCACCTGCTATCTGAGGAAGCTGAGGGAGGCGAGGAGCACATCAGGAGCAACAAGAGTGGCACCATATGTCTATGCTAGGGACTTGGACTTTTTAAAATCGTTCCTGGATTGAGAGAGTAAGCTACCATCTGTCATGTTTTATTTTGTCACTTTGGAAATGCATAAGAATGGTGTGCCTAAACAATATTCTATTTGTATTTCAGAACACAATCTAGTTGGGAAGGGAGCCCCAATGAGGTGGAGAAGTCACAGAAAACTACTGATAAAGAAGTTCCTTGTGACATGTCTAGCAGCATGTCTCTTCAGTTTGCAACCCTAGAGGAGGAAGCTTGGCCAAGCACGGTTGTTAGACATCAGTCAACTAGTCCTGGGGAGGGTTGGCTTCGATTTGGCCAAATTCATGTAGGTGGTCAGAAAACTCAATGAAAAATTAGAGGAGCACGAGAGTGAGGACCATACAATTGCAATGGTCTTGGTGGGCATGTTCCAAAAGATCTGCCCAGAGAAAAAACACAATATGAGGATGACAGTCATGGACCAGATGAACTCCTTCATGGAGGAGCCAGCGACCACCTCATCACCTGATGTGGTTGGGCCACCACCACCATACGGACTATTTTACCCCATCCAAGCCCTCCACCACCAAAAGCACACCTTTACTTTCTACTGAAGTTCTACCTATACTCAGGTGAATACGGAAATGTGCCAATGCCATCAAATTTGCCTATGCCATAATGGTGTATGGAGGCATCACCATCATGTTAAATCGAGGTCCGCTCCTGGTATCGGAAGATTTGGAGCTAACCCGTGTAAGATTTTATGCCTGTCAACCTGTGTCTGTGGAGACACATTTAAATGTGAGTGAATTGTGTTTTAAATAAATTAAAGTTATGTTTTAAAGAAGGTTTTACACTTTTCCAAGTTCCAGGAACCAACATTTGATTTGAGTGGAAAAGTATTGAGAGAATCCACTAGAGATCAGCAGAGGATTGCACTCTATAAAGGGAAAACACCTGTTTCCTGGTTTATATTACCAGCTAGTACTGTTGGTGAGTGATTTTGGTCATAAGAGGTGGTGGATTATTCACATAGTGTGGTGGTAGTATATAAGCAGAGGAGAACAAAATCATCATACTGCACTTGGACATTTTTTTGGGATTATATACAGATTCTATTATGTGTGATTTGATATGATTTGTGGGACTATTGAAAGCCTTTTTTTTTTACACATTTTTGAGATTATTTTTGTTCACATTTTTTATACCTTTGATACACGTTGTTCACATGATCTGCACACTGGAATGTTGGATGATTATGGTATGTTTATTTTATGATACAACATTTTTTCTTGTTTTCTAGTAACATTGTTAGGATTGTTTAGACACTACAAGGGTTTAATAGGAATATATCACAGAGTAGCACAGTGTTGGCTCGATTACACTTTCTAATCACTTTCATACAGCACTGTCTATTTTACTATTTTATGCTGATTGAGGTATCTCAATTTAGATAGCAGCAGTAAGGGTTAAGGACAACTTCACCATTGAGGTGTGGTCTCTTCCACTATTGTTTAAATTGCACACAAAATTGAAGAAAAAACCCCATGTAGATGTGATTTTTTGTGTTTCCATTGAAGTCTATGAACCACAAATTTGCACTGCATTGCACCAAAGTAGCTGAGTCACATCCAGGAAAATATTCACAGCGCTTCACTATTTCCACATTTTGTTATGTTACAGCCTTTTTCCAAAATGGATTAAATTCATTATTTTCCTCAAAATTCTACAAACAATACCCCATAATGACAATGTGAAAGACGTTTGTTTGCAATCTTTGCAAATTTATTAAAAATAAAAACTGAAAAAAATCACATGTACATAAGTATTCAGAAATAAGAAGAACAAATGTGCTAGTGCAAATAGAATAAATTAGCAGCAACTTCAAGTGTGACCAACACCCACAAGGAAATAAAAATAAATTAGTCGAGCTAAACAATGTGATGAATGAACTAAAAATTAATGTCCATAAAAGTCCATATAAAGAGACCAGATGAAATTGAAGATGTCCACAGAAATCCCTATGGTAATGTGCTTACCAAAAGATCATAAGGGTAATGCCAATAGAAGCAGAAACTCCCAATAGGAATGAGGGCCTGAAGAATTCTACCGAGGTTGAAGCGGAGACTCTCAGAAGACCATGGTGCATGGGAATTTCCAACTTAAATGGAATCACACATATATCCACATGGGTAAGTAGATAATGTACAGTAACAGTCCAAAGGAACTTCTGATAATCCTGGATAAGGTATAGGAGTAAAACTTCCACCAATAGCAAGAGTGTGACACACTAAATAGGTACTTCTTACCAAAAGTAAATAAACTTGTGCCCAATATAATGAATGTGCAGGAACTCGTTGTGATACCGCCACCAGTATAGGCGCTCCTTACCAGATTATAATGTATAACACACGTATATCAGAGTAGGCAGGTGAGTAAGACACTCCAATTGGACATCAGATGTAGCCAGATAGGGACTCAGGATAGCAACAGATGTAGGCATATTCAGCCATAAAGGATAAGAAAAAACGCCATAGCATAAAATCTCACAAAAATTTAATAGTATAAAAGAATGGCAATTACAAACAAGCAAATGTAAAAGCTCTCAGAGAGATGTGTGAAGCCGCCGGCCGGACGGCTCCACTCGCCCGTAACTTCCTGGATGCTGGGGGTGATGTCAGCACGCCGTGACCCGATGCGTTTTCGTCACAGATGACATTGTCTGTAATGAGAGAGGGGGGGGTGGTCTGTACTGAGTGAGGGGGGGGCTGTAATGAGAGGGGGGTCTGTACTGAGGGGGGGGGGTCTGTAATGAGAGGGGGGTCTGTAATGAGAGAGGGGGGGTCTATAATGAAAGGGGGGTCTGTAATGAGAGTGGGGTCGGTAATGAGAGAGGGGGTCTGTACTGAGTAAGAGGGGGGGCTGTAATGAGAGGGGGTCTGTACTGAGTAAGAGGGGGGGCTGTAATGAGGGGGGGGGTCTGTGATGAGAAGGGGGTCTGTAAGGAGGGGGGTCTGTAATGAGAGGGGGGGTCTGTAATGAGAGAGGTGGGTCTGTACTGTGGGGGGTCTGTAATGAAGGGGGGGTCTGTACTGAGTGGGGTCTGTAATGAGAGGGGGGTCTGTAATGAGAGAGGGGGGTCTGTACTGAGTGAGAGGGGGCCTGTAATGAGAGGGGGGTCTGTACTGAGGGGAGGGGGTCTGTAATGAGAGGGGGGTCTGTAATGAGAGGGAGGGGGTCTGTACTGAGGGGGGTCTGTAATGAGAGGGGGGTCTGTACTGAGGGGGGGGGTCTGTAATGAGGGGGGTCTGTAATGAGAGGGGGGGTCTGTAATGAGAGGGGGATCTGTACTGATGGAGGGGTCTGTACTGATGGAGAGATCTGTACTGATGGAGGGATCTGTACTGATGGAGGGATCTGTACTGATGGAGGGGTCTGTACTGATGGAGGGGTCTGTACTGATGGAGGGATCTGTACTAATGGAGAGGTCTGTACTGATGGAGGGATCTGTACTGATGGAGGGGTCTGTACTGATGGAGGGGTCTGTACTGATGAAGGGGTCTGTACTGATGGAGGGATCTGTACTGATGGAGGGATCTGTACTGATGGAGGGGTCTGTACTGATGGAGGGGTCTGCATTGACGGAGGGATTATACTGATGGAGGGGTCTGTACTGAGGGGGGTCTGTACTGATGGGTGGGGTCTGTACTGTCAGAGGGGGGTCAATACTTAGTGGAGAGTGGGGTCTGTACTGATGGAGGGATCTGTACTGAGGGGGGTTTGTACTGAGGGGGAGGAGGGTCTGTACTGACAGAGGGGGATCAATACTTAGTGGAGAGAGGGGTCTGTACTGATGGAGGGATCTGTCCTGGGGGGGGGGGTCTGTACTGACAGAAGGGGATCAATACTTAGTGGAGAGCGGGTTCTCTACTGAGGGAGGGGAGCCGGTACTGAGGGGCGACTATAGTTGGTAGAGAGAGATGACACAATGTTTTATCACACCGGGTGACACCAATCCTAACGACGACACTAGACGGTAGGTGCAGAAAGCCAGGGGTCCGCTAAAAGGAGCAGAGCACCCCCCGGTTCAAGGAAAACAGGCCCTGTCTGCTGCTGGTCATCATGAACATCCTACTGCTGGCGTGGAAGGTAACATTTTATACACCATCATACACACCAAACCCGCAGAAAGAGATTGGGACAGGGCTAACGGGTCTCTCTCTCACCCTCCCTCTCTCTCAACCCCACCCCCTCTTTCTCTCACCCCCCTTCTCTCTCTCTCTCACCCCACCCCCTTTTTCTCTTTCCCCCTTCTCTCTCTCACCCCCACCCCCTCTCTCACCCCACCCCCTCTTTCTCTCACCCCCACCCCCCTCTCCTTCGCACCCCCACTCTGTCTCTCTCTCTCACCCCCCTCTCTCTAAAGTTATATCAGTATATTTTTTGTAATGGCACAATAATAATACAAAAAAGTGCCATTAGAAAAACAAAACAAAAAACAAACAGACTAACAGGTTGCCCTCCCCATTTATGCTTAATTTAGATCATTTAGTTTTACTGTTTTTTTTCTTGGTGGGGGTGGGGGTGGTGCAAGTAGCTGATCTTGTCTAGGAACAACATAGTCTAGCACCGGCCCTGGGTGTAGTCAAGGGTGCGGAGCCAATGGGGCGGTGCAAATGGGGCAGCAAAATGAGGTTTCGCCTAGGGCCTCAAAAATCCTTGCACCAGCCCTGCAGGTGATGAGCGGTGCCTGGTTTCCTCCAGACATGACGCTTGCCATTCAGGCCAAAGAGTTTAATCTTTGTTTCATCAGACCAGAGGATTTGGGTTCTCATGGTCTGAAAGTCCTTCTGATGCCTTTTTGCAACCACCAGGTGGGCTGTCATGTGCCTTTACTGAGGAGTGGCTTCTACCTGGCCACTCTAACATGCAGGCTTGATTAGTGGAGTGTTGCAGAGATGGTTGTTTTTCTGGAAGTTTCACCTCTCTCCACAGAGAAACACTGGAGATCTGTCAGAGTGACCATCGGGTTCTTGGTCACCTCCCTGACTATGGCCCTTCTGCCCTGATTACTCTGTTTTGCCAGCGGCCCTCTCTAGGATGAGACCTGGTGGTTCCAAACTTCTTCCATTTATGGATGATGGAGGTCACTGTGCTCATTGGGACCTTCGATCTTGCAGAAAGTTTTCTGTACCCTTACCCAGATCTGTGCCTTGATACAATTCTGTCCCATAGGTCTACAGACAGGTCCTTGGATGTCATAGCTTGGTTTGTGCTCTGACATGCACTGTTAACTGTGAAACCTTATGTAGACAGGTGTGTGCGCCTTTCCAAATCATGTCCAATCAACTGAATTTACCACAGGTGGACTCTAATCAAGTTTTAGACACATCTCAAGGATGATCAGTGGAAACAGAATGCACGTGAGCTAAATTTTGAGTGTCATGGCAAAGGCTGTGAATACTTATGTACATGTGATTTTTTTGTTTTTTATTTTTAATAAATTTGCAAAGATTTCAAACAAACTTCTTTCACATTGTCATTATGTGGTATTGTTTGTAGAATTTTTAGGAAAATAATGAATTTAATCAATTTTGGAAAAAGTGAAGCACTGTGAATACTTTCCAGATGCACTGTATAAACACCTGCCACATGGTAAAGGTGGTAAAATACACAAGACTCAAAATAGGTAGCCCAGTGCAGAAGTCTGTAGACATGTTAAAGTGTTGCCCATTAACAGAAGCTGTAGCTGTTGAGTCAATAGGAGTGTGAGGACATGCAGGAAACACTTGTCCAGGCAAGAGCATAAAGGGAGCTCATTTGCATTTCTGACCATTTTTCTGAAGCATATTGGCTCGACCAAGAACCAATGTTGTGTAACTGCGTGCATAGTAATATTTTATATCAGGTGCTCTCAGTCCCCTATGCATCAGTAAAGAGAACAACACTGAACTAGCAATACAATGAGATTTATTATGGCATATAAAATTAGAAAACTAAAGAGATTTATGTGTGTTTGAGAAATGGGAACAGACTGGGTTTTAAATAAATAGAGCAATTTTGGCAAAATAAATATTTTAAGCACATTAAGCCTTTGAAGAAGAGAAATTGGAAAGGCATCCAATTGTTTCAGCAAATTAGCGATTTCCTGATTTCCTGAAATGAGTTTACAGAATAAAGAGTGGAATATGAAGGTGTTAAGTAAGTGGAATGGGAACACCAGCAATAAGGGTAAAGCCCTGTACACACAGGGCAGACGGCCGGCCATCATCGACCGACACCTATAAGTCAATAGGATCAATGTTTCGTCGAGTATTTTCCCCTCATGTCTAGTGGGGACAAAGCCCACTTGATCTATGTTGATAAATTAAGGGAGTTAGTCTATTGGCCAAAATCTTTGTAAGAATCTTGTAATTGAAATTCAGTAGAACTATCGGTCTATAGTCACCAGGAACAGACGTGTCTTTCCGGGCTTTAGGTATAAAGGAACTAAAAGAATGCATGAATTGAGGATGAGGGATGTCTTCCTTGAGTATAGAGCTATTATGGGCTAGCATATGAGGAGCAAGAATGGGAAGGAAGACTGTCTGGGGAGATTGTTAGGGCCAGGCGATTTGTGCGTTGGGAGAAGATGGAGATAATTTAGGCAAATTAAGAGTTGCAAATAATGTATCAAACTCTTTCTGCTTGAAAATAAACTGGTTATCTGGAGTCAAGCAATTGTAAAGCATATGATAGAAGTTTCAAATAGATTTGGGCAATAGTTTGGGGACAATGTATAGGGGTGCTGTCAGTTTGAAGGAGAAAATCAAGAAATTAATGAAAAGGGTGGGGCTTAGCCAGTTTCTATGCCTATAGAATAAATGATGGCCAGGTGGGACATTTGTTGTTCTGGGTGGATGTATTTTAATGTCCTCCTGGAACACACCTCGCGCGCACTGCACGGACCGCGTTGCAGCACGATCTGTCACTGGATGTGTCCACCGAACATAGCCGATGACAGATCACTGTACTGGGCCGCTGCCAGCACCATGTTATCACTGTGACCAATCACAATAGATCACATGACAATTGTAAACAATTAATGTTTTCCATTTATGAAATTTATTGTGTACAATTGTGTTGCTAGCTGTGATTGGCCACAGTGATCGCATTGTGCAAACAAGGCCAATCACAGACCATCTGTACCATGCAATTAGCTGTGGCCAATTACAGCTAATCACAACAATACACACTGAATGAATCAATTTCATTCAGTAAAAATGGTTGCTTATAACAGTGAAATTCAATGGTATACACAATTGTAATGTGTAAAAAAGAAAAATAAATCATACTATGGTAACACTGTATTGCTCTGGTCACAGTGTGTTAAAGGAGAAGTACAGCCAAAGCTCATTTGGCTGTACTACTCCTGTGGATCACAGGAGTGAAGTTCGTTTTGTACTCTGATGACCTGTTTTTAGCTGACAGTCGCTGTAAGCTGACGTCACAGAGCCGGTCCAGGCTCCGGAAAGATCATGAACGAGCTGCTTAGAGTCTGAGTTGGCCACTCTCGCTCCTTCCACAGCCCAACGCTCCAGTGAGTGACGGGGGGCGGGGGCGGGGCAGAACAGAGAGCGATGACTGACAGGCACTAGCTCTCTGGTCAGGGAGCTGTGAGAACCGAGCGATCTGCGGTGTTCGATCGCTCTGTTTTTAGTGTTAGAGCCTTTGGGGACAGATGCAGCATTGGACTGATGCTGCATCCACCTAGGTAAGTATGATTCTGAAAAAAAAACATTCTTTTACTTCTTTAAAAAATCTGAAAAAAAAAGAAAAAAAAATGTAATAAAAAAGGAAAAAATGTTTTTTCTACATACTGTCATCAGTCAGTATCCCTGATCAATGCCACACCAGTTATCTGATGACGCTGTACTGAACTTGAGACTGTATTAAAAAGAAAAAAAAACTGTGACAAAAAAATTACAACTTCCAAAAACTCTCTATGCCTCTTACTAAATACCTCAGCCTTCATCCCAGTTGATGCCTTCTGAGAGGAAACACGTTGAATTGGAGCTAGCAAAGTGATGTCAAGTACCGCGGACCACACTGCAGGCAGCCGTGTAAGAGTTTATCCCATATTGCTTGAATTAATTGTCCCTGATGTAAGTGCATTTTTTTTTTAATACACCAGCTAAGCTTTATAAGCAATAATGCACTATAAGCTTCTTCCATTATCTGTTATAACCACATGATGTGCTTAACGAGATTCCAGCTTTATAAGCATTGATGCACTATGAGCGTCTTCCATTATCTGTTATAACCACATGATGTGATTGAGATTAAGGAGCACCATAGGCCTGGATACAGTCCCTGGTGCTGGCTGACCACATGGCTTCAGAGGTGTCTTCTTGGTGAGATCATTTATTTGGTAAGCGGCCAATTTTCACATATAGAGCACAGCGGTGACACTTTCTCCATTGTGGATTATTTCAGCTGCCCTACAAACAGTTTGTGGTATTTGCAGTTGGAGCATCATCTCTTCACTAAACACATTGAATTGTGGAGCACTGGACTATTTATGAACTTTTTGCACCATTTATTATTTATCATTTTTTGTGAACTGATCGTGGCTACTTATTCACAAAAAAATTATTTTTGATGTAATTCACTTGATACACCGTTCTAGGCAACAAGAGTTTCATTATCTAGTGACGCTTTGCCATTTGAATATTCACTATTGTTTGATTTTGCTTATTGCACATTGTTTATTGCATCTGTTACCTAATCACTTTTAGGATAACATCTCAGTCAAAAACACCATCTTATTTATTTTACAACATCTTTTTCTCCTCACTATTCAAGGAGTGTTTGATTGCAGCATTTTTTTTTTAATTTCACATATTTGCAGCTGAGCACGCCTTTTTGTATTGTTTAAATACCTTGGACTGTCTACTTTACAAAAAAGGGGTCATTTGGGTGATATTTGTACTGTCCTGGAGTTTTTGGGCCTCAAGAAATGAAATAGGCCTTCCGTACATCATGACTAATCAATTTTCTATAACTTTCCTACAGACAAAATAATAAACAATGATTTAGATCATTGTCACCAAAGCAATGTAGCAAAATACAGTTGGGCCTAAATTTATGAAGAAATATTATTTCTTTACCAAATTTTATAAACAGCAAGGAAGAAAAATTTGTTTTTTTCTCAAAATTTGTGTTATTTTTTTCATTTTTTTAGCAAAATATAACATTTTATATTACATAACCCCCAAAAGAAAGCTCTATTTGGGTGAAAAAGAAATGACAAACATGTCATATGTGTACAGTGTTGAATGACCGCAACACAGTGTTGCATGACCGGTGCGACAGCACTGAAAGCTGAAACTGGCCTGGGCAGAAAGGGGAGGAAAATGGCCGGTATTGAAGTGGTTACATTTATTATCCACTACTAGCATTCTATGAGGTTTGTTGGAGTACTAATAAATCTGTGTTTGGCCCAAAAGAAAGATTTTTTTATTTTATTCATAGCTAAAGCTTTGATTTGATTGTGGAGAGAGGTGACAGTGTGGAGATGGTCCACTGTGGGGATTGTAAAAGTTGTTTTCCATATAAGGAGACTTTCAAAATGTTATCCTCTTTCTTTAAGCGAAAGCCAGCAGAGATATATTGCCTTCCAAAATAAACTTTGTGGGCCACCTGCAAGGTAAACGTCTCTTCCATGGTACCCTTGCTAAGTTGAAAAAACTCCTGGGAAAACTTTTCTCTAGTGGCTGCAAGTTGAAGGAGGGAGCCATTAAGATGCCAATGGCAGGTTTTAGAGGAAGTTGCTGACAGTGCAAGACCTACGGTTATAGGGACATGGTCTGACCAGGTTGTTGGGCTAATTTCCAATGCAACAGTATTGGTCAAGAGGGGGGCTGAAATACAAAATGGTCAAGTCTGGAATATAGTTTATGGCAGCCCTATGAAGTGGCCCATGACCTCCTACTATGGGACAGTGGGTCGACAAGCCCAAATCGCGGGTTGCCCACCTGTCATCCCAGAACACAACAGTAGAGTGTTGTGAATGAAGCCAGCAGTAGAGGAAACAAGCACTTGTGGAGCAGAGCCGCATAAGCTGATGCTTCCTATATTGGAGACAATTGTGTCTCAGAATTCCAGGACCATAGCTGTGAAAAACAGATGGAAGCAAGGAGACCTCCTATAGCTGGAATGGAAGGTTCCCATGTGCTATCCAACGTGACAGAATACAAGCACATGTATCAATACAGCACATTAAACTCTACCCCGTGGGTATGTGAAGGTTTCCCTGAGAGGGAACAAAAACCAGCAGGCAAGTCAGAAGGGTGATAACCCAGAACTTAAACTTCTGGGGACAGCATACAGATTTAGGTAGGTTGCTTGGGGAGAAGCAGATGCTGAGGTATAGAAAGTGCCTTCTTCAGCTTTGGCTCAGCAGGGGTCCAGATCCTGTACAGAAGATGGCCTCGGAGTAAAAGCAGAGAGAAAGCAAATCATCTTCTGGAAGCAGTGGGAGTCCCAAATTTCTAAGAAATGCCTCTCCTTTTTGTAGGTCACAAAGGCTATATTGGACACCATCTTTAGTAGCAATCAGACAGAAAGGAAAGCCCAGAAAATAGATGCAGGGTGCAGATTACGCCGCTTAAAAACAGTAATAGGGGAAAGGTCACTATCAATCTGAATCTTTTCTCCCTCATATTCAATCTGTTTAATGCTTGTTGCCATGATAAGAGCTTCTTTGCTGTCATAATAATGGAAGTGGACAATGATATCTCTGGGTCTCCCTCTGGCAGGGGATTTGGGGCCCAGAGACCTGTGAGCACGGTCAAGATGACAATCTTTGTCCACTATATCTGGAGCAATGGTGCTAAACAGACCCAGAAGGTAAGCATGAAGATTATTATCGCTGATAGATTCCTCTCGTATGCACAAGGCTTCTTTACTTTTTTCAAGGTCTTCTTGCTGTAATTGAAGCAAGGAATCAGTATGTTTTAATGCTGAATTTTCCTCTTCTAGGACGTATACATATTGAACGAAGTCTTCAATTTTTGTCTCTAAGGCATCTGTGTATTCACCAATTCGAGCAATCTCCCCACGGATTTCCTGAGAAATCTTTACCACTTACAAAGATGTCTTGAGTGCAGACTGTAATGGTGCAGCCAGACATAACATGTCCCCAAACAAAGGTGAAAAGTGTCCAACATCAACTGCTCAGCATTCTCCATAATGTTGCTACGTATGTATATAGTCAAGCATTTACTAGCCAGTGGCCTGCTTTTACCAGGTGGGAGAGATATTGTATCCATTGTGACTTCAGACGAATAAGAAAATGTAAATACAAGGCTTAAGACATTCAGAGATCTGGTGAGTGCAATCTCTATTGGGGAGTGGATCACACGAGGTGAGGTGATGGTACACTCATATTGACTGCACAAGGACTAGAAGGGCTAGATGTCTCTACTAACATCACGTCTGGATAGGACTTTATATTTTGAAGGCAAACAGTGTTTGTTACACTGGATGAGTGCTGCTAATGTTTTTAATTTTTTATGATTTGAAACATTTGTTGATATTTTTATGATCGTCATTCAGCAGCTAAGCGTGCAAAGGAATATCATTATTATTTTAATTATTATTGAGTATCTCTTCCTCTGCTCCATGAGCTCTGGGTTTGGGGGATCTATTCACCTGTGTACAATATTTGTACTTAAAAACATATGTTGAGGATCAGCTAGTGTAGCAGAGCTTTTTATTCAGCATATCAGGGGCTTATACCAAGTGAGTTACACTACAGAGTGTGTAAAGAGGCCCCCTCTGCTGTAATAATACCTGTGTTTTCATCCAGGTCCTCCTGAGTAAGCAAGGCAGAGAATGGCGGGCTAGTAAGGAAGCGATCCATGTTCAGAGGAAGCCGCGGTTCTAATGGCAGTGGGAAAGAAGGATGCAGGAGTGTGTAACACTTTCCTAGGTGATGTAAAACTAAAGGTGTAGGGCTTTTTTTTTAAGTAAACCTCAGCTTTAACCCTTTAAACCTTCAACTTTTGCAGCTTTAACTGTCGATAAGTATGTGACTTGACAATTTGTGGCTGTATATATTTGTTTTTTGGCTAATTAAAATGTATTTATGAAAGTGCAACTTGCTCCTTCTTCTTTAATTCTGAATCATCAAGTGGTACTTCTACTTATAATAGAGGCCAGAAAATCTATAGCTTTTAAAGATTTTCCTAAGATTTATCTCTTCAAGGGGATTGTTCTTAACGAGGGACTATTATGTTGGATTACGATAAATACATTAGGAGAGTTCTTGAGAGAGTTAAGTGTTTGTTCTTATATCGGTACAGAAGATA
Organism: Pelophylax lessonae; assembly: GCF_965119305.1. NCBI lineage: Eukaryota > Metazoa > Chordata > Amphibia > Anura > Ranidae > Pelophylax > Pelophylax lessonae. The sequence continues at coordinate 425,581,794 of NC_138768.1, read as the reverse complement.
AAAAAAAATCCTGTCTCTTTGATAGTTACAATTTACAATTTGTCAAGGCATCAGAATAAAGACATAGTTGGATAGAGAAATCTTTGGTGCATGCAATCAATACAATCAAAGTTCTCTTTATATATACAGGTTCTTTCTCTGTATATGTTATAAATATATACAATATGTGCATGGCGACAGTCATTTTTGAACAAAACATACCCAGTCTTTGTTTTCTGCTTAACTGTGTTACACAGCAGTTGTGCTTTATTACTCCGTCTTAAAATATAAGTCTGTGGGTCTGCTGACTCATTGGAAACAATGCAATTCTTGTGTAACTTGTATCTTATTTCATGTGTTTGTTGAAGTCTATGTTTAGACAAAATAATAAAAAAAATCCACACAAGGGACATGACTTACTATTAATCCACTGTGTCCCTTGTGCTGCTGGCTCCTGGATTCCTTGCAGACTTTATCCTTAGATGCCCCATTCTCCACCCCTGCTGCTGTAATCTTTTGGTTATGTGGGGGTTAATAAAATGGAGGTAACTGTGACAGGCACTCATCAAGAGTAAAAGAGAAAAATAATTTTTTTTTTTGGTTTAAATTTAGGCTTTAAAGTGTTTGTTACCCCAACATGTCATGTTCCTTATACTGTATGTGTTTGGTTTACCACATGCATGTGTTAAAAAATATCCCGGCCTCTTTTGAATCTCTTCCTTTTTGTTAAATATCTGGTGATCCTGTCAGTCCCCCTGCTTTCCCATATCAAACTGACCATGCTATGCATAGAAGCACATCTATCCCAGCATGGTTGGTTTCTGGCTGTGCTGGGAGAACAGCCTGCCTGTCCTTGTTAGATAATGAGGTTATGTGAAATCTCCAATAACAATGTAAATAATATTGTAATTAGAAATATATTTTAGATAGATAGGAATATAATTAATCCATTGAGTGCATTTCTCCATTATACCACTCCTAGCTTCCCAATGGACGTGTCACGATCAAGGGTCAGATTCAGAGACCAGTAGCTATAGCAGTAGATAGGCTTCCACCAACCAAAGGGATAAGTATACAAACGGGTCACCCTGGTGGATGACGCAGACTTACTTGAGGTGCAGGGTTTAAGTGCTAACCAGTGTTCACCAGAGCTCCTGATGGTGGAGATGGGTTTTGCTGCATGTTAGTACCAGGTTTTGATCCTCAGGATCGCTCCACCAAGAGTTGAGTAAGTCGGGGTCTGGTAGCAGATGTATCAGGTAGGGATCAAGCAGAAATGTAGTCAGTAAACATGCAAAGGTTGGTAACAATTGGTTGTAGGTTGGGATCAGACAGAAGCATAGTCGAGGGACAAGCCAAAGGTCGGTAATGAGTAGTAGTGAAGATACAGTTTGGACGGTAGCAGGAGTGACAAGAGTAAGATGTTGGCTGGAGAGAGCACAATAATCTGGCAAACAGGAAGTGCAAAGGCATGGCTTAAATAGGATGTTCATGGGAGGAACAAAGAGTTCAAAGTTCACCAGAAACAAGGTTCAAGGCAAGGTTGTTAAAAGAATTGTACAGGGAGATGTCCAGCATCTCAGGTGAATCAGCAAGAAGAGTTACTGCCAGACACAGCATAGTTCGCAGGCTCAGATTTGGGTCCTGACATGATGTTACTTTAAATGTTTTTCTACCTTTGTTTTTGTTATCGCTGTACTAACAATACCAATGATGACTAAGCGATGTTAGTGTGGAAATCTATCCCGCTGAGCATTTGTGTTCTGACACCAGAACACATTGACAGACCAGAACACAGGACAGGCTGCTGTACACACAGGCCAAATATTGGATGGTTTCTGTTGAGCCGATATTGTACCAGCCTTTTTAATCCTCCAATCAATGATGTAAATATACATATTCCATTCCTGTGGGATCCCTGTGGAAATGGGTGATCATTGTAGCAGTTGCAGCTACTTTTTGATCCTCACATGAGTTGAAGCTTGTGACACCACAAGACATTCTTTAAATGGCGTTTGTGTTGATTAAGTGACTCCCTGTGGTTACTTACTATGCAGCAGGGTAGCCGATCTGCATGGGTCCCTGAAGAAAGCAGCAATCACCCTGGCACTAGTAGCTACTACAGTGATTCTGTGATTCAACAGAGGTCCCACGGGTATGGCAAATAGTACTTACAAGCGGGACCAATGTAACTATGCAATAAAATCTAGCTTTAACATACAATAAAATCATCTAAAATCAGGTCACATGATCTTTCCTATTTCAAAAGATAATGCACAGGCAGAGCAATGTAAAACATAAAGCACACTGGTCAGAGCCAAATATTGCTACAGATGAAAATGAATTGTGTTGACTTCAAAATTAATTTTCAAATTCTGGCTAGGGTCAGCATTGTATATACTGTACATTTGCTAATAATGGGTGAGGAGATTTGACAATTATAAAATATTGACTGGTACTGCCCCATCACCCATCATTAATAGTTTTGGGTGATGGTCTGTATAGGAAGAACATTTGGTTGAGGTTGAGGTTTTCCCTATAGGCTTTATTTGTTTAGAATAGGAATCTGTCACCTGTACTGCCAAATCTATTGTTCTCAGATGTAATTGAAAAGGCAAGTCCAAAAAAGTATTTTCTCCTAATTTCTATTTGGATTATAGCAGTTTCTGAAAAAAGTCCAAAAACATATTTTATTGATTTTGTTTTTAGACCAAATTATTGGATGTTATTAGACTGTTCATTGTGGACTATAAAGCTGACAAGTATCAGAGCTACTGCTGTGGTTGTGAGAGATGATGATTGGATAAGTCCAGTCAAAAACTAACGCTGAACCTGCTCTTTGCCACATTCTAATACTATTCTATCTAACCCTGTAAAGCAAAAATCACTGTACTTACCTTTTCTACATCCGATCCAGGCCGGTCTCCAGCGATGGAAGCTCTGTGCAGGAGAGGACTGACAACGGCTGTGAAATGAATGGGAAGTGATGTCACCTATAGACTTACTACGGAGCTTCTGTTGTTGATTGCCTCTCCTGCACCCGCCTCCATGCTGAACCTCAGCATGGGACTGGACCTGATCAGCTGCAGAATAGGTAACTACAGTGATTTTTGCTTTACAGGGTTATATAGAATAGTCTTAGATAGTGGCAAAGAGCAGGTTTGGAGTTCGTTTTTGACTGGACTTATCCTTTAACTCATGTGGGCTGCTCATATTTATTCACCCTGTGCTTCTAGGAACATTGGAACTGTAGTTCCAGGCCCCTACCTTAAAATAGGCCCGAGCCCAGTGAATCATTAATGCCGCCTAGCCCTGCTCTGTGTGTGTAAACATAATTGATATGTAAATGACAGATGGCACTAATATGAAAATTGCGGATGGCAGGTGGCATTGATATGTAAATGGTGGACACATTGATATGTAAATTTTTGCGCACAACTGTACCCCATGGTTGCAAGAAAGAAATTTGCACTGTGTATGACCAGCCTTAGAGTGTAAAGTCAAAGGAGCAAAAATAATTTGTGCATAATAATGGAGCATCTGCTGTTCTCCCACGACTGCAACTACTTACCATAAAAACTCTTCTCCCCCAACTGATGGGATGGGCTGGTGAAGAAGACAGGTAAGCCTGAATGCAGCTCTGTTCCAGAATCCCAGAACTATCTTGCCATGCCTTTTTCGGATCTACATCTGTGGCCCCTCAGGAGTTGCCTCGTCCAGCTATCCCTTTTGCAGTTTTTCCATGATGTGATTGGTTTCCGACTCCTTTTTTGGCTTCATCTGAAAATTAGCAATCAGCCCCAGATATTTCATCCAGATCTTCATTTTTTCCTGGTCCCTATCTGATAATGCCATTTCTTAGTCAGCTATCTTGTTTACCTCCTGATTTAGACTCTGTGATGCAGTTTCTAGTGCCAGGGGATATGACACCAGAGGTCGATGCACAGAGGTGTTCTAATTTTAGTTGCTATAGAACAAAGAGGTCTTTAAGACTGGAATTTCATTTGCTGTTGCACTTTACTAGAAGCTGTAGTCTACTAAGCTATTCTATATAACGGTATAATAGGTTAAATTAGAGGTTATTTTCATGATTAGCAGCAGCCAAAATACAATTGGTAGCATTCAGGAAGCAACATTTTTATTGTCAATTCTTGTACAAGTTTCTTCTCAGCTTTGAAGCATTAAAAGGCTAAAGGAAACAGTACCCCTCCTGTTTGGAGACCCATTAACCCTAAAATAATACAGCAACTTTGCTTAATTACATCCAAACTTAGTTTTAATCTTTTTAAAACTTTGCTTTTTCAGCTATCCTTTTATGGTACTTTTCACATTTCTGAATTGATACCACCCAATGCTAGCAATCCTTGAGTTATTCATGTTTAGAATTTGTTTCTTGGCATTGATTTTATTCAAATATTTCTTATATAAGAAACAAATCAGCTAGGCAAAGGTTGCAGGACTTTTCTCAGACAATTGGTTGGCTACCCTATTTGCCCTTTTCTTTTAGCTAAATAATTTGTATACTGTATATCAGACTACGATGACCCAATCATCTTTTGTTTCTATTAGTAATAATACTTTGTATTGTAATGTCTCTGTTAACAAGTATGAAAGTGTAACTAAACTCTCTGAATCAGCATGAACTATTTTTAAACCTTATACTGCTTGACCAAAGCTGGGTATACATGGATTAAAAATTGTCTGGTTCAGCAGATCGTCTTCTGGTCCTCCAGAAGTTTGATCGGCGCATGTAACAGGGGGTGGGTATCTCTGCTTTCAGAATACAATAGCATGGCAGGGCAGATCTCTGCATCCATTTTCCTTGTTTGGATGTGGGGATATGTGAGGGGTTTTTTTTGTTTAACCTTTTTTAACATTTCTTCAGCTGCTTCCTACTTTCTTGCCATGGCCATAATGATGTCATACATCTCATGAGTCTTCATGGGCATTTTCTTCTTTAATCTGGTGTAGGGTAGGATGGGCTTTCTCAGTTTAGCACACTCTCCTAAAAAAAAACATAAGATTGCTGCGCTTAAGGTAACATAAATAACTGTAAAAACAGCAAATATACAATAGTGGGTACAGCAGCCACACTAATCTGAAATGTAGCAGATTAAAATAAATAAAAACAAAAACTGTGGTGCTAAAACCCTTTAAGATGACAGTCCCACTTGAAGATGTGAAAAAGCAATAAAAAAGCAGTCCATGTGTGTCCATCTCCACATTTAGAAGTAATTCTCAAGCAGAAAACCACCACCAGAAAGCACTCCAACACCAGTACTTCTTACCAAAAGTAGTTGATCTCCATAACAGAGATCAAAAAGTGCGCATAACCGGTAATGAATGAAGGCTTCTCCAATGTAGTCCTGATATGCTCATGGTATGGTATAATATGCAGAGAGAAAAGGGACATCACATAGCGCAGACTGCTTTAAAAGGCTTTATTCTTAATTAAATGTATGGTACTCACAAGAAAAGTAATACATCTCGCATGTATTGCATAGGCAGTGAGACCTCCCAGATGTCCTTAGGGCGTCCTAACCGTGGATCACCAAACCGATGGCCGTCCTGTCTCCTCCAAAGATCGCGGCACGCGCCACCCAGCACGCCACCCGACGCACGTTTCGTCCGATTGGACGTCGTCATGGGGTGTGGCTACAGGGTGCGCCAATGCCTTCTATAGCGGAGGAGAGAACCGCCCACCAGAACTGAGTGGCCAGAAGTGAGGTATGCGCTCCACACGACCGGAACCATCGCTCTGACCGGAAAAGGAAGGAAAGAGAGAACAACATAATGAGGAAAAGAAGGAAAAGAATCCCTCCAAGAAATCTCACACTGCAATGTCTCCACCATCCTTCATATAAGTAATGCCCTATATATGGAATCAACCAAAGAGAGGCACTACTCCATATACCGAACAGGTATATAGAAATCCAATGTATCAAGCCGCGACCCGAGGAAAGACAGCGCCATCTATCGGTGCTCCAAATGTGGAACACCCCAAGTACAAGGAGGTCTCAAAAAGCACAAAAATACATAAAATCAATTAATAACATTAAATGAATTACATCATTAAATAACACACAACAGAGATTAAAATGCTACACAATGAAATGAGTTAAAAAATTCTCTTAAAACTTTTGTACTCGTTACATAAAAATGTCAACTATTGCACGGCAAATAAAGAAAAGGGGGGGAACACCAATCTAAGAATTATTGATATGGGCATTTAAATCCCACTCAATGTTAAGACCCAGGGGGGTATAAGATTTAAGTCTATAAATCCAGCTCGTTTCGAGCTTGGAAACCCCTCTTGTTAGATTGCTTCCCCTCCAATGTCCTGAAAATGTATCAATACCCAAAAACAGGGTGCCACTAGGATCTCTATTGTGGCACTCATCGTAATGCCTAGAAAGGCTGTGTTTGGGGAAACCTTTGACTATGTTGGCCACATGCTCCTTGAGCCTCACATGAAGCTCCCGGATGGTGCGGCCAACATAGTCAAGGCCGCATGGACACCTCACCAAGTAAACCACGTACCTAGTGGTACAGGATATAAATGGTTTAAATATTAAAGTCCTGTCCAGAACCAGACTTGAAGGTGTCCACACGTCTCTTTTTCTCCGCATTAAGCTGACAGATAGTGCACCTCCTACATTTATAAAAACCTCCCATTTGCTGAAAAAAAGAGACTTTTTTAGGGGGATGTTCCTGCCTGCATACCTGAGCTAAGTGCATATGGATTCCAGGAATCCATATGAAAATGGATTACATGAATCATCTGCCGTTACTCAAGATGACAGTGCAAAAAAACAGCGCAAAAAGGTTGTGCTATCATAAAAATATTAAATAAAAATATTAAATATTAAATTATGTGCCAACATCAATTCACATAAATAAAACAAGTGTCCGGTGCACCCTCGGCAATAAATATCAATATATAAGAATATAATGTGAAAAAAAGTTCCTCATAACATAGCATATAAGTCCCAAAGTGCTTCAGCAAGTAGCCAGTGAAAGATAGTTCATAAAGGTGTTTGAGTGCTGAGGGATCGGTGCAAAATCATGCTGACACTGTGAAGTGAGAATGGTGAAAAATCCTCTCCCCTAAGGATGTTACACTTACCAGACAATATGGACCCCTAGACAATACTGTGTAAGGGTCACTCAAGCTTAGTCCAGTAAGGAATACGGGCAATATCCTCTAGACTGGCCAGGGACGCAAATGGACCTCCAATGTATGTGCTCAGCAGGATACACAGACCATATGGGGAAGGAAAGGCTCACAATAGTGTGATACTGATTTCAAAACGTTTATTTAGGAAAACATAAATGGATCACTCACATTTTGGTAAGAGAAAGCAGGCTTGTTAGGTCATTCATATGGTATTGAAGATCATTCAGATTGCGGTGTGCTCAGAGCTCCCTTGGTCCCGGCGTGCGTTCCACCGCTACCGGAAATTACGTCACAGCAAGCGTAGGACCGGAAATTGCGTTGACGCGTTTCGCCCTCCTCCAGGGCATTGTCACAGACGTCGCAGACGTCACGTTACTCAAGATGGCCTCAGCTAGAAATGTATGAATTAAATAACGTTTTCAGTTTGTGGTGCTCAGATTCAGCTAAGTTCCACTTTAAAGCAAACCTGTGAAAAACAAAAGTTAAATAGAATGCAAGATGTAGATAGCTGATAGCATAGATAACCAGTACATACTTGGTAAATCACTATAAATCATTACCTGTCAATCCATTGTCACGCAGAACATTTCCAAACATTTCTCCACTTCATTATGTATATAAAGAAGACCTCCCATTCCCTCACACATAAGTGCATTACCTGGTTCCTACTTTACCCATCAGCAGTCCTCGGTATTGTCACATGGGTACTGTATTGCTATGTAAATAAAGACTGTAACAAGGTCATTATTTGCAATGCCATTTTAGAAGACCTTCATACACTGCTATGGGTGTGGATAGCTACTCATAATACCTGTCCTGACAGCTTAGCTATCTGCTACAATCGCACTATAACTTCTTTTTTCCACAGGCTTACGTAAGATGGTGATAGGACATTAGGATATAAGCCAAGCACTGAAAGACCTTTATTCCCCTGTGGGAGTACAAGTTCATGTGCATAGATGACAGCACTAGTGCCATTTTTTATCTCAGAGGATCAATAGACTATCAAGAAGAAAACCTTGATGAAAGCTTAATTCCCAGAGAAAGCTATGATTGTTGCAGAATCGTGAAGAAAATGTGGGTAATTGATTTTATAAGCTGTCTCATGTGGCTTTGTTTTTTTAATTTAAGTCTACAGTATCTGACAAAAGTGAGTACACCCCTCACTTTTTCGTTAATATTTTATGATATCTTTTCATGTGACAACACTGAAGAAATGACACTTTGCTACAATGTAAAGTATTGAGTGTACAGCTTGTATAACAGTGTACGTTTGCTGTCCCCTCAAAATAATTTAACACACAGCCATTAATGTCTAAACCGCTCACAACAAAAGTGAGTACACACCTACGTAAAAATGTCTAAACTGGGCCCAAAGTGTCAATATTTTGTGTGGCCACCTTTTATTTTTCAGCACTGCCTTAACCCTCTTTGGCATGGAGTTCACCAGAGCTTCACAGGTTGCCACTGGAGTCCTCTTCCACTCCTCCATGATGACATCACGGAGTTGGTGGATGTTAAAGACCTTGCCATACTCCACATTCCATTTGAGGATGCCCCACAGATGCTCAATAGGGTTTAGGTCTGGAGACATGCTTGGCCAGTCCATCACCTTTACCCTCCGCTTCTTTAGCAAGGCATTGGTCATCTTGGAGGTGTGTTTGGGGTTATTATCATGTTGAAATTCTGCCCTGCGGCCCAGTCTCCGAAGAGAGGGGATCAGGGTCTGCTTCAGTATGTCACAGTACATGTTGGCATTCATGGTTCCCTCAATGAACTGTAGCTACCCAGTGTCGGCAGCACTCATGCTGCCCCAGACCATGACACTCCCACCACCATGCTTGACTGTAGGCGGGATACACTTGTCTTTGTACTCCTCACCTGGTTTCCACCACACACGCTTGACACCATCTGAACCAAATACGTTTATCTTGGTCTCATCAGACCACAGGACATGGCTCCAGTAATCCATGTCCTTAGTCTGCTTTTTTTCAGCAAACTGTTTGTGGGCTTTCTTGTGCATCATCTTTAGAAGAGGCTTCTGGGACGACAGTCATGCAGGCTGCAGATTTAATGCAGTGTGCGACTTATGGTCTGAGCACTGACAAGCTGACCCCTCCACCCCTTCAACCTCTTTAGCAATGTTGGCAGCAGTCATACATATATTTCCCAAAGAAAACCTTTGGATATGATGCTGAGCATGTGTACTCAACCTCTTTGGTTCACCATGGCAAGGCCTGTTCTGAGTGGAACCTGTCCTGTTAAACCGCTGTATGGTCTTAGCCAACTTGCTGCAGCTCAGTTTTAGGGTCTTGGCAATCTTCCTATAGCCTAGGCCATCTTTATGTAGAGCAACAATTCTTTTTTTCAGGTCCTCAGAGAGTTCTTTGCCATCAGGTGCCATGTTGAACTTCCAGTGACCAGTATGAGAGAGTGAGAGAGATAACACCAAATGTAACACACCTGCTCTCCAGTCACACCTGAGACCTTGTAACACTAACGAGGCACATAACACTGGAGAGAGAAAATGGCTAATTGGGCCCAATTTGGACATTTTCACTTAGGGGTGTACTCACTTTTGTTGCCAGCAGTTTAGACGTTAATGGCTGTGTGCTGAGTTTTTTTGAGGGGACAGCAAATGTACACTGTTATACAAGCTGTACACTCACTACTTTACATTGTAGCAAAGTGTCATTTCTTCAGTGTTGTCACATGAAAAGGTATCATAAAATATTTACAAAAATGTGAGGGAAGTACTCAGTTTTGTGAGATAATGTATTTGCCCTATTGATGGAACCATTGGCGGCTAAGATTAGAACTGATGTATGAATATCTGGTATTGAATGCAATACGGTCGAGCATAAAATTAGCCTCTTTGCAGATGGTGGGATACTTATGGTAACCAATCCATCCCAATCCCTGCAGGCACCTCAAAGACACAGTTCCATTCACATGGGTGAATAAATTCATTCCCTACCTTGGAATACAGCTAGCCTCATCCCTTAAGCAGATATATGCACTAAACTACCAAGCTTTTCTCCAAAACGTCCCCAACTACTACATTCATTACGCTCCACAGGTCTATCAAAGATGAGTAGAATAGCTTCCTTCAAAATGATTGTACTACCAAAACTACTCTACTTATTCCGTACGCCATACCTATTCCCCAATCTTTTTTAACCTCCATTCAAAAACACATATCGAAATTTGTATGGTAAGCAAGACCCCCTAGGTGTGGCAGCTACATTTTAACCAGACCACACAATAAAGGTGGAGTCAGACTACCCCACATCAGTAAATACTACCAGGCCTCTATTCTGGACCAATTATAATAATTGTGGCACCCGACACGCGCAAAAATCTGGTCTCTCATGAAAACCTCAGCTTCACAGATCAAAGACCCCATTGACTCCTTTCTCATTGCCACAGTAGGTAATCCTCCACCTATCTCTGATGTATTCCCGTCAATCATAGCATCCCTAACGACGTGGAGAAAATTCCTAGCAAAACATATTTCAAGATTCCTTACTCGCTCCATACAGATCTCTGTAAGAGCATTAACTAAACATCTCCCAAACTTAAAGCATTCCTCCTGGATCAGCCAGGGTATCTCACATTTACCTGACCTTTAATTAAAATTCCTCATTGAAGAATTTTACTAACCTCCAACGGGAATTAGAGCTTCCAAACTCAGAATTTTTTACTTATGCGAGAAGCTCACATTTTATCTCATAACTCCTCCATGGTCGTGTTGCCCAAACCAATCTTCCAATTCTGCGCACACCTTATCCCAAAAAAGGAATCTCTCTTTTCTACACCTTACTTGGTGATGATCGTCCCCCTATCGCAAATTACTACCCTTACCAAATGGACCGATGAACTCAACGACCGTATTTATCCTGACATGTGGCAATGAGCCTTTATGTCTACCTTTACTGCCTGCCACTGCTCCAACCATTGAGAATCATATCAAGAAACCATACATAGATGGTATTTAACACCTTATCAACTCTCAAAAATATACCCAGGGAACCCAGCAAGTTTTTGGAGATATTGTGGTAGTATAGGCTCCATTGCCCACATTTTATGGTACTGCAAATCACTCCCCTCATACTGGAGGCAAATTTTTACCTTGATCTCCTCCATTTATGGTATACATACTATCCCTAATCCCTCTTTAGCACTACCCCATGTAGGTTTAGATAAATACCCTTTAAAATCCAGATCCATCATTATACACCTGCTACTTGCAGCCAAACTAAATATTATGGAAAACAGCTGAAACTCGCTCCATTTCTAGAACAATTGCTGACCTTAACCTAAAATGCGAAATGGAGAGACTGGTAGCTAGGAAGAAAAATTTTCCGTACAATGGTCACAATGGTTGAATCACCCAAAATGTATAGTTTTATAACTGATTTGATATACATCTTTTATGACATTATTATGTTTGTTGCGCTGGTGTCCTTCTTCTTACCCTCCTTATTCCTTCTCTTCCCCTTCCTCTTTCCCTTTTTCCCTCCTGCCTGAAATATTCTCTTGCAAGTAGAGAAAACATATAAATATACTGTATGTGCCTTTGATCACTTTGAGACTTATAATCATTTATGCTATACGAATAACTACTGTAGAATCGACTATTCAACAGGCGGAACATCTATTCAGATACATCTGGTTTGTCTCGTTACATGTTTTTTCTATTTTATCTAAAGAAATATTGAAACTAAAGTTTGAAGGAGGAGTTTTCATTCTCCTCTGACTGTCCTATGAGGCTGCATGACCCCTGACTCTCTGTCTGTACAGTGCTAATTGGCCCTGTGGCGATCACATGCACCCTACCAAAAAAAAAAAACACTCTAGCAATACACACCAGACTGAGCATGTGCAGAGTGCCCCCAAGGCTCTGTACTATCAGGAGATGGATCGGGGACTGTGGAAGAAGGTAAGGATCAGAGAAGACAGGATCAAACAGCCTTTTTACACAATGCGCAGAAGTAACTCCTTAGGTTCGACAGTGAGACTACTAGTGGCATTAGTATGTGCTTTGGATGTGGAAAAAAGGACCGAACTGTAAGGAGCACAAAGAAATCCTTGGTTAAAGCATGGCAGGAAAGCTGAAACAAGGCTGGAAATGTCAAATGCCTGAGTAGACATGTGCAGGACGAAAAAATGTGTTTCATTTAGTTTAGTTTGGATGCAGTATTTAAATAAATTTGTTTCGTTAAATTTGTTACATTCGTTTCATTCATTTTCAAAATTAGTTTCATTAGTTTCAGATTCTAATTCGAATTAGAAAAATTTAACTGAATTTTAAAAAATAGAACCACATTCGAAAAAAAATGGAAAAACATTATCAAATCGGTATTCAAATTTGAAAACGCATTTGAATTCAAATTTTTCCATTTAAATACAGCTGTTCCATTAGGCTATTGATATCAACTGTCTGATAATTTGAAAATTGGAACAAAATAGAAAGAATATATAACCATCTTTCGAAATTAAAATTTTGAATAGAATGAATTTGAATACAAAATATTAGAATGAAATAGAAAATAAAATAACAGAATATAAGAAAATATAATAAGAAAACAATAGAATAGAATAAAATAGAATATATAACTATTTTCCAAAATTTTAATTTCGAACAGGATGAATTCAAATTTGAATAGAAAATACTAGAATAGAATCGAATAGAATAGAAAATAACAGAAAATAACAGAATAGAAAATAAGAGCATAGAATAGAAAAGAAAAGAATAGAACATCAATAGAATAGAATAAAATAGAAAGAATATAATGATTATATTCTTTCTATTTAATGTTATTCTATATTAATTGCTTTTCTATTCTATTCTCTTATTTTCTATTCTATTCTTTTCTCATATTTTCTATTCTAATCTTTTCTATTCAAATTCATTCTATTCAAAATTTGAATTTCTGAAGATGGTTGTATCCTTTGTATTATTTTTTTTCTATGCTATTCTCTTATTTTCAATTATTTTTGATTAGATTGTTTTGGATTCTATTCTAATCTATTCAATTCAAAATTATTCTTATCGTTTCAATTTATTTTATTCTATTGCTTTTTTATTCTATTCTCTTATTTTATATTCTATTCTTCTCTATTATTTTTTGTTATTTTCTAATCTATTCTAATCTTTTCTATTCCAATTTATTTTATTCGAAATTCAAATTTTGTACGAAAAAAAAATTCTCCTAATATACAGTATGTTTGGCACTGATGACCATGATGGATATGATGGTTCAGCACAGCAATAACCATAATTGAAACCCTAAAATAAATGGATTTAACAGACAAAAATTAGGTGTAGCACTAAGTAGTGTTAAAAACTTAATATATTCTCAATAAACAAATAATTACTGTACTTAGGTCAAAACATACATCATTGCCTTCACACCACAATATTAAATGAATATCATACAAGTCCTACTCTTTAGAATTATATGATACTGTCCCTTTATAAAATATGACCCAAACGTATGCAATGTGCTCTCCAGTCTTGATACAGGCATACCCCAATTTTAAGTACACAATGGGACCAGAGCATGTATGTAAAACAAAAATGTACTTAAAGTGAAGCAATACCTTTTTTTATTTCTCAATGCATGTAAATACACTAGCTGCATAGGAAATCTTGGTCAGCTGGACATGGCACTGCTCCCAAACCATAAGTGACAAGGACACCAAGCTTGGGGAGCATGTTAAGGTGATACAGGACTATGACATGGTAGATTACCTAGGCAAGCTGGCCGGCCACAAATAGGATATGTTGTAGTCCTGGGTCTAAGTTTGGTATCCCTGTCACTTATGGTTTGGGAGCAGGGCCATGTCAAGCTGACCAAGATTTCCCATAGACGCCAATGTTAAAAACTGGGAGTAGTGCCATGCCAAGCTGACCAGGCTGTGTCCGTACTCGCGAGTGTACGTAAAGTGAGTGTACTTAAAACGGGGTATGCCTGTATGATGTTTCATGTGAATCTCACATGGAAAATATTCACACGCCACCACTCTGTGTTTCTTTACCAATATATAAATAGGATTGACTCTCACCATAAACGGTTAAATTAAATAGGAAAGCACTGTTTTGAGCACTTTAACAGTAATTAGAAAACTTACAATTTTCGGGAAAATTGTGGGAAGTGTTATTGCCGCCACCACACTAGTTTAGAACATTCCACCATTCATTCCTGAACATTTTGATATAACATTTGTATAGGTTACCTTAAAAATAAGGGAGTGGAATCAGTTTAGAAATTGGTCCCATAGGAATGAATGGCGGAATGTTCCGGAAACTACCGGTCGCGGGAAGAAAACAATTTCCCCACTGTAGTTTTGAACATTCTGCCATTCATTCCTATTAGGCCAATTTCATGGAGTTGGAAACAAATGGTCAAAGTGTAAAAACTATAAAGCCCACAGCTTAGAGACTTATACCGTAGGAATCACAAGACCCCGGCCAACATTTCGTTGTATAGTATGTCTATGAAACATCAAAACTGAAGGCACAGTCACAGGTTAGAAAATGGCCTTGAAATTTGAGACGGTTTCAGTGGATTTTCAATGAATGAATGAATGTCAATGAATGGTGTGAGCTGGAAGCAAACGGTCATAGTGTAAAATTATTAGGGCTATGGCTTAGATGTGGACATGGCAAGATTTCTTCGCTCCCCCTCTCGGAATATTCATCTCCACTCTATTTTTGAATATTCCACCATTCATTCCTATGGGGCCAATTTCGGCCAATTGTGCCACCAAAACGACAATATTTTGCAAACCGTTTGGCAAAACCTTCCAAAAAAGTAATAGCAATGCGATCAGAAGCGATTCACTTGTTTCGGTATATTTCTTGTCTATGTAGTGTAAAAACTGTAGGATGGAGTTAGGGTGCCAAATTTTCCCATGGGCTTTCACTATAATAAGAATAATATATATGTGAAAGAATATTAAGTGTACTTGCCATAGGCAAGAACATTTAAAAACTGTATTTAAATATGTTTGTTTGAACATTTTTTGGAAATGTATGCTTTTGAATAGATTATATTTGTTTATTTGCCACAGGAAGGTGTGCAGCACTTTATTCTAATTGTTGACACTTTAAAATACCTTAGGTCATCAGTTTAGTGTTACAAAGGAGGTTGGGTGCTAGAAATATTGCTCTCATTCCGGCAGGGCTGCTGATAGGGGGGGGGCAACGATCCTCTTCTAGGGGGCCCGAGCACACAGGGGGGCCCACACAGTGAGGGGGATTCATGATGAACGGCATTTACAGAAATCTTCCTCTAGCAGCTGAAAGCTGATTTCTCCCCTTCTCTCTGCTGCCAGCTTTTATCTGCTGAGAAAGAGACAGTTGTCCCTCACAATCCCCCTCCCTGTGTGGGCCCCCCTCCTAGCACTGGCTCTAATGTTATCTCTGCTCAGGAGTTTATCTCTAAAACTTTGTTTCTCTCCCTGCAGTTCTTCCTATACTCCTCGTCTCAGCCTGTATATTTTTTTTCATCTCTTCCTGACACAGTCCCATCTGATCAGCTGCATTCCCATGGGGTGAAGAATTCACTTTTACAACGGTTCCATAGCTGCCTGTTATCTTGTCCCAGTGCAGTTTAGTGTGCTTAGTGTAGCTGGGCTTCCCACTTCTCTCCCTCAGGCCCTTTCCACACTTGTGCAACTAGTCCTGCGATTTGGGACTGCAAAGTCGCATGACAAGTCGTACTCTGTGATTTACAATGAGTACTGTTCATATCTGTACGACTTCAAGTCGCAACAACTTTAAAGTAGTCCCTGCACTACTTTGGGATGATTTTAATGCATTTTGAGGTCCAAAGACATAGGCATTGCTTCAAGTCCAGTCAAAATTGCATCAAAATCGTGTAAAAATCGCAAGACTTTTAGGTCGCACAAGTATGAAAGGGGGCCCAGACTACTGCCTTTCCCTTTTTCCACTGTCAGCTCCCTCTGCATCCATGTATCAACTACTTCTATTTACCCATTTACTAATTGATCTGGCAGGAGTAAACTCCATCTTTTATCTTGTATCTACAGGTAAGCCTATAATAGGGCTTACCTGTAGGTTCAGTGAATATCTTATAAAGGTAGCAGCCGGTGATAGCACCAGCGCATGTGCACTGCGCTCTCAATGGATGACATACTATCCATTGAGAGAGCTGTGCTGTGACCATGACACCCGCATGCATACGTGTGAGTTACATTATCGCAGTTTGGCCAAACGACTGGAGCCCAAAAAACCAGAAGAGAAGAGAAGACCAGATGAAGATGGAATCCCTATTCGTGACAGCACACTGCTGGGGAGATCTGTTTTTTTAGGTTAGAAAAATAGAATTAAGGGCTCATTCCCCCAGGTACTGTATGAAGGAAGGGGTTAGGCTGGAGCCACCTGTCATTTTATGGGGATGCAGGTGAGCCGTTCCCAAATTCACGCCCTGTCAGGTAGTCTGTACAGGGCCCCACAATTTCTATCAGCAGCCCTGTGTACCTTGGCTCAAATATGGACATCAATTGCTTAAATCCAGAGTCAGACACCACTGTAAATGGCTGGTTAACGGTGACCATCTTCTCTGTAAATACTCTGTCCAGCAGTCGGATCTTCCATCTGAATTTAGCCACCTGTTTTTTTTTTTTTTTTCTGAAACCTATCTGTTATTGTTGCCTGCTGGGATACTGGTATTTCACCTTGTGATTCATTGTGTTTTTTCTGTGCTGCATTAATTAATTTAGCATGATGAACTCTTAGATGGGCCCAAAGATTTGATGTATTTTTGGTTTTTGCAATTGCTGATCCCATACTTACATTGTTTGTGCACGTGTTGCACACTGCTGCTTTTCCTGCAGATGGAGACGAGAAATAGTCACATATCACACTTTTACTTTTTCTATATGCAGCCATCTCCATTTAAATTCGAAAGACACAAATTGAATATAGGGTTAAAAAAACTGGCTTGCTGCCACCCTGTGGTGATGAGTGGCTGGCACTCTGTGGTGGGTGGCTGGCTGTCTGTCTGGCTCTCTGTGGTGGGTGGCTGGCTGGCTCTCTGTGGTGGGTGGCTGGCTGTCTGGCTCCCTGTGGTGGGTGGCTGGCTGTCTGGCTCCCTGTGGTGGGTGGGTGGCTGGCTGTCTGGCTCTCTGTGGTGGGTCGCTGGCTGTCTGGCTCCCTGTGGTGGGTGGCTGGCTGTCTGGCTCCCTGTGGTGGGTGGGTAGCTGTCTGGCTTCCTGTGGTGGGTGGCTGGCTGTCTGGCTCCCTGTGGTGGGTGGCTGGCTGTCTGGCACCATGTGGTGGCTGGCTGTCTGGCACCCTGTGGTGGGTGGGTGGCTGTCTGGCTCCCTGTGGTGGGTGGGTAGCTGTCTGGCTTCCTGTGGTGGGTGTCTGGCTCCCTGTGGGGGGTTGCTGGCTGTCTGGCTCCCTGTGGTGGGTGGCTGGCTGTCTGGCACCATGTGGTGGCTGGCTGTCTGGCACCCTGTGGTGGGTGGCTGGCTGTCTGGCACCCTGTGGTGGGTGGCTGGCTGGCTTTTTGGCACCCTGTGGTGGGTGGCTGGCTGTCTGGCACCCTGTGGTGGGTGGGTGGCTGGCTGGCACCCTGTGGTGGGTGGCTGGCTGTCTGGCACCATGTGGTGGGTTGCTGGCTGCCTGGCACCCTGTGGTGGGTGGCTGACTGCCTGGCACCCTGTGGTGGGTGGCCGGCTGGCTGCCTGGAACTCTGTGGTGGGTAGGTGGCTGGCTTTCTGGCACCCTGTGGTGGGTGGCTGGCTGGCACCCTGTGGTGGTGGGTGGGTGGCTGGCACCCTGTGGTGGGTGGGTTGCTGGCACAGGGACTGTGGCTAGCTGGCTGGTTCAGGGCCTGTGGGTGGCTGGCTGGTACAGGGCCTGTGGGTGGCTGGGTGGCTGGTATGGGCCATGGGTGGCTGGCTGGTACAGGGCCTGTGGGTGGCTGGCTGGCTGGTACAGAGCCTGTGGGTGGCTGGCTTGCACCGGGCTGCTGTGGGTGGGTGTATGGCTGTGTTATACAATACACTCCCAAGAGACTCCCGACGAGGCTGTCCAAGGCAAGGGAGGCGGCCTAAGAGGGCAGAAGGTTAGGCCCAGTGCGCGGAGGCGCGTGGCGCAACATACGCAATGACATCACAACAATATTGGTAATATCGGCAATTTCCAGGGTCGATACCGATATATCGGGAAAAGTAAATATTGGCCCTCCGATAATCGGCTTTGCTGATAATCGGTCGATCCCTACTTCAAAGTTGTTTCTGCACTACTTTGTTCTGACATTGATGCAACTTGAGGTCTATAGACCTCAAGATTACACAGGCATTGCTTCAAGTTGCATCATAGTTGCATGACCTTCAGGTTGTACATGTGTGAAAGGGGGATTATAGGTATACAGAAGCCCAAGTTTTCTTTAACCACGACCCTTAGCCCCTCTTATGAGTGGCCACACCCACCTTTTGTGGGCTCGCAATCTCCCAAAAATGTCTCATGTTCTCAAGTTTAAAAGTTGGGAGGTATGCTATACAGAACTCAGTACAACTTAATTTTATGACTTACTGAACCTGTGACAAACCTTTTTTTTTTTCTTCTGTAAACCATGAGCCCTGGTTCACACTGATGCGATGTAGGAAATGCACAAGATTTACTGTGTTTTCCCGCATCACACTGCATAGCAATCGCACAGCGTCCATGTGATCTGCTGTGGGTGTCAATGTTAGATTAGCAACACTCCAAAACAGATCGCAAAATACAGTGCGATTGCCATAATTGCACCTTATGGGTGTGAACACCCATGCAATGCGATTCAGGTGCGGGGAAAAAAAGGGTCCTGCACCCTTTTTGGTGCGGATGCAATGCAATTTGAGCCATACAACTTGTATGGTGTGACTCACATGCAGTACGATTCCTGTGCAAATCACATGCAGTGTTTAACATGCACCAGTGTGAACCCAGGCTCAAACAAAAACCTAGGCATGTTTAATTAGGGTAATTCAATAAAGCAACACTAAAACTGGGCAATAATGGGTTAACATTTGGGATATGTGGCGGTGTCATCTGACCTTTAGGTTTCTAGTTTATCATGACATTTTTTTCCTTTTTTTCCTTTATTTTATATTTTATTTCCCATTCTCTGTACCTGTACAGGAATATACATGGGCAATGAAAAATTAGTTTTTAAACCTTTTTGATTGTCTGTGAGCTTTAACATTTTGTGCTGATACAGATAAAGTTGGGTAAGGGAAAAAAATGGCTGATTACCCATAAATACCCTCACCTGTGCACAAGTCTGTCCTTTGACCTGTACATGCTTGGTAAGTAGAGTTTGAATGTCAATATGGCTTAATTTTAACCACTTTAGCCCCGGCGGATTTTGCTGCTTAATGACCAGGCCCTATTTTGCGATTCGGCACTGTGTTATTTTAACGGACATGCATAGAGCTTTTTTTTTGGTGGTATTTGATCACCTGTGCAATTTTTTAATTTTTTGCACTATAAACAAAAAAACAGCGACGATTTTGAAAAAACAAACAAACAATATTTTTCACATTCTGCTATATAACATTCCCCCCCCCAAAAAAAAAATTAAAAATCTACATTTTTTAACATTTTAGGAGGCCAATTTGTTTTCTGCTACATATTTTTGGTAAAAAAAATTGCAATAAGCGTATTTTGGTCGGTTTGTGCAAAAGTTATTGCGTCTACTAACTACAAGAAAGATTTATGTAATTTTTATTGTTTTTTTTTTTTATCAGTAATGGCGGCGATTTTTTTTTTTTTTTTTGCGGGACTGGGACATCGCAGCGGACAGATCGGACCCCTAATTGATGTTTTTTTTACACTTTTGGGGGGACCAGTGACATTACTACAGTAATCAGTGCTAAAAATATGCACTGTTACTGTGATAATGCCATTGGCAGGGAAGAGGTTAATACTATTAGTGATCAAGAGGTTAAATGTAAGCCTAGGAGAGTGATTCTAACTGTGGCTTGTGAGATCCTCACAGAGACATGTGATCCTATATAGCAGGATCACATAGCCTCTGTGATCACTTCAGGGAGAAGGACAGACAGCTGTGTTTACATCAGCCGTCCGTCCTTCTCTGTCAGCAGGGGGAGATCGCGAGTGGCCGGCGGCTATTGGAGTCACACGTACTGGCTCCCTAGCTGACGAGCAGGGGTGGGAGTGCCCGCTTGCCCCTTAGTTTCCTGAGCGAGTGACGTAGTACTACGTCGGTTTGCCCAGGAGCAGCCGCCTGCCGCAGTAAATCTGCAGTGGGTGGTCATCAAGTGGTTAAAGCTACAGCCTTAACCTTAACTTTTTTTTTCCACTTTGTTTAAATGTAATAAATATATTACTCTATATAATTGCTTTTTAGTTTGCTATCATTGCACTGCATAGAATAGCCTTTCTCTGCCTTTTAGCTCCAGGGGAACCCCTGCTGAAACCAAATCATTGATCAGTGGGAGGCATGCCTCCATCTGTACTGGTGATTCAGAAGTATGCCCACCTTTTCTGTTCTTAATCAATGAGAAGCACCCCTCTTTACTGAGGATTGGCGGGAAGAATGCTCCCCTCCACCATTGGGGATTGACAGGAAGCATGCCCTCCCCTCCACATTGGGGAATGGCAGGGAGCATGCTTCCCCCCCATCTCTTTTGGGGACTGGCAGGGAGCATGCTCTCCCCACCATCTCTTTTGCGGACTGGCAGGGAGCATGCTCTCCCTCCCCCCATCTCTTTTGGGGACTGGCAGGGAGCATGCTCTCCCCCATCTCTTTTGGGGACTGGCAGGGAGCATGCTCCCCCCATCTCTTTTGGGGGCTGGCAGGGAGCATGCTCCCCCCTCTCTATTGGGGACTGGCAGGGAGCATGCTTCCCCCCCATCTCTATTGGGGACTGGCAGGGATCATGCTCCCCCCATCTCTATTGGGGACTGGCAGGGAGCATGCTCCCCCCATCTCTATTGGGGACTGGCAGGGAGCATGCTCCCCCATCTCTATTGGGGACTGGCAGGGAGCATGCTTCCCCCCCATCTCCTTTTGGGGACTGGCAGGGAGCATGCTCCCCCGTCTCTATTGGGGACTGGCAGGGAGCATGCTTCCCCCCATCTCTATTTGGGACTGGCAGGGAGCATGCTCCCCCCCCATCTCTATTTGGGACTGGCAGGGAGCATGCTCCCCCCATCTCTATTTGGGACTGGCAGGGAGCATGCTCCCCCCCCCTATCTCTATTTGGGACTGGCAGGGAGCATGCTCCCCCCCCCATCTTTTTTGGGGACTGGCAGGGAGCATGCTCCCCCCATCTCTTTTGGGGACTGGCAGGGAGCATGCTCCCCCCCATCTCTTTTGGGGACTGGCAGGGAGCATGCTCCCCCCTCTCTATTTGGGACTGGCAGGAAGCATGCTTCCCCCCCCTCTTTATTGGGGATTGGCAGGGAGCATGCTCCCCCCCTTTATTGGGGATTGGCAGGGAGCATGCTTCCCCCCTCTCTATTGGGGATTGGTAGGGAGCATGCTTCCGCCCCCCCCCCTCTATTGGGCATTTGTTTAAATGTGATAAATATATGGATGCTTTTTAGTTTGCTATCAATTGTTATATTGTGGCTTACCTATATGTCGGTATTCAAACAGGCAAGCCATTGCACTGCATAGATCAGCCTTTCTCTGCCTTTTTAGCTCCAGGGGAACCCCTGCTGAAACCAAATCATTGATCAGTGGGAAGCATGCCTCCATCTGTACTGGTGATTAATGAGAAGTATGCCCACCTTTTCTGTTGTTAATCAATGAGAAGCACCCCCCCTCTTTACTGGGAATTGGCGGGAAGATAGCTCCCCTCCCCATTGGGGACTGACAGCAAGCATGCCCCCCCTGCCCATTGGGAACTGGCAGGGGCATGCTTCCCCCCCTCTATTGGGGATTGACAGGGAGCATGCTTCCCCCCCCTCTATTGGGGATTGGTACGGAGCATGCTCCCCCCCTCTCTACTGTGGATTGGAAGGGAGCATGCTTCCCCCCCTCTCTATTGGGGATTGGCTGGGAGCATGCCCCCCCTCTCTATTGGGGATTGTCAGGGAGCATTTTTCCTCTTCTCTATTGAGGATTGTCAGGGAGCATGCTTCTCCCCTCTCTATTGGGGATTGGCAGGGAGCATGCTTCCCCCCCCTCTATTATGGATTGGTACGGAGCATGCTCCCCCCCTCTCTACTGTGGATTGGCAGGGAGCATGCTTCCCCCCCTCTCTATTGGGGATTGGCAGGGAGCATGCCCCCCCTCTCTATTGGGAATTGTCAGGGAGCATTTTTCCTCTTCTCTATTGAGGATTGTCAGGGAGCATGCTTCCCCCCCCTCTATTGGGGATTGGTACGGAGCATGCTCCCCCCCTCTCTACTGTGGATTGGCAGGGAGCATGATTCCCCCCTCTTTATTGGGGATTGGCAGGGAGCATGCTTCCCCCCTCTCTATTGGGGATTGGCAGGGAGCATGCTCCCCCCCTCTCTATTGGGGATTGGCAGGGAGCATGCTTCCCCCCTCTCTACAACTATACTAGGGAGAGGTTCCTGATACTTTTGCTGAGGGAGAGATAGGAGATTACTGTAGGGTCAGGCTGGAGATTGCTTTGAGGGAAAGCATAGGAAGAATCTTCTTTAATCAGACAGCAATCTACATTGATTTGAATGTGTGGGGGTGCAATGCATAATCTTTTTGCCCGGAGGGAGAGATAAGAGATTACTGTAGGGTCAGGCTGGAGATTGCTTTGAGGGAAAGCATAGGAACAATGTTCTTTTTAAACAGACAGCGATCTACATTGATTGTATTGTGTGGGGGTGCAGTGCACAATCTTTATGCTCTGACCTGAGCCCAGTGAGGAGGAGAAAGGAGAAAAAAAAAACTTTTATCAGTCTGTTAGGCGTGCGGTGCTGCACATTTAATGCAAGCTCAGTGCATATGTGTCTGCTTAATCTGCATTTAAAAAAGAAAAAAAAAACATTTCCTTATATTTAACTTTGACATGCAGTCTTTAGACAGACATTACTTTTCTAACCTGCTCTTCAAAAAGCACCAATGTAAGGGAAAAATAATTATTTTTCAGTATTTAGGGGAAAAAAATATTTTTCAGTTTTTCATTGAAACTTTTTTTTTTTATTCAATAGCGGAATAGAACAACTACAGTATCCAACCTGTTAGGCATGCGGTGTGTAGCGCCCATTTCCTGCAAGCTCAGTGCATATGTGTCTGCCTAATCTGCATTTAAAAAATAAAAACTTTTTTCCTTCATATTTTACTGTGACTTACAGCATTTAGACAGACACTGCATTTCAAATCTGCTATTCAACAAGCACCAATTAAGGGGACAATTATTTTTCATTCATGTTACAATGCGATACACCCATTGCATACTGTTGTTGTATTCCACTTTGCAATAAAAACCCATTTAGGGGAAAAAAAAGTTAATTGCGGCTCTGTCTGCGAATGTTAGTGAGATACACCCATTGCATATTGTTGTATTCCGCTTTGCAATAAAAACCCATTTAGGAGATAAAAAGTTAATTGCGGCCTAGGCTGCATATGTTACAGTGAGATACACCCATTGCATACTGTTGTATTCCGCTTTGCAATAAAAACCCATTTAGGGGATAAAAAGGTAATTTCGGCCCTGTCTGCATATGGTACAGTGAGATACACCCATTGCATACTGTTGTATTCTGCTTTGCAATACAAACCCATTTAGGGGAAAAAAAAGTTAACTGCGGCATATGTCACAGTGAGATACACCCATTGCATACTGTTGTGTTGCGCATTGCAATAAAAACCCATTTAGGGGAAAAAAAATAAATTGCGGCCTAGTCTGCATATTTTACTGTGAGATACACCCTTTCTATACTGTTGTTCTATTCCGCTATTCAGTAAACACCCATTTAGGGAAAAAATATTACATTGCGGCCTAGTCTGCATATTTTACTGTGAGATACACCCTTTGGATACTGTTGTTCTATTCTGCTATTCAATAAACACCCATTTAGGGAAAAAATGTTACATTGCGGCCTAGTCTGCATATTTTACTGTGAGATACACCCTTTGGATACTGTTGTTCTATTCCGCTATTCAATAAACACCCATTTAGGGAAAAAATGTTACATTGCGGCCTAGTCTGCATATTTTACTGTGAGATACACCCTTTGCATACTGTTGTTCTATTCCACTATTCAATAAACACCCATTTAGGGAAAAAATATTACATTGCAGCCTAGTCTGCATATGTTACAGCGCAACAAGGCACACAGGTCTCGCATGGAGGCCCAGTTACTGGTGAAGAGGTGGTGCTGTTCTGCAGAGCGACTCACGCATGCGTGCTGCAGCTGAAATTCCACTATGGCCTGCTGCTGCTCACACAGTCTGGCCAGCATGTGCAAGGTGGAGTTCCACCTTGTGGGCACGTCGCATATGAGGCGGTGAAAGAGTGTATCAACGTGCCTTACTAAAATATTATATTTCATATTACATTTCAGCTAGGGCTCATTCTACGATGGAATGTGGGCCCTTGCTAATGTCATTAACGAGCCAGACTAACACTCATTCATACACCCTGGACATCAGACAGCTGTATTTTGCATATAGATGACAAGAAGTTGACATGTTAAACACCTTTCCATTCATTCATTTGAACACTTGACAGTTGGATATTTTGCATAGAGATTACTGACACCACCCATAAACAATTGAAAATTGCTTACATTAACACATCAGACAAGCTGAACACAGACGGATCGACTCTCCCACAAAACACAGATTCAGATACAAGACACCTCATATTGGCACAGATGCATAGGGAAAACAAAAGCCTTTCATGTCTTGTTTCTGTGAGATATGTCCTATTGTTAAATTGACTCATGAACTGTAACCAGTTTCGAACAGTTTTTGCCACCCAAATATCCTTTATATGTGTGAGAGAAACTTGAAATAAACAGTTGTGTCTGCGCTAAGCTTGAGTGCTATGTGTCGTCACACCACCTGGCCAGACGAGAGAAAATTCACTATCTAGGGGAGATTGGGACTGAAGGGCCGTATATCATCTTAAAATTGCCTCCCGATGAGATTTGAGCTAACAGTTTGGTGTCAGAAAAGTGGGTTCTGCCATAACACAGTATGGGGTAAGTAATTCTATTTTTTATTTATTACCACTCTATACTGTCAGAGCAGATAAATGGTACCCAGTTAACCGTTATTTTTAGAGCCTCCCAGGAATCTGATATTCCTAAAGATAAGATGGGGTCTGATACTCCAGGGTCTGAAGCCCCAAAATTAAGATGGGGTCTGATACTCCAGGGTCTGAAGCCCCAAAGATAAGATGGGGTCTAATATCCCAGGGTCTGAAACCCGGTTACAAAGCAGTACTGTGTGTGATAGTGAATTCTCCCTATAAACATTGTATATTTGTATAGACATTAGAGTGTATGTTTAGTCGTTATATAAGATTGCATGCCAGTGTATAGATGTATGTGGAGATTGTATGTGATATTAAGCTGAGCTTGAAGGTATACACTTGCCCACCAAGGATAGTTAACAGAAAACCATAAATTGGGTGTATATAAATCTGATTAGAAAGACGCAGGAAACCACATAAGTTGGGAAACTAGGTTTTCCAATAAAGTCTAAATACTGACCTCACCATCCCTATACATATATATATATATATATATATATATATATATATATATATATATATATATATATATATATATATATATATATATATATATATAAACCTTCAAACTCAGCTGATCTCACTTTGTGTTCTGAGCTTAAGATAATGGGAAATTCTCAAGGTAAGGAGAATCCCGAGGAAATAATGAAATTTACGTTTAGTAAAATTGTATGAAAATTGTATTGTGTATGGGCAACATTAGATCCATGAATCGTTATGTTGTGTTCATTTTAACACTGTTCCTAAAGGAGCTGTATCAGCAAAGCATTTCATAACACTGAATGAATACTGGTTGCATAATGATTTGTTTTGTGTTTATTACTTATGTTTTAAAGTGATGTGTTTTTGCCACGAGTACAACAAAAAAGGTAACAAATCCGTACTATGCTGGTCATGGCAGCTTTTAGAAGCAAGAAAATATATTTGGTGTGTAAAGTGTGACCTTAAGGACTAAAATATCATTGAGGTTTTGTGTCACCGACTTTTTTTTATCACTGACTTTTTAAAAAAACAAAAATTTTTGGTGCCTTTTTTTAGCACACAAACCCCCCCTTTCCCGTCTGTGACACAAGGAATTGAAAGGGAGACGTACAGATTATTATAGAAAACATGCCGGTATTTGTGGTGTCTAGAATTTGACTTTAACCTAGCTAATTGTGAGAGTTTGTGTGCTCTGAAGTTTGTAGTCACAGTTGCTGACAGCCCACGACCCCCCTCCTTTCTAGTCAGATCTGTGAGTGTATTGTCATACAAATTGCCTGGTAATTCATTAAAGTGAAAGGTGGGATCTCTGTAATATTGAATTGAGATGTGTATTCACTAACACGTGTTTTGTTTTCCAGAGAGACAGTTCTAAAGAGTGTCCTTGTGGAGAGGTATTGTGATTTGTGAATACATGGTACCACCTAAATGTTTATTTTTGAGCTGCTCATTTTTTTAACCATGGTGAACAATAATAATTTTTTTCTTTATGGTATACCATAACAAAAAATATAGAAATCCACGTGGTAATAATTAATTTGACGTCAACAATTTTGGTATTAGAGAAGTACACTGTTAGGAAGGAAAATGTTTGACATGCTTACTATATGCTAAATTCCTCTAACCGTTGGTTTATTTTTAGGAGGAAAAGTAAAATGTTTTGTTACTAAACCTTTCTTGATGCTTACTTCTCAGATAAATTTAATTTGAGACTTTCAGAACGAAGGATCACAGCCTTCAACGACAACTCAACCTTATGGGAGTATTGTTTACAAATTGTTTTTTTTCTGATTGATTAGACTGTTTTTATGGGTGTTAGAAAGTTCTTATTTATTGGGTGTCAGATATTTGATGTGTTCTAATTTGACATATATGAGCTCTGGCATTAATGAGGTACCATGCCTTAGATAATTAAGCACCTCTTGTCTTATAAAAATTTTCCTTTATTATATTGTGAGAAAAAAAAATAGGATGGAGTTGGATAAATTGTTGCTCTATTATTACACCTATAGTGTGCTAAGAATTATAATGAATTTATGCCAGCGTTACTACTTTGATATTGTAAGTAGGGATGATCGAACTTTTGAAAAGTTCGGTTCGGCCAGAACATCCGAACTTCACAAAAGTTCGGCCCGGATTTCAGAACCGCATTGAAATCAATGGGACCCGAACTTCGGTAATCAAAAAACACAATTTTTAAGCCCTAAAACCCAATAAATGCCCCTAAAAAGTCCCTAGGGTTCTGGGGCATGCCCCATTAACTATTAATCACACAAAAAAGTTCTTAAAAATTGTCATTTTTGAAAAAAAAGCCAATTATTGAAAAAAAAAAAAGAGAGAGATTTCTTGATTTTGACTTTGGATTTAGTATCTGGGGGTCTAAAAATTGTACATGTGAAGTTTCAGCTCTGTAGCATGTCCAGAACCATGAAAAAAAAAAAAAAAAAGATAATTTTTCAGTAGAACAGGGATGTGGGACCCTCCTTTTACACCTATAATCTTTTTTTTCTGGTTCTGGACATGCTACAGAGCTGAAACTTCACAGGTACACCTTTTAGACCCCCCCAGACACAAAATCACACAAAAAAGTTCTTAAAAATTGTCATTTTTGATTAAAAAAAAGCCAATTATTGAAAAAATTAAAAAAAAAAAAAAAAAAAGAGATTTTTGATTTTTACTTTGGATTTCAGATCTGGGGGGTCTAAAAAGTGTACATGTGAAGTTTCAGCTCTGTAGCATGTCCAGAACCATAAAAAAAAGATCATTTGTATTAGAACACTTTCAGCTCAGGGGGTTGGCTTCTCTTCTCGGTTTTCACACCTTGCCGGTTTAATAGAAGGCATTTTTTTGGGTTCTTTGCAGTCAGGAAAAACATCTGAACTTGTGTATAGTGGTACTGTGCACAAGTTCTGATGTTTTGCCTGCCTCCAAAAACTCCCAAAAAATGCCAGCAAAAACACACCTGGGCATTTTTTTTTTTTTGACGCTAAAGTTTTTTTGGGCATTTTTTGGGGTTCTTTTGAGGCAGGCAAAACATCTGAACTTGTGTATAGTGGTATACATACACACATAATTATATGTATATAGACACCTAGCCATATATAGGTGTGATAGTAGCAGAAATATATTACTGTAAATGATTTCATTAGCGCAAGCATATATTTCTGCTACTATCACACCTATATATGTCTAGGTGTGTATATAAATATATGTATGTGTGTATATACACCACTATACACAAGTTCAGATGTTTTGCCTGCCTCAAAAGAACCCCAAAAAATGCCAAAAAAAACGCTAGCGTCAAAAAAAAAAAAATGCCCAGGTGTGTTTTTGCTGGCATTTTTTGGGGGTTTTTGGAGGCAGGCAAAACATCTGAACTTGTGCACAGTACCACTATACACAAGTTCAGATGTTTTTCCTGACTGCAAAGAACCCAAAAAAATGCCTTCTATTAAACTGGCAAGGTGTGAAAACCGAGAAGAGAAGCCAACCCCCTGAGCTGAAAGTGTTCTAATACAAACAATCTTTTTTTTTATGGTTCTGGACATGCTACAGAGCTGAAACTTCAAATGATCAATTTCTCTATAGCGGTCACCCTGCTATGGAAGGGTTTTGTCACCCTTCCATAGCAGTCACTGTCAGTTAACCCTACACTACACTACGGTCCCTTTACACTTAACACTTTCCCTACAGAAACTAAATTTTTGAAGCTAACTTAAGTGTAAAGGAGCACTCTAACTACACTAGATATCCCTTTCCTCACACTAAAAATAGCTAAATGACACTTTGTAACACATTAGAACAGAACAGCATTCCACTCTCTTCCATGTCCAGTATAACAATGCTAGGAATTTGGCGGGGGCGATCTTATATACTGGGGGGCGTATTCACTAATGATTGGTCTAGGGACCCCCTAGTCACTCCAATCACATTCCTAGCATTCTCCTGCCCCCTCAATTGGCTTTTGCTAATGGTTCTGGTCCAATCACAGGCTTTTAAAGCCCATTTCCTGAAGCATTGCATTTTGGTCGGTTCTGGTTGCCGAATTCCGAACTTTTTGGGCAAAAAGTTCTAAATTCGGCCGAACCTCGAACACCCAATGTTCGGGCCGAACCGATGGTGGACCCGAACCGTTCGATCATCCCTAATTGTAAGATTTAAACTTTAAGGCAAGGTAACCTCCTGTGGTGAATTCAATTAGTTGCATGGATAGCAAAGCCATCTCTTTTCATTCTAAGGTGACTCATTGCCCAGGCTTTGCATATAAATGGTCCTTGAAGTCAGATCCTGTGTCTCCAAGGCTATTTGGTTTCAATTTCCTGTTCGGTGTCACTGAGCAATTGTGCAAACCCTTATAAATTTATGTTTGCATGAGGACTTACTTCTAGCTGTTTTGTGTGTCTATGTGTCCATGTACACAAGACAGCTTGAATTTTACTCCCTGCTGTTCAGTGATCACAGCATCTTAGCCATGCAAGGGATTCTCGGTTGTCTATTGGCCTTTAGTTCTAGGTAGCTGCCTGCTTGGGTGAGTCAGAGGACTGCAAGCAAACCCATCTCCACCGTTGGAGAATACAAGGCAGTTCAACCCCTCTAAGGGCCCTCACCATTGTTGCATGTGTGGACATGCTGTGTTCTCCCAAAATAGTGCCATTAGGTATCCTTCCTGTCTTAAAATTGCCTGCCTTCCTGTAAGCCCTAAACCCCAGTGCTGAATGGTTCTTACTAGCATTTATTTTGCCGCCTGCCTGTAAGGCCAGAAGCCCAGTGCCGCAATATACTCCTGCCATTCTTGTAAAACTTGTATTCTTGTCTCTGTACTTACCTGCTATTCTTGCTAAAGTCAGAATGACTCCAGACCCTTCCCAACCCCATGAATCCATTAATTCTCATATCTAGAGATTTTGCAAGAGGAATATGTGGCAGAATTAATCGGAAAATTAAACAGTGATTATGGTGATATTTCGCTCTCGTTTCGTTTGCCAACAGGTGCACCAACCCACCCATTCAAGCCTGGAGACAGACGGAAGCCCCACCCCTGGACCCCACGACTGCGGACTGGAGATTGTGACGAGCACCAGCCCCACCCCTGGACCCCACGACTGCGGACTGGAGATTGTGACGAGCACCAGCCCCACCCCTGGACCCCACGACTGCAGACTGGAGATTGTGATGAGCACCAGCCCCACCCCTGGACCCCACGACTGCGGACTGGAGATTGTGACGAGCACCAGCCCCACCCCTGGACCCCACGACTGCGGACTGGAGATTGTGACGAGCACCAGACGAATTACCGGAGATTGTGACGAGCACCAGACGAATTCCAGTTGGATCGAGACAGACGCAAGCTTAGCACTAGTAGCCACTGTCTGGTTACTTGCAACATGTGCTCACCACCCGGAGAACCTCTCCTCATTTTGCCCTTCGTCACCCCAGGAAAGGAGAGAGACGTGAGACATTCATGTCTCCACTTTACAGTTGAAGTCAAGCCTATTGGACACAAAGGACATTGTTTTACGCTGTAGCTGCCAGGGATTTAGTCTGACCGCTCTGATGATACGAGGGTCGAAAGGGAATTTTTTCCTCCCATTGAATGTGGGGGTTTATTTTTGCCCTTTCCTGGCAAAGGCTTTAGGAGATGTTGAAAATTCACATGCTATAGTCAACAGGTGGTATGTGCTGCCATGGTCTATTTGTAGTGACTTTATTGCCATAATATGGAGTTTGGATTTTTCAGGCCATAGATTCTTGCAAGCTATGACCCTCCCCATTGAACATGTCTGTTTTGATTTGATAGAATTCTAAGAAGTTATATCCCTATGTGCACACAACCAAGTCACCAGCCTACATACACTTTAGAATATAATGTCACCTGTTTTGTGCAAGTCAGTTACCAATAATATGACATGCACTCATACAATAACACAACCCAGGTATGTCAAGAATGTCCAGCTCATTCATAGTTGGACATATATCCCAGGAGGGCACATAGTGCTATTCACAGACTCTAAGTGATCCCACCTTTATGAATAAAGTTGGGATCAAAGGTTGGGTTGAAAGAGTGTATCAACATGCCTTACTAAAATATTATATTTCATATTACATTTCAGCTAGGGCTCATTCTACGATGGAATGTGGGCACTTGCTAATGTCATTAACGAGCCAGACTAACACTCCTTCATACACCCTGGACATCAGACAGCTGTATTTTGCATATAGATGACAAGAAGTTGACATGTTAAACACCTTTCCATTCATTCATTTGAACACTTGACAGTTGGATATTTTGCATAGAGATTACTGACACCACCCATAAACAATTGACAATTGCTTACATTAACACATCAGACAAGCTGAACACAGACGGATCGACTCTCCCACAAAACACAGATTCAGATACAAGACACCTCATATTGACACAGATGCATAGGGAAAACAAAAGCCTTTCATGTCTTGTTTCTGTGAGATATGTCCTATTGTTAAATTGACTCATGAATTGTAACCAGTTTCAAGCAGTTTTTGCCGCCCAAATATCCTTTAAATGTGTGAGAGAAACTTGAAATAAACAGTTGTGTCTGCGCTAAGCTTGAGTGCTATGTGTTGTCACACCTCCTGGCCAGACGAGAGAAAATTCACTATCTAGGGGAGATTGGGACTGAAGGGCCAGATATCATCTTAAAATTGCCTCCTGACGAGATTTGAGCTAACAGTTAGTGAGTGGGAAAGTCGAAGTTACGCTGCAGCGCTGACAGTCGAGCAGCAGCAGGGTGAGAACGCCGAAAGTGCGCACAGACGGCCCGCACTTTCTGCAGCAGCTCTGACATATCGGGGTAATTTCTAAGGAACCTCTGCACCACCAAATTCAGAACATGTGCCAGGCAAGGGATGTGTGTCAACTAGGCCCAGAGCTGCTAGAAGATTTCGCCCATTATCGCACACCACCAGGCCGGGCTTGAGGCTCACTGGCACCAACCACTCATCGGTCTGCTGTTCAATGCCCCTCCACAACTCCTGCGCGGTGTGTGGTTTTTTCCCCCAAAAAGGCAGGTTTTAAAACTGTCTGCTGTCGTTTACCCCTGGCTGTACTGTAGAGGATGAGGAAGCAGAGCAGGAGGAGTTAGGAACAGGAGGTAAACTGAAGCGCACTGCAATCCTCGGTGGTGGAAGGACATGCGCCAAACTGCTATCTGCCTCTGGCCCAGCTGCCACTGCATTTACCAGGGGGGTGTTAGGGAGATATAACGTCCCTGACCATGCTTACTGGTTCACGTATCCATAGTTAGGTGGACCTTGCCACAGATGGCATTGCACAGTGCACACCTGATTTTGTCACCCACTTGGTTGTGCAGGGAAGGGATGGCTTGCCTGTAAAAGTAGAGGCGGCTGGGCACGACGTACTGTGGGACAGCCACCGCCATAAGGCTTTTAAAACTCTGCGTCTTCACCAGATGGAATGACAAAATTTCAAAGGCCAGGAATTTTGAAATGCTGGCATTCAGGGCCAGGGATCATGGGTGGGTGGGGGGGGTACGTCCTCTTCCGCTCCAGTGTTTGGGAGATGAACGCTTCCACGGGACATTGTGGAGATGGTTGTTGGTGACCCAGGTGGTGGTGTTGCTGGCAGATCCTCTGTTTGCGGGGGGGCAGGTGCTGGTCTCACTACAGAGGTGGATGAAGAGGCCGAGACTGCAGCAGAAGAGGAAGCAGGAGGAGCCAGAGACCTTTCTTGGTTTTTGAGGTGTCTACTCCACTGCAGCTCGTGCTTTGCACTTAGATGCCTGGTCATGCAGGTTGTGCTCAGGTTGAGAAGGTTTATGCCTCGCTTCAGGCTCTGATTGCACAGTGTGCAAACCACTCATGTCCTGTCATCATCACATTGTCTGAAGAACTGCCACACTAGGGAACTCCTTTGAGCTGGCTTTGGTGTGCTTGGCCCCTTGCTGCGTTGGGCAGTAGCAGGCGTAGTGTCTAGGGCACGGCCGCTCCGCTTTTGCACCCTGCTCCCTCTTCTGCTGTGCTGGTGGCTCTGTGCGACCACCGCCTCTTCCTCCAAACTACTCAGGTCACCTGCATGACGTTCATTCCATGTGGGGTCGAGGACCTCATCGTCCTTCATCATCTTCCACGCAGTCTTCACCCCTGCATCCCTTGTCAATCTGCACAATTCGGAAATCCGCAGCAGTTGGCACCTGTGTTTCGTCATCATCCGAGACGTACTGCGATGGTCCTCCCATGTGCTCCTCTTGAGACAGAAGTGGTTGGGCATCGGTGCACTCAATCTCTTCCACTTCTGGGGCAGGGCTAGGTGGATGGCCCTGGGAAACCATGCTAAGAGAGTCATCAAAAAGAAGAGACTGCTGCATGACTTGGGGCTCAGACTGCTTGGCTGATTTGCAAGGGGGTGAGGTGAAAGATTGATGGACATCAGCTGCAGGTGCCAACTCTGACCTTTCAGCAGAAGACTGCGTGGGAGACAATGTGAAGGAACTGGAGGCACTGTCAGCAATCCAATCTACTATCGCCTGTACTTGTTCTGGCCTCAACATTTGTAGAGGCGCATTAGGCCCTGCCAAATACTGCTGTAAGGTTCTGTCGCCTACTCGCAGCTTAGAAAGGTGTTTCACTTGTGCGTGTAGCTGGCATAGATCGACCATGTCCTCTCCTTGCAACAGGAGCTCCACCAGCAGCACCACGACCCAGCACTAACATGGTGGAGCAGTATGTGTGCACACGCCTAGATGTACTGAATGACGGGTCTGCCCCCTTCAACTTCTGTGTCTCCAAATTGGGCACGTGGCCTGAGCTTACCCTTTACGCCTTGGAGGTGCTGGCCTGCCTGCCCCCAGTGTATTATCTGAACGTGTATTTAGCACGGCTGGGGGCGTTATCACAGACAAGCGCAGCCGCCTGTCTAGAGCCAATGTGGACAAGTTAATTAAAATGAACCAGGCATGGATCCCACAGGACTTGTCCGTACCTTGTGCAGAATAGAAATGTATACCGGCCTTACCCATTGTTGTATTTTTGATCTTTCTCACTCTTTTTGGGGTGTACCCTAATTTAAAAAGAAATAAAATTAAAAACAAAAACCAGTGTTGGCTACCTCGTCCTCCTCCACCGCCGCTTCCACCTGCACCCCCACATCCACCACCACCTCAACCTCCTACTCCATATGGGCCTCGTCCTCCTCCTACATCATTCAAGATGATTTTTTTTTATTTTTCAGTTTTTTATGCTATTTTAAGTTATTTCCCTATCCCCATTTGTTTGCAGAGCACTTGCCATGCTCTTAAGATGAGTTTGCAGCCCTCTAGCCCTTTCCATGTTTGTTTAAGGGGCATTTTAGTGCTCAAAAGTTTTTTTTTTTTTTTAGTTCCTACAGTAACCAGGCTCAAAGCAAGGTGGAATCTATTCTGTGGCCCTGCAGCGACAAATGGTAGGTTCCCATATAAACACTTAAGCGAGTTGTGAGCTTTTATCATAACGCCACACATTTTTGTGGACCCAATGTTAAGCTGCTAAATTAGTTTCATAAATGAGTTATGAACTGTTATAACGCATGGGCTTGGGTTTAGCCACCCATTGGTGGTTCCCAGGTTCTGGGGTCTGAGAGTGAAAGCTCTAGTTCAGTTTGAGATCTCTGGAGGAGACTGAGCTCCTAGGGTGTGGCTTGACCCCCTCCTTGTGATTCGGTATAGACACTGTTGCTTGCCCTGCCCTTTTATACCGGAAAACGTGGTTGGCTTCTTTCACATGTGCTTTCCCTGAAGGTTTCCGGTTTCTAGGGGTTCTTTCTGCAAAGGGGGTGGATGACAGTTCTAGGATTTCACTCTCTGATCCCTCTTGGGATGTCTATGGAAAGCTTGGGCCTTGGGTCTCGCTCTCTGGAAGTAAAAGGTCTGCTGTTCTTAGATGGTCCAAACTTTCTGTTCTGATCTGTGATTGAGAAACTCGGGTGGCCAATGGGCTTCTCTGTAGCTGAGGACTTGAGGATTGGGTCAATCTCAGTCCTTGCTGGATCGGGGGGGGGGGGGGTGAGTGCCCAGTCCTTCGAGAAGGCCAGGGCTAGGACGGGTTCACTTTTTTTTGCCCTTTGCTGAGTCCAGGAGCTCAATCATAGCTCATAATTGGAATGGGAGGATTATCTTTGACTGCACATCCTTCTTCCTGGGAATACAGAGTCTCGTTCTTAGGGATGGTTCTTTGTCTTTCTTGGTTCGAGTATGAGGGCACCATACTAGTCAACAAATACTTTGGCCAGACCAACACTGACATTCTCTCTCTATTCTTGGGTCAGACTTTTGGTATTGCTAGAATCCTTTTCCTCTTAGGGGGAGAAGGGTTTTACACATGCCACTCCCACAAATGGCAACACGTCAACCATTTCATTGGCTGACTTCACACAAAGGTTTAAACGGTCATTGATTTTTAATATATTATAAAGCTTTACTGCTTGTTCACACCTAATGAAAATTAAATTTGCTGTTGTGGTCACCATACTGAAATAAAAACACCTTTGTGGCTTTGTTGGAGTCAATAAGGTTTGCTTTTCTGTCTGTTTGAAAGACTGAACTGTCTACTACAATTTTGGTGAGTATCTAAAGTGCTTACATAGTTACATAGTTACATAGTTACATAGTTAGTGAGGTTGAAAAAAGACACAAGTCCATCCAGTTCAACCCATGATGCGTGTGTGTTTGCTTTTAACCGTACATTGTGTACCCCTGTATGTTGTGGTCTTTAAGGTGTACATCTAATAGTTTTTTGAAACTATCTATGCTCCCCGCTGATACGACTGCTTGTGGAAGAGAATTCCACATCCTTACCGCTCTTACAGTGAAGAACCCCTTACGCACTTTAAGGTTAAACCGCCTTTCCTCAAGTTTTAGTGAGTGGCCACGTGTCTTATTGTATTCCCTTTCTCTGAATAGTTTGTTCCTTATGCTAGGGTCGCCAGTACAGTATTTGTACATTGATATCATATCCCCCCTCAATCGTCTCTTCTCCAGAGAGAATAGGTTCAGTGCTTGTAGTCTTTCCTCATAGCCGATGTCCTCCATTCCCCTAATTATTTTTGTTGCCCTCCTCTGGACTTTCTCCAGTTCCAGCACATCCTTCCTGCGGACCGGTGCCCAGAACTGGACAGCATACTCCAGATGTGGCCGGACCAGAGTCTTGTAGAGCGGGAGAATAATCTCTTTATTTCTGGAGTGAATCCCCCTTTTTATACATCCCAGTATTCTGTTGGCTTTGCTTGCGGCGGCTTGGCATTGCATGCCACTGCCAAGCCTGTTGTCTACCAGTACCCCCAAGTCCTTTTCCATCCTAGACTCACCCAGAGGTTCACCCCCTAGTGAATAGCTTGCTTTCTGGTTTCTGGCACCCAAGTGCATTACTTTACATTTTTCTACATTAAACCTCATCTGCCATGTGGTTGCCCACCCCGTTATTTTGTTCAGGTCTGCTTGCAAGATTTCCACATCCTGCATAGAAGATATTGGCATGCCTAATTTAGTATCATCTGCAAATACTGAGATTGTACTAGATATCCCCTCCTCTAGATCATTTATGAATAAATTAAACAGGATTGGTCCCAGGACAGAACCCTGGGGGACCCCACTTTCCACACCCGCCCAATCCGAGTACTCCCCATTAATCACCACCCTCTGGACTCTCCCCTGGAGCCAGGTCTCTATCCAGGTACTCACCTTATGATCCATACCTACCTTCCTTAGTTTGTACAGTAAGCGTTTGTGAGGAACGGTGTCAAAGGCCTTTGCGAAGTCCAGATACACCACATCCACAGGCTTACCTTTATCTAGGTGGCAGCTCACTTCATCGTAGAAGGTTAACAGATTGGTTTGGCACGAACGATTTTTCATGAATCCATGCTGATTTCTACTTATAATACCATTTTCATTACTAAAGTCTTGTATGTGGTCCCTTATCATCCCCTCCAAAATTTTGCAGACTACTGATGTTAGGCTGACCGGCCTATAGTTACCCGGGATATATCTCGGCCCCTTTTTAAATATTGGTACCACGTTGGCTTTTTTCCAATCAGCTGGCACCATACCCGTCTGTAAACTATCCTTAAAGATCAAGAATAATGGTCTGGCAATCACCTGGCTGAGCTCATTAAGAACCCTCGGGTGCAAGCCATCCGGTCCCGGGGATTTATTTATGTTAAGTTTCTCTAGTTTAGCTCTAAGTCTATCCTCTGTTAGCCATGGCGGCACTTCCTGAGGTGTATTATTTAGTTCGGCCTTACAAGCGGGTTTCGTGTAGCCCCCCGATTCCTTTGTGAAGACTGAAGAAAAGAAATTATTTAACACTTCCGCCTTTTCTCTGTCCTCAGTGGCCATTTTTCCTTTATCATCTTTTATGGGGCCAATGTGCTCTGGCCTGGCTTTCTTACTGTTTATATACTTAAAGAACTTCTTGGGGTTCTTTTTGCTCTCCTCCGCTATATGTCTCTCGTGTTCTATTTTAGCCGCCCTGATTTCATCTTTACATTTCTTATTACACTCTTTGTAGTGCTTAAATGCTGCCAATGACCCCTCAGTCTTGTATTTTTTGAAGGCCTTTTCTTTAGCTCTAATATACATTTTAATGTTGGAGTTTAGCCACCCAGGGTTTAGTTTTGCTCTTTTAAATTTATTTCCCTGTGGAATGCACTGGCCCACTCCCTTGTTAAGTATGCTCTTGAAGCACTCCCATTTTTCCCCCGTGTTCTTTGTTCCCAGGGTTCTATCCCATTTGATATTTTCTAGCAGCGAGCGCAGTTTAGGGAAATTGGCTCTTGTGAAATTCAGCGTCCTTATATTACCCTTGTGTTTCCTATTACTGTAATTAATACTGAAACCAATTGACCTATGGTCACTGTTCCCTAAGTTGTCCCGTATTTCTATATCCGTGAGCAGGTCTGTATTGTTGGTAATCAGTAGGTCAAGTACCGCATTGCTTCTTGTCGGTGCATTCACCATCTGACCCATGAAATTGTTTTGCAAAACATTTAGGAACTGCCGAGCCTTGGCTGAATGCGCGGTTCCTTCTGCCCAGTCTATATCTGGATAATTAAAGTCCCCCATTATAATGACATTTCCCATCCTTGCTGCCAATCCTATCTGTAACATGAGGTCCGCCTCACCCTCCTCCCTCTGGTTGGGGGGCCTATAGCATACGCCCAATATTACCTTCCCCGCCGTGCCTTCCCTTTGAAGCTCTACCCATAGGGATTCTGCCTCGTCCATAGCTCCATTATTAATATCATCCCTCATATTTACCTGTATACTGTTCTTAATATACAAACATACCCCTCCCCCTTTTTTACTTTCTCTATCTCTGCGATAAAGGGAATACCCCTGAATGGACGCCATCCAGTCATGAGAGCTGTCAAACCAAGTCTCAGTTATCCCCACAAAATCTAAGTCCTCCTCAAATATCAGCAGCTCCAGCTCTCCCATCTTGTTGGCCAGGCTTCTGGCATTGGTATACAAACCTCGTAATTTTGATCGGTTATATTTATCCTCTTTTGATGTTTTTAGGCTGCTCTCTTGATTTTTCCCCGTACCCACCCTGGGTATAGGAGCTCCGCACACCCTATCGCTAATGCCCCCATTTCTGCCCTCTGAAACTTGCTTTCCACTGGGTAATTCTACATCTGTACCCTCCCCCCATTCCCTAGTTTAAAAGCCCCTCTAACTTTTCGGCCATCCTCGCACCCAGTACGGCTGCACCCACCCCATTTAGGTGCAATCCGTCCCTACCAAAGAGCCGGTGACCGACTGAGAAGTCGGCCCAGTTCTCCAGGAACCCGAAACCCTCCTTACTACACCAGCTCCTCAGCCACTCGTTAACTTCCCTAATCTCCCGCTGCCTCTCTGGTGTGGCTCGAGGTACAGGTAGTATTTCGGAAAATATTACCTTGGAGGTCCTAGTCCTCAACTTAGCGCCTAAGTCCCTGAAATCGTTTAGGACTCTCCGTCTTCCTCTGCCTATGTCATTGGTACCCACGTGTACCATGACAGCTGGGTCTTCCCCAGCCCCACCCAATAATCTGTCCACCCGATCCGCTATGTGCCGAACCCGAGCGCCCGGCAAACAACAGACTGTTCGGCGCACACGGTCTTGGTCACAGATTACACTGTCTGCCCTTCTAATGGTTTACAATTTCTGTGTTTTTATGGGGTTCTCATGCCTACATTTATTTTGTAGCTTCATAGGTGCCCATCAAGGCTGAACTATGGCAACACTGTGAACGGATGAAAAACTGGAGGTATGTATCAAATTTGATTTATAAAGGCTGTAATCTATGGGACAATTTAAGTGTAATGTGCTTTCATAGCATGTGTTTAATGGAGTTGTAAAGTCAGAAGGTTTTTTATCTTAATGCATTCTTAGCATTAAGATCAAAAACTTCTGTGTGTAGCAGCCTCCCCAGCACCCCCTAATACTTACCTGAGGTCCTTCTCTGACCAGCGATGTCAATGAGGCCATTGGGCACTCTTCCTCCTGATTGGATGGGACACAACCGTGGCGCCATTGGCTCCCATGGCTGCCAGTCAGGAGAGAGAGGGAGCAGGGCCGAACGGCAGCCTCATGTCAATGGGGACACTGAGCTGCAGCTTGGTTCGGGTGCCCTCCGTAGCAAGCTGCCTGCTGTGGGGGCACTCGACCGGAGGGAGGAGCAAGGAGCAACAAAGAGGGACCCAAGAAGAGGAGGATCTGGGCTGCTCTGTGCCAAACCAACTGCACAGAGGAAGGAAGTATAACCTCTTTATGTGTGTGTGTGTATGTATGTATATGTGTATATGTATGCATGCATGTGTATATGGGTGTGTGTGTGTATGTATATGTATATATATGTATATATATATATGTGTGTGTGTGTGTGTGTGTGTGTGTGTGTGTGTGTGTGTGTGTGTGTGTGTGTGTGTGTGTGTGTATATATATATATATATATATATATATATATATATATTCACAACATTTTACAATCACTTTAAGTATCATTCATTTTATTTTTTTCTCTTCCCATGATTAACACTACTAAAAAGCTGGTGTCTATCCTGAAGCACTTCCTCAGTCTAGTTGGGCTACAATAAACCAGTGTTCGCCAAACTGAGGCCTGGGTCGAATGTGATCCTTTGCTTACCTTATCTGGGCTTTGAAGTATAATTCCTGCTACTGACTCAATGGGGCAGTATTTTGTTCCACATGAAGTGGGGCATAATTCCTTCCACTTACAACAAACATGTAGCACTATTTCTCCCAACTATTTCTCCCCCTAATACCGAAGGATCTGGCATGGTTTACACTCATTCCGCCCCCCCCCCCCCCCCCCCAAAGCCTCAAGGACCATAAACTGGCCCTTTAAAAATTGGAGACCAGGGGGGGCGTGGCGACCGGAGCTGCTGATGGCTGCCTGAAGCGTTAGCTCTGTACCACCGACAGGGACCGAGGCTCAGCACGGACTTCCCGCTTCACAGAACGGCAGTTTTTTTAACTGCTTAAGTGCCACCTATACCCGTTATCATGACCTGCCGCAGAAGATAGGCTCCCCGGATCTCTAAAATGGACATCATTACCAGGCCCCACGGAGCCGGAATTCCACAAAATGGCGGCGGCCGACCCCTGCAATCATCCTCTTCTTCCTCCACATTTGTGCCTCGAAACAATCCTCATCCATCTTACCAGGTTGGAAATCCAGATAGTGAGGGCTCCTCTGGGTCCTCATCCCCAGGATCCCCATCATCCAGAAGCCCTGCTAAAAATAAGCCACGGATCATATCCCCAGCTAAACAGGGACAGGATTTAAACAGGGAGATGAGCTACCCACAGCCTCCAAGATCAGGCCCAGTACTACCACATCAAGACCCCTTTGATTCTTTCCCTACAGAGGGACACCCAATATCTGATGTAATGCTCAACGATATGCTGCATTCCCTCAGATCATCACTACACACTGACATGAGCTTCATGAAATGCACAGTATGGGTGACAGAATTATCACAGTGGAAAATTCCCTAAGCAATCAGGCCTTATCCTTTAATACAATGGTGGAGGCACATAACCAGCATTCTGATGATATACTGTGGTTAAAAGACCACAGTATACCTGACCTAGAAGATAGGTCCAGACGAAATAATCTCAAATTAAGGGGGATCCTGAAATCAGTACAACCCAACCAACTAGAACAATATGCAACCCGATTGTTCTCGTCCCTGGTTCCTAATCTGTCAGAAAATGACCTAGCGATAGACAGAATTCACAGGATCCCTAAACCAGCTTTCTTAGCTGCAGAAGTACCGAGAGATGTACTGCTCCGGATCCACTTTTTTCAAACCAAAGAAAAAATAACGTCAGCTTTTCACAAAAATGCTGACCTTCCCGCGGAATTCACTAATCTGCAAATTCTACCTGATCTGTCCAGATACACTTTGCAGAAAAGAAAAAACCTAGCAACCATTACTAAGGAATCATAAAATTCTGCATAAATGGAAACATCCAGCGTCCCTTTCCATCACCTACAATGGAACTACTACCACAATCACATCCCCAGAAAAAGGTCTCACCTTACTTCAAAAATGGGGTATTCCCCCCCCCCGAAAACCCTCCTCATCGTTCCACCACTCCGCTGCCTACGGATGGTGAAAGGCAATTATTCACCAGGAAAAAAAACAGGAAAACAGAAGCCCAATTAAATTCTTACCAATCCTTCCTTCCATCAACATGGTCCCCGGCCTATGGAATAAGAATTCTCCTTATGGCCCTCTTTCCACACTTTATATCAACTATTTCAGTTGATCCCGGACCCCTCAAATGGTCCTTTTTTTACTCCCTCTATGCAATTCCCTTTTTTCTAACATTTGTTTTGTTTTCTCCAGTGTCTAATAGTCCATGTAAAGACATACAGAGCCCCATTTTACTGCATACTAAGTGCACCATTCAATCATTGAAACCATTTACCTCTGCAGCAAAGTCTCAGAAAGATCTTTATCACCTATCAAGATGCCCTTTAAATGTATTTCGATAAATGCCAATGGCCTTAATCATCCAGCCAAAAGGTTTGCTCTTTGGAAAGAGGTGAAAACCTCACATGCAGACATTGTGTCGGTCCAAGAGACTCATTTTCAAACCTCTAACCATCCCAAGTGTACCCATAAGGACTTTCCCCACATCTACCTAGCAACGTCCTGTACCAAAAACAAAGGAGTTCTACTAGCGATTAAGAACACCATCACATTACAAACCAATGATCTTGTGATCGACCCAGACGGGCGCTACATTAGCGTGACTGGAAAATTCAATGATCTTCCAATGACTCTGGTCTCACTTTATGCGCCCAACATGCACCAGTTGCGTTTCCTTTGTAGATTGCTTAAAACCATAGACAAGGTGAAGTATGGTATCTTTTGATGTGCGGAGACTTTAATATAATGCCTAACCCAGAGATGGATTCATCTTCATCTCCGAGTGGACAAAGAATCTCTCTCCAAAAGTTACTCCACAAAGAGAACCTGTATGATGTCTGGAGATGCCTCAGAAAAGGACTATACCTTTTTACTCATCCACACACCATGCATACTCTAGAATAGACCTGTTTATCACAGACTGGCACCTCCTGGGAAGGACCTCATCAGCGGTTATCAAGGACATCACATAGTCAGACCATGTGGTGATTGAGCTAACCGTTGATGAGGGGATCCCTAGAGGTGCGACCCCTGTGTGGCGTTGTAATGTTAGAAATCTACAATCTAATGCATGTGGTAAACATATCTCCCAACACCTACATGAATTCTTCCAGATTAACTTTCCATCAGTGTCAGACCCATGGAGCCTCTGGGGAGC
This sequence comes from Pelophylax lessonae, assembly GCF_965119305.1. Taxonomy (NCBI): domain Eukaryota; kingdom Metazoa; phylum Chordata; class Amphibia; order Anura; family Ranidae; genus Pelophylax; species Pelophylax lessonae. The sequence continues at coordinate 425,538,584 of NC_138768.1, read as the reverse complement.
CCATAAAGTTTATATGAGAGGAATCTGTATTCAACAAAACTCCAAACTGAAAAAATTATATAACAAAAAACTCACACATACCCTATCCCAAATCCATGATCTTGAGACAAAAAATAAACTACCAGACCCTTCCGTCGCCAACACTCTAACAAATCTTAGATATCAACTCCGTTCCATATTATTAGAAAAGCATGATATACAACTTGGGATACTAAAACTAACCTATAATGCACAGGCGAATAAAGCAGGCAAAATCCTAGCAAATAGAATTAAAGCACGACAATCCAAATCCAAAATTTCCCATCTGACCCATCCCCTATCTACACATAAAATAACACACCCACAAAATATAGCGGATACATTTTCAAATTACTACCACTCTCTTTATAACCTAGACTCTGACCCTACAACTTGTAAACTTAGTATTTCTGTCATATCCGCTTTTTTGGACAGTCTTAATGCGGAGTTCCGGCCACAAAATCGACATAATCGATTTTGTGGCCATCCGCTTTCTTTTCCTCACCTGAAACAGAAATGGATTGTTAGGATTTTTTTTTTTTTTTTTACTTACCTTGTTATTGTAGAAAGATATACTCCCCTTTCTTCCACTTCCTCCCTCGGCGGCCGCGGCCTACGCCGTCACTTCCGGTTTGCAATGATTCCTGGGAGCTGAACGTCATCGCTCCCAGGAATCAATGCGACGGCACCGGCCCCACTCGGCACTTCCGGTGCGACGCCGCATTCCCTGCTAAACAGCTTCTGGGCATGCCCAGAAGCTGTGGAGGGATGACGCGCCCGCGTGACGAGAGGGGCCGGTGCAGGCGCATTCTGGGAGAAGAAGACATGGAAGAGGACGCAGAAGAGGATCGCGCTGGCTTCAGCTGCCCACATCAGAGATGGCAACGCTGGAGAAGAAATTTTAAAAGTGAGTATTTCTTCTTGCAGGTAAGTGCGAACCGGGACAGATCAGAGGCTAACCATTGTGGAATGTACTAGCCCTGACTGTCCTGGGGGTATTTTCATTGAAAAAATGTTTTTGTGCCCGGAACTCCACTTTAACCTACCCCAACTTACAGAATCACAACTATCTACATTGAATGCACCAATCACAACAGAGGAAATTCACAAGACTATACTCTCACTTCCACATGGTAAGTCACCTGGACCAGATGGCTTCCCTAGTGAATACTACAAACTATTAAAACACATCTTACACCACACCTTGCAGACGTCTATAATAAAGCAGTTGATGTCTCAGCCTTCCCTAAAGAGATGCTTGGAGCTTATGTACTAACAATCCCCACAAGACCCTTCTTTACCATGAAATTACCGTCCTATCTCATTGCTGAATTCGGATCTCAAAATCTTTGCTAAGTTGTTGGCAAAACGCCTGCAGGGTGTGCTGCCCTTCCTGGTTCAAAAAGATCAGATAGGCTTCATATCCGGCAGACAAACATCTGACACCACCAGGTGAATAGTTAACATCTTACATCTCGCTGAAAAAAAATTGAATGCCTTCTCTGCTCCTCACATTGGATGCAGAGAGAGAAGGTGTTCCACAGAATAAACTGGGAGTACATGTCAGCAACTGTACTCAAATTTGGTTTAACAGGTAATATCTTCTCAACCATTTTGGCCCTTTACTCCCTGAAATGTGATTGCTGTCTGCTCTGATATCACTGTATGTTAGTGCCACCAACTGTCTGATCACTGCCACAGCAGTACAATACCAGTGCTGCCAGTCAGTATCCCTAATCACTGCCACACCAGGCAGTATCCCTAATCACTGCCACATCAGTCAGTGTCTTGATTGCTGCCACACTCGTCCCCACTGTCTTCAGACCAGTGTTTGCCAGCAACATTGTTGTGATCACCACCACAACCAGTGCAGTGTTTTCTTTGCCACACTTCTGCCTGGACTGACTTATCTGCACATCCTGCTGACTATATTATTATGAGATGCCAATCCCAGCCATCCCCTGCACCCTGCATGCCTGGAACCACAGGAGCTCTTCCTTTCTTCAGCCTCCTGTACTTCTGGCCAGTGAACATGGCATTCTTGGGGACAGCCATGTACCAGTAGGCTAGGCTTGCTTGACTTGAAGGAACTGTGACACTACACTGCACTAAATTCCCTGACCATTACAGTACATTTGGTTGATTTGTAATACACAAGATGTAATATCTGGTCCATAATCCATAATCGATCCATAACGAGTATGACACGTGGTATCCCCATACTCAGGAGTAGCCAAATCGGTTTTAGGTTGTAATTCTAAGCAGGGCCGCTGATATGCAGTACACCCAGCCCTCCTGTGCTGGGCCCAGGCACCATCAGTTCAAAATGGGGGGGGGGGGGTGGCAGGCACCTGCAGGAGGGCAGACTGTACTGTCATATTGCAGCCCCTGTTCCTCTTCTGCCATCCCCTGCAGCGCTGCCAGCTTCTCTCCTCTCCTGCCGGCAGCTCCTGTGGGCACAAATGGAGATGTTCCAGGATAGAGATTGGGAGGGGCTAGTAAATGTAATTGGTACCAATCACTCCTGTGTCCATTCATCACAGAAGCATGGTAAACCGTGTTTACTATGGTTCAGTTTGTGAATGAGCAGGAAGCCTCAGAGCGTTTCCTAGTCATTGATATTGTGCTGGTGAGGCTGCAAAGAAAGGGACTGATTATGTCCTTAGTCACTTTCAGCCAGGAATGGGGGGCCCTGTCAGGTAGGCTGTATGGGGCCCAGTGATTTCTAACAGCAGCCCTGCATTCCGACGTGCGTGGCGATATGTAACCTGTATATCACAAATAATACAACATGTTTTCAGACATAGGTGCCCTCCGTGTGCATATACATTTGAACGTGTGTGTATGTGGCGGTGGGGGGCCTCAGTTTTTTTTTTTTTTTTTTTTGAGTGTGGGGGATTTTCTGTGCTTAGGTGTAACTTTAATTTTTTTACAGTTCTAAAAAAAAAAGTTAAATACCCTTTTTTTAAATTTTTATCATTTAGAGGCAAAAAGTCCCCTATGTGGTGATTTATTTTTGGTGCCAGGTTCTCTTTAATGAGACATCCAGGGTCTCTCATTAACCCCGTGAAGTAAGATCTGGGGAAGATATCAGCCCTCTGAGGTTACAGCACGCCATAGGAGGGCTTTGTTCTAAGCTAAGTATTTCATAATCGATGCATACAAGCACATTATGCCATTGTCTTACAGGCGTTTTTTTTTTTTCTTTTTTACCAGCTGCGGTTTACAACCGTTTTAAGCTACCCAGAGCTTACAGGAGAATACTGCGGAGAATTTTGGCTCACATCATTGAATAATGTTTTGTCTGGATTGAAGATAGCTGGAAGGGGTGCAAGGAGGTAGCAAGATTTGGCTACAAAGAGGGAGGGTATAAAAGCACTGGGGTGTGCGCAGGCTGGATTTTAACTTTGAAATAAATGTTGGTGCCAACATTTAATACACTGGAAAACTGTAAAGAAAGAAGAGGGAATGGAAGGTATTCATCAATTCTAACACAATGCTACAGATTTTGATGCATTAATTTTTATAGTGAAATATTATATCCTATACAAATATAATGCAGAGGAAATAACGTAACTAATAGAGACCTTTCTTTGTTACCACTTAGAAGAGGGTGAAGAATACAACTGGTGTCTATGAACAATGCTAGCAATTGTTGAATCTATTTTATTTAACAGTTACAATACAATCACTTCTAATTGAAAGTGTGCCCATGACCTGTCTTTTAAAACAGCTACACAAAGCATCCATTTTTTTTTTAATGCCACCTGCCTCTTTCTTGCTTTACTATGGTATGTACAGTATCTGACAAAAGTGAGTACACTCATCACATATTTTTTGTAAATATTTTATTATCTTTTCATGTGACAACACCGAAGGTCTTAGCAATCTAAAACACAGGTGCACGCATCACGTACCAGCTTCCGATGACGCCCAGTGAGAGGGGCGAAACGCGTAAAGCGGGGTACTAGCGCCTGATGTAATTTCCGCCCGGTGGAACGCACACCGCACTCTGCTAACCACCGGCCTCGTATGATTGATAGAGGAACAGTGGTAACTTATTTGTAAGTGGATACTACATTTTTTTCTAATGAAGTTTAAACACACTTACAATATGGAGAGTCTATCCATTCTATTTATGTCGTTGGAGGAGAGTTTATAAAGACACAGACCCTGATAAGGACTTCCGTGGATGATTCCTTATACCCACGTAGGGGACTCATTTTTCAACCTTTTGCAGCAACCCATCTATGCTCTGGTGAGTGGGGGCACAAAGGGAAGCACGGATTGTTCACCACTGAGCACGTACGGATTCTTCTTTGAAGCACAGCGGCAGCACTTTATGAGCTGTTATATGGACGCTTCATTTTGCACAGAACATTAATTATATATATGTTTGGCACCTAGCACTTTAAGCACAGTACATGTGTATAAGTTTACATTTTTTTGTTCACAGATTATATATTTGGAATTTATTTATAGGAAATTTACATTATTGAGTGGTGTGTATAGACTGGTGGCTGAAGATAGATTGTCATTGACCCTGGTTTTACAATGCTGAATGCCTTGATTGATGTGATTTACCTTGCTAGACACCTTGGTTGATGCTGGATTTTTATCTGAGGACATTATCAAATTTTTTTTTTTTTTTTTTTTTTTTAACATTCATATCTATCCCTTTACAAAAAGTAAACTTTTATCATCTCTTCTAACTTTTCCACCATGTGTAGCTAAATAGCCACTAAGGATGAGTTGACAGTTCAATCCAAACTCAGGGTAGTGCTCCCACATGCTATTTTTTTTTTAACACCCTTTCCTATTTGCTTTTGTTTTGGCATCTGAACTTTTTTGAAATTTTCCAAACCCTGCTTGAACCAAACCTTTGACTATTTTAACTCTAACTCTCTCTATTAGCCACAAGGACTGCCAAAAAAAAGTGTAATGGTTAAGGGGTCATAGTGTTCCCCTGTACTCTTTCCCCTGAGAAGGGGCTTATATAAGGTCTCTCTCTTATTTTAAAGCTGTAAAGTATTTTCTGAATATTTTTTTGCATTCTTCCCTATAGCAGTGTCCAGCCCCCCATGCCTTTTTCACAGTAGTTTACCTATTAGCCCTTAAAATGTCCAGAGCTTATTATAAGATTCATCACTCATAGACCTAAATTGACGCTAAGTTTGGATTTTACGTATTGTAAATAGTATTCACTGAATTTCGGCGGATAGAAACTAGGCAGATTTGCCCAACCCTATCCTTAACTGAACGTTGGTTACTATTTCATTGCTAATAAATTATTTTTAGGCCCGTATTCTTGACTTCTCTTGTTGCCATAGGCTTCTGTGTCCATCTGAACTAACTAATAAAAGTACACAGGGTCCTCCGTCCATCCAAACCCTCCACATAAGGGGAATGGTATGGTAATCAATTCATATCACCGCCCGTCCATTAGGACCGGATACCTCAACAACTGATACGCTACCAAATAAGCATTGACTAGAGTTTTCCCCATAGAGTATACTCTAAGGAAAAGTTGTAAATGAGGACCATCAACGATGCAAAATGCAAAAATGTATTGAAATATGGCATAAAGTGTGATTTACAAAAATAGTGGTAAAAAAAAAAACCATCCCAGACATCCAGTGAACAACACAAAACAACCTTGTGTAGACAAGCACATGAAATGGACCTTTGACACACACACATATTCCAATCAAATTTTCTCATTGAGCATATGAAAAGTTTGCCGATTCATGTCTATATGGATTAATTCCAAAAAAGTGCGTCCCGGTGTATGGAACACCTGGGTAATTACTGACATGGACACAGTACATATGCAAGCTGAGATGAAGCCGCCACTACAGCCAGGGCAGGAGCAACAGACCAAATGAGGTGACTCAATTGCAAGCCCGACCACTCTACTCATTGAAAGCAAACCCTGTTCAGTGTCATCAAAAGTCCATCATAATGGGGAGGCTGCCCAAATTGCAGAGTGTCCAGAGGGTCAATCGCCAAATTGGGGGTCGCTCACTGCCGTGAAGACGATAGCCCGGAGTCCGGAAGTCAACTCCGGAACCAGAAGTCTGGAAGCTGTTGGCGTGGAACGCAGTGTGAGGCGCAGGGTCCGTTCGCGCTGATTACGTCAACGTGTTTTGCATACGTCACGTACGCTTTGTCCACCTACTATCAGGCCACATATGTTCTTTTTGAACCTGGTGGAAGGACTGTTGTGACTGTGGAAACAATGAGATACCCATTGCCTGCTCATGACTTTATTCATAGCTGGTTCAGCCATGATCTCTAAGTGGAACTCAGTCCCTATACACCAGCCTGTTTGAATCACCATCGTTGGTCTGTTGCTCCTGCCCTGGCTGTAGTGGCAGTTATATCTCAGCTTGCATATGTACTATGTCCATGTCAGTAACTACCCAGATGTTCCATACACCCGGAAGCACTTTTTGGGAATTAATCCATACAGACATGAATCAACAGACTTTGCATATGTTCAATGAGAAATTTTGATTGGAATATATGTGTGTGTGTCAGAGGTCCGTTTCATGTGCTTGGTTCACTGGATGTCTGGGATGTTCCACTATTTTTGTAAATCACACTTTATGCCATATTTCAATACATTTTTGCATTTTACATCGTTGATGGTCCTCATTTATAAGTTTTCCTTAGTATCCTCTGAGAACTCTATTCAATGCTTATTCTGTGTCCATCTACTGTGTACAAGATCTTGATAAACACATTTGTATTTTAGACCCATTCATAACCACTACCTATTGGTTTTATACAAAAGGTATGTACATGTTACATTTTTGTAAAGCAGTATATTTCTTCTCTTCACATTCCCTTTACTATTGCATTATATCAGAGGCGTAACTAGAACCTTCAGGGCCCTGATGCAAGAAACCATGAAGGGCCCCCCAGACCCCTGGCCGGGGCCCTTACCTTCAAGCCCAGGGCTCTTCCCACTAATCCTGGGGCTCTTTACACTCGTTGCATGGCCTTTTATTACGGTCCCGCAGCAGGATTCTTTCACAGGTTCTGCAGTGGGCCCCCTTCCTGCAATCTTGTGGGCCCCCTTCCTGCAATCTTGGGGCCTCCCCACAGTGGTGCAATGCCAGGGTCCGGTCGCAAGTGTGACCTTTGCAATCCTGGAAGTTCACCCACTGGTTTGCCACCGGGCCCCCTGGAGCATGGGGCCCGGTAGCGATTGCAACCCCTGCATCCCCTGTAGTTACGCCCCTGCATTATATTCTTTTTTAGTAGACTGTTAATTTCAGCTGGTAAAAAAATGATTCCTCAATTCTACTAAAGGTTTAGCTAGTTTAGACCCAGATAGTATTTAAAACCAAGGATGTTTGACTTTTAAATAGTAAGGATGGCATATGTCTGCTACAGTAACCTGTTTTCCCTGTCAGGACCGGCAGGAGGCTACTGTCTGGGCTTAGGGTCTAGACACTCCTAGTGTCAGATTGAAAGGAAAATATAAGTAGCATCACATATCCGAAGGTGAAATGTCTGAATGGGTAGATAAGAGCAAGGGTCACAACCATGTGGACAGTGCAAGATGAAACAATGATCAAAGACTGAGAAGACACTAGAAGATATGTCACCAGTTAGAGGAGTGCAGAACCTCAGAGCACCTGGTGTTCACCAGAACTCCTGATGGTGGAGATGAAGTTGTATGTTTGACACCACAGAATGTAGCTCACACTGGTTACACAACATGGACAAACAGACAGAATAACAGAGAAAAACTCAATACAGGCTCTAAAGTAAAAAACAGGCACCAGAAAAGGTTATCAGAAAAGTAGATAGACACTTACAGCCAGGTATTTTTTTCTTAGAGAAAAGGTGCAAGAGCTCACTCACCTCACCTAGGTCACACATGTCTTTACCCCTATAACCGCCCCTTGTCTACACCCCTACACACCTCCTAGCACTGCCCCCCTTTGAGAACAGGAAACCAAGTATAATTTGGGTGAATATACAAGGTAAGTTGTATGGAATTTGTAAATAAAAAGCAATGCAGTAAAATGTACAAAACATTAGAAATATCCAGTGCTTACCAAAGTAAGCTCAGTCGCACTTCCAGATATTCCCATATCAAGCAAAACACAGTCCCTAATATCCAGCAAGACACAGTCCCCAACATCCAGCAAGACACAGTCCCCAACATCCAGCAAGAGACAGCCCCATATGCAGCAAGAGACAGTTCCTAATATCCAGCAAGATACATCCCCATATCCAGCAAGAGACAGTCCCAATGATCAACAAGAGACAGCCCCATATCCAGCAATAGACAGCCCCCAATATACAGCAAGCGAAAGCCCCATATCCAGCAGGAGACATTCCCGTCTTCAGTAGGAGACATTATCATATCCAGCAAAAGACAGAAGCATATCCAGTAAGCGACAGTCCTCAATATTCAGCAAGAGACAGTCCCCAATATCCAGCAAGAGACAGTCCCCAATATCCAGCAAGAGACAGTCCCCATATCCAGCAAGAGACAGTCCGCATATCCAGCAAGAGACAGTCCCCATATCCAGCAAGAGACAGTCCCCATATCCAGCAAGAGAAAGTCCCCATATCCAACAAGAGACAGTGCCAAGTATCCAGCAAGAGACAGTCCCCAACATCCAGCAAGAGACAGTCCCACATTTCCAGCAAGTGATAGTCCCCATTTCCAGCAAAATACAGTCCCCAATATCCAACAAGAGACAGCCCCATATTAAGCAAGAGGCAGTCCCCAATGCCCAGCAAAAGACAGCCCCATATACAGCAAGAAGCATTCACATATCCAGCAAAAGACAGTCCCCAATATCCAACAAGAGACAGCCCCATATACAGCAAGAAACATCTACATATCCAGTAAGAGACAGCCCCATATACAGCAAGAAGCATCCACCTATCCAGCAAAAGACAGTCCCCAATATCCAACAAGAGACAGCCCCATATCCAGCAAGAGACAGTCCCCTAAAATCCAGCAAGAGACAGCCCCATATCCAGCAATAGACAGTCCTCAATATCCAGCAAGTGACAGCTCAAATATCCAGGGCGCATTATTAGACATCCCCATATCCTGTCAGCAGCATTATTAGACAGCCAGACAGCCCCCTATTTTCATCCAGAAGCAACACTGACAATTACATAATTACCAAAATCAATGTACTTAGTATTCCTCAGGCAGTAAATAGTCAGGAGTCTCAGGACAGAATAGGACACCACTCGGCAGCTCTTCCTCACACAAATATCTGGTCTGCTACAGGGAGAGGTGGAGTGCAGCTGATATCACTCCGCCTGTTCACTCTTTTAAGGCTGCAGCCGGCACCTTAGGAGCTGTGTTGGCTAATGTGGCCTCCATGCTGACTCCACGGGAGGGCAGCAGCATAAAACAAACTGTAAAAAAAACATTCTGTTCCCCGGGGGAGGTGACAGAATACCATTCCGGCAAGTTCCAGCAGAAAAAAGTCCTGCTCATGGCAATAAGTAGATAACACAAAGAAGACCAGAAGGTTGCCAGAAAACAATTTTAGAGCTATAGAATATTATAAAGATCAGAATATATGCTAAATAGTTATATAGTGATATTACATCTGTGAATAAAACATGTAAAATATTATTTTTGAGAACAATATTGTCAAAATAACACATTACTCCTTGCAACATCTCCCTGCTCTCATATCCCTTTTTCAAAAACAAAAGAATCTTATAAAATTCACATCTATCCCTTTGTTACAACTTGAAATCAAATTGAACTTTTAACATTCCTTCTAACTTTTCCATTATATGTAACTAAATAGCCACAGACAGAGACTGCCAAAAGGAAAGTGTAATTTGACACAGAGAAATGACAGTTATTAGGGCCTGAACAGCTCCAGAGAGCACCCTGCACCACAAGGTACACACACTTTCATTATAAGAAGTATTCGTAACGTTTGGTGCTGCTATAGAAATTGGCTATTTCATGTTCATATAAAAAGTCCAGGGAAGATTAACAATTGATATCTGCTGGCAGTCTACAGTGTCTGAAAGACAATATGGCAAATTGATTTGTAGGAAGAAAGATTGTTGTTACACTGGTATGTGTTATACCTACGACCAAGAGTGTTTTAATTCTTTTAGATTTGATAAAACATACAAAAGCAAAAATATTTTTTGAGTTACACCACTAGTTTTAGCTTATTTATGATCAGTTGGTATGTTACTTTGTTCTGCTAAATATATATTTTAATAGTCATGGGCAACTGCACAAAAATACTTTGTGATCCCAAGTCATAAAGTCAGAAAATGATAGTAATTATCAACAAATATAGCATCCTAATTAACAGTACATTCATTTTGGGAAAAAAAAACAAAAACATTACATTTAAGTTTTGTGACGGAAGCTTTTAGTTTTCAGCGCAGAGATCCTGACCCTGAGAGTGATGGCCTACCCTAAGTCCCCTCACACTAACCCTTCCTATAACTCCAATACTAGCTCTCCCTGAACCCTTTGGCCAGCCATATACAATCTGATTGCACAATCCCCTTTAGATCTAGTACCAACTATGTAGTGCAATGCCATTGATACTAAAACCTTGACATGTTTGTACAATACAACGTGCTAAATAAATTGTGTAACTTTAATAAACGGAATTTAAAAAAGTTCTTTGGAACAATTCATTGATTCTTCTATGTTAAATCTTCAATAGGATAAATTGTGGAGGACCATCACCAGCTTGAAACATATTTAAAGTCACCCAGAAGTGCTCAGTTCGATTTCCACTCACCAGAAGGCCATTACCCCTTTAACTCAAAAGAGCGTCAAATAGCACCTGTGTAATTGGGTCTTTAATCCTGCTTTGCACCTCTCTGTATTTGGTTAAGTTGCAATTTGGCAGTGGGACCTACACCAACCCTTAAACGTTTCCCTACAACTTGTATGGGGGTATTCCCCAGTGCCAGGTCTAGGCACTTTATCATGTAAGCAGCCATTTCATGTTTTTAACCATTTTTTATTTTAAAAGGTATCACGTTATTGACTCCCCTTTCTCTTGCTGTAATGTGGTGTTATGGTGGAGAGGAGGAGAGAAGAGATTCTTAACCAACTTCAGAGAGGTGCCAAGCAGGATTAAAGACCCAATTACACAGGCGCTATTTGACCCTCTTTTTAGTCAGCGGGGTAATGGCCTTCTGGTGAGTGGACATTCAACTGAGCACTTCTGGATGATATTAAATACGTTCCAAGTTGGTTATGGTCCTCCACAATTTATCTTATTGAAGATTTAACATAGAAGAATCTATGAACTGTTACAAAGGAAATTCTGTTTATTGAAGTTGCACAGTTTATTTAGCATGTTGTATTTAAAAAATATGTCACAGTTTTAGTATGAATGGTATTTTTCACTATAGCGATTGGGTAGAGGCAAGCCCATGCCACTGTTTATTTTAGCAATTTGTGTCTGATTTGTGGAGAGGCAGGCATGCTGATTGCACAGGTGTTGGTTGGGTTCATAATAGACCCAGGGTTAGAGCTCAGGACTCCACCCAGCAGACAGAAGATCTGGGCATGGGAGATGGGAGTCATGAGGACACCCATCCTATCTAGAAGTCAGAGGCTGCATGAGGCAACAAGAGCGTGCATGTCTGCAGGAGGCAGCTGTAGTCCATGACTGAGCAGCGAGGAGTTGAACTCGAGCAAGCTATGAGGAGAGCTTGACTGAAGGATAACTTTGTATTTGTCTGAGGAGCAGACCTAGGGCCTAGACATGAGGCCTGAAGCAGCCCTGTGGCAAGTGAGTAAGCCAGAAGACTGAAGCTTTGTGCAAGTTACAGTAATGGTGGAACCCCTGTGTAGGAAATTGCTGTCCTCTTTGAATTTTTCTATTCTTTTAAATCCACACGGGCTGCCATGCCCTTAAAAATGCAGTTCTGGACTGGTTCAACTTCCTAAAACGAATGCACTACTTGAGTCTAATCACCCCAATCTTTACACAATATAATTTTTATAGCACAAAACTTTTTGTTTACCACTGGCGCCCCCTCACATGTATACTCACTACTCACAATTTACACTATTGGGCAGCAGCTTTTGATTATGTTTAATTTTTCATTATACAGTGGGGAAAATAATTATTTGTTTCTCTGCAGATTTTGTATGTTTGCCCACTCAAAAAGAAATGAAGGGTCTATGATTTTTTTATCATAGATGTACTTTAATTGATAGAGACAGAATATCAACCAAAAATCCAGAAAAAAACACATGATGCAGATGTTATAAATGGAGTTGCAGTTCAGTGAATAAAATAAGTATTTGTTCCCCAAGCAAAACATAACTTAGTACTTAGGTGGAAAAACCCTTGTTGGCAAGCACAGATGTAAGACGTTTCTTGTAGTTGGTTACCAGGTTTGCACACATCTCAGAAGGGATTTTGGTCCACTCTTCTCTACAGATCTTCTCTAAATCCCTAAGGTTTTTTGGCTGTCGCTTGGCAAGTTATAGCTCCCTCCATAAATTTTCTAAAGAATTAAGGTCCATTGGCCCCTCAATACGTCAAAGTCGGTCTGTATCTTTAGCAGAAAAAAAGCCCCAAAGCATCATATTTCCACCTTAGTGCTTGACTGTAGGGATGGTGTTCTTACGGTCATAGTCAGAATTTTCTTCCTCCAAGCATGGCGAGTCCCCCTCCTTAAGAAGGCACATGGACAGTAATGCCAGTGAACATCTAAATGATTCAGAGAAGGATTGGGAAAAAGTGCTGTGGTCAGATGAGACCAAAATTGAGCACTTTTGCATTAACTCAACACGCCGTATTTGTGCATTGGTGCACAGTCATGTTGGAACAGGAAGGGGTCATCCCCAAACTGTTTTCAAAGAGTTGGGAGCATGAAATTGTCCAAAATATCTTGGTATAATGACGCCTAAAGAGTTCCCTTTGCCAGAACTAAAGGGCCAAGCCCAATCCCTGGGAAACGACCCCACAATATAACCCCCCCCCCACCCTCCACTAAATAATTTGGACTAGTGCACAAAGCAAGGTCCATAGAGACATGGATAAGTGAGTTTGGGGTAGAAGAACTTGACTGGCCTGCACAGAGTCCTGACCTCAACCCGATAGAACATCTTTGGGATGAATTAGAGCGGAGACTGCAAGCGAGGCCTTCCCATCCAACATCAGTGCCTGACCACACAAATGGTCAAACATTCCCATAGACCAGTGTTTCTCAAAGGCCATATTTAAGTATTACCTTGGGGAGATGCAGACTAGAATACTGAAATCACTGAGCAGCAAACAATATCACCTGTAATGTATTTCAGTTTTCTTGCAAGCCTGGCCTGTTAGTGTGCCCTGAGGACCGGAGTTGAGAAACACTGCCATAGACCCACTCCTAAACCTTGTGGACGGCCTTCCCAGAGGAGTTAAAGCTGTTATAGCTGCAAAGGGTGGATCAATATTGAACCCTATGGACTACAGTCTAAGGCTGGGATGCCATTAAAGTTCATGTGCGTGTAAAGGCAGATATCCCAATACTTTTGGTAATAAAGTATATTTCTGCATAAAGGAGAGGGAGGCTGAAGCTCACCTAAATGTGGCAGCTCCAAAACGCTGCTTAAAGCCTATGTGTACATAGGCGTTTATGGAGATGAGCTTTGGAAAAAAAAACAGCAAAAGCTCCTAAACTCAGGTTTAGGTGCTACCAGTGTAGGCTAGTGTACATGAAGCCTAACAATAACTCAACACTTAGCCTCTTCCAGTAACTGTAACACCTAGGGTTCATTCACACCCACTCATTTTGAATATAAACCCAACGTACCATATTAGTGCATCTCAATGCATTTCTGTTTTGACACAGCATAACACAGTTAATGTGCCCTAAACCTCACAATAACCCTCTTTGTAACTTGACAAAAATTACTAATGCTTTTTATAACACCCTTTCTAATAAAAACGCTCTCTGTATCCCCAACCCTCACTGTAACCCTCCCTCTAATCCTAACAACAACCCTCATTGAAGCCCCAACCCTAGCACCACCTAATGTAAGTGTAACTTCTTATTTATAGAAACACCTCCACTGAAGTAGGATTCTGTTCTGAAGCTGAATCCCTCAAGGTACATAGCTGATAGCTGGAATCTATTACCTTGCTTAATTAATGCATGATTCTGCAACAATTAAAGGAAATGTTGTATGGAATTTTGTATGAGACCTGAATGGTAATTAATAGGAAAGAGCCAAACTACTCTGTTTGGTTTGAGCAGGGTTAAGCAAACTTCAAAGAAGTTTGGATGCCAAACTCAAAACTGATTGATTGAAATCAATGGGAGTTGAATCTGTCAAATTAAATATGCCCATTTTTGGGGCTAATAGGCAAGGGAATGTCCCAAAACAGCATATGGGTGGAAACTACCCTGGGGAACATGTACCAATGCAGAAAACTTAAAAACCTCATTTGGTCAGGAGCAGTGTTTTTTTTTTTAATGCTTAAAAAAAATATTTAAAGTAACATAGCTGGGGTGGCTCTAACCCTGCTGTGAAGGAGTGCATTTTTGTGATGTGCAGATAGTGCTACAACAGCACTGACATTTACAAAAGAATAAAAGAGTTGAAATTGCTGGCAAATTACATTTTATTCCTCTGTTTTTTTTTTTTTTTTTTTCTTTTTAACAAATGCACACAGACTTCTCCAAAGGTCTGTGTGCTTATACATACCAGACCCTTTGAGTCTGGTATGAATTTTAAGGGGGTACCTTGAGCAAATGAAACAAAAAAAAAAAAGAAAAATTATTACCCTCAGGGAATCTTTACCAGACCCTTTAGGTCTGGTAAAGATTTTTAAGGGGAATCTCAACATAAAAAATGCATGAGGTCCATTTGTGTCCAGAATCTCACTTGTAAGTAAGGTTTAGTGTCACAGACTCTACACTAATATACATACCTGCTGGCAAATTACATTTTATTCCTCTGTTCTTTTTTTTTTTTTTCTTTTTAACAAATGCACACAGACTTCTCCAAAGGTCTGTGTGCTTATACATACCAGACCCTTTGAGTCTGGTATGAATTTTAAGGGGGTACCTTGAGCAAATGAAACAAAAAAAAAAAAAGAAACATTATTACCCTCAGGGAATCTTTACCAGACCCTTTAGGTCTGGTAAAGATTTTTAAGGGGAATCTCAACATAAAAAATGCATGAGGTCCATTTGTGTCCAGAATCTCACTTGTAAGTAAGGTTTAGTGTCACAGACTCTACACTAATATACATACCTGCTTAAATCAGAGGGATTCTATACATGTATTTGCTTTTTTGATGAATACATGCAACTTTGTGCAAAAAATAAAACTACATATTGTGTTTCTTTTGTTTAAGTCTCCATTCACACTAGTACGACTTGTCAGGCGACTTGGTCAGCCTGACAAGTCGCGCACCGTCGCACAGTGTAGTACAGGAACGGTTCTAATCGGAGCGACACAAGTCGCTCTGACTTAGAAAAAGGGTCCTGTACTACTTCGGGGCGACCTGGAGTGACTTGCATAGACATTAATTTTATGAAGTCCGTGCAAGTCGCGCTGAAGTCGCGCTGCACGCGACTTCACAGGTCGCCCCCGAAGTCATGCCGCTTCAGTGTGAATGTGGTCTTATTGATCCTTGCTCAGAAACTTGCAACAGTAAATATATGAGTTTTATATTCTGAAGCATCCTTGGGAGTTAAATAATTAAAGAGGAACTACAGTGCATCTGATCACCACAAACCAAAGGCGCTATTTAATCAATTTTTTATTATGCAAACTCCCTCATCCACCTATGTCTCCATGCTTTATTTTGCTAATAAATCACGTTGAAAAACTCCCCCTAGCATGTCTGGCCATGGCCATCTTGGGGCAGATGATTTATATAGTATTTACTTCCTGGAATCTGTCTGCCCCTAACTCAGGCATGCAGGCAGGAGGGTTTGCTTAGCTAAGAAAACCCTTTCTTCCCTCCCTAAGACTTCTGGGTTGTATGCCATAATTTTGGCCTAAGCCAGAAACCAGGAAGTAACTGAAGAAATGTAAAAAAATGCATAAAAAAAAAAAGAAAAACAAGTAAATATAATATACTTTCCTATCTATTTACTAATGCTACCATTGTAGGGATTAGAAATAGTCAATGTTGATTGAGAGAGTGAAGTTCCAATTAAAGTGGTTGTAACGCCTTAAGGTTTTTCACCTTTATGCATTCTATACATTAAGGTGAAAAACCTTCTGTGCTGCAGCTCCTCCCCAGACACCCCCTTTTTCTTACCACCGCTGTCTCCCTCCTCATTGGACAGATTGATATAAGCAGGAGCCATTGGTTCCAACTGCTGTCAATCAAAAGCTGTAACACAGGAGTATGTGTGTGTGTGTGTGTGTGTGTGGGGGGGGGGGCGAGTCCCACTGTCTGTGTCAATGGACGCAGCAGCGGGACTCAGGAGTGAGCCTACATGGGTGCCCTCATGGAAAGGGACTTTCCGTGGGGTCACCAGATGAAGAGGAGGAGCCTGGAGCTCAGGCGGAGGACCCTAGAAAAAGAGGATTGGGGCTGCTCTGTGCAGTACCATTGTACAGAGCAGGTAAGTATAGACATGTTTGTTATTTAAAAAAAATCTTACCTTCCACTATATTAGAAAAAGTATTGGGACGCCTGCCTTTACACACACATGAACTTTAATGGCATCCCAGTCTTAGTCCGTAGGGTTCAATATTGAGTTGGCCCACCCTTTGCAGCTACAGTATAACAACTTCAACTTTTCTGGGAAGGCTGTCCACAAGGTTTAGGAGTGTGTGTGTGGGAATGTTTGACCATTCTTCTAAGAGCACAATTGTGAGTCCAGGCACTGATGCTGAATGAGAAGGCCTGGGCTGCAGTCTCCACTCAAATTCATTCCAAAGGTATTCAGTCAGGTTGAGGTCAGGACTCTGTGCAGGCCAGTCAAGTTCCTCCACCCCAAACTCGCTCATCCATGTTTTTATGGACCTTGCTTTGTCTTGATATGCTGCTGCCTTAAGAGTTCCCTTCACTGGAACTAAGGGGCCATGCCCCACCCCTGAAAAACAACCCCACACCATAACCCCCCCCCTTCACCAATGATTTGGACCAGTGCACACAGCAGGGTCCATAAAGACATGGATTAGCAAGTTTGGGGTGGAGGAACTTGACTGGCCTGCATAGGGTCCTGGCCTCAACACAATAGAACATCTTTGTGATGAATTAGAGACGAGACTGCAAGCCAGGCCTTCTTGTTCAACATCAGTGCCTGACTCCACAAATGCGCTTCTGGAAGAATGGTCAAACATTCTCATAGACACACTCCTAAACCTTGTGGACAGCCTTGCCAGAGGGGTTGAAGCTTTTATAGCTGCAAAGGGAGGGTCAACTCAATATTGAACCCTACGGACTAAGACTGGGATGCCATTAAAGTTCATGTGCGTTTAAAGGCAGGCGTCCCAATACTTTTGACAATATAGTGTAGATTACCCTTTCAATTACACAAGAATGTAAACAAAATGGTACCCTTGTTTTTAATATCTCAGCTGCTTTTAAAACACACACACATCTTTACCCCAAATTGACAGCCTAAGCAGTCCTAATTATTCCTCTAACCAGCCCCCCTCCATCTCTAGCTACTCCCCTTGGCCACTGATATATACAGAGAAACAGTAATTGATAGCCTGGCTTCACTTTCTCTGTGCTGTTTAGAAGGCAAAATGGTGGTTCCTAGAAGGGGAATAACTGTTTTTTTTTTTTTTTTTTTTTGGGGGGGAGAGGGTGGTAGACTTGAACAGTTTTTGTACTTTGATTATGCATCAGTGAGTTGTTTAGAAGCTAAATAAAGAGACAGTTCACAAATAACCCAGTGGAAAGGCAGCCCAACCGAGAACACTCACAGTTCCAACAGCATTTAGAGAGCAGACTGCAACCGACTGTCAGCATCTATAGAGAGGAGAATAATGTGGCCTGGCCAGCTTGTGCCCAAACAGTTGTTCAGAGCAGATGAGAGCCCTAAGCTTTTCCTCCTCACCAGGAATCTTTCCCTGCTGCTAGTTCCGTTCCTTCTCTACCAACTCCCAAATGCGTGCCAAACCTGGGAGACGCCTACAAGCACTTTTTAACCACATCCCGCCCGGCCATCATTGTGCTATAGGGTATCAGTTATACTGACTGGGCATCAAACGGCAGCGATTGTTAGTGCGGTGTGTTGCTCTGTCGATCTCGATAAAGAGCCTGTGATGTAGGCTCCTTACCATGTGATCAGCTGTGTCCAATCACAGCTGGTCACATCATAGCCAGGGCGCTTATCCGCTTTTTCTCTATTCTCACTGACAAGGCATGGGTAGAGGAGAGCCGATCAGCTGCTCTCCTGACAGGGGGAGGGGTCTGCGCTGATAATCAGTGCATTGTTTATCAGTGCAGACCCATCAATGATGCCCACTAGAGATGCCAACCCGTGCCCACCAAGGATGCCAATTTATGCCCATCAGTAATGCCTGTCAGTGCCTCCTCATCAGTGCTGCTTATCAGTGATATCTATCAGTGCCGTCCATCAGTGCCACTTGTCAGTGCCCATTAGTGCCACCTATCAGTGCCGCCTATCAGTGCCCATCAGTGCTGCCTATCAGTGCCCATCAGTGCTGCATATTAGTGCCTCATCATCAGTGCCCATCAGTGCCACCTCATCAGTGCCGCCTCATCAGTGCCCATCAGCACAACATTTTATAAAAGAAACTAAGGAAATTTTTTTTTCAAAATTTTCAGTTTATTTTTTTATTTGTTTAGCAAAAATGGTGATCAAATACACCAAAACAAAGATCTATTTTTTTTTTGGGGGGGATATAAAAGTTTCATATGAGTACAGTGTTGCATGACAACGATATACTAGCTAGATCACCAGGTAAGAATAAAGGAAAGAGAGCCTTTTAAAAAAAAAAGTAATGAAGCCATCACATCTAAGAATTGGTAAGCTGTAATTTTATTCAATTGTTCTCTTTTGGGTTTAATACTGCTTTAAACACAGTACAGCAGACACTGCCTGCTTTGAGCTCTTTTCTCACAGAGCCATACGAGGAACCACCCCAGCCCAACAGTGCTACCTTCCAGAAAAGAATAGCATGTAATGGAACCAATGAACTCACCCCCACTTTCCATGGACACACTCCAGTAGAAATTAGAAAGGAGCCCAATAGCCTGTCTAACTTCAGTCTCCTTGCAATAATCTAGATTCTACCACTGCTTCCTCCTGTTTCTGCCAAAGTTTTTTGTCACAATAGGCAACCAATTTGGATTTAGGCCTCTTTCACATGGCCGCTCTGTTTTTTTCCTCCGCTCCGGCACTTTTTTTTTTGTTTTACGGACACGGATGACACTTGTGTCATCCACTCCGTATGTCCGCATATCATCCCATCTGTTTGCGATTGATATACGGACATAATGTATGTCTATGGGATTGCGGATGTCAGTGAATGACACCGCTGACATCCGATTTTGCGTCCTTACCGTTTTTTAAATGGAAGAAAAATAGGGTTCTGTTCCGTTCCGTTCCAAAAAACGGAACAGAACTAAAAGGACGCAAATCGGATGTCAGCGGATGGTCATCCACTGACATCTGCAATCCCATTGGCATGCATTATGTCCGTATATCACCCGCAAACGGATGGAGTGATATACGGACATACGGAGAGGCCGTGTGAAAGAGGCCTTAGAAAAATAACAATTTTGTTTGTACACATGTGTAATGATTAATGGTAGATAGCACCTCTTGGTTCTTCATTTTTTTATGTTTTATTTGCAGTTATGCAAAAGATTCTGCCTTAGGTAAATTATACAGAGATTTTTCGCCAGTGTAAATATGTTTGAAAGGCACCCAGCAGCTTTCCAATTTTTGTAAGATCAAAGAACCACAATTACAGATTATATTTTCAGGACCACCAACTGTCAAATTATGGTATTGCAGCCTGACCATACAACAAAATAATTATCCACAATCCTATATAAAGAATGCATGCGGCAGCAAGGCAAAGATTTTGAATTTATTTCAAGGGCATTGCAGGCCTATCCATTTTTCTACATGGAAGGTCCCCGATAAAACAGGAAATCTCAATTTCTCCTTTTAAAAAATGGAGATTTCCTTTCTGTGTTTTATTTTCACTGCACTAAAAGTAGTAAATATTCATGAGAAGATACTTGGTATGCATATCAACAAAACTGCAAAATATATAAATTAGTTTAACATCAATTTTATTTTTTCTAAATTAAAAATTGCAAGGTATCTAAGGTTCAGTTTCCTTAACACTCCCTGTTGTCCCCTATAATTTTCATAAAATATCTGCAGAGCAGGTCTCAGATCTTTAGCAGGTTCCTCTGTTGCAGGTTAACAGTGATTCACGTCAGTAATGTTTACTTATTGCGGGAGCTCTTCTAAGTTGTTCCATTGATTTATGCCTCAGGGAGAGTGTAGGACACAATATTCAATGTAAGAAAATTAATTGAAAGAATGTACTAAGCTTGGCTGCACAAAGGTCAAGTTTTCCCCACAACTGCTTGTAATCTTTACAAATAAGACAAATGACAAAGGAGAAAACTGGAATGAACATGACCCATTAAATTTAAATTAGTTTAGATTTATTTTATTTTTTTTTTTAGCTCAGTACTACATGGATTAGAATGTATTTGCTTGCAGACCTAAAAGCAGCAATTTATCAGGACAAATCTTGCAAGGTGCATTGCCTTAACGGGCATATTACACTTTAGAAATGTTCCTGCACTCAAGAGAATCATTATATCAACAGGTATGTTTAAGTCCTACATTACAGGCACCATAGACACTGTTATATATGTCTTTCAGCTCCAGTTGTTTCTTAGTAGATTGTCTCCAGATTGATTGAAACTTGTTAGACATTGACACAGTTGGCATTCTAAGGCAAAGACGGCATCTAATGAAACATGTACAAACATTACATACACAAAAATACAAAGTGCTTTGTAATATTTCAACGATTTGTGCTCATAGCCTCATAGGATAAATATAGCTGACACGTTTATTCTGTTCTATTCGGTGGTTATATTTATATAAATATAAATATGTGGTCTATTTATGTGTAGAAAAAAAAACTTCATTTGTTGAGTGGAAACAAATTACTCAAAGCAATGCAAAAAATACCTCTGTGTATCCCCTAGAAAGACATAAGGGATACAGTGGGGATCGAAAGTTTGGGCACCCCAAGTAAAAATTTGTATTAATGTGCATAAAGAAGCCAAGGAAAGATGGAAACATCTCCAAAAGGCATCAAATTACAGATTAGACATTCTTATAATATGTCAACAAAAGTTAGATTTTATTTCCATCATTTACACTTTCAAAATAACAGAAAACAAAAAAATGGTGTCGCAAAAGTTTGGCCACCCTGCAGAGTTAATATCTTGTACTGCCCCCTTTGGCAAGTATCACAGCTTGTAAACGCTTTTTGTAGCCAGCCAACAGTCTTTCAATTCTTGTTTGAGGTATCTTTGCCCATTCTTCCTTACAAAAGTCTTCCAGTTCTTTGAGATTTCTGGGCTGTCTGTCACGCACTGCTCTTTTAAGGTCTATCCATAGATTTTCAATTATGTTGAGGTCAGGAGATTGTGAAGGCCATGGCAAAACCTTCAGTTTATGCCTCTTGATGTAATCCCCCATGGATTTCGAGGTGTGTTTAGGATCATTATCCATTTGTAGAAGCCATCCTCTCTTTAACTTCAGCTTTTTCACAGATGGCATCAAGTTACCATCCAAAATTTGCTGAAATTTTATTGAATCCATTTTTCCTTCTACTCGTGAGATGTTCCCTGTGCCACTGGCTACAATACAACCCCAAAGCATGATTGATCCACCCCCATGCTTAACAGTTGGACAGAGGTTCTTTTCATTAAATTCTGTGCCCCTTCTTCTCCAAACGTACCTTTGCTCATTCCGGCCAAAAAGTTCAGTTTTGACCTCATCGGTCCACAGAACTTGTTTTCAAAATGCATCAGGATTGTCTATATGTTCATTTGCAAAGTTCAAACGCTGATTTTTGTGTTGAGGACGTAAAAGAGGTTTTCAACTTCTGATGACTCTTCCATGAAGACCATATTTGTACAAGTATCTCTTTATAATGGAATAGTGTACCACAACTCCAGTGTCTGCCAGATCTTTCTGGAGGGATCGTGCAGTCAAACGTGGGTTTTGAATTGTTTTTCTCACAATCCTGCGAGCTGTTCTGTCTGATATTTTTCTTGGTCTTCCAGATCTTGCTTTAACTTCCACTGTTCCTGATGACTGCCATTTCTTAATTACATTCTGAACAGAGGATATTGACATCTGAAAACACTTTGCTATCTTCTTATAGCCTTCTCCAGCTTTGTGAGCGTCAACTATTTTCAGTTTCAGTTTTCTAGACAACTGCTTAGAAGATCCCATGGTGCTGATTGTTGGGGCAAGGTCAGATGAGTCTGGGCATTTAAAACCTTTGAGATTGACATCACCTGGTCTTCCCAGACGATGATTGAGAACAATCCATGACACTGGCAGGTCTCAGCCTTGCAAAGGGGGCAGTGCATGCTATAAATTCTGCAGGGTGCCCAAACTTTTGCAGACACCATTTTTTTGTTTTCTGTAATTTTGAAAGTGTCAATGATTGAGATAAAATCTATCTTTTGTTGACATATTATAAGAATGTCTAATCTGTAATTTGATGCATTTTGGAGATTTTTCCATCTTTCCTTGGCTTCTTTATGCACATTAATACAATTTTTTTACTGGGGTGCCCAAACTTTCGATCCCCACTGTACATATTTAACCTTTAACCTCTTGCCAACCGCCCACCGTAGTATTACTGCAGCAGGACGGTTCGGCTGTGCAAAATCACGTAGTACTATGTGATTTCATGCAGGAGGTCTCGGCGCCATGCGCAGGCTGCCGGAGCCGCGCTCCCGCTGTGTTTAGTGGCCGCCGGCCTCCCGCGATCGTCAGATAAACTGACAGAAGACCCACCTGCTTATGTAAACAAAGCAGGCGAGTCTTCTGTCAGACAGGCAGGGAGAGATCAGAAGTTTTAGCAGAGCTGAAACCTTGATCTCTCTGTGCCTGTCACATAACCATTCCCACACAGTTAGTAAGCATATTTAGGTACACATTTACCCCTTTGATCACTTCCAGTGTTAACCGCTTCCCTGTCAGTGTCCTTTATACAGTAACAGTGCATATTATTTAGCATTGATTATTGTATTAATGTCACTGGTCCCCAAAAAGTGTAAAAAATGTCAAGGGCCGGTTTGTCCGCCACAATGTCGCAGTCCCGCTAAAAAACGCTGATCGCCGCCATTACTAATAAAAACAAACAAAAAAATAAATGAAAATTCCAAAAATCTATCCTGTAGTTTGTAAATGGTATAACTTTTGCGCAAACCAATTAAAATACGCTTTTTGGGATTTTCTTTACCAAAAATATGTAGCAGTATACAAATTGGCCTAAACTGATAAAAAAAATTAGTTTTTTTTTAAAAAAACATTTTTTATTGGGGATGTTTTATAGCAGAAAGTTAAAAATATGTCTTTTTTTCAAAATTGTCGCTCTTTTTTTATTTATAGCGCAAAAACTGAAAACCACAGAGCTGATCAAATACCACCAAAAGAAAGCTCTATTTGTGGGAAAAAAGGACATCAATTGTATTTGGGTATAGCTTCCCACGACCATGCAATTTTTCGTTAAAGTAACGCAGTGCGGAATCGCAAAAAATGGCCTGGTCATTAAGGGGGTAAAACCTTCCGGAGCTGAAGTGGTTAAAGTGTTACTAAACCCACAAAAGTAAAATCAGTCTGCGTATGCAGTAAAGCATGCTTGTTATACCCACTGTGGAACCTAAGGGGTTAATCCTCTATATTGTGTATAAAGGCTGTGTGATCCTGTCTTCTCTGATGCTCCCCTTCTTTAAATGACTCCAAGTCATCTCGCTATAGAACAAAGCATTAGGAGTCAGGTTGCACATGCTCAGTTTTGTGTGTATTGCTAGAGAGTTTTTCTTTTTTTTTTTTCTTGGGAGGGTGCATGTGATCAGCACAGGGCCAATCAGCACCGTCCAGATAGAGGGTCATGGATCCTGCAGCCTCATAGGACAGTCAGAGGAAAATGAAAACTCCTCATACAAGCTTTAACAAGACACTGATAGAAGTCACAAGACTGCTATATACTGCTGACGAGATAAGGTATTTAGTCGTTTTCTTTCACTAAAATAATTGCATCTCCATGTTCTGTGTACTGTGGGAGACCAGATATAGTGAATGCAGAGTCCTAGTAACACCACTTCTGGACCAAATGGTTTTGCCCTCTTAATAACCAGGCCATTTTTTTTTGCGATTCGGCACTGCGTTACTTTGACAATCGCGCAGTCATGCAACACTGTACCCTAATAAAATTGATGTCCTTTTTTTCCCCACAAATAGAACTTTCTTTTGGTGGTATTTGATCACCTGTGCGATTTTTTTATTTTTTGCTCTATAAACAAAAAAAGAGCGACAATTCTGAAAAAAACTATATTTTTCACTTTCGGCTATATAACATTCCCAAAAAAAAATAAAAAAGGAAAAATCTAGTTATTTTCATCCTTTTAGGCCAATTTGTTTTCTGCTACATATTTTTGGCAAAAAAATCCCAATAAACGTATTTAGATTAGTTTGCGCAAAAGTTATCGCGTCTACCAACTAGGGGAAAGATTTATGTCATTTTTATTATTATTTTTTTTTTACTAGTAATGGCGGTGATCTGAGATTTTTATTGGGACTGCGACATTGCAGCGGACAGATCTGACCCATAACTGACATTTTTTACACTTTTGGGGGACCAGTGACATTACTACAGTAATCAGTGCTAAATATATGCACTGTTACTGTAATAATGACACTGGCAGGGACGGGGATAACCCAGGGACGATCAAAGGGTAAAGTGTGAGCCTAGGGGAGTGTTTTATAACTGTATGGGGGAGGGACTTGTGGAATCAACACAGAGACCTGTGATCCTAAATAGGAGGATCCCAGGCTCTCTGTGTTCATTCCAGAGAGAACAACGGTCTGTTGTGTTTACAACAGCAGACCATCATTCTCTCTCCATGGGGAGAAATCGTGGCCGCCGGCCCCCGTTGATCGGCTTCCCTGCTTAATAATGGGGGGCAGGCGCGCACCTCTGGCACCCCTGGGGAGCGCGCTCCTGCGAACCGCTGAACAGGTACAGCGGTTCGCGCAGCCGAGCCAGCCTGCCGCAGTATATCTGTGGCCGGCGGTCGGCAAGTGGTTAAATATTAAAACGAATGGTAGATGAAAGAATGAGTTATTATGGCTAATGATTTTTACATCAGAGTGTGAGATGTTACATGCACCCTAGGACATATTTTTGGCATATTCCAGTGGCATTCCTGCTTTTTTTAGGTGAAATTATGATATCACCTTCAAGTGGAAGTAAACTTCCATCTCTGATTTGTACCTATAGGTAAGCCTATAACTAGTAACAAAAAATGCATCAATCACAGATAAACATTACTCAAAACAAAGAATCAACCATCCTGTCCGTTCACATTTCGACACCATGGGATAAGAGATGATAAACAGTTGCACCTAAAAGAATAGGGGAAAAAAAGAAAAAGAGGAAAAAGAGAAATAAAGATAAAGATGGAAATAGGAAATGGGAATAAATCCGTATCGCTGGTGAAGGTGCATCCCTCCATGTGTAGACCAAATTAATTATCGCACATGTGCCTTTAGAGGATATGTAATTTCATAAAATCTTTGGATTTTCTTCGTAGTTGTTTTGCCAAAAATATATTATTGGTTGACTGAGATTATGATGGGGTTGTCAATGATATTTATATGCATTGGCCACATCGCCTTACATCCTTTGAGTGTTTTTTTAATCACACCCCGTTCTTTATTATAACCTATACAAATATTATTCTATATTGTTCCCTTGTGACAGTAATAGGTAGTGACAGGCACTCTTTATAGAAGGATCCAGGGTCTAAAAGACCCTAAACCCCTCCTCTGCACTTGAAAGTATTCAAAACACCAAGATCAACATTTTTGAATACTTTGTATTTGCTAAAACTGGCGCCGTTGGCTGCCGAGTAAACCGGAAGCGGCGTCTCGACGTTGCTTTCTAGTTACTACATCGGAGACCCAATCAAAGCCAATTCCGGCTTTGTTCAGGTCTCAGGTCGGGGGTATGAGAGAACCGGGTGGAGCAGTGGAAGGCAGCGGGAGGGGGGGGGGGAACATCCCGTACCACTGCTTGTAATACCATGAGAGCGACTACTTACCTACATCGGTTGGTATTACAAGAATGCCGATCGTCGGCTTTAAAAAACGATACCGAGGCAATGCCTGCAGCTGCAGGCATTGTCCCGGTACAACCACTTGAGCAAAATGACGTAGAGGTACGTGATTTTTCAGCAAGTGGTTAAACTATGTGGTAAGATGTAGACATGTCTATATCTAAATTTAGATCTATATCTATATTGTGGGGCACTGGCTAGCAGGAATCCTAAGTCCTCTCCTGGGTCTTGGAGCTTAGAGGCTTTGTAGGCCTTTGGGGGTAGCCAGACTTCCATAATTAGTCATTGATTTATTCTCAGTGCTCTCTCTCTCTGTATGTCTCTATCTGTCTCTCTCTCTCTTCTCTCTCTCTATCCCGCTGTCTCTCTTTTTCCCTCCCTCTTTCCATCTGTCTCTCTGTCTCTGTGCCTCTCTCTCTCTGTCTCTCTCTCTCTGTCTCTCTCCCTGTCTCTCTCTGTCTCTTTCCCTGTGTGTGTGTGTGTCTCACTCTGTCTATAGCTCTCTGTCTCTCTCTTTCTCTCATTGTCTGTCTCTCTCTCCCTGTCTCTCTCTCTCTCTAT